>NC_143185.1:14355000-14980000 GCF_047325235.1 Durio zibethinus
TTTTAAAAAAAAAAGCATTTTTTTTGGAGGTATGTGATTTATTTTTAAAAGGGTTTTCATTTCTTGTGTTTTCATGTAATTTTTTGTTAAAATATTGTAGACATCTAATTTTTTTCCAAGGTTTAAAATTTCAGAATTACTTTTGGAGACATATAGATTTTTTATATTATTTGGATCCAATTTGGATCTAAGCTTAAAAACCAAATTTTCCTTATGTTATTTAATTTTTTTTATTATTTATTTTCATTTATTTTTATAGTTTATTTATCTGTATTATTTTTTTTATTTAGTGATTTATTTTTTAGATATCTCTATATATTTTTTAATTATCTTTACTTTGTTTTATCTTTTTTTTTTTTTTGAAACAAAAAAAAAATTAAAAAAAGTTTAAAAAAGTGTGGGTGAGGTTGAATTCTTAAAGGATAGGAATTCATTCAATTTAAAGGTTTTGTACCGAGATCAATTTCTTTGTCAGATACATAATGTTATGATAAAATCTAAAGAGTGTGATTTTGGAAAAAATTGGTGAGGATGTGGATGAAATTCTAAAATTATTTTGAAGATAATTTTTAAAATAATTTTTAATTGAATTATAGTCATTATCAAGTTGGGACTAGGCTCCTATGAATACCCTTTAAGTTAACATAATCAACAGACAACAATCACATAGGAGAATTTGAGACAAAAAATGTTTTAGATAGTTCAAGTTCAAATTTTAGGCTTTTTATAGTTTTCGACAATTTTTCAACAAAATTCCTAAACTCCGATAAGATTTTCGGATTATGGTGGCATTTAGAAGTTTCCAATGGAAATTCCAACAATACTTCTAGATTTCAGCGACAATTCTAGTTTCTCAAGCATCAACCCGATCAGACCCATACCATAGGTTCTGCCTTTTTTTGTCTATTGTGTTTTAATTGGTTTATTTTATGTTATTTTTATCATATATTTACTTAGGATAAGAATTTTTAGGTTTAGGTAAAATTTTTAATTTGATTAAGAAAAATAAATTAAAATAAATTAAAGATAAAATAGAACTTTAACAGAATCTTGAAAAATAAATGATAACTATCCAAATATGAAATTCTTAAAAATTATAAATAGATAATTTTCTAAGAGATTTCTAGGTAAGAGATTTTTTTCTTTTAAATTTGACCTAAATAGAGGAAAAATTTAGATAAAATTTTAACAACAATAATTAGTATTTATTTTTAAAATTAAAAAAAATAAACTTTATAAAATTTTGAAAATGAATAACAATTATCCAATTATGAGATTTTTAAAAATTTCATATGGTTAATTTTCTAAGAAATTTTTAGGTGAAGAATTTCTCTAAATTTAACCCAAATGGTGAAATAATTTAGATGAAATGTCAAAGAATTAATTGCATTCATTTTCATATCAAAGCCAAAAATATAACTTATAATTTTTTTTATAAAGGTATATGACAATTATCCAATGATAAAATCCTAAGAAATCATAAATAATTCTTTTTTTAGGAGTTTTTTAGTTGAGAAATTTTTCTAAATTCAACCCAAATAGTAGAAAAGTTCAGATAAGATTTCAATAAAGATAATTGGTATTTATTTTCAATTTAAAAATTAAAAATGTAAATAAGAATAAGTCTGAGGATGAAATTCTTAGTAATTACAAATAGATGATCTTCTAAGGAATTTTTAGGTGAAAAAATATTTTTATATTTGACCTAAATAGTGAAAAGTTTAGATATATTTTTGATAAAGCAAATCTTAATAAAAACAAAAATGATTGAACCTTTTTTTTTCTGACAATAGAGCGTCTTCAAGAAAATAAATGAAATTCTTGAATACTTTTGCGATAAAAAAATATTTTTAAAAATTGTGCTAGATTTATAGAGAAAACCTAAAAGTAATTTCCAATATTAAATACCAAAATTTAATAAAACAAATAGCCATTTAAACTAAGATTTTTAGGATAATTTAAGATAAATTGGTATCGTCTTGTGGATGGGCATATGGGGGTTGCTATAACCTTCCCTATACGTAATAAAACTCTTGAACTTAGTTCTGAAACGTAAACCAAAACCTATTCTTTTAGGGACTCTTAGTCAAGCTTAAGACTTCCTCAAAGGGATAAATTTACTTAGGTGGCCAATCATACTTACATAGAAAAAAATTTGTAGTGACTCCTTCTATTGTGTTTAATGGTAAGTTTACAATCTATACATTATGATAGTTTGGTAACTCCATTGAAAAATATCAACAAAGAGTCGAGCCATAAAATTTTAAATTTATCCTAATATTTGGTTTAATGATCTTAAATTATAATGATTATTTTATCTGTTTATTGATATTTTTTCTTTTGTTTTTCATTTTTGCTTGATTTAGGAAGAACTGAGGTTGAAAATTGCATTGTTCATTCATACATAATAATCACATTTATTTGCATTACATCAACTTTATACCCAGGCTACATCTTTTTTAGAAGGGATCAAAGTACCTATGCTCTCATGAGATGATAATTTCCGCAATGGCTAGCAAAATACTCTCACTTATCTTTTCTGTTAGTAGCTTGTGATGGGTGATGATTGGAATACCTTACTAGTCCATCATGGACAATAGTAGGAAACAATTTGGGAACCTTTAGTTTGGCTTAACATCCTAACCAAGCATATAGTGAACTTAAAGCTCTCAAGCTTAAGCTATGTCAATCCCATGGGTAGAACATGTTTTCATGTTGATATTGTCTTTGTTGATATTTTTGTTTTTTTTTTTTTTTGTTGAGATAACTTTTTGTAATTTAAATTTATGAAAAGCATTTTTAAAAAGATTTTTTACTTTAAAAAGGGAATATGTGAGATTCTAAGTTAAATTTTTTTTATTTTTATTTACATCACATGTTCTTATTTCATTATATACATGTATTTATACATACATCATCTATTTGTCCATGCATATAAAAGAATGATGTGGATCATCAATCAGGGGCAACTCTATTTTTTTTTCTTTCTAGTTTTAATGTATTTAAAAATGAATCTCATTTTTCATTATATACATTATTTCATTTGCTCTCTTCAATTTTGGTATATAATTTTAAATATAAAATTTTAATTTTCTTTATGTAATGGATACATTTGTTTGTATTTATGAAAACATCTTTGTATGTACATTATTTCATTTGTTTGGGGGCAGTCGTTGCTCTTTTCAGTTTCGCGCATTGTTTAATTAAAAATCATTGATTGTTCTTTCGTTATGTATTCCTTGCATATACATTTTTTTCATCTTTGTATGTATATTATTTTCATTTGTTTGTAGCAATCTTTTTTGTCTTTAACTTTGTACATAGTTTAATTAATTTTTTTTAAAAAGAAAAAACCTTAAGTATTGCGACATGTTGCCTCGAATTGAAAGGGATTTGTAGATACTAAAAGTTATTTTCGTTCATCTTTTGAGTTTTGAATTATTTGATAATGAAAATCCACATGATTTTTTTCCTTGATTAAAGAAAATGATTTTTTTTTTAAAGAAAAAAATCTTTGTGATAACAATCTTGAGGGAATTGATGATTAATGTCAAGAATGGACATATCTAGTCATTTCACTACACATCTCATGTTGAGAACCACACCACTTAGAAACTTTGAATGTCTAATTTTCATAAACCTTATTTTACTTGATCAAGACCATGACCTTTATTAAGGCTGTGAGTAATGAAAGAGATGATTAATTTACAAAATCGCTTTGAAAATTCTTTGTAAGTCAATACATAAGGTATTTTCTAAAAGATTCTGAATTATGGTAGTTTGATAAGTGTTGAGACTATTTTAAACACCCAAGTTTCTCTATGAAATCTAGATTCTTTAATTCCTTATTTAGGGGCGCAATTATTGAAAACTCATATTTTCTCAAGTATTTTTGACCCATATCTAGACCTACTCAACATTCGTTTTTTTTATCCACATCTTGGGCAAATTTATCAAAATAGCCAAATTATCTAATGTCTACAATATCTTTTGTTTTGATTGATGTGACATTTATTGTCATTGAACAAAGATTGTATGAAAAATCTAAATGGACTTGAAAATGAACATTGTTACATTAGGTCTTTGATTAGAAAGTTGAGATGGTGCATTCTAAGCATGAATTGTGAGCAAAACAAAAAAAAAAAGAACAAAAGAAAAAATATGAAAAGAAAAGAGTTGATTGCAATATCATGTTTTTGACACATTCAAATGAATCCAAAATTGAAATAAAATAAAGTAATCTCTTGGGAATTGCTTTTCAATGGAAGTATCCGTGTTTGAAATGATAATGGCCATCTTTCATCATTCTTTTTAGAAAATAAGAAAATGTCCATTTGCTTAACCTTTTTGAGTTTGTTCATTTTTTTTCTTTCTGAATGAACTTTAACCAAGAATCACCCTCCATATTGGAGGCCAAATTCAAAAAAAGATCTCTTCAAAATGCTGTTGGATCCTATGTTAAGTGTTAAAAAAGATACCTTATGTTAAAAGGCAAGTTTGAAGTAAGCTAAGTTCCAAAAATTTTGAACTCATCTTGTTAAAATGAAAGCATGTGAAAAAAAAAGAGAACAAAATGAAAACAAAAAAAGAAAAAAGAATTGATAAGATGAAAAACATATTTGGGAAGTGGAAAAGACAAATGTCCTTATGAAATGAAAATGATAATTGATTTGATTACCTTTAAACACATTTTTGGGGCATGTTATCCTTTTTTTCTGCACCCTAAACTTTTACCTACATTTTGTCATTTGAAAAATCCATTTTGATCATATGGGAATACTTAAGTTGGATAGTTTGTTCCTTAAGAAATCATTACTATTTGATTTTTGATTTGTTTTGAATTTTCAAATGCATGATGAAACAATCCAAAAGAAAAAGAATGAAAAAAACTCTATGGTAAAAACCTGAAATGGGTAGTCTAGAGCAAAATTAAAAGTAAGAGCAATTCATGCATGACACTAAGGCGAAACAAGAAGCCTTTGAAGGAATTGGAGCTTGAATGAATAAATAAGCATTAGAGACCTTTGAAAAATTTAAGAAAATAGATATCACTTTTTAGAAGTGTTTAGAGTTAATCTTTTTCTTTTTTTTTCTATTCCAAAAATTTTGATTCTATCATAACTAGTCTTGACATTTAGTAAAATACCACATATTAAGAAATTAAAATAGTAGCAAAATGGATTGTGGTTTAAAAGATAACTTTCATTTGTTAGCCTAGATGAAGAGACAATTTTTTTCTCATTTAATGACTAAGTCATCTTTGATAACTAAGATTTTGATATGCCAAACCATTTCATTATTTAGGAAAGACCAAGTTGTGATTCACCTTATTTATTATGGGTAGTAATTACTAGTTTTTAAGAGATTTGATCACATGTTTTTAAAATAAAGTATTGATTGGTTTTTGTCTTGTTCATGGAAATATAGTTATGCGGGGTAATTTTCTATTGTCATTCGATAAGATTATGATGCTAATATGAACATTTTAAAGGAAAGATTCCTTTGATTATTTTGGCTAATTATTATTGCCATTCTTTTGGAACTTTTAAAAACCATTCAAATTTGAATTGTTGCATATGGGATGTTAATTGATGAAAATGGATGATTTCCAAACCAACATAACAAAAGTAATTTTTCTAGGGTAAGTAGAATCAATGTTTCGAATATTACATATGCATCATTGTTTAAACCATGCATTTGTATTTTTTGGTGAGTATATAGATGATTGTTTTGAATGTCACATTTGCATTACCATTTTAACCATACTTTTGCCTTATTTGGTAAGTATATAGATCATTGTTTTAAGTATTGCATTTGCATCAATATTTGGACCATGCATTTGTATTATTTGGTGAATATTTGAATATTTGTTTTGATAATTGCATTTGTATAATGGTTTGGACATGTATTTGCATCATGTAGTGAACATTTAAATCATGGTTTAGAGTATGAAATCTACATTATTGTTTAAGAAATACATTTGAATCATTTAGTGAGAATTTGAATTGTTGCATTTGCATCATTTGGAAGGTATTTGCATTATTATCATTCATCTTATACAAAATTTTAACTTCAATGACAAGAAATTTTAAACCTTGGAATCTTTGAATAAGGAAAACTTTTAAAATGATATTTTACTCCTTGGATAAGAAAATATTTTTTCAATTTTAGAGCCTTATTTAAATGAGCTTGTTCAAAGATCGGCATGATTTATAAAACCTTTGGCATAATCTATAAGACCTTCAAGTATAATCTATAAGATCTCCAGACCTAATATTTAAAACCTATGGGTATTATTTTCAAGATCTTTCAATTTCATATTTTGACTTAGGCTCAGGCGAAGTCATACCATTTTGGACCTTAGCTCAATCCAATCACCTTCATGTTCAATCTTGATTTAGTTTGGTCATTTTCACTTTCGACCTTGGTTTAGTTTGGTCACCTTCATTTTTAACTTTCCCTTAGTTTGATCATCTTCATTTTTTACTTTAGCTCAGTTCAGTCACCTTTCATTTTTGAATTTGGCTTAGCTCGACCACATTCATTTTCAACCTTGGTTCAATCCAATCATCTTTATTTTTAACCTTGACTCAGTCTAATCACCTTCCTTTTTTACCTTGGTTTAGTCCAGTCACCTTATTTTTAACTTTGTTTCAGTTCGATCACTTTCATTTTTTACTATAGTTTAATCCGATTATCTTTATTTTTTTACTTTGGTTTAGTTTGGTGATGGCCCATATTTTCAATCATAGTTCAGTCCAGTCACTTTCATTTTCAGTTTGGCTTAATCCAAGTTATATCATTTTTCAACTTTTCTTAAGTTCAAGTCATATCATTTTTCAACTTCGATTGAGTTTAAATCATTTCATTTATTGGCTTCAGCTAAGATCATGTCATATCATTTTTTGACTTCAGCTAAGTCCAAGTCATGTTATTTTATTTTTGGACTTTAGTTCAATCCAAGTCATTCTTTTTTATTTTGGCTCTATTCAAGTCATTTAATTTTCAAACTTTAGAAAAGTCCAAGTCTTGTCATTTTATTTTTCGACTTCAGTTCAATATAAGTCATTCTTTTTTACTTCGACTTTGTCTAAGTTATTTCATTTTGAACTTTGGCTAAGTTCAAGTAATTTCATTTTTGAAACTGGACATAACAGGTGTCTATGTTTTTACATAATTCCTATTGCACAAAAAATGTGTAAATAGGGATAGCTGTAGACACTTCATTTTATCCGGGGTATAAAATTTTAGAATTACTTTTGGGGACGGATTGATTTTTGATATTATTTGGATCCAATTTGAGTTTAAGCTTAAAAACTCAATTTTCCTTTTGTTATTTTAAGTTTTTTATTATTTATTTTCATTTATCTTTATAGGTTATTTATCTTCATTAGTTTTTTTATTTAATGATTTATTTCTTATATATCTTTATTTATTTCCTAATTATCTTTACTTGTTTTATCTTTGTTTTTATTTTTTTTTGAAACAAAGGATAAAATAAAAAATAAAAAAGTTAAAAAAGTGTGGGTGCGGTTGAATTCTTAATGGATAGGAATTCATTCAATTCAAGGTTTTGTATCGAAATCATTTCCTTTGTCAGATACATAATGTGCTAATAAATCTAAAGAGTTTGATTTTAAAAAAAATAGGTGAGGATGTGAATGAAATTCTAAAATTATTTTGAAGATAATTTTTAGAATAATCTTTGATTGAATTAGAGTCCTTATCAAGTTCGGACTAGGCTCTTATGAATATCCTTCAAGTTTACATAATCAACACACAATAATCATAGAGGAGAATTTGAAAGGAAAAAAATTGTAGACAGTTCAATTTCAAATTTTAGGCTTTTTCTAGTTCTCAATAGTTTTTTAACAAAATTCTCAAGCTCTGATAAGATTTCAAATTGCAGTGACATTTAGAAGTTTTCAATGGAGATTTTGAGCTACCTTTAGATTTTGATGACGATTTTTAGTTTCCTAAGCATCAACTCGATTTGACCCATATCGTAGGTTCTGTATTTTTTTTTTGTTTTTTTTGTTTTTGTTTATGGTGTTTTTATTGGTTTTTTTATGTTAATTTTATCATATTTTACTTAGGATAAGAATTTTGAGGATTAGGTAAAATTTTTAATTTGATTAAGAAAAATAAATCAAAATAAATTAAAGATAAAATATAACTTTAACAAAATCTTGAAAAATAAATAGTAACTATCTAATATCAAATGTTTAGAAATTACAAATGGATATTTTTCTACGAGATTTTTTTCTTCTAAATTTGACCCAAATAGAGAAAAAATTTAGATAATATTTCAACAATAATAATTAATATTTATTTTCAAAATTAAAAAATAATAATAATAAACTTTATAAATTTTGCAAATGAATAATAATTATCTAATGACGAGATTTTTAAAAATTTTAAATGGTTAATTTTTAAGAAATTTCTAGATGAGGAATTTCTCTAAATTTAACTCAAGTGGTGAAAAAATTTAAATGAAATTTCATAAAATTAATTGCAATCATTTTCAAATCAAAGCAAAGAATATAACTTATAATTTTTTTAATAAAAATATATGACAATTATCTAAGGATGAAATCCTAGGAAATCATAAATGATTGATTTTTTTTGGAGTTTTTAGATGAGAAATTCTCTAAATTTAACTAAAATGGTGTAGGAGTTTAGATAAGATTTTAATAAAGATAATTGGTATTTATTTTCAATCTAAAAATTAAAAATGTAAATAAAGAATAAGTCTGAGGATGAAATTTTTAATAATCATAAATGGATGATCTTTCAAGAAATTTTTAGGTGAGAAAATATTTCTAAAATTGATCCAAATGGTGAAAAATTTTAATATATTTTTGATAAATCAAATCTTAATGAGAACATAAATGGTTGAACCCTTTTTTTCGATTGTAGACACCAAATTTTGTTCGAAATAGCTTAGCATGGTTAACCCAAGCCCATTTGCAACCAAAAAAGCCTATAGGTTGGCCTATTTCGAGACTCAAACAAAGCCTATTTAAAGCCCGTAAAAAGGCCCCTTTAAGAGCCCATAAAATACATCGATATTTAGGCTTGTAATACACAAAGCAAAAAGAGATTTGTATGGTTATTGTCAAACTCTTTTGCATTAGATTTATATGGATGATAACTTTTTACGTGGATGCATAAAGAATAAATGAAGCAAGCAAATCCCAAAGTCAGCTCTGATTAAATCTGGTCAAACTTGGTCAATAAAGTTAAAATTAGTAAAATAAAGCCAAAATTGCATAAGACTTAGTCAAAATAGATAGAATTCAAGACAATTCTCAAAATTCACAACCTAATTGAAATCAATATGGCTTAAAGTTAAAATTGGTGATTATTTTAAAGCATTAAAAATTTTTTGTTGCATTTGGAGAAGTATAAAATTACCAAAATGCCTTTTAGTGGTATTTTCATAATTTGAATTTTTCAAGATCGAATTTTGTAAAAATTTTTAGATTGTAGCTGAATATTTTTTATTGATTTTTTATGCATAGAAAACCTAAATCACACTTTGGGATGTACAAAATTATCAAAATACCTTATAAGGTTATTTTCATAATTTGACCTTCCCAAGGTTAGATTTTCTTGAAACTTTTCAGATCTCAATTTTATATTATTTCATGATTTTTAGTGTATTTGAAATCACGGCAATACCCCGTGATTTGTGAAATTACGAAAATACCCTTTAAGGGTATTTTCGTAATTTGGCCTTCTTGAGCTAAGATTTTCATGAAAATTTTTAGATATCAATTTTATAATATTTCATGATTTTTGGTGCTTTAAAATCCCAAAAATGAGCATAGCAACATTGATTTCTAAGAACATGACCTAAATATCAAAAACTTTGTATTAAGGGCAAAATGGTTTTTTCATATGGTTTAGGGTCTATAAAAACTCAAAATTTTCAGGGAATATTGTGGACCAGTAGATCTCATATTGAATCTTAACCCAATGGCTAAAGATTACTCCTTGAAAAAAAATGATGAGGAATTTTTGCCTTTGGATGAGATTTAATTTAAGGGGTTATATTCAATCTTTCAAAGATATTTTGAGGGGCTTTCTTCTTTACAAAAAGAAAAGAAGATCTAAAAAGAAAATGGGGAGTGAAGAGGAGGAGGGTTTTTTTTTTTTGAGAGGAGTAGTCTGGGAGAATTTTTTTTTTTTTAAGGTTGGAAGTTTTTTGAAAAAAAAAAAGAAAAAGCAACTAAGGAAATGGTTTTCTTTAAAAAAAAAAACTTTGCTTAAAGAAAAAGCATAGGACATGAATAAAGGGAGTTGGGAGGTCTTTCAATTTTTTTTTTTAAAAGAGCAAACAAAGAGGAAGCAAGTTGAAAGCAACAAGAGAAAAGGTTTTCAGGCAAAAAATAGGGTAAAAATAAAGGAAGCTTAGGAATCTTACAAAAAAAAAAGAATACAACCTTGTTGAAATCGAGAAAAAGGTAATGTCATTACCTTTATTAACTACTTGATGTACATTTTCTATCCCATGCTATTTTCATGATCAATAGAAGCTGGTTTAAGGAAGAAAAACATGTTTTTTAGGCTCTTGTTTTTTAGGTATAAGAAAAGAGAAAACTTATTTAAAAAATTTATAACTTGTGGCTATGGATCATCCCCATTTCCAAACTTTCTAAATAGTGTTTTAAGACCATGATTGTCAGCTTTAAAATGGAAAAAAAAAAGGAAAGAAAGTTTTTTTTTATGATCGAAAATGGTATCCTAAAACATGGGGTGATAGGTTATGAATGGGAACAAATGTAAAGGTCATTTTTTGGATTATTATTTTCGTGAGTGAATGACCAACATGAACCCTAAAGTTTGTACTCTTTCATGTTGTTTTTCTTGTTTTGAGGTGTGTGGGTTGAAGTCAAAAGCTCCATTACATGGTTGATTTGTTTGTAAGAGACTTAGTTGCATTCTAAACCTAGCAAGCATTCATTTGTCTATTTTCTTTTCGTTACATGAGTGTGGTGTTCTTTTATTCTTTTGTTTCTATGATAACTTGAGATTTTTCTTACCAACCTATTCATTTATGATTCCCATCAGATTAAAACAAGAAAAAGAGAAAAGCTTTCAAATCTTAATAGTATAGAAACCCCATAAGAACTAAAGTTTTAATAAATAAGTCTCAGTGTTGTTTGAAGGGTTAAAAAACTTATATTTCTTTTGATACCTAAAATTGATTCCAAAGTTTTTTTTTTCTTTTCCTTTGCTATTATGTAAACCCAAAACTTTCTTCTTTGGACTGTCCCTTCTCATTTGATATTTGCCGTTTGGGTTTGTTGTATGCAACCTAAGAGATGATTCTTTTCTTTTCTATACGTGTTGTTCACGTATAAAGTTGGCTTACCATGTTTTGGTTATTTCTTTTTCCTTATAACATTGGTATGAAATATGGAATGTCCTACCAATTTTCACGTTTGTTGTATGGATTATCTAGGGAAAATTGGTGCTTCATCATTCCATGCATGTTTTCTTTGCATATAGGTCATGTTTGATACTTTGACATAGGGCCATTCATAAAAACCAAGAATTGTGGGCAGGTTGTTTACATGTTTTTGCTCTTTCTACATGATAGCCATCCATAGAGGAAGGAAAAGTCCAAAGTCTTTCCTTTATTTGGGAACATACTGCTATGTTTGTTTTTTTGCTTTGGGCTTGATAAATCTTAGATATGGGCAATTTAACAATTTTTTTTAGGCCCATATACATCTCTTTTGTATTACTTAAGTTAAAATTAAATTCTTTTTTGGAGTAATTAGTTGCCTATGCCTATTTTAATTTGATGCAATTTAATGCTTCATATTCTAATTTGTTTGCAATACACTTTATTCTCTACATTCTTTAGATTTGTGAAAAAAGTAAAGAACATAATAATAGTAATAATTAAATGAAAAAATTTTCAAGGATGAGATTTTAAGGAACTTCAAGTAGCGGACTTCTTTAAAATCTTCAGGTGAGAATATTTTTTTAAAAATACTACCAAAGTAATGGAGTATTTAGAAAAATATTCAATACAAAATATTTTTATTCATGTATTTTCCTAAAAATATATTAGATGATAATAGAATAATGCATAATTCTTTTAGTAATGAGATTAATAAAATAATATGTGAATATAATGATTAATTAATTTTATCCTTAAAAAAATTAATTCATTAAAAATTTAGAATTAGAACTAGAATAAATTAAATAAGAAAGGAAAAAGTAAATGCAATCACTAAGGATGAGATTTTAAAGAAGTTCGAGTATCTAGGAAAATTTTTAGTAAAAATTTTTATTGTTCTTTTAAAAAATTTTAATGATAATTGTAAAATAATTAAAAAGATTAAAACAAAATTAAAACAAGTAACGAAAAAAATGATAAATATTATATGTTTTTGGATGCATATTTTGCTTTGTTGTTTTGCATTACATGATCTTAAGTGTGAATGAAATTTTCAATGATGGGATTCTGGGAAGTTCGAGTGATGATTCTCGAGAGATCCTTAGGTGAGAAAATTTTTTTAAAAATTACCAAAATATTAGAATATTTAGAAACTCTCTTTTCAATATAAAGATTTTTATTTTTCCCTAATTTGATTTTTTTTATGTTTATAAGAGCATGCATTTTTTTAGATAATTATATCATTACATATTTTTTTAAAAAAATTAATAATAAAATTAATTACTAAGAATTTTTAATGATTGGACTCTGAAAAATTTGAGTATTGATTCTTGAGAATTTTCTATGTTAGAAAAGATTTCTAAAAGTTACCAAAGTAATGGAATATTTAGAAATTTCTTTTCAATACGAAAAACTTCCATTTTATCATTATTTTCTTTAATTTGAGTAGCTTTTAATATAAAAATATGCATTTTTAAAAAATAAATCATATTGTTACATGATTTTTAAACATTAAAGCAAATGAAAGATCTTAAAAAATGAAATAAAAAAAAATTCGAGTAGTGATTCTTTAGGAATCTCTAGGTAAGAAAATTTATCTAAAATGCTGCTAATGTATAGAAGCATTTAGATTAATTTTTGATAAAGATTTTTTGTTTTTTGGGCAAAAGAATGATTTATTAAGAAAATATTATTGGGTTTTAAATTATAGATATTATACTTTATGGTTTTTTTAAATATAAATATTAGAAACAAATATGAGCTGCCGATGATAGGATTTTTGAGAATTTGAGTAATGATTCTTAAAAATTTCTTAGGTGAGATAGTTCCTTTCAATATTGTTAGAATATTGAAATATTTTTAGAAAATTTTCAATATGCAAGGTTATTATTTATTTTTCAAGCATACTAAAAAATAAAAATATGGTTTTTTTACAATAAAGAAAATTAGGAAAATTAAATTTTAAATACCAAGATTAAGACCATTTTAGTCAATATTAAAAGATAACACATAATTAATTAGAATTGTTTTAAACGGGCACTGTGGGGGTGCTAATCCTTTCCTAAAATTATCTTTTTGATAAAATTTTAATTAATTTTAAAATTTTTATTAAAAAAATAAATTTTAATAGGTGACCAATCACACATAGCTAAAATAGATTGGTGGCGGTTCCATCTTTTGTTTTCAAATTTGTCTAGCGGTCTTCAAAACTATTACGATAGCTTGACAACTCCGCTAAGGATATTATTATTTAGAGAGTCAGGCCAAAAGTTAATAATATATTATTTTTAGTTCTACTTTAATGGTTTAATTGGTATTTAATCTTAATTTTCTTAGTCTTAATTTTGTTTAATAATAACAACAAGAATAATAAAAAAAGAAAATAAAAAATTGCATTTCATTTTAACCATCTCATTTATTATTTGCTCATTTATTTTTTGCTCATTTATTTTATGTCTTGTATGTATTATTATTGTTACTATAAAGCACCTAGAATAAGGATTATAATACTCTGTTCCTTTATTCATAAATGACACATTCATATCGTGCCTGAGCTTTATATCCAAGCTCTAACTTTTTTAGAAGGGAGTAAAGTACCCATGCTCTCGTAAGGTGATAACTTTCACAATGACAAGTGAAATACTCCCACTAATCTTATGTGGATGCTAGTATGGAGCAATTTGGGAACTTTTTAGACATATAAATCCTCACTTAAATTGTAATGAACCTTAAGGGACCGGTTTTAAATAGAGTCATGCCAACCATTTTTGCAGAAAATTACTAAATTATGGTACGAGAGAAACATTCCAATAAATACTATATTTAGGTGTATAAATGGTGTAAATAAAAATAAAATAGTGTAAAAGAAGTGAAATAAAAACAAAATTCTTTTAATAAATTGACATATAATTCGATTTGACTAGTGTTTATTTAAAATTTACATTTTCAAAAAATATTTTTCAAAAAAATAAAAAAAAAGAAAAGACTTTTTTTAGTATTTTTCATCAAACAAAAATAAAATTTTTAAAAGGTTTTTTTTATTGTTCTTTGACCAAATAAGAAAACAAAAGTTTTTTTTCTTAAATGTTGGTAATCTTATGTGTTGTTTTTTCATAGAAAATGTTTTCTTGAATTATTACTTCTTTTTACAAAAAAAAAAAAAAAAAAACAAAAACAAATGTTAAAATAAAAAATATAAAAAGAAACAAACAGAAAATGGTTTTCGTAATTTCTTTGTTTGACAAATAAAAAGCAAAAACATGAAGAAAAGATAGATTTTACTCATTTTGCTCCAACCCAAATTTTCTTTTGAATTTAGAATCAAGTTTTTATGTATTTATTTTGTTTGTATGTTTCCAATTTTTAAAAATAAAAAATAAAAAAGGAAGTTTTAAAATTGATCAAGCTATTTGGTGTGCTTTGCAAAAATGTCCCAGCAATGGAACTTGAAATAAAAATACACATCCAATAAATTTTTTTTAGGCATATTATTAGTTTAGTGTTTGTTCAAGATTTGCATTTGTAGGAATTTGCAAGAAATAGAGTTGTGATTTTGAATTTTATCCTTGGTATAATTCTTTTTGTGGTTATTTCCATTATGTTTCACTGTTGAAAATAAAAATATAGTACATGCACTCAAACTTACGCCCAAATGTTAATGTCAATTTTATTCGATTTGCATTGTACATGCTTTGAATTCCTTGCATAAAATATGTTAGTGCATCTCATATAAGTATATTTCATCAATCATGTGCATGCATCCTGTTACTTATGTAGTATGCCATTGTGTTTCATACATGCAAATTCATGATTGATATGATTCTATAAAATGTGCATTGTACAAATAGCATATCATGCAAGCACACCATCTCTCATATAATAGGACATTGCATTCCATACATACACATTCACATGGTTTCTATTCTGCATATAGTGCATTTCATCTAAATGTGTCTCATCACTCATACATTTGGTTATTACATACACTTGAAAAATGATATGATTCTCATTGTCCTCGCATTATAGATACATTTCATTTCATGTAAATATGTCCTGTTACTTGGTGAACATATGTGAAAAAATATGATTCTCATCAAATTTTAATGGTGCACACATTGTATTTCAATGAGGTAGGCCTCATACATTCACAAATTCATCATGGAAACAACATGCCATTCATGTATTCTCATAACATCCCATCATTCAATGAATAAAAAGTGCTCCCTATAGGTAAAAAAAAAGGTCCTAAAGTTTTGCAAGAAAAAAAAATCATGACGGAAGAAAGTCTGATGGAGCCCAATTTTTTCAAATTATTCTTATTTTCATATGAATTTGGCAAGAGCATCAAAAGGTTGAATGTAGGGGAGGATTGGGCATCTCGAAGTGAATAAGCCCTAGATGAAAGATAACATTGTGGAAAAACATAGTTGATGGTCACAAACAAGATTTGCCTTTCTAGCTTTATACCAATTCTTGAAAGTAAATTGTTGTTTTCCAAAAAATAAAAGCTTTTAGTTTTTGGATTTTTGTAAATAATAACATATTGATTGATCAGATTTGATTTGTAAATATTATTTTTTATATTTTCTAACTCTTAAGTGAGGTAAATTAAAAAAATTGATTTGTAGTTGTTTAAGAATAAAGTCCCATATAAGTGGTTTTCGAGATCTTCAAATTTTTTGAAAAAAAATAGCAATTTCAAAAGGAATATATGTTTTCTAAATGGCGAGAATCTCAAAGTAATTGGTGATTACTATTAAAAAATAAACTCATCCAAAACTTTCACATCTTTTTTTGACTGCTCTTATGTTTCAATCCTTTTGAATAATTTCGCTCACCAATCATAATCCTTTAAAGGCATGAACTTCAATTTGCAAACCTTGACATCATTTAATATATTGAAACCATAATTTTTTCTTGGGCAATGAACAAAAGAGGTCAATTTTGAAAATTCATTTTGAATTTCAAAAACTAAGCAATATACTCTTTCAAATTTTTGCTTGATAATTCAATGTGTGTCAAATTTTGCCAATATGATTGAACCATCCAAATTTTTTCAAGGACCATACACATGGAAAATGCTTAAACTTTCTTTCTCAAATAACCCTTGTTTCATTTTTTAAGGCACATTGACTAAAAGAAGCAAAATTCTTTCGCACCTAAAGACAATTTGTTTCATGCATTAATACATTTTTCCCTCATTTTATCAAAAATGCCAGACAATTGAAACCAAAATGAGCCTTTTATAAACTGTGCAATCAAATTTAAGACATCCTATACAACCTGATTTTCATCGTTCTAAGAACCTGGAGTGAAAAAACAAGTTGGGTATCAATCACGAAAAAAGCAATGGTGGTTATAACATAAAAACAAAAAACAAAAAAACAAAATGAAACCTTTTATTTTTTTCTTTAAATAATTTGCTTTTCTAACTAAGTGATCATGGTTGAAACGATGAATGGCCATCTTTCTCTATCTTTCGCTTATAGAAAAAATTATCTGCTTGCTACCCATTTGAGCTTATTAAATTTATTGTTATAAAAATGAACCCTTGCCGAAGGTTCTTTTTTTACATTAGAGGCAAAATAAGGATATCTTAAAAAGTCCAACTTCAAGATATTGAGAATGTCTAACACACCTCGAAGATGAGAGGTTGAGGCAAAAAGTAAATGAGGCTTCAGTTGGAATCCCTAGAATTCAAGAAAGTAGATTGCTAAAGATGAAATCAAATGTTTCAAAAAAGAAAAAGAGCAAAGAAAGAAAGATATGCAACTCGAAAATGAAAGGTCAAGGCAAAAAGTGAATAGAGCCTTAGGAAAATAGAATTCAAGAAATTCGATTGTTAAAGATGAAGTTAAATATTCCAAAGAAAAAAAAAGAGAAAGCAAAGAAAGAAAGAAATGTACCTTGGAAATAATAGTCTGGGGCAAAAAGTGAATGAAGCTTCAGGAAAATAAAATTGAAGAAAATAGAATGCTAAAATTAAAGTTAAATATTTACAAACAAAAACAAAAAAAAAAAAAAGAAAAAGAAGGAAAAGAGCAAAGAAAGAAAAGGCATGCACTTCAAAGATGAGAATCCAAGGCAAAAAGCAAATGAAGCTTTAGTTAGAATCCTAAGTAAAAAGAGAGAATTCAAGAAAAAAGAATGCTGAAGTTGTAATCTAATGTTTCCAAAAAAAAAAAAGCAACAAAAGAAAGACACATGGCTTTTTGTCCAGACAATACCCTATAAGATCCTTGGCCTAATTACCTTGAATAATATTTTTTAAGCTTATTTATCCATTCTTTCAAAACCCCGAAGCTTAGCCTACATTACATATCTTGAAAAGTCCATTCTGATCAAATATGAACACTTGAATTGAGGAGCTATATCCTTGAAATTTTGTATATACTTGTTATTTGGTAAGATTTTACCAAGGCCTTCATTGTTAAAAAATATAGCTCTAAGGTGAAAACCCAAAAAAGGCAATTTAGAGCTATAGCCACTCTTAAGACCCTAAAAGAATTTTAGAGTTCCAAGGTTCTATCCAGAATAAAAAGTCATGATGCAAAACCTTTTGAAGGATCAATAATCATTAAAGACTTTACATTTTACCAAAATGTGAAAATAAAAAATTAGCCTTTTTTTCTTCTCAAAATTTTCTCGAAAACTAATGATTAGTTTTGACACCCATTGAAATATTATGTTCTCAATAAAGAAAGTTATTTTAGAAAAATTATCTCTTTTGTGAGCTTAAGAGAAATCCTTGCAACACTCATTGAACCTTCATTTAAATATACCTACCAGTGAAAAAATTGAATTGCCAATCTCTCATCCACAAGCATTCCAAATAGTAATCATCGAGACTTCCTTGAAATATACTCACTAGTGAAAAAATTGAATTGCCAATCATGCCATCCACAAACATTCCAAATAGTAATCATCAATTTACAAGAGATTCGAAAGTTATGTGCTTTTAATTTTTTTTTATTGATTATGAAAACAATTTATGTGGGATAATTTTGTGATTACTTTGAAGAAGTTTGGAGATTAGTTAAGCATTTTTGTATAAGATATTGAGATTATTTTTGGTGAAAAGTGAACTTTGAAATTTTGAACAAAGATTTTTTGAAAAAAAATATTTGCATTTCTATCAATTGCAAAAAACATTTGACCAGCATGTTGAAAAAAAATTGCATTTGCATCAATTAGATGTGCATCATCAGAAAGACATTTGATCTGCATGTTGCAAAAAAAAAAAATAGTCTTCACATTTGCACCACTTATGTTCACATTTGTATCATGAAAAGGTTATTTGATACGTATACTGCAAAAACAAAAAAGGACATTCACATTTATATCAGTTGCGTTTGCACTAGCTTCTATATTATGAAAAACACATTCACATTTGTATCACTTGCATTTACATCATGAAAAAAACATTCGCATTCGCATCTACATCATGAAAAACACATTCACATTTGCACCATAAGAAAGATATTTGACTTGCAAATTACAAAAAGCAAAAAAAAAAAAAAAAGACATTTGTATTTGCATCACTCGCATTCATACTTGCATGTGCATCATGAAAAAGACATTTGCATTCACATCTACATCACCAAAAAGACATTTGCATTTGCATCACAAAATTTTGCATTACTTGTATTTGCATTTATAGTGCATCATGAAAAAGACATTTGCATTGACATCATCTACATCCTAAACAAGACATTCGCATTTACATCATAAGAAAGATAGTTGCATTCGCATCATGGCATCTGCATCATAGAAAAAGTATTTGTAGAGGCATTTGTATTGTAAAAAAGTCACCTTTATTTGCGTCAAGCTTTTGTATTCTTGCATTCGCATTAAGATTTGCATTTGCATCGACATTTTATGGAAATAGACATTTGTATCAGGATTGCATTTGTTGCATTGTAAATATTGAAAAAAAAAGAAAAGAACAAAACAAAAAAAAAAAGAAAGGAAAAAAAAGGTGTAAAAGTAGAATAATAAGTCTATGATGAAAAAAAAGAGAAAAAAAAAGAAAATATTTTGATAAATGACCAAAATGTCACAAAGTTTTAAAGAGTTTTGCAAAAATCAAAAGGGTTGATGAATGAAAAAGATGAGATATGGTACAAAACCTAAACCCAATCTAGTTGGCACCTAAGCTTAGTCTAGCTGGCACTCAAGATAATTTTCAAGACTTTTAGATATAATTTTCAAGACCTTCGGGTGAAATATTTTAAATTTTCAAAGTTTCAATGCCTTTGTTTGGGAGGACCCATTTTCAGATAAAATTTTAAAGTTTCAAAACTTCTGTTTAGGGGGAGCCATTTTCAGACAAGACTTTAAAGTTTCAAAATCTCTATTTAGGGGGTTTTATACAAGATTTTAAAAGTTTCAACGCCTTTATTTGGGAGGAGCCACTTTCAGATAAAATTTTAAAGTTTCAAAGCCTCTGTTTAGGGGGAGCAATTTTTAAACAAGATTTTAAAGTTTCAAAGCCTTTTTTTTAGGGGGAGCGATTTCCAAACAAGATTTTTTTAAATTTCAAAGCCTCATGTTTAAAATGAGCCATTTCATATAATATTTTAAAGTTTCAACATTTTTGTTTGAGATGAGCCATTTTCAAACAAGATTTTAAAGTTTCAAAGTCCTATTTAGGGAAAACCATTTTCAAACAATTTTAAAGAACTAAAGTAAAAAAAAAATCTCTAAAGCATTATCTAGATAAAATTATTGTCTATATCTTTGCATTATTTTTTATTGTAAAAATATGCAAAGAATGACAGTTGTAGATATTGAGTTTTATCTAAAACATTTTAGCATGGTTAACCTAGGCCCATTTATAACCCATAAAAAGCCCCCAAGTTGACCCATTTAGAGACAAAAAAAAGCCTATTTCAAGCATATAAAAATGCCCTTTTAAAAGTCCATAAAATATGTTGATATTTAGGCTTGTAATAAACAAAGAAAAAGAAGACATGTATGGTTACTTTCAAACTCTTTTGCATGGGGTTTATATGGATGATACCTTTTCATGTGGATGCATAAAGAATAAATGAAACAAGTAAATCTCAAAGTCAACTCTAGTCAAATTCGATCAAACTTGGTCAATAAAGTTAAAATTAGTCAAACAAAGTTAAAATTGCACAAGACTTGGTCAAAATGGATAGAATCTAGGATAATTCTCAAAATTCACAAGTTAATTGGAATCAATGTGGTTTAAAGTTAAAATTGGTGATTATTTTAAATCACTAAAAATTTTTTATTGCATTTGGAGAAATACAAAATTACCAAAATGACCTTTAAAGGTATTTCATAATTTAACATTCTTGAGATCAAATTTTCACAAAAAATTTTAGATCATAGCTGAATATTTTTTTACTAATTTTTGATGCATTGAAAACCTAAATCATACCTAGGAGGTATAAAATTACCAAAATGTCCTTTAGGGGTATTTTTGTAATTTAACCTTCCTAAGGTCGAATTTTCATGAAACTTTTCAAATCTCAATTTCATAATATTTCAAGATTTCTAGTGCATTTGAAATCATAGCAATACCCCGTGAGGTGTGAAATTACCAAAATACCTCTTAGGGGTATTTTGGTAATTTGACCTTCCCGAGATCGGATTTTCATGAAAATGTTCAGATCTCAATTTTATAATATTTCATGATTTTTGGTGTATTAAAATCTCAAAAATGAGCATGGAAACATTGATTTCTAAGAAAATGACCTAAATATTGAAGACTTTATATTAAGGGTAAAATGGTCTTTTATTTGGTTTAGGGGATATAAAAAACCAATATTTGTAGTAAATAATGTGGACCAGTAGATTTTATATTAAATCTTGATTCAATAGCCAAAGATTGCTCTTTAAAAAAAATGACAAAGAACTTTGGCCCTTGGATGAGAATTGATGCAAGGGCCTATATTCAATCTTTCAAAAATATTTTGAAGGGCTTTCTTCTTTACAAAAAGAAAAGAAGATCTAAAAGGAAAAGGGGCAGTGAGGAGGAGGAGGTTTTTTTTTGGGGGGAGTAGTTTGGGAGGTTTTTTTTTTAAGGTTGGAAGTTTTCTAAAAAAGGAGAAAAAACAACTAGGGAGAGGGCTTTCTTTAAAAAAAAAAAAACTTTGCTTAAAGAAAAAGCACATGACATGAAAAAAGGGAGCTGGGTGTTCTTTCATTTAAAAAAAAAAAAAAACAAAGAGGAAGCAAGTTGAAAGCAATAAGAGAGAAGGTTTTCATGCAAACAACAGGATAAATTAGAAAAGAAGCCAAGGAAGCTTAAGAAAAGAAAAAATACAACCTTGTTGAAACCGAGAAAAAGGTAACGCCATTATCTTTCTTAACTAGTTGATATACATTTTCCATCCCAGGCTATTTTCATGATCAATACAAGCTGGTTTGAGGAAGATAAACATGTTTTTTAGGCATAAAGAATGAGAAAACTTATTCAAAAAATTTATAATTTGCGGCTATGGATCATCCCTGTTTCCTAACTTTCTAAATAATGTTTTAAAACCATGATTCTCAGCTTTAACATGCAAAAAGAAGAGGAAAGAAAGTTTTTTTTGACCGAAAATGGTATCCTAAAGCTGGGGGTGATGGGTTATGAACGGGAACAAATGTAAAGGTCATTTTTTTTGGATTATTATTTTCGTGAGTGAATAACCCACATGAGCCCTAAAGTTTATACTCTTTCATGTTGTTTTTCTTGCATTTGAGGTGTGTAGGTTGAAGTCTGAAGCTCCATTAGGTGCGTGATCTATTTTCAAGAGACTGAGTTGCATTCTAGACATAGCTAGCATTCATTTTTCTATTTTATTTTCGTTACATGAGTGTGGTGTTCTTCATTTCTTTTGTTTCTATGATAACTTCAGATTATGCTCGCCATCCTGTTCACCTATTACTCCCATCAAATTAAAACAAGAAAAAGAGAAAAGATTTCAAATCCTAATAGTCTAGAAATCCCATGAGAACTAAAGTTTTGAGGAATAAGTCTCAGTGCTATTTGAAGGCTTAAAAAACTTATATTTCCTTTGATTCCCAAAACTGATTCCAAAGTTTTTGTTTCTTTTCTTTTGCTGTTATGTAAACCCCAAAACTTTCTTCCTTGGACTTTATCTTTCCAAAATTATCATAGCTTACATTTATTTTGAAAAAGTTTAAAGTCCCTTCTCATTTGATATTTGCCGTTTGGGTTTGTTGTATGCAAGCTAAGAGTTGGTTCTTTTCTTTTCTATGCGTGTTGTTCATGTATACAGTCGGCTTACCATGTTTTGGTTATTTCCTTTTCCTTATAACGTTGGTATGAAAAATGGAATGTCCCACCAGTTTTCACGTCTGTTGCGTGGAATATCCGGGGAAATTTGGACTTCATCATTCCATGCATGTTGTCTTTGCATATGGATCCTGTTTTGCATATGGGTCATGTTTGATACTTTGACATAAGGCCATTCATAGAAACCAAGAACTATGGGCCGGTTGTTTATATGTTTTTGCTCTTTCTGCATGGTAGTCATCCATGAAGGAAAAGAAAGTCCAACGTCTTTCCTTTATTTGGGAACATGCTGCTATGTTTGTTTTTTGCTTTGGGCTTGATAAATCTTGGATATGGGTAATTAATAAATTTTTTTAGGCTCATATGCATCTCTTTTGTTTTACTTAAGTTAAATTTACCATTAAATTTTTTTTTTGGATTAATTAGATGCCTATGCCTATTTTAATTTGATGCAATTTAATGCTTCATATTCTAATTCGTTTGTGATACACTTTATTTTCCACATTCTTTAGATTTGTGATAAAAAGTAATGAACATAACAATAGTATAATTAAATGGGAAAATTTATAAGGATGAGATTTTAAGGAAACATAAGTACTAATTCCTTAAAATCTCTAGGTGAAAATATTTTTTTAAAAATATTATTAAAATAATGGAGCGTTTTAAACGAATATTCAGTACAAAATATTTTCATTCATCTATTTTCTTAAAAATATATTAGACGATAATAGAATAATGTATAATTACTCTTTTAATAATGAGATAATATAATAATATGAGAATATAATGATTAATTAATTTTATCCTTCAAAAAAATTTAATTCATTAAAAATTCAGAATTAGAACTAGAATAAATTAAATAAGAAAAGAAAAAGTAAATGCAATCTCTTAGGACGGGATTTCAAATAAGTCTGCATAAAGATTCTTAAGAAATCCTTAATTGAAAAAATTCTTCTAAAATTTCATTGAAGTATCGGGGTATCTAGAAAAATTTTCAATAAAAATTTTTTATTATTCCTTTCAAAAATTTTAATGATAATTATAAAGTAATTAAAAAGGTTAAAAAAAAATTAAACAAGTAACGAAAAAACAATAAATATTATATTTTTTCGGATGCATATTTTTCTTTATTGTTTTGCATTACATGATCTTAAGTGTAAATGAAATTTTCAATGAAAGGATTCTAGGAAGTCCAAGTGGTAATTCCTGAAAAATCCATGGGTGAGAAAATATTTTTAAAAATTATCAAAGTATTGAAATATTTAGAAACTCTCTTTTCAATACAAAAATTTTCGTTTTTCTAAATTTGATTTTTTTTTATGTTTATAAGAGCATGCATTTTTTTAGATAATTATATCATTATATATATTTTTCAAAAATAATAAATAATAAAATTAAGTAATAGGAATTTCGATGATGGGACTATGAAAAATCCAAGTAGTGATTCTTGATAATTCCCTAGGTGAGAAAAGATTTCTAAAAGTTATTAAAGTAGTAATTTAGAAATTTCTTTTCAATATGAAAAACTTCCATTTTATCATTATTTTCTTTAATTTGAGTAGCCTTTTATATAAAAATATGCATTTTTTAAAATAAATTTAAGGATAATAATATTATTACATGATTTTTAAACATTAAAACAAATGAAAAATCTCTGAATATGAGATATAAAGGAAATCCAAGTAATGATTCTTTAGGAATATTTAGATAAGGAAATTTATCTAAAATACCCCCAATATATAGGAGTATTTAGATTAATTTTTTTAGAAAAATTTCTAATTTTTTTGGCATAAGAATGATTTTTTTAGAAAATATTATTTGATTTTAAACTATAGATATTATAATTTACGATTTTTTTAAATATAAATATTAGAAATAAATATAAGCTGTCGATGATAGGATTTTTAGAATTTTGAATAGCAATTTTTTAAAATTCCTTAGGTTAGATGTTTCATTTTAATATTGCTAGACTATTGAAATATTTTTAGGAATTTTTCAATATGTAAGGTTCTTAATTATTTTTCAAGCATACTAAAAAAAATAAAAATATGTTTTTTTTACAATAAAGAAAACTAGTAAAATTAAATTTTAAATACCAAGATTAAGACCATTTTAGTCAATATTAAAAAAATAACACATAATTAATAGGTACCATTTTAAATGAGCACTATGGATGTGTTAATCTTTCCCCATACGTAATCAGTTTTCGAATCCAAATTATTTTTGCAAACCCAAAATATCTTTTTGATAAAATTTTAATTAATTTTAAAACTTTTATTAAAATGATAAGTTTTAATAGGTGGTCAATCATACTTAGTCAAAAAATATTGGTAGCAACTCCATCTTTGGTTTTCAAATTCATCTAGCGGTCCTCAAAACCGTTACAACATCGATGATAGAGCATCTTCAAGAAAACAAATGAAATTCTTGAATACTCTTAAGGTAAAAAAATATTTTCAAAAATCCTATCAGATTGATAAAGAAAACATAAAAGTAATTTTCAATATTAAATCCAAATTTTAATAAAACAAAAGACCATTTAAACTAAGATTTTTAGGATAATTTAAGATAAATTGACACTATCTTTTGAATAGTCATGTAGGGGTGCTATAACCTTTCTCGTATACAATCGAACTTTCAAACTTAGTTTTGAAATGTAAACCAGAACTTATTCTTTTGGAAACTCTTAGTCAAGTTTAAGATTTTCTCAAAGTGTTAGATCTACTTAGGTGGTCAATCACACCTACATAGATAAAGATTGGTAGTAACTTCTCTTGTTGTGTTTAACGATAGGTTCACAGATCTATTTGTTATGACATATATATATATATATATATCAATTTTATTGGTTATACTATAAATTTGATTCTATTATGGTGATAAAAATTTTAAATTGGAGTTTTATGATCATTTTTTTTTTGTAAGGAAAATTAAGGAATGGCTTGAATCTAATGAACTTTTCTCAGTTTGACTTCCTAAATAACATTTTTGCCTTCAATTTCAAATTCCTTTATTTTTTTGATTGAATTCATTATTTATTTTCAATTACATGTTATTTTAATTATCAATTTTTTCTTATAATTTCTTGAAATCTATAAATACTTACTACATTTGGATTTAATGTAAATTTTTTTTTTATATATAGCAATTTCTCTTTTTTTATCAATTAAGCAATCAAAATTATGAAATGAATTTAATTAAAATTTTCAATGTCTTAAATACTTACTAATATACTTTTCTAAATTAAGATATGGGTCAAAAAATTATTTGAAAATTTTGTTGATAAATTATATTTTTTATTTTGGAATTTTTATACTTTCAATTTATGAAATTAAAAATCAAATCAAATAATTTTAATATTAAAAATATAAATTTAATAAAAAAATAAAAGAGAGAAGATACAAATATTTAATGATAAAAACAAAATTTTAAATCTACAAAAATTATATGCAGATTTTTTGTGAATTAAATTAATTATTATTATAAATATAAAAATCCCATGCATTTACACGGGTAAAAAACCAGTTTTTCTCTAAACCATGCTTTCTAGGAAATTTTTTTTCAAAATTGGATATCCAAATTAATTAACGAAATTGAATAATTTTTCAACTTTTCAACTCTTTGTATGCATTACCAAAAATTATGAGTGATCATTAATTTTTTTCTTTTCTTTTAAATTTGATTTCCAAATAAATGAAATTGAACAAATTTTTATCCTTTTTCTATTGTCCTTTCTCGCAATTCAAACACATTATTTATTGGAATTTGACTACTTGTAGAGTTCTTATATTCATTTAACCTTATTCTACTATGAATTTTTATTGGATAAAGATTAGGTTATAATACTAAAAAAAGCTTATGAACTATCCTATTTTTTTAAGTAAAATTTTATTTTTAATCGTATTTAAATAAGTTTTATCTTTTAATTTATAGTTAAATAAATTCCTATTTCAAACGAAAGATTGACGTATGTTACAGTTATAACAGTTGAATTTTTTTGTCCTTTTGAATGATGAAGTGATTTTTTTCCACAAATGGTGTGGCTTGATAATGTTAAAAAACTAAAATCGAGAAAAAAATTATTTTTAATAGTGGCCTAATTACAAGAACGAAAACAAAAAATGAAAAGAATTTATTTCTTGAAAAATAAAAAGAATATTTGATATTTTCTTTTCTACCTCTCTATTTCTTTCCCTTTTCTTATCACCTTAACTTTCAACCCTCATCCATTTTGGCCATGATCCAGCTAAAGCAAGTGAGTTGATGTTGTATCTATCGCTACTAGTAAGGTCAGAAAAACCTCAAATTGGCTCAAACAACTTGAAAAGTCAAATCTCAAACTAGATCCAACCTACTTTTGGTTGTTTTGAAGTTGTTTTTGACTTTAAAAGCCCTAGACTTGGCCTTGATTAACTTGATCTAATTGGAAAAGGAATGAAACAAATATGGGTTGAGGGATAGGCTTAGGAATTAAGAGGAAAAGAGAAATAAATAAATAAATATTTTTATAATCTATTAATAATTCCTAATTTATAGCTTGCAAAAAAAGAAAAAGATTTTTTTTTAAGATTTGACTTCACAATCATAAAGTTATGATATTTTATTTTATAAATGTAGATACCTAATTTTATTCGAGACAATTTGATCGCATTCGATTTTGATTTTAGTACGAACGTAATGATTTCGAAAGATTCAATTGTTTTAATTTGATAGGTTCATTTTGATTTCGTATTAAATATTTGAGATTATCTTATGTGGGTTGAAGCTTGATCAATCTAATTTTAAGTTAATTGGGCTTAGGGCCCAATAAAAATTTAAGTTGATTGTTTTAGACCAGATCCAATTTTGGAATCCAAATTTCAATTTTAGATCCACTTTAAGTCAAGTTTGGGCTAATCTTATATGAGTTTGGAGGGAAATTAAAGCCTAATTTTAACTTAAGGCCTAAATTCAATTTGGATTAATTAAAAATTACAAAAAAAAAGCTTGGTCTACCATTGCAGATAGATTCCCTAGCTACATGCCCATTTTTAGCCCTTTGTTTTTAACCTACAAATTCACCTTCAAACCCTAGCATTAATTTAGTATACTTTACTATACCAAATGCAGAAGCCACTATTGCCTATTGCCATAACACTCCAAAAACCACAATTAAGCTTTCTCAAAGGTTGGTGAATAAAACCCATGACACACACAACACAGGGGTGGGATTCATAGGAAAAAAAAAACACACACGCATACATAGGGAAGAAACATGTACAAAAAAAATCCTAGGAGCTCTAGATTGAAGAACTCCTTTGGATCAACCTCCATTCGACCCTCACCCTACACATCACCAAAAATCATCAACCTTTAATACATTGTTGCCACAGCTACAAACTGAAAATCACAATAAAAAAGACCTTAATCGAATAATAACACCACTCATCCTAAACATAGATACTAACCACCGCACCCAAAAAAAGAAAAAAAAAAACACATCCTTTGGGTACAAGGAACAGTAGCGCCAACAACAGTGATAAACATCCATATTTAAACAATATAAAAGGGGGATGACTAAGGGGAAAGAAAATTTTTCAGAAACATAAAAATGGCTCCACCAGTTTCACTCTACCTACGATCCTCAATAGAACCCAAGCAACCATGAACCACCCTTTCCATTGCTCACCACCAACACCTATATTACTAGGTTAAGAGAACCTAAAGTATACCCTCTTTTCCATTACCCAAAAAATCCCAAATCAAATAAATCCTTTTCATTTTTTTCTTGCAAATTTCATTAGAAAAACAAAAAAATGCATACACAAAATTTAAAACCACAGTTCTCACAATTTGTGAAGAACCCAGTAGAACAAGAATAAAAAAAAAAAAAGCTTGTTCCATGTCAATTGTCATAACATATAGATCCAAAAATCTATGCTAGACTTAACAAATTAAAGAGTCATCACCAATCTTTTTTATCTAAGTGTGATTGGTCACCTAAGGAATCTATCCCTTTAATGAGCTCCTAAGCTTGACTAAGGGTCCCTAAAAGAATAGGTTTGGGTCTACAAACCAGAACAGGGTTCGGGAGTTCAATTACATGTGGGGAAGGTTATAGCACCCCACATGCCTATCTGAAGGATGGTACCATATTATTTTAAATTTATCCTATGATCTTGAGTCTAATGGTTTCAAACTTTTCTGTTAAATATTGGAAATAATTTATAAGATTTTTTCATCAATCTGGTAGAATTCTTAAAAATATTTTTTCACCTCAAGAGTATTCAAGGATCCTATTTGTTTCTTTGAAGAGGTTCCGTCATCGGAAAAATGTTTATTTATTATTATGTTTGGTTGAAAATATATTCAATTATTCCACCATTTAGGCCAAATTAGAAATATTTTCTCTTTTTGAATTTCTAAATTTTTTACCATTTGAGCCTATTTAGAAATTCTTTATTTTTTCATTTTTTTTATTTCTAAATTTTTCACTATTTGGGTCAATTTAGAAATATTTTCTTTTTTGGAATTTCTAAATTTTCCATCATTTGGGCCTATTTAGAAATTCTTTTTTTTTTGGAAAGAAAATAATATGATAATTATTTTTTATTGAAATTTCATTTAAATTTTTCCACCATTTGGGATAAATTTAAGGAAATTTCTCACTTAGAGATTTCTTAGAAAATTTACCATTTGAAATTTCTAAGAATCTCATCCTTGGATAATTATTAAATATTTTCAACAAAATTTTTTATTTTTATATTTTTTGGATTGAAAATAAATATTAATTATTTTTATTGAAACTTTATCTAAATTATTCCACCATTTGGGATAAATTTAAACAAAATTTCTCACTTAGAAATTTTATAGAAATTTACCATTTGAAATTTTTATAAATTTCATCGTTGGTTAATTAATATTTATTCCTAAAATTTTTTATTTTTTTATTACATTTTTATTAAATTAAATCATGCAAAAATTCTTCTAAAATAAACAAACACATAAATAAAATAAATAAAATGCCAAAAAAAATCAAAACGGTTCGGCTTGAGACACAGAAAATGGCTCGAAAACATGGCTCGGAGGTGCATGGCTCGACTGGCATGTGAGTCAGACGCGAGTTGCAATTGGGTTGGGTTGGTCCGATGACAAAACGCGTGAATCCTCTGGGATTAGTGAGGTCAAAACGACATCATTTTACAACGGTATAAAAGGAAAAAATCCCTAATTTTCTTCAGATATCTCGTTTCCTACTCTCTCTCTCTTCCCCTATTTTCTCCTTTTCTCTCTCTACACAAAAAAAACCAAAATTTGGTTAAATTTTCACCGAAAACTAGAAACACCAACCAAAATCTGAAAAAAAACACATCGAAAAATTCAAGTTTCGTCGAAAAAGTTCACTGGAATCTGGAAATTCCAAAAATTTTCCAGAAAAAATTTACCCAAAAATTTTAAAAAAAATCCTAAAATTTCTAAAATTTACCTCTGCTCTTTTAAAGATATTTTTTTTTGCTTCTATTTTCTTTCTATTTTGTGTGTATTTTTTAACTTGATTTTTGGGTTTATTTATAGGGCTTTAAAACCATAGATTCCAAACACTAATTCAACCTTTTTTTTTTTTTTTTTCATATTTTCCATTTTTATTATTTTTTAATTAATTAATAAAACTAAAAAGTAGACCCCGGATAGATTGGGTGTCTACAACTGCCTCTCTTTGCACATTTTCTATGAAACATGAATTGTACAAAGACGTAGACAACCCCAATCAACTCAACACATCTTTTTTTGTTTCTTTTTTTGAAAAAATAAACAAAGCTCTTCTAAACAGAGGCTTAATGACTTTGAAAAAAATAAAATGCTCCTCTAAACAGAGGCACCATAACTTTTAAAAAATAAATTACTCCTCTAAACAGAGGCACCACACTTTGGAAACATAAATTGCTCATCTAAACAGAGGCACCACAACTTTGGAAGAATAAATTGCTCCTTTAAATAGAGGCAACATGACTTTGGAAGAATAAATTACTCCTCTAAATAGAGGCACCATGACTTTGAAAAAATAAATTACTCTTCTAAACAGAGGCACCACGACTTTGAAAAAATAAATTACTCCTCTAAACAGAGGCACCATAACTTTAAAAAAAAAAAAAAAAGGTTCCTTGACAATCATGTCCAGAAGAGTCATAGACCATGTCTGAAGGAATTTTAAGAGATTATGCCTGAAAGTCTTACAAATCGGTCCCAATACTGAGAGATATTCTCTTCCAAGGATTAGAATCTTACCTCATAAGCTTTTTCTCAAATGAGAATTTGAAACTCTTTCATTGAAAAGTTTTCACATTTGTCTGCAGTGTATGCTATGCACTAGATATTTAAAAATGCAATGCATGCTATGCTGGTTAATTAATTCTCATTCAATTATGGTATTCAAGTTTCTTAAACTCTTTTCTTGGGCCCTAAACCTCTCAATCTTCAAGTACTAAGGCCTAATCAATGTAACTCTCAATCATTTCTTCATTTAATTCCCATATTCTCTTTGTAAGAAATCTTTTTCCAAATTCAATATCTTTATCAGGAACTGAACATTTCATATTTGCCCTTATCACTCTCAAACTTTCCAATGTAATGTAGAAATCTTTTATGCTATTATTCATTTATCAATCATTATTTTAATCTAAAAAAAATAAGAATGCATTCACATATTTTTTCCATTGTAAGGTATTAAAGAGAAACACAATGAATGAAATGAAATGTCTTTTATTAGCAAAAATGATAGGAAGCTTGGCCAGTTAGAAAAGAAAGAATTACAAAATGGGTATGGGGGTACAATGCCCAAAAATAAATAGTTAAACAATCATGATAACATATCTTGAAGTCCTTTTCAAAAACTACTCGATACACTTAACAACTTAGAGCTTTTCAGAACATGCTAGCCTCATTGCCAATGAATTTCCAAATTCGATGCTGTATCCTCTTTATCTAAGCTATCTTTTTAGGTTTTTCACTTAGATAAACCCCCTTTTGACTTAAATTACCCTTTTTAAGGTTTTTTCCTTAAGTCTTCCTTTTTTTTCATTTTTTATTTTTTTTCAAGCATAGGACTTCTTTACAACATCAAAATTTATAGGATAAGGCAAATCATCTCCATCCATCTTAGCTAATATCAATGTTCTGCCTGAGAAAGCTCGTTTCACGACATATGACCTTTCCTAATTTAGAGTATATTTTTCTTTGTTATCATGCTGGCTTGGGAGAATTCTTTTTAAGATCAACTCTCATTCTCGAAAACAATGAGGTTAAACTTTTTTTATCATGAGCCCTCATCATTCTTCTTTTATATAGCTGACCATGGCACAAGGCTATCAATCTCTTTTCCTCGATGAAATTTAACTGTTCATAGTGCTCTCGAATCCATTCAGCCTCTTTCAATTCAACTTCTTTTAGAACCTTTAAAGATGGGATCTCTACTTCTACTGGCAATACAACTTTCATCCCATAAACAAAAAAAAAATGAGGTTACCTCAGTGGAGGTACGCACCAATGTTCGATATGCATGTAATGCAAATGACAATTTCTCATGCCAATCTTTATAGTTCTCGATCATCTTTTCAAAAAAGTTTTTTATATTTGTGTTACTTACCTCAATTGCCCCATTCATTTTCGGATGGTATGGCATTGAATTATGATGCTTAATCTTGTATTAGGCACATATTTCTTGCATCATCTTATTATTCAGGTTCTTGGCATTATCTGAAATAATTTTTTCTGAAAGTATGTATCTGTAAATAATTTCTTTCTTTTTAACTTATAGACTATAGATCATGTCACACTTTCGAATGATGCTACTTTCACCCATTTCATAAAGTAATCTATCATCACAAAAATGAACCTATGCCCATTAGAAGCTTTTGAGGTAATATGACCAATGACATCCATGCCCCATATAGAAAATGGCCAAGGTGGTGCTAAAATATGTAAAGCAGATGGCAGAGCATAGATCTTGTCAGCATAGATCTGGCACTTATGACATTTTTTAGCATAGTTAATGCAATCACTTTTCGTCATCAACCAATAGTACCTTACTTTCATGATCTATTTTACCATCATATATCCATTGACATGTGCCCTACATATTCCATCATGTACTTCATCAATAATTTTCTTAGTCTTAGCCTTATTTACACATCTCAACAATACTTGATCATGGTTTCTTTTGTAGAGAACATCTCTATCTAGAAAGAAACTCATAGCTAGTCTTCAGATGACCCCTTTATTATTCTTAGTTACTTGGATGGGATATTACTGATTCTTAATGTACTGTAAGATATCATAATACCAAGGCTTCTTATTCTCTTCCTCTTCTACATTAGAGTAGTGAGTCGACACATTTTTAATATCTAACTTGATGGGTAAAATGTCAGTGCTACCATTAATTCGAACCATTGCTGTTAAAGTAGCCAAGGCATTAGCAATCAAATTCTTCTTATGAGGTAAATGATCAAACTGAATATCTTTAAACTACTTGATCAACTCTAGGATATACTTACAATATAGAATGAGTTTCGAATCTCTCGTCTCCTATTCTCTTTTCAATTGATATATAATTAGAGCTGACTCTCCAAACACTTTTAATGCTCTAACTTTTTTGTCTATAGCAGCTTGCAAACCTATGTCACATGCCTCATATTCAATGATGTTATTTATGTAGCTGAAATTCAATCTTGCTGTTATAGGGTGTATTGTTCTTCTGAAGAAATCAAGATTGCCCCAATCCTATGTCCTAAGGCATTAGTAGCTCCATCAAAATATATTTTCCAATGGTTCTCTTCATGCTTTTCTTTTTTTAGTTGGAAAATAATCATCAAGTTTTCATTAAAAAATTCCAATCTCATTGGCTCATAATCTTCAGCAGCACGATTTGCAAGAAACTCGACTATAACACTTCTTTTTATTACCTTTTGGCTTATATATACAATATCATACTCTGAGAGCATTACTTGCCATCTAGCAATTCTTTTAGACAAAAAAGGCTTCTTGAAGATGTATTTAATTGGATCTAGCTTTACTATAAGCCAAGTAGTATGGTATAACATATATTGTCTAAGTCTTTTTGCAGTCCAAGCTAATGCATAACACATTTTCTCCAAAGAAGAATATTGGACTCGTATTCTATGAATTTTTTACTCAGATAGTAAATAGCTCTTTCCTTTCAACTAAACTCATCTTGCTGCCTCAACACACATCTCATTGAATTCTTGTATACCATTAAGTATAAAATTAAGGGTCTCCCTGAAACAGGCGACACCAATACTAGAGAATTTGACAAGTATTGTTTAATTTTATCAAAAGCTATTTGACATTCCTTATTCCATTCTTCAAGGTTATTATTTCGAAGGAGCTTAAATATGGGATTACATTTGTAGGTAAGCTGAGATATAAACCGAGAAAATCTTGAACTTCTTTTGATGTGCTAGGAGGTGACAAATTTTGAATGGCACGCATTTTTTTTAGATCAACTTCAATCCCTCTTTCACTGACCACAAAGCCTAACAACTTCCCTGACCTTGCCCTAAAGGTATACTTAGTTAGGTTTAACTTGAGTTGAAATTTTTCAACCTTTCAAATAGCTTTTTAAGGTTAGTGACATGATTTTCGCCTTCTCGAGATTTTGTAATCATATCATCTACATACACCTCAATCTCTTTGTGCATCATATCATGAAAGAGCATCACTATGGCTCTTTGGTATGTTGTCCCAGCATTCTTTAGACCAAAGGGCATGACTTTATAGCAAAACATTCCCTACATGATCATGAAAGTGGTTTTTTCCATGTCGTCTTCGACCATCTTTATTTGGTTATACCTTGAGAACCCATCCATAAAAGAGAACATTGAATGCTTAGTCGTGTTATCTACCAAGGTGTCAATATGAGATAAAGGAAAGTTATCCTGTGGGTTAGCCTTATTCAAATCGCAATAATCTATACACATTCACACTTTTTCATCTTTCTTAAAAATTGGTACAATGTTGGCTACCCATTCTTGATATTTGGCTACTTGTAAGAAACCTGCATCAAATTGCTTCATCACCTCTTCTTTGATCTTCAATAGCATTTTAGGTTTCATTCACCTCAATTTCTATTGGACTGGCTTACATCTGGCTTCAAATGCAGTCTATGCTCTACAATTTTTATACTGAGCCTAGGTATATCCTGATAAGATAAGCAAACACATCTATGAATTCTCGAAGTAGATTTTTCAATCGTTGTTTGTCTATCGACGAGAGTGACATGCCAATTTTAACCTCTTTTTTATTCTCTTCATCTCTTAAATTTATCAATTCAGTTGTCTTCTAATGAGGCTTAATTAGTTTACTTTCTTGCTCAATCAATCTCATTAGGTCCAGAGGGATAGCATATTCTTCAGAATCTTTTTCATTATCAAGTGCATTAGTGTTAATTGATTTTTCAAAATTAACCCCTTGATCGTTATCATGATTATTTTTCTGTTCATTTAAGGACCTAAAATTGAATGAAATGGGATATGTTGGCAAAATGCATGGGAAAAATGGAAAAACAAAAAAAAAAGGTACTAGAAAAAATTAATGAAAATGCATCATTCCTAATTTTTATTAAAATAATAATAGATAAATGGCCCAAATAAGAAAAACCACCCTAAGGCCTTGGGCATAAGCTATTGAAATATTCAATTACATTGAATCGATATCAAGGATAGCAGGCATTTCGATAATGCTCTAATTGTTCAGCTTATAATTTGGTGGACAAGGACAAACCCATGTTTCCTTGTCATACCCACTTTCATCTTTAATCGCATGGATGGACAACTTAGCAAATGTCTTCTCCATGCTTAGCTCAGAATCTTTTTTTGCATCTGAGTACATGAATCCTTCAAACCTGAAGGTCTCATATAAGTGTGGGATGATCATTGTTGTCTTATTGGCTTGTCTTCCTCTAATTTTCTAGTCTTTAGTTTCATGACCAAGATCCAGTCTTTCATTATTATCCATAATTATCGGAGGTTCCTTTATCCCTTGTAAGTTTTTACCTAGTCCCACTCTAGGATACCAGTTTTTGTTGATGACCTGACACATCACTACTTTTAAAAATTATTGGTTTTTGGGTCTTTCACTCACAGAGTTGACTAATTCAAAGGATCGGTAAGAACATTCCCTCACTTCTTCAGCAGCTTTCGTATATGAAACATTCAACGGTTGAGTTACCAGCATGTCTTTTTCCTTAAACACTACCACTAACTGGCCTTCCACATTAAACTTAATAGTTGGTGCAAGGTAAAAGGGACAACACTTGTCATATGAATCCATGGCCTTCTTAGCAAGCAACTATAAGATGATGAGATGTCCATCACTTAAAATTTTATATTAAAAGTGCATGGCCCAATTTACAAGGGTATCTCTATATCTCTTAGGACTTCTTACTTGGTCTCATCAAATGCTTGGACAATCATTTGGTTATTCTTCATATGTGAGTAATCAATAGGTAGCCTTGCCAAAGTTGACATAGGCATGACATTGATAGTAGAGCTGTTGTCGATGAGGATCTTGGCTATAATATGGCTTTTACACTTGACAGTGATATGCACAGCCTTAGTGTTTCCCTTTCCCTCTAGAGGAATCTCATCATCACTAAATGATATGTAATTTGGCATGATCAGGTTTTTAGCCAAGTGATTCACATATTCAACAGACACATTATGTACCATATATGCTTGGTTTAGCACTTTCAACAAGACATTCTGATGTGGTTCTGAATCAATAATAGTGATAATAATGAGATTCATGCTGGCATCTTATTTAACTATTTAACCACAGGATATTCGCTGTGTTTTATGAACTTTAAGAATTCATAAGCCTTTTTTTTTATCGATTTCGGGCAATCCTCTTCAGTACCACTTCTGGGTTATTTTTTTTCCCTTCTTTGGCTTTTTCTTTTCTAGCCATTTTTAGCAATTTTGGAGTGTAGCATCTTCTGCTTCGGGTGATGCCCCTCACACCAGTTATATTGGCAGCATCAGGCTTAGAGACATTCTGTTCTTGCCCCTGGACTATTATGTCATAATCGTATTTCCATGGCACTGCCCTATTGCTATTGTAAGAGAATGGAGCAAGAACTTTAAAGGTTATTGGCCAAGAGCGAACTTATCTATGGTCAACTTCGGCCTATCCCTACAGTAAATTGTTAACGGCCTTGAAAATAGTTTGGATGGTTGATCGATTGTAGACACTTCAACATTCTTTGAATCATATTTTTCTTCATAAAATTCAATTTGGTATGAATCCATGAGCTTTTATACTTCTTAGCAAAATTGCTCACAGGTTTCAATAGAGTGACCAAATGCCCCACTATGGTATTTACAACTTTCACCTGCTACGTATGCTCCATGATAAGTATATGGACTGACTGGCTGTATCATATCAACTTTTTATAAAAAATCAAATAATTGACTGAGAGGGGTCTTAATTTTTGTCATTTTTTTAGATGATGCTTTCGTTTCTCATTTAGAGCATTCACATTGTGGTTGGGTAAAGGATTGGCATTAACATTTGGTGTAGTTATCCTTCCTATATCAAAATTGATCATTCCATCTTTGATTAATCATTGCACTTTGTGTTTCAAGGCAGTGCAATTCTTAATGGAATGACCAGCAATCCCATAATGATAGTTATAATGGACTGTAGGATCATACCACTTGAGATAGGGTGACTAAGTGGCTCTACTTGACTAAGAACAATTAAATGATTATTGTAGAACTTTTGATACAATTCCATATATGTCATAGGAATTGGATCGAAAACAAGTTTTTCATTAGTAGTTTGTTGTTTTCGTGAACCACCTATAGGGCTAGCTGAACGAATTTGAGGTCTCAGGGAAGGTTGAGTATAAGACCATATGTGGCAGTTTGTGGTCTAAAAAAAGATTGATAAGTTTGAGGGTAGGATGGTTGTGAGTTCAACTGGTACTAATAAAGAGAAACATTATTCATAGTGAAGTAATATAGAGAGTAACCTTATGGTGTGCAGGGTTGATAACCCCTGAACTACTGTCTATCAAAGCTCACAGCTTGAGCTTCAGTCTTTTTTTTTTTTGGGGTTTTTTTAGTGGATGCTTCCTTTCTCTCTAACTTGCCATTCTTGATGACACTTTCAATAATTTCTCCTGAAATCACTATATCGATGAAATTATTGGTTGCATTCCCTATTATCTTTTCATAACAGAGAGATTTCAGAGTGTTGACAAATAACACTGTAGTTTCTTTCTCAGTTAAAGGAGGTTGCATTTGAGAAGCTATATCTGTTCACCTTGAGGCATATTCCTTAAAGGATTTATTTACCTTTTTTCCATGTTTTGCAAGGACAAATGAGCAGGAGCCAAATCCATGATATGTCGATATTAACTGATAAAGTTATGGGCCATATCGCTCAAAAAATGGATGCTGGTTCTATCCAGCTAGACATACCACCTAGCAATGGAGCCTGTAAGGCTATCTTAAAAAACATGCATTAGTAGTTTTTTATTATGAGCATGGGCTGCTATCTTTCAATAGTACATGATAATATGAGTTTTTAGGCACTTCGTACCATCATATTTTTTAAATTTTGGTACTTTAAACTTTGAAGGAATGACCGCATCTATCTTCTGATAGTACATGGTAATATGAGTTTTTGGGCACTTCATACTATCATATTTCTCAAATTTTGATACTTTGAACTTTGGAGGAATGACCACATCCGAAACTAAGTAATGCTCAGCAGCATCGATAAAACTATAAAAACCAATTCCTTTCACAGCCCGTAACCTTTGTTCTAGCATACTAATCTTTGAGTTTTCTTGAGATTTAACCACTTTTGCCTTTTCTTTCTCTTTTTCTTTCAGTTCATCTAGATCAAGGACTTGGGTTGGTTCTACCACCTTTTTAATAAAGATAAGATTCACATAGCTATGGTAATGCCTTGGGTTTGAAGCTAATGACATTTCAGGGTATACAGGATATGTGAACTGCTATGGTAGTATATCCTATGTAGATTGAGCTTGTTGTGGACCAAACTCGATATAGAGGGTAGGCCATTTTTTGTGATGGAGGGCCCTATTGGCTTATGTTTTTTTCTATCCCATTTCCCTTGTTTAACTTGTTGAAAGCATTTAGAATCTTACTCAACTTATTTTCAAGCTTTTCCTATGCCTTTTCTATCTTTCCAAGTTGATGAGAGTTTTCTTGCTCCATTTGTCTAGCTCTGGCTCTTGTGTTGTATTGATGAGTGGGGTTTTTGCTGGATGGAGCTATCCATAAATCTTGAGTACCATAATTATATGATTATTAGAAATTATGTGTTCTATGTATGATATACAAATGTATGCATGAAATATACTAATATTTACCACATCACCATTATTGATAAAAGAAATCTCCATTTGAAACTTTTTTAAATTTTCAAAATTACATCCTAATAAAGTCAAAGCAATATTCTAAAGTCTTAAACATCATTCTTTGTTTCTAATGCCTCTTTATAAAATTTTTAGCTTACTGGTAATGATTTTGTGTCTCATCTAGGAAATCAAGTAATTGTCACCTATAAGCTCCCACTGGTTGCACCACAGCCTTCACATCTTTCATTTTTTTTTCATTTTTGATGCTTTATCTGTAGTAAAGCATAGCTGTTTGAACAAATGCCTTAGATGCTTTTATTTTTTCGTGCACATATCTTTTCATAGCTCACTCTGTTTAGCTTGTCTTCTGCATTCATTTGATAAAGCTTCTACTTATGTTGTGTATCGATCCACTATTTCTTGTAGCATCTGGCTATGTTTGTGTGCCCTAGCAGTAATCTTTTGTTCTTTTTCCATCATTGCTTTTAGTAATTCATTTTCCTTTAAGAGTCAGGCAAGCTAGGGTGTGATTGATGAACATGTCATGTCTAGATCATTGAATAAGGCTCTCTACTGATCTTTTTGCTCTATGAGGCTTTGGATTTTTAGTTCTTGAAGCTTCAAACTTTCTTCCATTTCTAACTTCAATCGTTTATTTTCTTGTTCTAACTCATCTTTTTCGGCTTGGAGCTTTCTCTTAGCTATTTCCACTTTAAGTAAAGGATCTTGGAGTACGGGCTTTGGGGAATGACCTATTTGTTCACTAGGAAGCACAATGTCTTTACCCCTTCTTACATGCCATACACTATATTCTGAGGTGACGTTGTAAGTAAGCCTTCCTTGGTTAACCCTAATGGTTTGTTTCCATGCTTTTTTTATCTTTTCAATCATTCCATACGCTCTTTTATCAGTGAATGAGAACTCCTACTAGTTAAGTCCATAAGTTTCTAGAATGTATTGCTCACATCCGGATTGTCTTCTTGCCAAAGTTGGGGCATAAGTAACAGTACCCCACAGGCCTAATAGGAACACCAAGGTTGATTTCCATAACTATATAACACTGTGTCATGACGTATCCAAGGTGCTCTCCAAACTATCCCTTGACCATCAAAGGCTCGAAAGTAAGAAACCCATTTTTTTTTTTAACTTTGCTTGAGGCCATGTGCTACAATAAAACTCTTTGATAGGGATGCTGGAATGAAGGTATGGTTTGCGAAACTAACTTTCTTTGCATTCAATGTGACTCTTCATCCATACATAAAGTAGCTGTAGGTACCCATCAAATCGACCTTTACCATTTCTACAGTAAAAATTCAAAAAATAAATAATTTCTGCCAAAATTATTGGTGCTGCATTAACTTGGTAGGCTAACTAATCAACGAAGTCTATCACTGCAGCATCGACATAACCGATGACTTTTGGAAAGATCACCAATCCATATATAGCTATAGCTATAGCCACTAATCCCTGATCATCATTGATATGCCCCTGGATGAAGTCTTGTAGAAAACTCCATGGGATAGGCTTACTTTCACCCTTTGTCTTCACATATGCATCGACTTGAGGTAAGCTAAGTCTAAGCATTTGGGGTAACTTTTGATGATAGCCTAACTTATTGGACCAGTAAATCTTGTCTGGGTTTGACAAATCAAAGTGAAGTAAGACCATATACTTTTCAATTGTGGGCACCATGTTTGCTTCATTAAAGATAAAACACCTATAAGAAGGATCCCAAAATTGGATGATGGCCCTAATCAGATTATTGTCCATATTTATTTGGAGTAGTGATGCTGTGACTCCATATCTGTTCTCAAATGCCTCCTGCCTTGTTCTACTAATGCATCTTCAGACACTGTTTAAGCTAGCTAGATCATTTTGCTGTAGCTCGAGATGAACTTTCTTGAGCAATGATGAGATAAAGCCCTTAAGCAAGCAATCTCTTTATTTTCTTTGACTTTCCTTTGACTTGATTTTCAGTTGATGAGCAGACTTGTAAGGGATTGATGTAGACTTTGATTGCATTTGGCTTTCCATGGATGTAAGTGGGAGATCTGATTTATCAATAATTGATATGTGACAAATATTTCCTATATGAGGATGATGCAAATGATAATGTTAAAACATGATCATGAAAATAATGCATAGAATGAAATGATATGGAAATGTTAAAACATGAGGATGAAAACAATGCATAAAATGATATGATAATGTTGTGATGCACAAAATCAAACAAACAAAATAGTTAGATAAGTAATATACAAGTTATTCCTTCCTATGTCTTAATTTTATGTGGTATCTATTGATGGGTAGAAGGGCTCTATCTTAAGGTTGGCCTCTTAGGGGCGAACTATATGCAGGATTAGGTGACTTTGACCACTAAAGGTTCCCAAATTGTTCATTACATTATCATCCATCACAAACTAGTAAGGCAATCCAATCCTCACCTATCATAGGCTACCATCGAAAATGATTCAATTTGAGTGGGAGTATTTTGTTAGCCATTACGGAGATTATCATCTCATGAGAGTATATGTACTTTACTCCCTTTTAAGAGGGACGAAGCCCAGGTATAGAGCTCATGTAATGCAAATGCATGTGATAGTGTGTGTGAAGGAACATATAATTTTCGTGTCCCAAAAATAAAAAAGAAAAAAGACACAAAATGTTAGTAAACAAATAACATAAATCATAACAATTTAAAACCATTAGACCAAAGAATAGGATAAATTCAAAAATTACGGCTTGACTATCTAGTGTCTCTAGTGGAGTCGCCAAACTATCATAACATATAGATCTGAAAATCTATGCTAGACTTAACAAATTAAAGAGTCGCCACCAATCTTTTTTATCTAGGTGTGATTGGCTACCTAAAGAATCTATCCCTTTAAGGAGCTCTTAAGCTTGACTAAGGGTCCCTAAAAGAATAGGTTTGAATCTACAAACCAAAACAGGGTTTGAAAGTTTGATTACATGTGGGGAAGGTTATAGCACCCTCACATGCCCATCCGAAGGATAGTACCATATTATTTTAAATTTATCCTATGGTCTTAAGTCTAATGGTTTCAAACTTTTATGTTAAATATTGAAAATAATTTATAAGATTCTTCCATCAATTTTATAGAATTCTTAAAAATATTTTTTCACCTAAAAAATATTCAAAGATCTCATTTGTTTCTTTGAAGAGGCTCCGTCATCGGAAAAAAGGTTTATTTATTATTTTTTTTGTCAAAAATATATCTAATTATTCCACCATTTGGGCCAAATTAAAAATATTTTCTCTTTTCGAATTTCTAAATTTTTCACCATATGGGCCTATTTAGAAATTCTTTTTTTTTTTTAATTTTTTAATTTCTAAATTTTTCACCATTTGGGTCAATTTAGAAATATTTTCTTTTTGAAAATTTTAAACTTTTCAACATTAAGGCCTATTTAAAAATTCTTTCTTTCTTTTTTTGGAATGAAAATAATATGATAATTATTTTTTATTGAAATTTCATTTAAATTCTTCCACAATTTGGGACAAATTTAAGGAAATTTCTCACTTAGAGATTTCTTAGAAAATTTACTATTTGAAATTTCTAAGAATCTCATCCTTGGATAATTATCAAATATTTTCAACCAAAATTTTTTATTTTTATATTTTTTGGATTGAAAATAAATATTAATTATTTTTATTGAAACTTTATCTAAATTATTTCACCATTTGGGATAAATTTAGATAAAATTTCTCACCTAGGAATTTTATAAGAATTTACCATTTGAAATTTCTATAAATTCCATCATTGGATAATTAATATTTATTCCCAAATTTTTTTATTTTATTTTTATTAAATTAAATCATGCAAAAATACTTCTAAAATAAACAAACACATAAAAAAAATAATTAAAAGAATAAAATAAATAAATAATACCAAAAAAAATCAAAATGGCTCGACTTGCGGTTGAAATTTGGTTCGGCTTGAGACAGAGAAAACAGCTCAAAAACATAGCTCAGAGGTGCGCGGCTTGGCTCTAGGGATCGGCTGACACGTAAGTCAGACGTAGGTTGCGATTAAGTCGGGTTGGTCCGATGGCAAAACGTGTGGATCCTTTGAGATTAGTGAGGTCAAAACAACATCATTTTACAACGGTATAAAAGACAAAAATCTCCATTTTTCTTCAGATATCTCGCTTCTTGCTTTTTTTCATCCCATATTTTTTCCTCTTCTCTCTCTACATAAAAAAAAACCCAGAATCTGGTTAAATTTTCACTAAAAACTAGAAAGACATGCTGGAATTTGGAAAAACACTCCGAAAGATTCAAGTTTCACTAGAATTTGGAAATTCCAAAATTTTTCAAAAATAATTTGCTTAAAAATTTTTAAAAAAATCCTAAAATTTCTAAAATTTGCCTCTGCTCTTCTAAACACCTCATTTTTTCTTCTGTTTTCTTTTTATTTCGTGTGTATTTTATAACTTGATCTGTGGGTCTATTTATAGGGCTTTAAAACCACATACTCTAAAGCTGAATAGAAATCCCAATTCCCTTCGATCTTTTAGTCTCACTCAACCTCTCCCAATCTGTCCAAACTCCTCAACCTAGTGTTTTACACCAATTCAAACCCCTATTTTTTCATCTTTTCCATTTTTATTATTTTTTAATTAATTAATAAAACCAAAGAGTAGACCTTGGACAGATTGGGTGTCTATATCAATGTTAAAAAAGAGAGGAAAATGAAGAGAGAAGAAGAAAAAAAAAAAGAAGAAGCTTCTCATTATGATTGTTCAACGAAGAAAAAAATGAAAGAAAAAAAGAGAAAGAAGAAAGGAAGGAAGAGAGAAGAAAAATGAACAAAGAAGAAAACAAAAAGAGGAAAAAGAGGCATCAAGGACAATTAGGAGAGAGGAAAAGGAAGCCATTTGAGGAAAAGAAGAAAAAAAGAGGGAAAGAATGAAAGAAAGAGAAAAAGAAGAAAGAGAAGGAGAAAGAACAATAAGAATAAAAAAAATTTAAAATATATAAAAAAAAGGTAGCAGAAAACCTGAACTATGACCCTTTAGCCCGACCTTGGCCTAACCCATGACTTGTTTTGAATTTGATTTGGGTCCACTCCAGCCTAGCCTTACCAAGATTTAACCCAATTTCACCTTACACTACAAGCCTATTACAGCTCTAGCCTAATCAATCCATTACTTCTACTTTAGATTTTAAATTGGGTTTAGCCCAATATTTTGGGGTACATTTTTATTCCACTTGTTCAACAATTTATTTATCATTCATCTAGTTATTTTTCATGCAATTTAATATTGAACAAATAAATTGTTTTGTGGATGATGAAGGTTATTGATAAGAAATAAAATTTCAAATGAAAAAGAGAATTGTGATAATTTGATTTAAAAATATTAAAAAATATTTTAAAAATAAAAATAAAATAATATTTTTGTGTGAAAATATGATTTTGAAGAATCTGCCTAGATATTAGAGTGGATACAAAAGATTATTTTTACTAAGAAATATTTTTTTATTCGAAAAAATTATTATAAGATTTTTTTGAAAAAAAATTATAATTAACGATTAATTTTTTTAAATTTATCTAGATATCAGGGAACCAAAGAAATTTTCCATCATTAAACATTTTTATTTTTAAATATTTCATTGGAAAGATAATGAAAAGACATAAAATTTTAAAAAATAAAATTGATTGTTTGCATTGTGAGATTTTCATTATATTGGTATCATTTATTATATATTGTGTCATATGCATGATATTTGTTGATAACAAAATTGAAGTGATAAAATAAGATTTAAAAAAAAAAGAATTTTAGAAATAAAAGCTAATATTTTTATGTAAAAATAATCTTTGAGACTTTGCCTAGATATTAGAAGGCTCTTAAATAATTATTTTTTATGAAGGAATATTAAGCCGGGTTTTAAGGAATATCATAATAATTATAAATGAAAGAAATTTTTGATAATTCCACCTAGATATTAGGGAATTTAAAAAATATTTTGAAACTAAGGATTTTTCATTTTATTCCTAAATAAAATTTAAATATGTATTAGATGAATTTAATTGATTGTCCATATTTTAATTTACCTTCGCATGATACATCTACGCCATATGATATCTACATACATTTCATTGTTTTCAAAAAATTTAATTAATAAATGGTGATTTGTGGAAAATCATTTTAAATAAAAAAACTAATATGACCTTCACAAAATATCGAAAGGCATCTTAATAATTATTCTTTAAGAAAGAATATTATATGAAATTTTTTAGGAATTAATATGAAAATCCCAAGTAAAGAAATATTCTTTGAAGTTCTATTTAGATGTTGGAAAAAAAGAAAATATTTTAATACTGAAGATTTTCATCTTATTCCTTAAATAAAAGGCCTTTTAAAGGGAGAAGAAGTCATTTTTAAATATTAAGATTAAGACCATTTTTTATCATTAGTAAAGATAACATATGATTAATTGGTATCATTTTTTAAATGGGAGGGGTCAAAGTATTAATCTTTCCTCACGCGTAACTGACTTTTGAAGCCAACTCTATTTTCATAAACCAAAATTGTTTCTTTGATAAACTTTAAAATTGTTTTATTGTTTTATTAAAAAAGATAAATATTTAGGTGACCAATCATACCTTTAAAAAAGATTGGTGGTAACTTTCCAAAATCATTATGACAGCTTGACGGCTGTGCTGGGGATATCATTTTTGTAAGAGAGTCAGGCCAAAATTGATCATATGTTATTCTATGTTTTGATTTAGTGGTCTTAATTAATATTTAAACTTGATTTCTTTAATTTTAACTTTCTTAAAAAAAATAGTTCTGCATTGCATCCATATTTTGATTGCATCACTTATTCTATAGTTTTATTATGCTTTTTTTATAAACTATTCTTAATAAATGTTGGGGCATTTAGCATAGGATTTGTAATAAAGTGTTGACATGTTCTGTCACACACTATCATATGTGCATTGCATGCATGAGCTCTACACCTAGGCTCTAATCCGTTTAGGAAAGAGTGAAATACCTACACTCTTGTGAGGTAAATATCTTTGCAATGGCTAATGAAACACTTTCACTTAGATTGAACCATTTTATTTGTAACCTATCATGGGTAAGGATCATGGTGTCTTACTAATAGATGATAATGTGTAGAACAATTTAGGAACTTTTAGATGTATAAATCCCAACCTGGCATATAGTGAACCTTAGGGGGCCAACTTAGGGTAAAGTCATGTCAAACCTTTTGTAGAAATTATCTAAATTAGGACACATGAGGAACATTTTGACACAATGTGCATTTAGAGGTAACAATGGTGTAAATAAAACTAAAATTTTTAAAAAGGAATAATAAAATAAAAGCATTATTTCAAGAAATTTTCTTTTGACATACAATTCGATTTGTTTGGGGTTGGTCCAAATTTTGCATTTTTAAGAAAAGTTTTGTAAAAAAATTTAGTTAAAAAAAGTAGTTTTTCTTAAAATTCTTTGTTTATTAGCAAAAATAAAAAAAAAAACTTTGAATCTTAGTTATTCTGTGCAATAAAAAAAATGTGTGTTTTTAATTTTTTTCTTAAAAAAAAGGAGAATTTTAAGTTTGAATGTTGTTTCATCTTTTTGCATTTCATTTGATCATTTTCCATTCATTTTTATTATGCTTTTAAGATTGGAAACAATAAGACAGTACATGTACCCTATTTCATGTACATCCTGATAAAATAGTATATGCACCTCATTTCATGCATATCTTAATATATAATACATGTATTCCATTTCATGAACATTATAATGAGATAGTACACGCTTTATATCTCACACACATCATAAGGAGATAGTACATGCACTCCATCTCGTGTGCATCTTAGTAAATAGTACATGCATTTCATTTCATGCATATCTTAAAGAAATATTACATGTATTCCATCTCATGCAGATTTGATAGTATCAATTTTATTGGATTTGCATAACACATGCATTGCATTTCATGTAATAGTACATGCACCCCATTTCATGTACATTCTGATAAGATAGTCCATACACTTAATTTCATGTATATTTTAATAGATAATACATGCAGTCCATTTCATAAACATTATAATGAGATAGTACATATATTCCATCTCATGCATATCATAACAAGATAGTACATGCACTCCATCTTATGTGCATTTCAATATTTAGTACATGCAATCTATTTCATGCACATCATAATGAAATTTTACATGTATTCCATCTTATGCACATCTGATAGTGTCAATTTTGTTGGGTTTGTATAACAGATGCATTACATTTCATGTAAACATATTTCATGCATATAATGTGGTAGTGTATTTCATATAAGTATGTTACACTAGTCATAGGTATACATCTCATTATTCATATAAGTTTGTTGCATTAGTCATAGCAACCCAAATTTTTTTTTAAAAGGTCTCAAACATACCACCCTTTTTAGTTTTCTACCTCGAAACTATCCTTATCTAGTGTCTTGGGACACATTGACTAAAAAAAATCTCATTGCCCTTAAGACAACTTGAGTTATGATCAATATATTCTTTTTGTGGTGTGATTGTCATAACGTATAGATCCATGGACCTAGCATTAGACATGGATAAGATGGAGTCGCCACCAATCTTTTTTGTTTAGGTTTGATTGGCCACCTAATCAAATCTAATCTATGAAACCAGATGTTAAGTTCAGGAGTCAGTTACGCATGGGGAAGGTTATAGCACTCTTACAACACCCATCTAAGGATGGTACCAGTTTGATTTCAAATTATCCAAGCCTTGATCATATTTGTGGTTTACCAAATAATTTAATATCGAAAATGTATCTTAAAATTATCTCAATTGTTTGGTAGCAATTTAAGATAAGTTTCTCACTTTATGAGTATTCATAGAGATTGGTTCACATTCTAAAGAGGCTCTATCGTCGAGTTTATTAACATATTTTTTATTCTAAAATATTAATAAAAGCTCTCAATAGTTTAGTAGGACTTAAAAAAAATCCTCCAATAGTTTATAGGATAAAAAGTTATTTTTTTATTATTTTTATTTTTTGAAAAATTGATTTATGAAATTTTCTAATAGTTTGGTGGATTCTATTTTAAAAATTAAATCCATGAAAATTCCCCAATAGTTTGGTGGAATTCATGAACTTATTTTGTAAGGATTTTTATTTGAAAAAGATTTTTTTTAATTTTTTATTAAAAGGATTTTTTTTTATAAATATTTTTTAAAAACTCAAAAAGATTTTTTTTACTATTATTTTTTATTATTTTGAAAAGTTTATTTGAAAAAATTTTTTTATTTGAAAAAGTTTTTTTTTATAGAATATTTGTTTTAAAAAAACTCATTTATTTTCAGAAATAAAATAACAAAAATAAAATTCTTTAAAAAAAATAAAAAAAAGATTTAAAAAAATAAAATGAGTTAAAAAAAGTAAAATAAAATAAAATCAAAAAATAAAAATAAAATGAAAAAAGAAAAACCAGCGATCAGGTTGGGTTAACGCACAGGTCGATGCGTGGGTCAGTGGTCGGAGCGCGGATCTTGGGCTACCAAAATGCTACTGTTTTGAAGCAGTATAAAAGCTAGCTTTCAACAATTTTATCCTAGATGCCTCTGTTCTCTCTCTCTAAAACCCTAAACACTTTTATTTCTCTCTAAAACCAAGTTGAGATCCTACCAAAAACTGGAAATCCTTACTGATTTCTAGATAATCCCATCAAAATATTCATATTCCATAAAAAACTCATTGAAAAATTCATATCCCACCAGAAAATTCATAAAAAAATTCAAACATTCGAACTTCAAACCCAGTTTTCCAGAAAAGAAACCCCATAAATTTTCCATTTTTTCCAGATCCTCTCCAAAATCTTCCAGAACTTAATCTCAACCCCTAGCAACCTAAAATTAAACCTAGAATCTTCAAATCTCACCCAGAAACCCTAATCAATCATAGAATCCTAGAACCCATAATCCCAAAACCTAGTATTACCTAGAACACCTAGTTTATTCAAGTTGGACATATCCTCTTTAAAATCCCTTCTGCTATCTTCTGTAATGTTATTTCGATAAAAGGCATCTTTATGACAAATTTAAGAAATATACAGAATCAATCCAGGCTTGAATCCTAGGATTTGATACTGTTCAAACCTCAGCATATGTCTAGGTTCATTGCTAATTGAAAAATTCCTTGATTTGAGCCTTGATTGACCATTTGACCGAATTCAATTCCTAATTTCAGTTATTCAATCAGCAGTTAAAAAGAAAATAAAAAAGAATAATAATAATAATATGTAATATAATACCATATATTATAATATAACGAAAATAATAAAAATGGTCCAATTGACTCTAGAAATGTTTCGATTGGCCTCAAACACAAATGAGTGGTCATAGTTGCCCCTCTTTACATGTTCTTATTAAACAAGGATGGTGCAAAGACCTAAACACCCACTCTATTTCAACCCAAGAGTCAAATCAGTGAATAAAATTGACTAGGACTGAACAACGACATTGGAGATGAAGCGACCAAAACTGGGTCGAAGTCAAAAATAAATGACTAGGATAAAATCATGAGTCATAAGAAATGATCCAAACTAAGCCAAGATTAAGTGACCATAAGTAAAAAATGAAGTTACCAAGATTGAGTCAAGGTTGAAAATAAATGATCAGGATGAAACCATGAGTCATATGAAATGATCTAGACTAAGTCAAGATTAAGTGATCGAGATGAAACCACAAGTCAAAATGAAGTGACCAAGACCAAGTCGGGGTAAAAAATAAACGATCGAAATGAAACCACGAATCATAAGAAATGATATGGACTGAGCCAAGATTAAGTGACTGGATGAAACCACAAGTCAAAATGAAGTGATCAAGATCGAGTCAATATCGAAAATAAATGAGCGGAATGAAACCATGAGTCATATGAAGTGATTTGGACTAAGCTAAGATCAAGTGACTGGAATGAAACCAAGAGTCAAAATAAAGCGACCAAGATCGAGTTGAGGTCAAAAATAAATGATCGAGATGAAACCATGAATCATAAGAAATGTTCTAGACTGAGCTAAGATCAAGTTGAGTGATGATGATATTGCAATAATGCATGTCCTAAATGTAATGTATGTAGTGTTGATGTCATGAAATTTCAATTATGGTGGTAAGTTTCTCAAGACTCTACTAGTTCTTTTTAGCTTTTCAGCATCTCAAAACAAATTTTGTCAACAAGTCCATGTCATTCTTCTCATCTGCTCATAACTCGTAGGTCATGTTAACAGGATCACCTTGCTTGCCCTAATGTAAATCATTTTCTCACACTCCTTTCATTTATCTCATCTTGTGTTTCTTTCAAAAATGAGAAAACTCTTTATGAAAAATGTCATTCATTTATTTGCCATCATTCAAATTAGTGATAGATATGATACATTTCTTTGGTTCATTCAGGGGATGTTCATTTAGTGAAAGATAAGAAAAATGGGTTTTTATTGTTGAAAGAACCAAATGTAGGGTCAAGAATGACTCAAGAGCAAATAAAGGAAAAATGTCGAGAAAAATCCAAAATAAAGATTGCCCAAACAATTTTGAACTCCAACTTAAGATCATCATTAAAAAAAATATTCCATTAATGTCTTCAATTTTTGAGTTAATCATGATCCTCCTTCTAGGGACTTTCATATGAAGTTGTTTTTTTCCATTTTTGTCTTTACTTAAATTGCTTTTTTGGGTTTTCAGTTTAAGTATTCCTTTTTTCACCTTTGTCTCTTTTCATTTTCCTTTTTCTTTTTGCTTTCCTCTTTTTTTTTTTTGTTATTGTGTTTTTTTTCTTTTTTTAATTTTTACTTTTTTCTTTTTATTTGTACACCTTATTTTCATTTTTTTTCTCTTTCTTCTTTGTTGACACTTTGATCAAAGCTTTACATAATCTAATGACAAATCTGCCCTAATTCAATTCATGATTCTCCGAATCAAGTATTCACATTTGATCAAAATGAACATTTAAAAGACGTATAACAAGCTAGGGTAAAAAGTGCCAAAAAAAAGGGATAAAATAGGCCTAAATTATATTTGAAGGGTCATCAAACCAAGGATCACTTCTTCATGTGAAGCACTTTGACATTTTGCCCCATCAATTTTTTTTTCTTTGTTTTTTTGTTTTTTTTTATTTATTTTTTTTGTGAAGCATCTTGTCATTTTGCCTTAACAATTTTCTTTTCATTTTTTTGTGTGGAGCATATTGGCATTTTACCCTATTAATTTCTCTTCATTTTTTTCTTCTTAGTAAAGCATATTGGCATTTTGCCCCATTAATTTTTTTTCTCTTTTTTTTTGGTGAAGTATATTGGCATTTTGCCCAATCAATTTCTCTTCATTTTTTTTTCTTGATAGAATATATTGGCACTTTGTCCCATCAATTTTTTTTTATTTTCTTTTCCCATCAAAAGGCTTTACCTCTAGAGTTACAGACTTTTCGACTTTATCCTTAGTGTAGCGGTGATCCTTGGTTAGGGTTTCTCAAAAAAAAATTTCAATTGGCTCAACTAGTGTAGCAAGGGATAATAATTATTTTTGAAGGATAGAAGAAAGATAGTCATTTCTTATTTCAAACATGAATACTCTTAATGGAGAATTTTTATTAACTAAAAGCAGACTTGTGAATGAGCAGAGATCATGTGTTGCATTATTTTTTGAAATTATTCTCCAAATTTGTCTTTTTATTCAGTAGTTCCAACAATTTCAAATTTTATCAATCAAAATATCATGAATGGTGTTTTCAAAGTCAAACCTTGAATTATCGTCGCGACTGTCTGAACATTCATTATTCAAAATAATGGTAGAGAAAAAAGGTATGAGATGATAAAAATAAATGATGGGTATTCATAAAAAAGATGAATGTCATGAAAATGCATCAAGCATGTCACTTTATTAAAATGATGAAAAATAAGATGAAATCTAAGTATATAAAAAAAGATTCACATTCTCAAAAGATCTAAGATGATAGGTTGTTCCAATCTTTCTTTCAAAATTATGCCTTTGGCTGATTAGGCGATAAGTTACGACTGATATTGTATGTCTTATTTCCATCGACATCAAAATTTATTAGCTCTCTTTTAATCAAATTTTGCACCATACGTTTCAAAGGGATGCAATTTGTGGTAGAGTGGCCTGCCACCCAAAAATGATAGTCATAGTGAGCAATGAGGTTATACCATTTAGGATATGAAGGTCTAAGTTGTTTTGTAGGAATGGGGGCGATTAAATGGTTCTAGTAAAGCTCTTGGTATAATTTGGTATAACTCATGGGAATAGGGTCAAATGTAGACTTTTCCCTATTTCATGATTCTTGTGCACCATTTGTTGGAGTAGTAGGATGAATGGAAGGCTTAAGAGGGGATGGATAAAAAAGTTATGGAGTTTACTAGTGGAGTACAGTAGAAACATGACTTGTAAGAGAATGATATATGGGATAGATTGGCTGAGAGTAGCTTTTGGATTGCTGCCTATCAAAACTCACAGCTTGAGTCTCACTTTCTTTTTTCTTTGGTATCTTTTTAGCATAAGACTCTTCCTCTTCCAATTTGCCGTTCTTAATTGCATTTTCAATAATCTTCCCTGAAATCACCATGTCGGTAAAACTCTTAGTCACATTCCTTATCATCTTCTCATAGTAGGGCAACTTTAGAGAGCTTATAAATAGCACTATTATTTTTTTGTCTGTTAGGGAAGGTTGTACCTAAGTGACAACATCTTACCACCTTTGAGTATATTCTTTGAAAAACTTAGATTTTTTTTCTCTATACCTTGTAACGAAAGACGATTAAGAGTCATTTTTATGATGTGATGGTATTGGTTGATGAATGATCGAGTCAAATCTTTTCATGACTTAATGCGAGTCCTATCTAACTGGACATATCACCTTGTACCACACCCAATTAAGTTATCTTGGAATACAGGTATTAGTAATTTTTTATTACTATCATGTGCTGCATCTTACGATAGTATATTGTGATATGTGTAACGAGACACTTTGTACCATTATATTTTTCAAATTTTAGTACCTTGAATTTCAGAGGAATCATAACATCTGAAACTAGACAAAGGTTGGCAGCATTCATGGATCCCTAAAAATTATTACCTTCTATAGCTCGCAATCTTTCTTCAATCATGTTCATAGCTTAATCAGTCTCAGAGTCTTCTGAAGGTATAGCCATTTACAATTTTTTTCTCTCTTTAGTCTCATCCATTTTGGGAATTTGATTGGCTCATCTGTCTTGTTAGCGAAAAAAAGATTGGTATACCTCTGAACATTCCCTTGGTTGAAATTTAAAAACATGGTCTGTTGTTGATAAAAGCTTAGAGTGACTTGAGTTTGACATGGAGTGAAACCTAGAGGATACAGTGGCTTAGTATTTTCTTATAAGATGTCTTCTTCTATTGCCTTTCTTTTATTTTCCTTTTCCAAAGCTTTCAGGATTTTGGTCAATTTTCTTTCAAGTATCTCTTGAGCCTTTTTTATCTTTTCAAGCCAGTCTATATTGCATTGCTCTATTTTTTTGGCTTTAGCTTGAGTGTAATACTGGTATTGAGCTATCCTTGAACCTTGATTTCTCACAATTATGGTGCAAATTTAGAATGATGTTTATGGATCTATCAAATTATGCATGAGAATGAATGCAATGATGCATGAATGCATGCATACACAATAAAAAGGGTTTGTGAACTTAATATGTAATCTACATGTATGTTTATGAATATGCATAAAAGGAAAAAAATAAAAGAAGACAAGAAAATCGAGTAGTCACCTTAAAATAAAGAATAAACACTACAAAGCAAGTAAAATAACAACATGACCCTAGATTTGGGTTAACTATAAAGGATGGAAAGACATGACTCTATCTAAGGTTAAGCTCTTAAAGTTAACTATATATGGTTTGGAGAGCCTACAAAAAGTTCCTAAATTGTTCCTTACATCATAGTCTATCACAGACTAGTAAGGCACCCTAATCTTTGCCTATCACAGGCTACAAGCAAAAAGTGTTTAATCTAAGTGAGAGTGTTTCGTAGGTCCATATAAAGACATGAAATCTCACAAGGGCATAAATACTTTACTCCCTCCTAAAGGTAAAGCCTGTATGAAGGGCTCATGTTATGCACATGCAAATGAATGACAAATATATAGTGAATAAATGAATAACTAAAACAAATATAAGTAATCAAAAGAAATAAAATAAGGAAGAAAATAATCTTCAAGTTTATTAAGCAAGGCTTGGATAATAAAGAATCATTTATTGGCCTGGCTCTCGATATCCTTAGTGGAGTTGTCAAATTGTCATAACATATAGATCCATGGACTTATCGCTAAACATGGATGAAAAGGAGTTGCTACCAATCCTTTTTGTTTAGGTGTGATTAGCCACCTAATCAAATCTGATCTACAAAACTAGATGTTAAATTTAGGAGTCGGTTACGTATGGGGAAGGTTATAGCACCCCCATAACGCTCATCCAAATGATGGTACCAATTTGATTTCAAAGTATCCAAGCCTTAATCATATTTATGGTTTACCAAATAATTTAATATTGAAAATGTATCTTAAAATTGTCCTAATTGTTGGTAGCAATTTAAGATAATTTTCTCATTTCAAGAGTATTCATAGAGATTGGTCTCCCATTTTGAAGAGATTTCGTCATCAGATTTATTAACATATTTTTTATTCAAAAAAATTAGTAAAGTCTCCCAATAATTTGGCAGGACTTAAAAAAATCCTTCAATAGTTTAAAAGATAAAAAATTATTTTTTATTATTTTTATTTTTTGAAAAATTGATTTATGAAATTTCTCAATAGTTTAATGGACTCCATTTTAAAAATTAAATCCATGAAAATTCTCTAATAGTTTGGTAGAATTCATGAACTTATTTTGTAAGGATTTTTATTTGAAAAAGATTTTTTAAAATTTTTTATTGAAAGGAATTTATATATATATATATTTTTGAAAACTTAAAAAGATTTTTTTACTAGTATTTTTTATTATTTTGAAAACTTTATTGAAAAGATTTTTTTATTTGAAAAGGTTTTTTTTGTAAAATATTTAAAAAAAAAACTTATTTATTTTCAAAAATAAAATAACAAAAATAAAATTCCTTAAAAATAAAACTAGAAAAAAACGATTTAAAAAAATAAAATGAGTTAAAAAAAAGTAAAACAAAATAAAATCAGAAAAAAAAAGAAAAAAAAAATGAAAAAAAGAAAACCTGCGATCAGGTCGAGTTAACGTGTAGGTCGACGTACAGGTCAGTGGGTTAGAGCACAGATCCTGGGCTACCAAAATGTTGTCATTTTGGGGCAGTATAAAAGCAAGCTTTCAATAGTTTTATCCCAAATGCCTCTGTTCTCTCTTTCTCTAAAACCCTAAACGCTCTTCTTTTTCTTTAAAACCCAACTGAGATCCTACGAAAAATGGGAAATCTTTGTTGGTTTTTGGAAATTGCCATAAAAAAATTCATATTTCGTTAGAAAACTCATCGAAAAATTCATATGCCACCAAAAAATTCATCAAAAAATTCAAACATTCAAACTTCAAACCCAATTTTCCAAAAAAAAATCCAAAAATTTCTCATTTTTTTCAGATCCTCTCCAAAATCTTCCAGAACTTAATCTCAACAGCTAGCAACCTAAAATTAAACCTAGAATCTTTAAATCTCACCCAGAAACCCCAAATCAATCCTAGAATCCTAGAACCCAGAATCTCAGAAACCTAGTACTACCCAGAACATCCAATTCATTCAAGTTGATCGTGTCCCCTCTAAAATCGTTTTTGCTCTGTTCTGTGATGTTATTCCAATTTATAGGCATCCTTAGGACAAATTTAAGAAATGAACAGAATCAAATCCTAGGATTTGATTCTGTCTGAACCTCAGCATATGTCTAGGTTCATTGCTGATTGAAAAAATCCTTGATTTGAGCCTTGATTGACCCTTTGACCAAATTCAATTCCTAATTTCAATTATTCAATCGACAGTTAGGAAGAAAAATAAAAAATAATAATAATAATAATAATAATATGTAATATAATACCATATATTATAATATAACCAAAATAATAAAAATGGTCCAATTGACTCCGGACATGGTTCGATCGACCCCGGACACAAATGAGTATACAGTGATATGAGCTTTTTGACACCTTAAACGAATACATTCCATATGACATTTTCCTTATATTAACTTTCGTTAAGGGTGGTTTGTCAAAAAAAAAAAAACATCTTTGTCGAATTGTGGTAGAAGGCATGCAAAAAGAAAAAAATGAAATGAAAAAAAAAATGATAGATCTTTGATTATGACATCTTGCACTTAAGGCATTTGAATGAAACCAAAATAAAAAGACTTTAATAAATTTATAAAGAGAATAATGAGAAAAAACTAGAGTTAGAAAAAAAATTTTCCTTCAAACCTCATTTTTTTTCAAAAAGATCTCTTCAAAATTGAGCAACTTTGCTTGAAATGATAAATGGCCATCTTTCATAATCTCTTCACAAATATAGAAATTTATCCTTTGCTACCCCTTTAAGCTTGATGAATTTTTTTTTTAAATAAACCCTAACTAAAGATCAACTTCCATATTAGGGGACAAAAAAGATGTATTGAGGGGTTAAGTAGGGTAACATCCAAGAAGGAACCTTGTATGTTAAGGGCAAGTGTCCAATAAAAGGTTTCTAAGGTTTTAAATCTACTTAAAGAAAAGAAAAAAAAGGTGAAAGATTGAGAAAATAAGAAAAGGGAAAGAAAATTAAAGAAAAAAGAAAAGGAAAAAATGAAAAAAATGATGAATGAATAATTGAATGGAAAGTATGGGAGAATGAAAAAAAAAAAATACCCCAAAGTGATTCCTTCCAACACAAAAAGTGATTCTTAGTTTAATCAACTTTAAACACTTATTTTGGGCGTATTATCCCTTTTTTGAAAACCTTGAACCTTTGCTTATGTTACATTCTAAGACAAGTCCATATTGGATCAAGTAAGGATATTTAAAAAATTAATGAGTTTCTCTTTGAGAAATGGTTACAAGACTTATGAACCCTTTAGTCTTTTTTTACTACCTAACTACTAGTTTAAACCATTAATTCATTTTGGATAAGTTTGAATTCTTAAGCACATAGTATAATAATAAAAAAAGAAAAAATAGTAAAAAAAAAAAGAAAAGAAGACAAATGTGGCTCTAGGGTGAAAACTCTACAAAGAACAATTTAGAGCAAACCTTAAAGGCCTTAAAGCCACTCTTAATATTAAGTAAGATAAAAGCTAACCAAAAAGTAACCTAGTTTTCTTGAAAGATCCAAAGATATTAAGAACCCTAAAAGTTTGAAATCCATTAAAAGGATTAATTTTGGAAAATTGAGCCCTCTTTCACATCCCTAAATGATCTTTCAAAATTTTGAGCCCATCATAGCTAACCTTGACATCTATCAAAATGTCACGTTTGGAAACTAAAGAAAAGGTCGAACATGTTTGGTTTTCAAGGGATTCGTGCTTTTTAAAAATATTTGTATTTCATTTGTTAGCCTAGATGGAAAAGTATACACTTCTTTTATACCTTTCAAGTTATGAAACCTTTTTTAATGAATTGAAACCTTGATGTGTTGAACCATCCAACCCATTTAAAAAGACAATCATCTCTTATTTTATTTATAATAAAGAACACCAATTTTCAAGAAACTCTCAAAGTCACTTTTATTTGGATGTTAAATTAACTTTGGTTATAGAATTTAAATGTGTGAGGCAATTTTGTTGATCATTTTGAAAAATTTTGAATAACTAGTTATGCATTTTTAGGTAAAATAAGGAAATCATATTTGAAAAAAAAATTTTAAAAATGAAATCCTTGGACCAGTTTGAATATAAAAAAGAAAAATGTGTGGTTTGTCTTCTTAGTTTTGCTATTGAGTCCAAAACATATGTTGTATGTTACATGATGTATGTTTGAAACTGAAAATAGAAAGGAAAGCATGATGAAAATGAAATGAAAATCAAAAGAGCATGTCTGAAAAGTAAAGAAAGTAGAGATTGGTAAAGAAATAAGATGAAAATAAGTGAAAGAACAAAAAAATGGTAAGTTAAGATCATTTCGAGAATAAATTAAAGAATTCTTTGGAAGGGATATGGGAGATAAGTAGAATTAAGAAAGAATTTTTCTTTTGAAAAATGAGTATTTTTGGTGTTTACATTCATGTTAGGGCACATACATCATGAAGTTCCTACATTTGCATGGGCATTTGTGAAATGAAGTTCTGTGGTTGTAAAGAATACTCGAAAAAAAAAGAAATAAGGAAAAATTTGAATTTGCAAACTTGCATTTTACCTTTGAGGCATCCATGTCATGTATAAGAATTGGCATTTACATTCATAAAAGGCATTTGCATAATGAAAAAGAAATTTGCTAGTGAAAAAATTTGTCATGCATCTTTTTAGGTACATTTATGTCATAAAAATATTTGCTTTTGCATCATCATAAGGTCATCTACAAGAAAAGAACATTAGCAGGTCATTTACATGAAAAGAACATTAGCATATGCATCATAAAAAGGTTACTTACATTTGTATCGAGCATTTGCATCATGAAAAAGTCACTAAGATAAATTCTTGCATTTATATAGAGACATTTCCTTTTCATCATTTGTTTAAAATAGACATTTGTGTCATGATTGTATTTATCAACTTTGTAAATATTAGGAAAAAAGAAAAGAGAGGAAGCATAAACATTTTAAGTAGTAGAAAAGAAAAAAAAACAAAAAAAAAAGTTTGTCAAAAAAAAAAGGAAAAAAAGTGTCATAATTCAATACACAAGAAAAGAAAAGTAATCTGATAAAAAAAATGAAGGAAAAGAGTTTGGAAAAAGAGAAAAAATAAAATAAAAGATAAAAGAAAGGAAAGAAAAATAAGAAAATGAAGAAAACAAAAGAGACACATAAGTATATCATGGGAAAGAAAGAAATAAGAAAAAGAGAAAATAGTTTAATGAAAAGCAAAAGTGACAAAAAAGTTCAAAGAATCAAAAAAGAATTTGCAAAAGTTGAGGGATTACTGTAGAAATGAGTGAAAAAGATGAGATATGATAGCAAGTTGAGTTTTTAAAAAGAGTAAATTCAAGAAATTTTGAAAAAATATGAGATTTAAGCCAATTTAACTAGTGCCTAAATAATATTTTAAACCTAGTTTAGCTAGCACGCAGATGAGAATTAGACAATTTAGATGGTAGCGATGAAAATTAAGCACAATTTAACTAGCATCCAAATAAGATTTTAAGTCCAGTTTAGTTGATACCTAGATAAGAATTAAGCCCAGTTTAACTAGCACCCAGATAAGATTTTAAGTCTAGTTTAGCTGGCACCTAAATGAAAGTTAAGCCCAATTTAGCTAGCACCCAGTTGAGAATTAAGCCCAATTTAGTTGGTACCCAAATGAGATTTCAACCTAATTTAGCAGGCACCCAAATGAGAATTAAGCCCAGTTTAGCATGCACCAATTAGACGTCAAGCTCAATCCAAGATGAGATTCATTTTCAAAAGTTGTTGGACCTTTACCAAAAAAAAACTTTTAAATTTAGTTGGCACCCAAATGAGATTTCAGTCTAGTTTAGCAGGCACCCAAATGAGAATTAAGCCCAGTTTAGCAGGCACTGATTAGACGTTAAGCTCAATCCAAGATGAGATCCATTTTCAAAAGTTGTTGGACCTTTACCAAAAGAAACTTTTAAATTTATTTTAAAAAATTATTGAGCTTTTTAGATTTATTTTCAAAAGTTATTGAACTTGTACCTAAATAAGCCTTTAGATTTATTTTCAAAAGTTGTTGAGATTTTACCTAAATGAAATTTTAAATTTATTTTCGAAAGTTGTTGAGCCTTTTTCTAAAGAAGCTTTTAAATTTACTTTCAAAAGTTGTTGAGTTTTTATCTAAAGGAGTTTTTAGATTTACTTTCAAAAGTTGTTGAGCTTGTACCTAAAAGAGCTTTTAGATTTACTTTCAAAAGTTGTTGAACCTTTATTTAAAAGAGTTTTTAAATTTATTCTCAAAAGGTGTTAAGACTTTATCGAAAGAAGTTTTTAAATTTATTTTAAAAAACTATCAAGTTTTCAAATTTTGCAAAGCTTCTAAAAAAAACAAACAAAACAAAAACGAAAACAAAAACAAAAGAAAACAAAATTTCAAAAAAGAAAGAAAGAAAATTTAAAAAAAATTAAAAAATCTAAAAACAAAAAATCCAAAAATCTAAAAATTTTTCAAAAAAAATAAAAAAAGTTAATAAAAAAATTGAAAAATCCTTGAATTGTCAACTCTGAACAAAATTGTTGTTTATATCTTTGTACTAATCCCGATTCTCAATAATATGTAAAGAGGGACAATTGTAGATACCTAATTTTATCTAAGATGATTTAATTGCATTCGATTTTGATTTTAGTATGGATGTATCAATTTCAAGATATTTAATTGTTTTAATTTAATAGGCTTATTTTGATTTCATATTAAATATTTGGGATTACCTTGTGTGGGCTGAAGCCTAATCAATCTAATTTTTAGTTAATTGGGCTTAGGGCCTAATAAAAGTCCAATTTGATTATTTTAGCCTAAATCCAATTTTAGAACCCAAATGTCAATTCTAAGCCCACTCTAAGTCAAATTTGGGCTAATATTATATGAGTTTGGATGGAAATTGAAGCCTAATTTTAACTTAAGGCCTAGATTCAATTTGGATTAATTAAAAATTACAAAAATTCGAAAAAAAAAGCTTGGTTTGCCATGGTAGATAGATTTCCCCAATTACATGCCTATTTTTAGCCTTTTATTTTTCACTTACAAATTCACCCTTTGACCATGGCACTAATTTAGTATACTCTATTATGCCAAATGCAGAAGCCACTGCTGCCTACTGCAATAACATTCCAAAAACCACAATTAAGCTTTCTTAAAGCTGTGAAGAGACTTTGATCTCAGGTTTGGTGAGCAAAACCCATGACATACAAAACATAATGGGGAATTTAAGGCAAAAAAAAAAAACACACACACACAAAGGAAGAAACACATGCAAAAAAAAAAATCTTAAAAAGTTTTAGATTGAAGAACTCCTTCGATCACCCTCTACTCCACCAAAAATCATATTTTCCCCAACCTCTAATACATTGTTGCCACTAGCTAGAAATCGAAAATCATAATAAAAAAAACCCCAATTGAAAAATAACACTATCCATCATAAACACGGACACCACCCATGGCATAAAAAAAAACAACAAAACACACATCCCCTGGGTGCAGGGAATAGCAGCATCAACAACAGTGACAAAAATCCCAACTCACACAACATCAAAGGGGGATAGCTTCGAGGAAAGAAAATTTTTTAAAAATAAAAAAAAAGTTCCACTAGTTTTGCTCTACCTATGATCCTCAGCAGATCCTAAGCAACTATTAACCACCTACTCCATTGCTCAGCATCAACACCCACATTACTAGGCTCAGCTAAACCCAAACTATACCATCTTTGCCATTACCTAAAAATCCTAAATCAAAGAAATCATTTTCATTTTTTTCCTACAACTTACACTAGTAAACAACAAAATGCATACACAAAATTAAAAAAATCACAATCTTCACAATTTGTGAAAAATTCAGCAGAATGAAACTAAAGAAAAATAGGAAAGCCCGTTCAATGTTGACGTGAAAAAAAAAAGAAGAGAGAAGAAGAAGAAAAAAAAATAATAATAAGAATAAGAATAAGAAAAAATAAAAAAGAAGATAAAGAAAAGAGAAGGCTTTTCACTAAGACTATTCGACAAAAGGAGTAGAAGAAGAGGGAAAAAAGTAAAAAAAAAAAAAAGAGAATAGAGAAGAAAAATAAGAAAAAAAAAAGGAGGCATCGATGTAGGCTAAGAGAAAAGTGAAGGAAGCCATTCAGGGAGAAGAAACAAAAAAGGAAAGAAAGAAAGAATGAGAAGAAGAATGAAAAAAATAGTTTGAAAAGTAAAAAAAAAAAAAAAAGATGTAGCAGACAACCTGACTTTTAAACCCAACCTTGGCCCGACCTACAATCCGCTTTGAATCCGATTTATGTCCACTCCAACCAAACCTCACCAAGATCCAGCCCGCTTCCACCTTGCACTACAAGCCCATTATAGTTCCAACCCAATCAGTCAATTACTTTTGCCTTGAATTTTAAATTAGGTTTAGCCCAATTTTTTTGGGTATATTTTCATTCCACTTGTTCAAAATTTTATTTATCATTCATCTAGTTTTTTTTTTTCATCTAATTTAATATTAAACAAATGAATTATTTTCTAAATGATGCAAGTTATTGATAAAAAAATAAAATTTTGAATGAAAAAATGAATTGTGATAATTTTGTGATTTAAAATTATTATTTAAAAAAGGTTTTAGATAAAAAATATAATAATATTTTTGTGTGAAAATTTGATTTTGAAGACCTTACCTAGATTTTAGAGGGAATACAAAATATTATTTTTACTAGAAAATATTATTTTATTTGAAAGAATTATTATAAGATTTTTTTTGAAAAAAATAATAAACAATTAATTTTATTAAATTTCGCTATACATTAAGGAACCAAAGAAATTTTCCGTCATTAAAGATTTTTGTTTTTAAATATTTTATTAAAAGGATAATAAAAAAGACATAAGTAAATTAAAAAATATAAAATAAAATTGATTGTTTGCATTGTGAAATTTTCTTTATATTATCATCATTTATTATATATTGTATCGTATACATGGTATTTGTTGATAATAAAATTGAAGTGATAAAGTAAAATTTTGAAAAAAAAAGATTTTTTAGATATAGAAGCTAATATTCCTATATAAAAATAATCTTTGAGAGCTTGCTTAGATATTAGAGAGCTTTTCAATAATTATTTTTTATGAAGGAATATTAAGTCAAATTTTAAGGAATGTCATGAGAATTCTAAGGGAAGAAATTTTTTCATAATTTCGCCTATATATTGAAAATTTTTTAAAATATTTTAAAGCTAAAAACTTTTCATTTTATTCCTAAATAAAATTTAAATATGTATTTGATGAATTTAATCGATTGTATGCATTTTAATTTATATTTGCATTATACATCTACTCCATATTATATCTACATGCATTTCATTGCTTTCAAAAAATTTAATTAATAAATGGTGGTTTTTGGGAAATCATTTTTGATAAAAAAAAACTAATATTTCTAAGTACAATAAATTATTAGGAAACTGTCTAGATATTAGAGGGTTTTTCAACAATTATTCTTTATAAAGGAATATAATGTGAAATTTGTGAGAAATTAATATGAAAATCTCAAGTCAAGAAATATTTTTCAAAGTTTTGGCTAGATATTAGAAAATTAGAAAATATTTCAATACTAAATATTTTCATCTTATTCCTAAAATAAAAGGTTTTTTAAAGGAAGAAGAAATCATCTTTAATTATTAAGATTAAAACTATTTTTATCATTAGTAAGGATAACATATGATCAATTAATACTATTTTATAAATGGGCATTGTGGGGGTACTAATCCTTTTTTACCCATAACTGACTTCCAAACTCAACTTTTTTAATTTACATTTGCATCATACACCTACTTTATATGATATCTACATGCATTTCATTGCTTGCAAAAAATTTAATTAATAAATGACAGTTTTTGGAAAATCATTTTAAATAAAAAAACTAATATTCCTAAGTACAATTAATTCTTAGGACTTATGTCTAGATATTGGAGGGCTTCTCAATAATTATTTTTTATAAAAGAATATTATATGAAATTTTTTATGAATTAATATGAAAATTTCAAATAAAAAAATATTTTTTAAAATTTTACCTAGATATTGAAAAATCAAAAAATATTCTTAAAATAAAAAGCTTTTTAAAGAGAGAAGAAATCATTTTTAATTATTAAGATTAAGACTATTTTTATTATTAGTAAAGATAACATATAATTAGTTGGTATCATTTTTTAAATGGGCACTATGAAAGTACTATTTCTTTCCTATACGTAATCGACTCTCAAACCCAACTCTTTTTTCATAAATCAAAATTGTCTTTTTGATAAATTTTAAACTTATTTTATTAAAAAAGATAAATTTTTAGATGGCTAATCACACTTTCAAAAAAGATTGATGGCAACTTCTTATGTTTTTAAAACATTTTAAATTTTTTTATCTAACGTTCTCCAAAACTATTATGACAATAAGTACTTAATACTATTTTTTTATTTAAAGAAAAAAGTATTTAGACGTTACACTCTGAACGTAGATACAAAATCTTGCATTAAGCTAATTAATTAAATGTTCGATTATTATAAATTCATAATTAAATCTATACTCTTTATATTAAAAGAATTTCTAAGGGATTAAGGGAGGGACACCTGTACTAACATTTGAGTTTTTTGAATTTTTAAGTGGATTGTGTATTTTGTTGTGGGTTTTTGATGTTTTTATAGACAAAATCTCTAGAATAATTGGTTTATTTGTGGGCTGTGAATTTGTCGTAGGTTTTTTTAGTTGGATTTTAGGTTGAGCCTTTTTAATTTAGACTTTAAGGTTAGAAGTTAAGTGTGCCAAATAGAAAAGATATTTTAGATCTAAAAGTGTTGAGAAGATCCTTATGAAAAGTTAAGAGAGGATCCAAAATTTATTTTGTTTGGATATGTTTATAAATATAAAATATCAAAATATTTAAAATATAATGAAGACTAAACTAAAAAAAATGAAAAATATATTTTTTATTTGGCACACCAAGTTTCCAACCTTAAAGCCAAATAAAAAAAAATATAATGAAGTCATATAAACAATATAATAAAGCCTAAACTAAAAGAGTGAAAAAATATAATAAAGCCAAATAAAAAATATAATAAGACCTAAATTAAAAATGTGAAAATAATATAATAAAGCCTAAATTAATAAAGTGAAAAATATGATATTTAAATATATAAATTAAACGTAATGAAACAATAATTATTTTAAAAAGTATTTCTTAAAAAGGATTTTTTTGTAGAAAGTTAAAAGTTTCATATTTTTAAAAAAATTTATTAAATAAAAATAATTATGGATTATTATGAAAAGTGTTAAGAGGATCCACAATTTTATTTTTATTTGGATATGTTTATTATTATATATAAAATACTAAAATATTAAAAATATAATAAAACCTAAATTTCACAACATAACACAAAAAACCAAAAACAAAAATGTAATAGTAGCATATTAAATTTTTTAATTTTAATATCTATACAATTACTATTAAAAGAATCCCTAGAGTCTTTTATATTGGGCAACTATCTAATTTTGTGAGTTTGATGGGCTATGAAATGTGAAGAATTTGGGGTTATGTTTTGGGTTGGGTTTTTATTTAGGAGAATCCATTGGTATCTATATGCAAGCTATGAAGAGTGTCTTTTTTCAATTTTTGTTATTTTTTCTTTTTTTTTTTGTACAAATTATCTTTTTATTGGTGAGTACTTTTCTCTTTTTAATATGAAACAATAGCTTCACGGAGTCTTTTAGAATGGACAATTGTTCACTTTTATGAGTTTGATTAGATTTAATAATTTAAAATACGATATGATAATATGATATAAATACAATATGAAAATAGGATATGAAAGTGACATCGTTTAAAATTGTAGTAATAACTATATATGTATTTAACAAAATAATAAAGTTGTATTTCATGTTTAATATATATGTTTAACAAAACAAAGAAGTTATATTTTATATTTTTGCATCGACATAAATTATGACACGTAATTTTTATATAAAATATAATACAAATATATGAAATTTAATTTTTTTATGAAACAAATATATAAATTGTCAAGTCTAAATGAGTTTTGAGTTTGAGGAATCTGAAATTATTTTTTGGGTTTGATTTTATTTGAAAAGACCTGTTATTGTTTGTGAAAGCTATACAAAGTGTTCGTTTTTTATTTTAGTTACTTTTTATTTTTTTTTTGTGCAAATCATTTTTTATTAGTTAATAATTTTCTTTTTTTAATATGAAACGGGAGTTTCATGTTTCAACAAATGCATGAATTAAAAACATAGGAAACATTAATTATCAATCTCTCACAAGAAACCAAATTATAATTTTTTCTTTTGTATCTAAAATTTATAATTTTGTGGTACATAAATATAAATATAATATATTTATATATTTTTAATTCTATCCTTATAATACATTACTTTAAAAATTATTGATTTCAAACAATCTCAGTAAAGCGACAACACTAGTATTTATAATATTTAACATGTAGATTAAAAATTTTATTATTATTTTTAAGTTAAAAACAATCATATATATAGAAAATAATGAAAAAACCTTTAATAAAAAATAATTGGCCCCTATGAAGTGGGGCTGAATTCTAGTAGTCATAATTTGATTCCACATCTCGAAACAAACCCCCGAAGCTTAAAATATAGTTTAAGAATTGCATGCAAATATGAAAATGCCATTAATACATAAATATATATAGTACATGATAATAAACTCATTTAATTTGGTGTTGCGAATTTGTGCATGAAGTTGATGCATGCACAAGAAAAAGAAAACTGCCAAGGGGGGGGGGGGGGGTGTCCCTCATCCCTGTCCAAATTAAAATGATTAAATTCCTACTAATATTTACGGCTACTCAATCATTAAAACTCATTGTTCAAAAAAAAGAAAAACCAAAAACATCAAAACTCTACCGATTGTGGGGTCTTTTTTGCCTCTAAACCTTTGTAAAATACATGCATGCTAACCACAAAGTAAATTGCAGTCATTACTTTTTACTCCAAATAAATTCTAGCGTTTGCGAATTATGATCAAAATCATTAGTTAATTACTCTAGCTTCTATTGTATTCCATACATTCCTTGTTTGATTTTGCCCTTTCGTTACATGAAAATTTGAATCAAATTAACTCTTTCTTATTCATTTTAATTCTCAATTAATATAGGTGCTGATTCCTATTAAAAGAAATCGTGAATAGGTTCAAAATCTTTTTTTAAAAACAAAAAAGAAATGAAAACTTCTTAACAACCCAACAGTGCATATGTTGAGTTTTCCCTTTAATGTATGGGTCAATTAGAAGAGAAGAAATGTCTAATAAATTGCTAACATTAGTTACATGACGAATTTGGACAAGATTAATGTAAAAGCATGAATTGAATCGAAATTATCAAATAGCAATATGTTTAATAAAGAGAAATGACATAAATTAATTAAACCCATTAAATTCCACAGCTTACGTTCTTTTGGAAGTACTGCTTGTAGAATATTATTATACTTTGTTGTCAATTTTCCCTTAATTACCACTATTGTCTCTGGCATGACTTGTGAGTTGTGAATATATAGGTGGGTATGTGTTTGTGTTCTTCCTTCCAACTTCATCGAAAGAATCATGCGTTTAAACTTGGTTTATTTTAGATAAAAAAAAAAACTAAATAGCATTTAAATCATCAATTAATAGAGTTGACTTTTCTTTTAGGTACAAATTGAAACTTAATTTTATAATGCACTTTGTAGTAATAATGTAGTATAAAATAGCTGCTTTTATTAATGATAGATTGATGTCAGACTACCACCATACATTTGCAAACATGTGGAAAAGACGTTTCAAGAAAAAAAAAAAAAAAAAGAAGATGAAGTGAACCTATGAAAGTAAAAATGTTCATGAACATTTTCTAAAAGCATGAACAGTGTTTTTTAAAAAAATTTTTCTTTCTTTTATTCGAACAAGGGGATTTGAAGTTGAACCTATCTCTTTAAACAAGGTTACGTATATATATTTATCACTGAATAAATGTTAAGGATATATATTTTATTATTGAATCAAATACTCATGTGAAAAAGCATAGAAGATAAAGAAGGGAAAAGAAGAAAGGCTGAACTAAGTTAATGTAAGAGGATAAATTTAAGCACAAATTGTTCAAATCATGAATAAGTCACTAATGCTAAAAAGAATTTAACTCAGTTTTTAATATACATGATTAAATAACCTTTCAAAGATACATAACAGGAAAAAAAGTATTTAGCCTTACAATATTATTGGCTTTGAATTTAACATTTAAGGTAAGGCTTTATGTGTTTATTTAATTAGTCTAACTTTATTTTGTTATTTAATTAATGTAATAATTATCATATATGTTTAGATTATTTGATTATAATTATAATTTTATTTATCATGTAATCTCAAAAAAAAATTTCTCAAGACTCATTTTCAATTAAAAAAAAAAAACAGCCCACTAATACTTTACTCAAATTAATAGATGATACAATAATGAAAATGAGGTGAGACTTGAGTCATCCTGTTTGTAATTCATAGGGAAAATGAAAGAGTTGATCCAAGGTATGATTGAATTGTCTTCCAGCTATGCACTAATAATATTTTGTATTCATTGTATGTTTCTACAAACTTTTTTTTTTTTGATAATAACATGTGGGGCGGTTAGATTAAAACAGTAATTTTGAAATTATTTTAAGTGAAGATATTTTGAACAAGGGCAACAGACAAATCCATGGATTGCATTTGTCGAAATCATCACTGGGGTCCCATCTATTTGCGTTGGTTTCTTTTAGACCACATTTTCACCCACTCTTCCTACGGTTGAAAACTTGGATTTTTGCATTAGATTCTTCTTTAAAATTAATGCTAGTTAGGTAATATGAAAAGATGTCGATAAATCGCACATTACGTGAACCAATTCTACACTCTACTTTGAAAAAAATCTTTTCGAAAACAAAGTTTAATTAAGTCTTCTATTTTAACTATACCTCAAATTAATTTAAAATTTTAAGATTTTAAGTTTAAATTTTATTATATGTGTATTTAATTTAATTTTATATTGAATTTATCTAATGATGTTTTAATTTATTTGATTATTTAATGATTTTTTATACATAAATATAACAAATAGTTATGATTGTATTTTAAACTTATAATTTCATAAACTATATCTCAAATTAACACGTAAATATCTTATTTTTTCCATTAATTTTATAAAATAATTTATGTTTTTTGTGCAATGGAAGGTCGAAAGCTAACGATAAAGAATGAGAATTTCAAATTTTGAAGATTGAACTTTAGTATTGCAAGTATTTAAAAGAAGTCAATGAATCATTTGAATTAAATTTTAAAATTAAAAAATTATATTTAAAATAAAAATTTTATTTGATGTATACGCTATCAATGAATCATACAATGATATTTCATAAATAATAATTTAAAAATTTTAAAATACTAAAAAATAAATACACTTAATTTTAAAGATATATTTAAAATTAATTTTTTTAAAAATGATTTAATGACAACATATATCATTTATACAATAACAATACATTAAATATAAAATTTTAAACTAATATCAACAAAATATGACTCGGTAAAATTGAAATTTATTATGATCGATATAAATAAATTAGTAGATTGAATAATTTTTTTTTCATAAAATCTTATAGATTATCATAGTTCATTCTTACGTGCATCAATCCAATTCTATGTTTTTAACTATTGTTATCTTCACTTCCTTGACTGGAAAGGAAGTTGTTTTGCATAGTGGGTACGTAACACAAATTCAATTGACGGAAAGTGGTTTTAACTTTCAACTTTTGCAAGAATTGACTAATTAATCACACCTTAATTTGGCCTCCATTTTAAGCCAATTACGAAAGTTTAGTCTTGTTTTTATTCTCTTGATTTTTCTAATTAATGTGGCAAACACAGTTGCATCATTTTTAAAATCAATATGGCTTGGAATCTTAATCTACAAATATTACAAGAATAATGCCCTTTTTATTCCTCAATGCTATTTCCAAATCTTCCTCACTCAGATCTTTCCACCAAATTCCATAAATGCGGACCAATGAGTTTAGCTAATGCTAATAATATTTTTGATAATTTTTGTATTTATACCATATCTATTTTGTGTAAAATAAAAAATTATTTAGTCAAAAATCTTTATTGACGTGTTAAATACATTTTTTTTATTAAATTTATATATAATTTTTATCAAAATTTTGAACCATTTATTATTTTTATTTTTTTATGTAATTTTCGTATGTTTCTAAAATTTTTAAATCTAACTAATAACAATATCTTAACTTCAACTTAAATACATTTATTTTTTTTAAATGAAGTTTTCCTTTTCTACAGAAGTTAAATCTTTTCAAGAGTAATAAAAATAGCCATTCAATTTTTTATTTAAATGCAAATCAGATTGTTATGATTTTAATTTGAAATAATATGAAAAATATAAAAAATTACTACTAATCTCCTCAAAAATCAAGTAATGACAATTTCATTCAAAATTAAACACGATTAAATGAGTTCATATGGTTGTAAGTTGAAACAAGTGCCCTAACTTTAAGCATCTTCAAATTTTTTTTAAAAAAAATTCTTTTATAAAAAGACCGTAATCTATAAATAAAAAAATATATATTAAAATTTAAATTCTAAATCAATTAAATATATTTTTTAAGAATAGTTGTAATTTCAAATACTTTTTTTAACCATGCTATTAACCTAAAGAATATTTTAGTCATTTTATAAAAAAGTAAACCAATTGCCAATGGGAAACGGAAGACTCAAAAGGCCAAAAGGTGGGCTAAAGTGCAGCTGGCAAATTAACCAAATTTGGTTGGCAAGACAAGATACTAACTTGTCGTTTCCTACTTGTCTCTGTCTATACACCTGTTGCTCCTAGCTGCTTTCTCAAAGACTGTTTCCAGCCCTATCCACAAGCCGCCCAAACTCATCCTAATTCCAAAAATTCTAAAATGAGGGTTACGTATAAAATAGTCCATGTATATATTTTATGTTACTTTAATATTTTAAAAAATAAAATTTGTAATTAAATATTTAAATTTTTTATTTTATTATATATTTTGATATTTTAAATTAACATTATCAGTTAAATTACTAACATGACTTCAATACTTTTAAAAAATAAAATAATTAAAAAATCTAAAAAATTTTAAAACAAATTCTTAAATATAAAAAATTAAAAAATAGTTAAAATATTTTAAAAAGTTTCAAAATCTTCAAAAAAAAGAAAATTTTAAAAAATTTGAAAAAAATTTAAAAATATGAAACAATAAAAAAACAACTAAATAAAATATTTAAAAGATTAAAAAATTTTAAAATATTGAATTTTTTTACGTATGTCATAATTTATTACATATTGATATTATGTCAATATATTAATTAATGATGTTAATCCACAAAATTAAAATGTATGAGGAAATAAAAGTTTGAATATTTAATTTTAAATTTTATTTTTTTAATAATAAATTGATAAAAAAATTTATAATATAAGAATTATTTTTGTATTTAACCCAAAAAATTCTCTAAAATCTTGATCTAATTCTTATTTCCATTTTTACCCATGGCTTCCCAAGATATCCACTTATCGTTGCATTCTCTGGTTGCTCAAAGCCCACTTATCTTGACCCAAAATTCAAAATTGAGTTGGGTCAAAACACCCCCAAAATGTCAAAGACAAAAAATGACAGATGAACAAATGAAAAATTGGCATGTCAAAAATATCAGCTTGGTTTGAGCCCCACTCGATCGCAATTCCTCTTCCCCTCTCATCTTTTTATTATATGAACCCTAATTCACCCCTCCTTTGCTACCTACTTAACCCAATAAGATGGTAGAATTGTGAAGGAAAAAAAAAAAAAAAAAACTTTACCTTTAAAAGAAAAGAAAAGAAAAAACCATCCATCACTTAAAAGGTCTAAAAAAATTTACTTTTTCCTCATCTTCGAGAAAAACCCATTGGAAATTTCACATTTTGTTTTTCGTTGGGCTGTAAACTATTTTACTGCAGTTTTTTTTTTTGAGGTGATGGAAAATTCAAGTTTTCCGGAAAATGATACAGTCGCCGACCATGTCAGCTTAGAGAATGAAGAGGAAGTGAAGGTGAAAAATGAAGAGAGTGAACGGAATTTTCCAGGGAACCGTTGGCCAAGGCAAGAGACTTTAGCTTTGTTAAAGATAAGGTCTGAAATGGACGTTGCTTTTAGAGACTCTGGCGTCAAGGCTCCTCTCTGGGAAGAAGTTTCCAGGTTTGCTTGCTTTTTCTTTCTACTTTCTTCTGAACTATCTTTGATTTTTTTTCCTGGAGAAAATTAACTGAGAAATGCAGGAAAATGTGGGGAATATTTTTCTTTTTATATGTTGGGATATTGAATTCCTTCTTGTTTGATTATACTGTTTTGAAAGAACTAGTAGAGCTATTTAATGCAGTAAAAAAATTTTATCAGTAAACAGTTCTTTTTTTTTTTTTTTAAAAGGAATCTATGTTCGAGTGTTTCTATCTGTTTGTTTTAATTTCACTCTTTAGGTTCAATAATCTTACCTATCTTTGAAATTTTAAGTTACTTAAGCCCCTGTTTATTACATTAATTTGTCAAAGTAAAATAATTAATTTTAAGGTGCAACAATGGGGTTGTATCAACAGGAAATTGGCTGAGCTTGGATATAACCGAAGTGCCAAGAAATGTAAGGAGAAGTTTGAGAATATCTACAAGTACCATAGGAGAACCAAAGAAGGTCGAGCTGGAAGATCGAATGGCAAGAATTATCGGTTTTTTGAGCAATTAGAAGCATTGGATCATCATCCTTCCTTGCTTCCACCTGCTACCAGAAATATTAACACCTCAATAGAACCTTTGAGTGTTATCCATGATGCAGTTCCATGTTCTATCCAAAACCCGCCTTTGAATTTCGATCAAACCTCTACCTCGACTACTTCGTCATCGAGTAAGGAATCGGATGGGACGAGAAAGAAAAAGAGGAAATTGACAGAGTTTTTTGAGAGGTTGATGAGGGAAGTGATGGAGAAGCAAGAGAATTTGCAGAAGAAATTAATAGAGGCAATAGAGAAAACTGAACAAGATAGGATGGCAAGAGAGGAAGCATGGAAGATGCAAGAATTGTCTAGGATTAAGAGGGAACGCGAGCTATTGGTGCAAGAGAGATCAATTGCAGCAGCTAAAGATGCTGCTGTGCTCGCATTTCTACAGAAGTTTTCAGATCAAGCAACCTCGGTGCAATTGCCTGATACCTCATTCCCAGTTGAGAAAGTTGTTGAGAGGCAAGAAAATAGTAATGGTAGCGAGAGTTATATGCACCTAAGTTCTTCTCGATGGCCTAAAGATGAAGTGGAGGCTTTGATAAGACTGAGGACTAATCTTGATTTGCAATATCAAGACAATGGATCTAAAGGCCCTCTATGGGAGGAGATATCAACAGCAATGAAAAAGCTTGGCTATGATCGAAGTGCAAAGAGGTGTAAAGAGAAATGGGAGAATATGAATAAGTACTTCAAAAGGGTAAAAGAAAGCACTAAGAAAAGGTCCGAGGATTCAAAGACATGTCCTTACTTTCACCAGCTAGATGCTTTGTACAAAGGAAAAACTAGAAGGATTGGTGGCTCAGTTAATTCTGGTTATGAATTAAAGCCTGAGGAACTTTTGATGCAGATGATGGGTGCCCAAGAAGAACAACTGCATCAAGAATCAGCAATGGATGATGGTGGAAGTGAGAATGCTGATAAGAATCTGAAAGAAAAGGGAAGCACTGAAGAAAGAGATGCATATCAAATTGTAGCCTAATGATCCTACTCCAATGGCAATTATTGCTTGATTGAGAAAAATAGTGGAACTTTCTTTTTGAGAGCCTAAATTTTGTTAAGTGGGTCAGGGTCCGTAGTTTAGTCATTAGTGTCTGTATAATAGTCTTGTGGGGAGCAGATTTCAGTTTTGACAAGTTTCTTTTGATACAACCTGGAGGCATCTGGGTAAATGGTATCTGTGATTAAATGTATATTTTCATCATTCCTTTGAATAAACTTGTGAGGTTAAGGGAGAGAGTGGAATAAAAAGGCTGTGTGTAAACTATAGTACTTTTTCAAATACACCTTTCCTTTTCTTTATTTTTTTGGCTTTTGAAAGGTGTTTGTTTAATTCAGTGTAGGCTTGCATCGGCAGTAATGCTACAATTGAAAAAAGGTTTGCACTTTTTGACATAGGAGTAATTGAAATCACCCGTGCGCCGTCAGTTGGTAAATGATTGGGTAAGAAAAACCTTTACAGATCAGATCATCCTGGCTACATGTTTCTTAGATTGTTGCTAATACAGTATTTCCATTTGGGGTTCACCACTTCTGCTTACACTTTTCCAGGCTTCTTTCATATGAAATTCTTTAAATGGGATTTGAGAGGTTTCTTTCCATTTGTCATTACGTCAATTATAGCTGATAATTGATCCCTAAAGACGTAAATAACTGATAATTTTACTACAAAATAATTCTTTTTACTTTGCTCTTTGTTTTGGGGAATGGTTATGACAATTGAAATATAATACCTGTATATTTATTTCGATGATAGCATTGCTTGTGACATGTTTATAATGAACAGTAAATTTTGTTGGAATAAAACCAATGCTTCATTTGGTAACGGAGAAAATAAAAGTAAAAGAAAAATTGAGCGGACAACTAAAAAAAAATTGATTAGTTTAGTTGAACGAGAGATTTTAGTTTTTAATTGAGCATTTAGTCTAATATAGAAAAGGAGACATAGTTAAAAGGGTCCCACAGTCCAGAAAAAAAGTGGCGTCAATCTTCCGTCACAAAGTTTTATTGGCTGTGGGGTTGTTGAAGGATTGATTTCAAAATCCATAGGGCCGACATTTTACTTGCTTTACCCTCAAGAAGGACAAAATAAAGCAAAACAAAACAAAAAACATGGAAGCCGTGGAGAACCTCAGCCCCTCCGGCCTGACCATGACTGAATCAAGGAATAAATATGGCCCTTAAGATTATGTGAGTGGACTAAGTCACTTCCTAAGTTATTATTATTATTATTATTAAAAGTCTTATATTTGATATTTCCACTATTATTAAATATTAAAAAATTATTTGATAAACGATTAGTAAAAATTTTTAATTTTATAAGTAAATTTAATAAAATAATACATTCTATTTCTTTTTTAAATTAATTTTTTTATTTTTTAAATATACATTAAGAGATATATGTCATAATAGTAACTTTGTTTATGAAATTAAAAAATTTTAGTATCAATATATTTGATAATATATATTTATATATGAGAGAGATCAATATACATAATATAAAAGTAAAAAAGTTTTATATATTTTTATAATCATTAATTTTAATAAATTTAAGAGATGAAAGATATTAGTAAAAATAAGAAATTTTTTTTTTAATTTCATCATTTGAATATATTGAAACCAGTAGTTAAAAAATATAATTAAAATTAAAAAAAAGTTGATTTTAAAATCAATATTTAAAAAAGTGTAAAATTTTAATTTTACACTGATATAATCTGATTCTTATTTTCTTATATATATATATATATATATATATATATATGTATATCATACTCTTTCTATAAATCCTATTTTCTCACTTCAAGACTGTTAAATATCAAATTCTAACCACTGAAGTATCTATTTGAAAACACTTTCTTTTTTAATTTGGTCAGACTTAATCCTTGAATAACATGCTATAATTTTGTAGTCAATACTACTGATGCTATAACTAGTTAATTTGGTTCTTTATTCTTTGGACTTTCGAATAAAAACGTATTCTACGACGACGAGTTCCATACGAATTTAAATCACACAGAGCCCTGATCCCTTTCCTTCTTTGGACATCAATGGCAGCCTATTAGCCAACACATCATCAAACTCACCACCACCACCAAACAAATCTCAAAAGAAACTGCTCTCCGCTGTCCAACTTCATTTTGAGAAAACCCTGGAAAAGAAAAGAGCTATAGAGCTCCAAAAGGAGCTTAATAAGCTTTTCCAGCTCTTCTTCCTCTTCCTAGGGCTTATCTTCGTGGCTCAGGCTCAGTCTACTGGGCTCACATCTGCTTTACTTGTCGCGTCTTATTTCTTCTGTCTCATTGGCTCAAATTTTGTGATGCATCAATGAGTTCAAGTACCAGAGGTGTCACAAGCTGACTCTTGGGTTGGCTACTGAGAAACTGAGGGAGACAAACTTTGGGTATTAACGATGGTGAGTTTGTTTATGGGTTTAGAGAAGAGGGTGAGTTTGAGATACATTACCAGGAATCTCCTGATAGTTACTTTGCCCAGTTCAAGAGGAACTTGTCATTGCATTTTGGGTTCTTGATCTTTGATCTATTATCTTCGTGGTTTCTTGTTTTGTATAAACAAAGTTACATTTGTCAACTTTATCTATCGCATCTTTCATGTAACATACTGGTATATGCTTTTTTTGGATTTTGAATAAAATCTTCATTTATAAAAAAAAAATATAATTAATACCAATTTCTATTATCGGGCTCACAAATGGTAAGAGTATAAATTTAATAATTTTGATTTTGTAAAAAAAAATTGGAATACTTCATAATTCTCCTTGAAATTAAGCAAGATTTTGATGCCTTGGCCCTATATTCCCTGTAAAAGCCAAATCCCTTTCTCACCATATCAGGGGCAATAATATCCAAATGCTATTTCCAAAGGAAAAAAGAAAGGTAAATATGATCCTGAACAAGTAAAAAAGAAAAAAGGAAATGAAATAATAAGACATTTTAGGCAAATTTCCCTCCGGAGTTCCATGCTGTAATTCACAGTCCAAACCCATCCAGTACTCAATACAGGCTGTTTTCTGATTAACCTTATGAATATATGCATGTATACCTTTTATGTTGCAAAATTAAATTTAGATCATAAACAATTTCCATGAAAGTTTTTGAGTAAGAAATCATCATCAAGATTTTTGATATTGAAGTTTTACAATCCCTGTTCCCTTAAAATTTAATTTATGGCACATTGTCAATTGTTGGGCCAAAAACTAAAATTTTGGAAGAGCCAACTTAGTGAAGACAATTGACTATGAAGAAGATAAAAATAGATAAGAAAATAATTCAATCATACACCTATTCTAGATTGTAGTAGCTATTCTCTGAGACCACTTACTTGGAGCTGTAAGCATTTGAAAACACCAACGACCTTGGGCTAAAGCATGACATAATGATTTGTATGCATCAACCCAGAGCTTAAATTTCTCTTCAGCCATCACCTGCATAAATATCATCTAACTATCACAAACCAAATTTAAAAAAGGAAAATGAAAAAAAAAAAAAAAAAGAAAAGGGAAAGAAAAGAGAAATAAATCACAAAAAAGAATGGATCAGCTCTGCTAAATCAAGTGCATAAACATTATCCTCAAATAGGATCCCCTGCCCCCTGCTTCCCCTCAAACTCTCCCAAAAACAAATAAAGAAATACAAAAACACACAAGATGACAGAAACACGACACATTTGATAAACCAGAAATGAAAATCCAGAAATTTTGTTTTGATGAGCAGCCACTAATAAATTATGCAATGTCTGTGTATGAAGTGCCTTGAAATGTTGGAGAATATTCATAAAACTACCACCCACCATTCAATAATATAAAAATAACATTGGAAATTCTAAACTAACCTGTGAAGGACCTTGATGCTTATCAGGATGCCACTTTAACGCTGATAGGCGGAAGCTGCAAGTTGATTTTAATAATTTTAGAATATATACATAAAAAAGAATTGGAGCAGAGGAAAACTTAAATATGTCTAATCTTTAAGATGACAGGCCTCTCAAAAATCAAGTTGAGCGAAAGCACTAAAGTCTTATGCATTCTTAGCATCTTCAATCTTTAAGGGGCCCGTTGGAGGCAAACCAAGGATTGCACTATCAGAACATGATCCTACAGCATAAGACTCATCTTTTACTAGGAGACTCTTCTCTTTTGTACTTTGACTGGTCCAGCCTGATTTTTCTCTCCACTCAAATCCAGATTCTCAATTTTGAAAAGAAGAATCTCCCCTAGAAGACCAAGTATACCATTTGATCCCAAATGTAGCTTCAAGATTGTCTCAGGATGATCAAAGTCCTCAGAGAAACTCTTTCTTCTAAACCTTCCTGTGCATATAACAAAACATCCAGTTTGTCGAATCACAAATAAGAGCAAGCAATCATAAAACATTCGCACCAATAATCCAGACATGGCTTTGGTTTTTTACCTTTGAAACCAGATGTAGCTAGTTTTTAATCTCTTACTGCATAAAGAACCGATGAAAACATCATAACTAGGGTTGGCATCGGGTCGGGTTCGGGGCGGGTTTTGTTCGCCCCGAACCCGACCCGATTTAATACTTTATAAACCCGAACCCGACCCAACCTGAAATTTTTTTGATTTTTCATACCCGAGCCCGAGCCGACCCCGATATCACGTAAACCGTACCCGACCCGACCCGAAATTAATAATATATTATTTTTTAAATATAAAATATTATTTTTTAAATATAAATATTTAAAAATATTATTATATAAATATATATAATAAAAAATTAAATAATTAAATTAAAAAATATTTTTTTATATAATATCGGGTCGGGTTTTAGGCAAACCCGACCCCGACTGTTTTCCTTATTTACCCGATCCGACCCGACCCCGAAACCCGAATTTCAAAAAAAAAAACCGACCCCGTGGGATCGGGTCGGGCTGAAACCTGTCGGGGACGGGTTAGCTCGCCATCCCTAATCATAACAACATCACATAACCACAGAGGTTGCTCTTTAAAAAGATAAATTTTAATATTAGATGATATCTCAGTATTATTGTCGCAAAAAATTGGATGATGTCCAAGTATTATATACAACAAGAAGTTTTCATAACAAACTATAGTTCTGAGTTTAAGTAAGCCATCTTGACTTAAATTCTTATGCATCTGATGGATAAAAACAATCTTAGTGAATAAGGAAAATATTTTGCTGCCCAAGCTGTAAAACAGAATTCAGTTGCTTCTCAATATTACGATGAGGCCCACATTCTATTCAGCAAAATAAAGTTTTTCCACTGATGGGTATGCAACTGTTACATAACAGGAAAATTAATTGGCATTTCACTAATGATATTAGATGCTACTTTGAAACAACCTGCTGTGGAGGCTCAAGGACCCACATTCAGATCCCCTTTCCATCCATTTTTTGTTCAATCGTGTATCCAAAAGAGACAACATTCAATTACTTTAGAAATAATGTCATAAGTCTGAGTAATTACTCATTGCTTTGAAATAATAGATAGATGGATAAAACTTAGGATTAGACTAATCAAGGCAGATTATTAATAAGCAGAAGAGAAATTTAAAGTTATTTTATAGACACGTGGATCATACCAGATTTAAGCCATCAAATACACTAATTATGATGCTTAGATAAACACCCCCCCCCCCTGAGTTAGCAGAATTTAAGATGAAATACGGAACGCAGTTCTGCTAAAAATAGTGCATAAAGGATGCATTTTTTTTAAATTTCATTTCAAGAAACAAGAAGAGGAAAGAAATAAAAGAAAAAAGAAAGAGGAAGCTTATGTTTTTTTTTTTTTTTTTTTTTTTGTGGTTAGATTTCCCAGCATGTAGTCCAGAAAACCTTGACCACCGCTTCTTACCAGAGCCATCTGAATCCTGGCTTTTTGTCCCATTAAATTTCCATATTGGATCTTCATCCTAGATAGCAGCCAAAGGCAAAGTTTATATTTTAATTTCACATACTAATGAAGAGTGTAAGCTCAATCTCTGGTACAATGTAATGTAGAAGGAAGATAAAGGCATTCGGGCTTTAAATACACGAGGTCAATGGTTGACTTGGTAAATGAATGACATTCAGGCTTACACACACTTAGTCCACTCGCTTTTAAAAACAAGAGATCCAACCATTCATCATTCTCACAAAACTGCAACCTCAGTCTGTCAATGGCCTAAGTGAAATCATAAGCTTCTTCTATACTCAGATCCTAGATTCACATTTTATGAGAATATTGTATGAAAAATAAAAATAAAATTATGCTAAATTTAAATGACAACAATGCCGATGATAAAGAAACTAAAACTAATTTCAAGGCATACACCTATGTTCAAAACACCAACTTGCTTTACCCTTACAACTTTTTGTAATGTAAACATACTGCATACAGGTTACTTCTCATAGTAGATGATAGAATGACAATGCCAAACCAGGAAATGTGGTTTTATGAGCCTACTGGCGATGTAGGTTGATTGTATTGATCTTTTTGCTTACAAGATCAGCATCCAATATTAGCCCCACCAAAGAAAATAATTTAGATTTGGTCCTATCCTAAATAAATAATTTGCCTAGGGAGTAGTAAAATCCTTTAAAATCCATAAATCCTGAAGATTGAGTACGAAAGTGGTGTTTATCCATGAATTGTTCAATAATCCACATGTTTTGAAAAGTTCTGACAAGCTTAGGACCTAGAACCCATTTTATTTGATACAGCAATTGCTGAGAAATACCATGGTTTAATGATCCGTAGACACCCTAATTGGTCCAGATCTAAGTCCATTGGACCTAATCCAACAAGGTTTGGGCCTAAGCCTATCAGACTTGGCTCAGTGGGATATAGGTGCCAGGCCCAATTGTTTATTGCTTTCTTATAGGCTTTATTTTATTTATTTTTCTTTTCATTTTAGTTAATGATAGGATAATAACAAATAAAACTTCTGGCGTGTTTAGGGGTGATGGCAGAGTTACAATTGGTCTTAATTTCCTTAGGTTTAGGGATAATGCAGGAATCCAATCAAAGGTGAGATTTAGAGTTAATTAGGAACTCTCCTAATCCAATCTATAAATATCCCTATTGATCAGAGGCAAAGGAGATAGAAACACAGAAACACAAAACACAGCAAGTAGAGAGAAAGAAAAAATTTTCGGATTTTCGAGCTGTCGTTTGTGCCTGTAGCTGAGCCGTTTTTGTTTTTTCTTTGGTATTTTATTTATTTATTTTATTTAGTATTTTTCTTAGTTTTTTTTTCCTTCTTAGTACTTTTTTTTTCTTTTCTTTCATGATTAAATTTAGAAAAAAAATAATAAAATAAATTTTGGGAATAAATATTAATTATCAAATGATGGAATTTATAGAAATTTCAAACGGTAAATTTCTATAAAATTCCTAGGTAAGAAATTTTGTCTAAATTTATCCCAAATTGTGGAATAATTTAGATAAAGTTTCAATAACAATAATTAATATTTATTTTCAAACCAAAAAAAATAAAAAATAAAAAAAACATAAAAATATAAAAATCTTTGGAATTAAATACAAATTACCCAATGATGAGATTCTTAAAAATTTCAAATGGTAAGTTCCTAAAATATCTTTAGGTGAGAAATTGCCTTTAGATTTGGCCCAAATGGTGAAATAATTTAGATAAAATTTCAATACAAATAATTGTATTCTTTTCCAAATAATAAATTTTGGTTGAAAATATGTGATAATTATCCAAGGATGAGATCTTTAGGAATTTCAAATGGTAAATTCTTAAGAAATCTCTAAGTGAGAAATTTTCTCTAAATTTAACCAAAATGGTGGAATAATTTAGATAAAATTTCAATAAAAGTAATTGTCATATTATTTTCTTTCCAAAAAAAAAAAAAAATTTCTAAATAGGCCTAAATGGTGAAAAAATTTAGAAATTCAAAACAAGAAAATATTTCTAATTTGGCCCAAATGATGGAATAATTAGATATATTTTCAACAAAAAAATAAAATTAAGAAAAATTTTTCTAATGACAGAGCCTCTTCAAATAAACAAATGGGACCCTTGAATACTCTTGAGGTGAGAAAATATTTCTAATAGATTGATGAAAAAATCTTATAAATTATTTTCAATATTTAACATAAAAATTTAAAACCATTAGTCTCAAGACCCTAGGATAAATTTAAAATAATATGGTACCATCCTTTAGATGGGCATGTGGGGGTGCTATAACCTTCCCCACATGTAACCTAACTCCCGAACCCTATTCTGGTTAGAAGATCGAACCTATTCTTTTAGGGACCCTTAGTCAAGCTTAGGAGCTCCCTAAAAGGATAGATTACTTAGGTGGCCAATCACACCTAGTTAAAAAAGATTGGTGGCGACTCCATCCATTTTGTTAAGTCTAGCTATAGATTTATGGATCTATATGTTATGACAGGATCTATAACCTTTTGAATAACTTAAGTTTTGGAGAATAATATGGTAAATAAATTTTGAACCCTGCTTCTCAATAACCAGTTGCATCGTTAACTAAAATGGAAATTATCAATCAGCATTGTGATCCATTATGCAGGTGCTTTCTTCTCTTCAACAACTTAAGCATTACTATAATTCTTTAGAACCTTTCAATTAACACTCTTCTGGTTTAACATATCTAAAAAAATTAAAAATTTGCAAAATCAAAGATAAAAAACTTTGGTTAGCAAACATGAATGAATATGTATGTAATAATTTATCAATATATGCTATCTCTTTGGGTGTTCTCGCCCTCTAAATATTTCGAAAAAAGATAAATATGTGCTTAGTCCATAGGATCCTACCTTTTACCATGAGATGGCACGATCTGGTAACTGACATGTCAAAACATTTACAATTTGGCCAATTCATAATCCATTTGGTTAAAGAACACTTACAGGGTTCTAAAACTTTCAGCAGAAGCAAAATTAAATTTGGATAAAACCATATAAATTAGATGCTAGAAACTGAAACTCCAAAGCACTGGGAAGACTATTGGTCCATTGTTTGCAAAATAATTGAAAAACTTCCTAATAAATCAGAAAAAGCAAATAAAAGTTGGAATAAAACCATAAAAAAAGTATTACAATCTAATTATGCCATAACTATAAAATAAACGGTGCATCAGGAAGACTGCAGTCCACATCTTGAATAAGATCAGGGTTCTAAATCAAACAGAAGTCCAGCAAACTTTACCTGAAATGAAATATTTGAGGAACCGGTATTAAAGAGAAGGTCTTTTAGAGCTCTCTTTGTGTCAGCTCGCTTTTGATGTACTGCATATCTTACGTAATTCTGCATTGAATATTTGAAATGTTAGAGAAGTTCTAATTTTTTTTTATAAACAAATAAAGTAAGGAAGAAAACTGCCAGATGAAGACAAAAAGTTCACAGCAAAGCTACTTAGGAAGTATGAAATTAACAAATAGCAACATTTTAAGCCATTAGCAGATAAGGCCCATCACCTGATCAATGTGAACATTCAAATTAATCATGGGGTTTCCTTTTCTGAGATGCATTAGGTTTTTATTTGCACTATAAATTGCTAGGAATGTTCCCAGTCCAAGTAAGATAAGATAACTGCTTTGGAAATCAACATTAAAGATAATATAAAGAATAAATCTAGAAATGTGATGGTAGAGCTCAGTTATCCTCAGTATACAGACTTGACCTCGTATTTAGTCTGCTAAAAGTTATCAGAAAATTACCAATCTTAAGACATGCCTGTATGATATACTAGAAACAAGATAATTACGAGATGCATGCACATAATTACACAAATAGACGCCCTCAAAGCTGCATAACTTGCTTGTTGTGCTCTTCTTTCATCCTGCAAAATAGTTTTAGTTGTCAAATTTCACTATACAATTTGAAGTACTATTTTTCACTAAATATTAATCTCAACAATAGCATCCATCAAACATCACCAAGCAGAGATTTTTAATATAAAATCAAGCATGAAACATTGAAACTAAATTTTCTTAATTTAATTTTGATGTTAGCACACAGCAATTCACACAGCAGAACAAGACTATTTTTTTCATTGAAGAAATGCCACCAATCTTTCTTATACAAATTCGTGAACTTGCAATTTTAGATACCCTATTTAAAGCTATTCAATTAAAAATGAAAATCCAAACTCTCACTAAACTCACTCATAGCATTCAACAAATGAGAATAAATAAACCAAGGAAAAGAACAAGACTCACAAAATTCCATTTGCTCTTCCATTTTTCAAAGGTAACAGGCGTAGAATGAAATGGAGCAACGTGGGTCTTTGCAAAAGTAGCCGTTGGTTTTGAAGGTAAGAAAGCTGGAACCAATGAATTCTTGAGTAGAAACACGTTTCGCCATCTGAGTATTTGCATAATCGATGAAATCAAGACAAAACCAACTCTCTTCAATATTCGCAGCACCAATCAATTTGGGCTAATCTTTAGACAGGAAGCTTTGGGTTTTCATTTTTGGTGGTAAAAAGAATTGGTTTTATCTATTATAAGTAACAAAAAGGTGATCTTTTCGTGGTGATTGAAGAGAACAAAGGCAGCGTTGGTCTCTTCCCCTTGTTTTTCTTGGTTGTATTGCATCTGTTTAGCTGTTGAGCTGAAATATACCTTTGAAGTTTAAACTTCAAAGCACGGATTTTGGGTTGAATTGTTCTTGGGCCATTGCAGAGAAAGCCGAGTAAACTGACTGAAACGTCCCAAATCAAGGGAACCCAACCAAAGCCAAGCCCAATAGTAACCAAAGCCGAACTCCATTATCTATATGCTCTCATTCAATTTCATAAAAAAGATTAATAAAAATATTATTGTAAATATAAAATTAAATATATTTATTGTGATATTTTATATTTTTTATAACAATATTTTTATTTAAAAAATAAAAAAAAATCTACATCTGTATAGGAAAATTACTTTCAAAACCTCATATTTTTATTATGAGGCTACCAAATAGCCAGTTGCTATAAAAATTTATGTTGTAGAATTGATGGTGAAAATGACGGACGGAGAAAAGGATAATGATGAAGAAAATGAAAGCTAGTATTTGTAGCGGAAAAAATAAAGAAGGGCAAGCTCAAAGAGAGGCAAAATGTTGTCAGAGGTACTGAAATGATAATCCCGTACGTGGGCCAAGCAGACAATTGTGAACATATGAAAGTTGTCATTGCTTGGAGGATCAATTTTGTTTTCTTTTTGTTCGTTATGAAAAACAATTATTTGTTCAAGATTTAATTTAATTAATTTATATAATTATTTTAGAAAGATATGTTTATTAATTTTAAAGTTTAAATTTAATTATTTATAATTATTTATTATGAAATTATGATTTTAAAAAATAATTATTCGTTTTGTTAAAGAGAAAATTACTGCAAGGGAAACAAGAAGAGAAAAAGAAAAAAGAAATAGATTCTACATGGTGAGAATGATCAGAGAAAAAATAAAAAATATATACAAGCTCCATTCGTTTTGTTGAAATTGATTTTTAGAGAATATCTTTTGAAAAATATTTATATTTTTTGAAAAAATAAAATTTTTTGTTGTTTGGATAAATTAATAAAAAATATTTTTTATTGTTTGATTATTTTTTTAAAAAATTATTTCTTTTTTCAAATAATATTAATATAACTATTAAAATATTAAAAATTATTTATATAAAGTATATTGAAATTATTAATTATTAAAATTATTAATATTTGAAGAATAATTATATTTTAATAATAATATTTAATATTAAAATATTATATTAATATAAAATACTTAAAATAAAACTATTTATTATTTTTTATATTAATATTTTAAAATATTTAAAATAATATTACTATTCTTAAAATATTATTTTTATTAAAATTAAAATTATAATATTTATTCTTAAAATATTTATATTTTATATTGCAAGTATCTATTATTAAATCATAAAAAAATCTTTTTTATATTTATTATTAAAATTGTAATATAAATACCTTAATAAATATAAATATAAAATTATATATTTTTAGTTAAAAATAATAAAAAATTATTAAAATATTCATATTAAGAAAATAATATTATTTTTTATTTAACATTAATTATGAAAATAATAAAAATATTATTATATGTTATTATTTATTATTCAAATAATAATATAATACTAGTTATTATTAAAATATTAAAAATATTTATGTTTAATAATATACAAAATAAAATATTTAAAATTGAAATATAAAAGACCTTTGATGTTAATATTTTAATATTTTAATTAAAATTAAGAAAATATATTTATTAATATAATAATATTTTAAATCAAATTAAATTAAGTTCAAACTTAAAATATTATGTTCAAAGTTTTCATTGAGCAAAAGTATAAAAATATTAAATATTAAAATATTAAAAAACTTTTAATATTAATATTTTAATATTTTAAGTAAAAATAAATAAAAATATTATTTATTAATATAACAATATTTTGGTCTCATCAAATTAATTTTGAGTTAAAAAAAATTATGTACAATGTTTGACTTGAGTAAAATTATGCTCAAACACATTGATAAGTAATTCTACTTATAAACAACTATTTTTCAAAAATTATCTTCTTTCTTTAAAAAGGATAACACAATTTTCAAAAAAATTATCTTATTTTTTATTGCCCAATAAATTATTTTTTATTGATCAATCATTTTTTGCGAAACAAACTAAGCCATAATCTATAAATTATTCCATAACTACAAAATTTACATTTTATTTCATTATTTCTTCCTATTCCTAGTGGGAAGTAAAAGAATGTTCTCAAAGAGCTAAGGGGGTTGGAATAATGAATATGGATTATTATTCTATATATCAGTATTTGAAAACTAAAATTTTATAAATAGTTAAACACTTGCTACATGCACATCTAGCTAAATATTTCATATTTTATCTAAATAATCTGGTGTTAACTTCCATAAATTTTTTGAAGTATTAACTTCTTCCATATTTTTAGTTCAATGGATACGTGGTAAAATGTTGAATTCCTTTATGAAAATTTTAATCTTCTTCAAGAATGGATAAGATAATAATAATATTCAATAAAGAAAATTTTCTCCAAGAGGGTTGTCATATATCCATTAAGGTTTATTTTTAAAAAATTAAAAAATTTGTATGATAAACAAAAGACATGTAGTAATATTTTAATTTACTTATAAATAAAAAGGTGGTATATCATCATCTTACAAATATATATTTGCATCTAATAGGTAGCGGTAAATACAATATATGATTATATATTACTATATTGTATATTTTTAGATTATGTTTGATGTAAAGGATAATGAATAAGATATGATGATAATCATCTTGTATCATATTTGATTTGTATATAAAGAAAGTGATAAGACTGCATGAAAGATTAATTATTCTCTTAGTGTAAGATAATTCAATCATCTCTAAGTGAAAATGATTATTTTTTAATTCATAGGATTAAACTTATATATCTAATTATATCTTTAAAAATTATATCAGTAATTTAAATTATAAAAATTTTGAAAAAAATAATTTATTCAATTATCATTAGGGTTGGGTAAATTAAGAACTTCTAGTTTCATAGCTTCCTAATGATTAAGACAACTAATCAACTAAGAATTCTCATCATCATTAACATAAATCACATAGTATTTATTTTGAGAAGAAAAGCTATAGGGATTATTTATCCCAAAAAAAAAAAAATTATAGGAATAATTAATAAATAAATAACTATGTAAGTGACTCAAGAAATATGTATCAAGAGTGAGGATTTTTTTTTTTCTGGCAATACCGCTTATCACTTTGAAACTCACACGTAAGAAAACTACTTTTATTTAGGTCAGAGTTAAAGAATTGTCATTTATCACATATTTTATTTGCATATATTTTAAAATATAATAAGTTCATATAAAAATAAATAGGAAATGTGACAATATGAATCAAAACCTTTCCTTACAAAATCTCCATGAGATTGATTTTGTTTAAAAAAAAAAGGTAACAAATTAATGGAAAGCAATTATATATATGCAGGAAGAGAGTGGAGTAATGGGCAACACGGTGTAATTTTAGGGACACCACGTATCTTAGTTCTTTTCCTAATTGACTTTATGAATATCCTTGAACGAAGGGATATCATTTCAGCATATTCCGCCGCCCCGGAAACAACGCAACCCCTGTTCCATATTCTGCTTCTCTCTGTCTCTGTGTCTCTCTTATTTCCTTATTGTCGTTCATATCTTGAAGTAGAGATTTGGTAACGTGGGTTCTCTTCTGCTGATAAAGTGTTAATTTTTTAGTTTCCATAATCAAAATTTAATTTTTAATAGTTTCAGTTATAAAAAAAGCTTCCTCTAACAGTTGAAATATTTTTTTTTGTTTAAATTTTGAGGAAAAATTTTATATATATACACAACCATTATTAAATCAAATGCTTGAGTGTAATGTTAAAACATGATATTTATTAAAATGCTAAAAAAAATGATTACGAAATAGGTGTGAAACAAATTAATTAAAAATAATGCCAGAATATGAAATAATAAATTAAATCGTAAAAAGCATTAACGTGTCTTTATTTAGTTGCGTTTTTTATAAAAATGCGGAAAAAAAATTAAAATAATTAAAGATAGATCTACATAGCTAGTGCAATATGAGATGAATTTTTTAAGTTTCAAATTGTATTATTTAAAAAAAAAAGTTTCAAATTTGTATTATATACAATTTAATATGAAATAGATAACTGGGAATCAAATAAGATGAACTCTATGCTTTCAAAATTTAAATAATTACAATTTAACATGTGACAGATAATTAGGATAAATTTTTTTTTGAAAATTTTTATATTTGAATAATATATATAATAACATAAATTTAGGTTTTGTCATATGGAGATGTCTACATAAGCATTTACATAAATAAATGTTATCAAGCTGTCATATTTGTCATTAGAAGGAAATGTTCATGTAAGCATTCATGTATTCAAATTTTATCATAACTTAGTATTTTGTTATATTTTATATATTTATATTTATGACATATAGAAGGACAAACCATCCAAAGAAACCAAAATAAATAACCACAAACTTAAAATTTTTTTTGGCATGAAAATATATGAATAAAAATCATTTAGACTTTATATTTTTTAAAAAACATTTTAATCAATAATGGTTAAGATATATTTGAATAATTGATCTGTCATTGAATAAATTTTTTGATTTTATATTATTTTTATTTTGCTTTCCATGAAATAAAATGTAACTTCAAAACTGATCATTAATTGAATCATAATTGTTGCCTTGTCGTGATGGAAGAATTTCTCCAATGTGATAAATATTTTTCTGAATAGGGGAGTCTGAGTCCAATATATTCATGGAATATGTACATATAAAAAGTTTGACAGAGAATAAAAGCCCCGCCTCAGTTTTACAACCTATTTCCATGAATGCCATGGTCCACGTTCCTTTCACATCCTTCCACGGCTGAATAAATGGATAGTTTCAAAAGGGAAAAACTATGGCCAACTCATGTTACTCGATTTCTTCCATGGTCCGCAAACAAAAATTAAGAAACCCTCCACCATCTGTTTCGCTTCCTAATCCAAATTTGATAAACTTTTCTTCATCAAATACAAATTTTTTTTTCTCTTGACAACGCTTCAACAAATTAGACTACGAAAAGCTTTACAGCTTGAGACACCTGTTATTATTAGACAAATAATTTCTTGGAACGTTAATAAAATCTTTCAATCTGTTTCTGTTGTCGGTTTGTCTATTTTCTGTCTCTTTTCATTGGTTTTTTACCGCAGAACATTCGTCGGAAGCCAACGAAATTTCCCTATAAATCTCCTAAATCTTCTCTTTCTCTCTTCTTCAATCTTCCTCTCACTCACCCAAACAGGTGAAGGCAAAAAAAAAAAAAAAAAGAAACAATATTAAAGAAGAACGATTTTAGAATAAGCTCTCTGGTTTTGAACCCTGAGGAAACATGGGAGGTTGTGCTACCAAGCCTAAGGCTTTGAAGGATGATGAAGGGGAGGTCCCGGTACCAGATCCTGAGCCGACGAAAGAGCCTGTCCCTGCGGTTCCTGAAGCAAAGGAAGCTGCTGATGTTGCTACAGAAGGTGAAAAGAAGGCGGAAGCTGATGTTGTTAATGAGATTGTTAAGGCCAAGGAGGTTGTTAATGATGACAAGGTTGATGATCAAGCAAATAAGAGACAATCTCTTAGTAACTTGTTCAAAGAGGTATCTGTTTCTAATTCTATAACTATATGTATACGTTTTAAAGCATTTTTATGGTATAATTGAAGAAAGGCATTGACATTTGAAACTGAATATACTAAATTTGATGAATTTGATCAATGGGATTCTTGATCTTTTGACACCAATTAATTATGTCGTTATATCAATTTTGAACATTTGATTTAGTGGTTGATGCGATTTCGTTAAAGCAGGATGATAGGATTATTCATTTGAATACGGTCATATCCGTCCTTTCAATATGTTGGTTGTTTAATGGCTTCTTTCTCCTGGCTCTTTCATTGAATTATAAATGGTTTTGTACCGTTTCTTTAGGTAAGAAAGTGAAAGTAAAGGAAAGATTCAAAGTAAAATAATTCCTCGTATGGTTTTGGTTTGATATTGACAATCTAGAGTCGAAGCATGAGATTAAAAGAAAAAGGATATTTCTCAGTAGTCTAACCATGTTTAAACTGACCCCATATCTTTTTGCTTGTCTGATATCCTGTCCGTATCAATAATTTATTAGCCCTAACACATTGTGGTGAATTTTTCAACATAAAATTTTGGCCGTCTCTTATGTGTTGTTTGGATGTAATTATGAGCACCAACGTCGATAGATATTAGATGATTTGAGCATATTGTACCGCTTCATTAAGGATTTCCTGTACTGGTACGTTCTTTTCATTAGGTGCTTTATGATTTCTATCATTTTGGAATGCATCTGAAACTCTTTCTAGACATCCTTATTTGTAAAGCTTCATCGATGTCGGATCCTTATGTTTGTTTTCTTCTCAAAATATTGCACAGTGAATCCAAACTCCGAATCATGAAAAATATCTAAAGGTTTTTTTTTTTTTTTTTGGCCAGGCAAAAGATAAAAGAAAAATTAGTGGTTCATACTTTTGCAATAAAGATGCGCAAGGCAAGAGCCCAAGTGTTCTTCTATTTGGGCTGATGAAAATGGTCTCACCAAAATAGGATTTATGTTTAGTCAAAGATGCATTAGCTTGAACACTATTTCGAGGCAATAATAAGTTCTATTTGTTGGATTAAAGAAATTAACTGCAACGAGTCCAATGATTCATTCATGCAGTAAAAAGGATCCTAGATAAAAACACTAAATCATTTGGCATCGTTAAATGATTTTTGTTTGATAGACTTCAGCAACTGTGGGGTTCTTCCATTAGTTTAACTCGTGTTCTTTGCAGAATGAAAAGAAAGGGTCAGCTGAGAGTGATAACACACCATCAGAGCAAACCAAAAGTGAATCACTGGAGTCAGTGAAACAAGAATCACTGGAGCCTGTAAAAATCGAATCACTGGCGCCTGTGCAAATAAAATCTGTGGAGCCTGTGAAACAGGAACCAGAGAAGCAGGCACCATCAGATACTACTGATAAACTAAAAGAGGCCTACGTGACTATGGATCAGGAAACTAAGGAACCTGAAAAGCCAACTGAACAGACCTACAAGCCAGAGCCTGTGTCTGTTGCTCCTAGAAAGATTGAATCAGTACAATCAATTGAAGCCAAACCAGCACCCGAGGCAGCAGCAGCAGCAGCTGTGAATGTTCTTGAGACAAAAAACAAGGAAACATCAGCCGACGATAAGAAAGGGCAGAAAGAAGTAGCAAAGTGAAGTTTGAACAGTAATGAAGTGTGATATACGAAGAATGAAAAAGACTGATATATTGTTGGCTGGATAAAATACATTTGCTGTTTACTCTACGAAGTAAAGCTGCTAGAGAAATTGTTGTAAGAGACTAGTAGTTCGCTTGTTTTAGGCGGCTTCCGAGTGCACTTGTTTTTGCTATTCTGAAATACTTATTATCTTTCATCTGAGTTTGTTTTCGATATTTTCTACTTATTCATATGGACAAATGGGATTGTTAGATTGATATATGAGCATAGATTTTGTTTATGTACCAGAACACTGTTTTTCTAACCACTGCGAGTATGATCAATACTATGAACTTCTAGCAGCTATGCATTAGCTAGAAACTGAAATAAAATGCTGAGAGATGCTTAAACAAAACAAGTTGAGATTGATTACCGTTTTGTAATGGAGAAGCCTGCTTGTAAACATTTGTTAGTTCTTTTGATTGTTTCTAAGATCAAGTTGCAAATGTACTCAGGCCATAAGCTCCACTCCTTTGAGTTCAAGTTTAATGTTCTTCACAGATCATTGAGCCTGACGGGCACTATTGAAGATGAAGTGGCTGTGACTTGTCTTCACCTGCAAAATCTTTCAGGCCAAGTGTACTTCAAGGGGACCAAGCCCTAAAAATATTCTCAATTGTGCATTGACAGCATGAAAAACAATAAGAGAAGATAAAAAACTACAATTAATTGGGATTCTTAGTGATAATTATTTTGGTTGCCCCCTTAATTATTATTTTAATGTTATCATAGAGTAAGTTAAGAGGAAAATACTTTCCCAAATAATTACAATTAAGGGGTAACTTGATCCTTAATCATTGTAATATTTTAGGAGGGAAAACAAATGTTTCATTACAGTTTTCCTTTTTCTTTCCCTTTTGAAAAGGGTGGTAGTGCAGTACTGTCCGATAAAATAATTACAGAAGTCCTCAATTTTCTTCTAGCATTAGATGGGCAAGAATTAATGTTTGTGATCCTCATCAGGGTCTTAAACCAGTGATAATTAATGTTGCTGGTTCAAGCAGTAGTTGCTGGAGTAAATGTCTTCTACAATTTGCTGTTTACCTTATCGAATAAATCTGTTGCATCATAATAGTTCTACACGAATAGATAAACAGGAATCTAATCCCAGATTAGTACATAAAGTTGTGTTTAAAGGCTTAGGAAAGCTGGAAACTTTAATTCTAATGTTAGCAGTTATTAGTTGAATACATGATCCACGGAAGGGATTTTACTGGTGTTCTAGCCTACAATAGCATGCATTCCACGCAATTCTCGCTGCAAGGGAAGTTTAGGATTTGACTCTGGAAGCTCTGGCAGCGCATGATATATAGCTCTGTAGAACAATTAATCTCCATTTTCTCTCTCTATAAGAAGCTGTAGAACGTACACTCTGTCATAAACTTTTAGAATATCTGCATACAAAGATATTTGTTAAATCATATATCATATTAATTTTACGGTAGTAATAATTTTGTTTAATAGTATTATAGAGTTTATTTACTTGGAAAAATACAAAAGGTAATTAATATAATACATTTCATTAAAGCCTTTGCTTTTCTTAATATTTGTTTAAAACTTAATGATATTATTTACTCAAAATGTAAAATTGTTTCACTCCATGTTTTTTTTTTTTTTTTGTGTGTAATACCGGGTCAACAACTAGCAAAGGATGTGCCGTGGGAACAACAAAGCAGCATCCATATTGAGGATCATTTTAATTTCAAGAGGTAGATCACGAGAGACATTCAAGTCAGGAGCTTGATCACGACTCTATTTGACCATCCAATCAGCAGCAAAATTCTTTTCTCTAGGCACACTCCCAAGTGTCTTTGAGCACATCTGAATGGCTTCAATAAGATGATAAAGTGGATGATTATGCCGGACCCCTTCTTTAATGTATCTTATAGCAATGAGAGATTCCGATTTTATTTCCAACATTGATAATCCCTAGCTTTTTTTGTCAGAGTAATACCATGAAATAAGGCCCAAAGTTCAGCACCATCAATATTACAACTACCAAGAGAGGAAGAAAAGCCTGCAATCCAGTTTCTATATTCACCCCTTAACGCTCCTCCATTTCAAGCTTTGCACTGTTATTGTTTCCAATATCCATCAGTATTGATTTTGACCCAACCTGGAGGTGGTTTGGCCCATAAAAGTAGAATTTCCTATTTTTCTTATCTATGAGACTATCAATCTTGAGATTGTACCATTCTCTAAACATTTTATGAATGGTGGCGGGATGGTTGTATTATCAAAGATGTTTTAATTTCTCGAGTCCCGTATCATCCATACAACATTAGCAAACAAAATAGGCCAATCCCAATTACCCACCTTTAGACCTTTTCATTTTTTGAGATTGAGGGTTGTCGTGCGGGCTCAAGAACCTGACTGCCGGACTTGAGGAATAAAAATGAACGGAGACTAAAAGGTATTTTTGATAAAAACCAAAACAAGGAGTTGTCACCAATCTTTTTAAGATATGATTGGTTACACAGTCTTTTTATGAAACATTTAAAACGGATTTAAAGTTTTATAAAAGAACATTTTGTGGTCTACAAAAACAAAGTTGGTTCTAAGAGTCAGTTACATGTGAAAAAGGATTAGCAACCTTATAGCACCTATTGAAGACATAATCAATTACTTACATGCTCCTTAGATTTTGATAAAAGTAATCATATTTTTAATGTTTAAAAATTAATTCCTTTGTTTATTCCAAAAATCAAATCTCTTTTTTTTTTTAAAGGCAAATCATTTTTATTTGTTTTGAAAAAAAAAAAGCAAAACAATTTTTTTTGGATCAAGATGAAAATGTCTTCAGTATCAACACACCTTTTTCATTTTCTTATATTTAGGTAGAACTTCAAAAATATTTTTAACTTGGGAATTTTTAAATTGTCTCATTAAATCGAGATAACACCTTACGTAAATAATAACCATTAAAAGTTCCTTATATTTAGGCCAAATTCTCAAAGGTTATATTTACTTGATATCATCTTATTTAAAAATATTTTTTTAAAAAAAATGTTATTTATGAAACATATGTATGGAATGCATGAACATAATAATAATATATGATGAATGCATGACACTTAAATATGAATGATAAAATATGAATGCATGACACTTAAAGAATGCATGTGACAACAAAATAAAAATGAAAATGCAAATGTATGAGTGGGATCAAATTGATTTTAAGGTTTGAGTGTTGGTCTAAGGTTTGGGGTTAATTAAGGGTTTAGGTTAGGGTTTTGATTTTAGGTTTAAGGTTAAGGGTTTGGTTTGGGGTTTAGGGCTTAGGGTTTAGATTTAGTGTTTAGGGTTATGGTTTAGGGTTTAGGGTTTAGGGTTAGGGTTTAGGATTTAGAGTTTAGAGTTTGGTTTAGGGTTTAGGGTTTAGGGTTTAGGGTTTAGTTTAGGGTTTTGGAATGCATGAAAGAAAATTACCAAAATACCATTGATAAAAATGCAAAGAGAAGTGCTAAAAACACCCCCATTTTTCTCTTCACATCCTAACTTTTTTTTTTCAAAATTTTTGTTAATGAAATTACTTAATTACCCTTCTTACAACTTTCTAAAGTTTTTATAACTTGTCGGAAATGGATTTTTGGAAAGTCATATGGCTTTCTAGAAATCCATTTCCAAAAGATGAGATAGTGAAAATTTTACTTAAAATGTTTATTAAATTTTCATTATCACACCTTCCATAACTTTCTGAAAATCCATTTTCGAAAATGTTTATAATATTCTGGAAAATTTTATAGTATTCTAAAAATTTATTTTTGAAAAGTTATATGATTTTCTTGAAATTCATTTTCGAAAAGATTTAGAATTTTTTTGAAATTTAATTCCAGAAACTTGTGTGAAAGAGAAAAGGTAATTAAATAATTTCACTTACAAAAAAATTTGAAAAAAAAAAGCTGGGGTGTGAAGAGAAAAAGGTTGGGGTGATTTAGCACCTCTCAAATGCAAACTTTGATACATGTAACAAAATTACCAAAATACCATTGATAAAAATGCAAACTTTGATGCATGAGAATAATGTGACAAAAATTACCAAAAATGCCATTAATGAAAATGCAAACTCTAATGCATAGACCATGTATAAAAATGAATGTATTACAAACTTAGGCATATTTACAAATATATTACAAACTAAACATGTATGCAACAATAAGGTAAAAGAGATCATAGACTAAAGGTTTTAAAAAATTTAAAGATATGTTTCACCAATTTTATTTTTTTTTGTTTTGAAATAAAACATATGCAAATAATATAAAATCACCAAAACATCTACCAATCCATCATTTTTATTCATTGAAGATTTCATCAAACACATAGCTAATATAAAAAATAAATAAAAAACTCAAGCAAGCAAAAATTATGTAAGCAACATTTAGCCATTTCATAAAAAAGGGATTTAATGGTGGAATTTTTCTATTTCTTGATCCATTTTGTTTCAAACATAAACTATTGATTAATTGATTGAATTGTTGGATCAAGCTAGGAGTTATGGATGAAAACAACTATGGAGAGAATTGTTCCTCTTTGAAAAATTATAAAACTCTAACAAAACTAACATAGAAAAACATAGAAACTATCATGAATATGCATGGAAGTAAAGATAGATGTATATATCTTCCAAAGCTTATCTCAATCTTTCTTTTTTTCCTTTTTTTTCTCCCTTTTCTCAGCTAATTTCCAGCAGCCTCCTCCCTCCCTTTCCAACTTTAAATGGTGAAATCTCATAAAAGTGAATAATAGCCCTTAGATTGATTTTTCATCTAATGGTCATCTTTTCTCTTTTGTTTTCTTTGTAAAGAGTCACCTTTCACCATTGGTTCCCACCCCTCAAAATCATCCCACGGCTCAAAATACTTGTGGCCAAAGATTGCATTTTTAATGCCGCTAGAACAATGTGAAATGACCAATCTACTTCACATTAGAAAGTTTTTAGTTTCTTTGTAATTTTGTTGGAGAATCATGATCTTTTCTTTATTTTTGTGATTTTAAAGCATAAAAAATCCTCAAATAATATGAAATTTTGATTTGAAAGTTTTTGTGAAAAATTAAGCTCAGGAAGGTTAAATTACAAAATTACTCTTTAAGGGTATTTTAGTAATTTTATAACTTTTGAAGTGCGATAAATGTTTTTAATGCATAAAAAAAATCATCAAATAACATGAAAACATGATCTGAAATGTTTACAAAAAACAACCCCAGAAAGGTCAAATTATGAAAATACCCTTAGGAGTATTTTCATAATTTCATATATTCTAAAGTGTGAACAAGGTTTTTAAGGCACTAAAAATCATGAAATAATATAAAACCATAATTTGGAGTGTTTCGCGAAAAACCAATCTTAGAGTCAAATTATGAGAATAACCTTAAGGGTATTTTGATAATTTCATACCTCCCAGGGCGCGATTAGGGTTTTGGTGCATAAAAAATCATAAAATAATATTTAATTGTGATTTGAAAGTTTTCACGAAAATCCAACTTTGAATAGGTCAAATTATAAAAATACCCTTTAAGGGCATTTTGATATTTTTATCATTCCCGAAGTGCAATCAAAGTTTTTGGTGCATTAAAATCACAAATATTAATTCCAAGGCTTATTAATCCCATTTGTTTGTGAATTTTGAAGATTGACTTGAGTTTAATTCGATATGACTGATTTTGACCATATTTGACCAAGTTTGACCGTGGGGCATGTGGGTCAAATTGGTCATAAACTCGAATATGAAAATTTGTCAAAATTAAAAAAAAAAATTGGATTGGAATTAGGTTAGATTTAAGAATGTCACAACTTGCTAGATTTTACCTAGACAAAATTCGATGTCATAGCTGCTTCTCTTTGCGTATTTATGAGAATTAGAAATAATGCAAAGACCAAAGCCATCAATTTTATTTGGAACCAAGATCTGAAAGGTTTTTGCTTATGGTTGTTGATGTTGTTTGTTTGTTTTTCTTTTTTTTGTTTTGTTGTTTTTTTTTTAAAGAATGGAGTCAAAGATTCATAGCCAAGAAACTTTGGATTCACATAAGAGAAAATGATTCACAGTTAGAGGTTTCTAGATTCACATAAAAAATAATGATTCATGGTTGGAAGATTCATGATTCACAATAAAGCAAATGATTCATAGTTGGAAGATTCAAGATTCACATTAAAGAAAATTATTAATTGTTGAAAAACTCTTGATTCACAATAAAGTAAATGATTCATAGTTTGAAGGACTTTGAATTCATAAAAGAGTGAATGATTTATAGTTTGAAAACTCTAGATTCATAATAGAGTAAACGATTCATAGTTGGAGGACTCTGGGTTCACAATAAAGTAAACGATTCACAGTCGGAGAACTCTGGTTCATAACAGAGTAAACAATTCATAGTTGTAGGGTTTGAATTCACAACAAAGAAAATGATTCATAGTCGGAGGACTCTGGATTCACAACAGAGTAAATGGTTCACAGTTGGAGGACTTTGGGTTCATAATAGAGTAAACAATTCATAGTTGTAGGGTTTAATTCGCAACAAAGAAAATGATTCATAGTCGGAGGACTCTGGATTCACAACAGAGTAAATGGTTCACAGTTGGAGGACTTTGGGTTCATAATAGAGTAAACAATTCACAGTTGGAGGACTTTGGGTTCTCAACAGAGACAAAAGGCTTTGGTTCAAAAGATTTGCACACATGAATGCATGGATTCATAGATGATTCAATCATTTGTATATGGGATTAGAAAATGTTTCAAGATTAAAAAATTTCAATATTCATAAAAGTTTTAAGATTCATAAGAGTTTAAATATTCGTAAAAGTCAAATGCTCACAACTTTCTAAGATGTGCAAGAACCCAAGATTCACAAATTTTAAAGATTCGCAATGACCAAAGATCGACAAACTCTAAAGATTCACAATAGTCAAGGACTTGTAAATTTCAAAGTCTCATAAGAGGGGTTAAAAATTACTAATATCAAAGATTTGCAAGAGTCAAAGATTTGAAAATTTCAAAGATTCATAAGAGGGGTTAAAGATTCACAAATTCCAGAGATTCGCAAGAGTCAAAAAGTTAAAATTTTCAAAAGTTCATAAGAAGGGTTAAAGATTCACAACTTCCAAAGATTCACAAACATAAAAGATCTATCATTAACATGTGGAATGCTAATAGCTTTACTATAATGCAAATGCAAGTGTATCTAGGCAAATCTAGACGTTCTTTCTAAGATGTACATGTAATAAAGCAAAGATGCAAATACTTATTCTAATGATGCAAATGTTTCCCGTAGAATTTCATTTCAAAGATGCCAATGCTTAGGCAAATGTAAAAACTTTGTGATCTATGCGCCCAAAAAAGGACATGAACACCAAAAATACTCTTTTTTTTTTTTTTAAATCTTTCTCAATTTTGCTTAATTCCCTTTACCCATCCAATTAAATATTCAATTTCTTCCTAAAAAGATCTTAACTTACCATTTTCCTATTCTTCCATCTATTCCATCTTGTTGCTTTACCAATTTCCATCAGGCGCTTTGATTTTTTTTTTTCATTTTCAACATGCTTTACTTTTTATTTTCATTTTCAACATACAACATGCAACATTTGGTTTGGACTTGATTGCAAAAACAAAAAAACACACCATTATTCCTAGAAACATTATTTTTTTCTCTTTCCTTTTCAACACCATTAATTCTTTCATAAAAAAACATTTATTTTCCTTAAATCTAAACTAATAACATGATTTCTTTATTTTTTTACAAAAATGAGTTACTAGTTATTCAAAAAATTTAAAAATGATCAATAAAATGTGTCTTGTATAATTAAATTCTTTAATTAAAGAGATGAAAAATCTGAACAAATGTGACTTTAGGAATTTCTTGAGAATTGACATTTTCTATTAGAAAATGACAAAGGTGACAATTTTCTTTTCAATAGATTGGATGGCTCAGCATGTGAAGGTTTTAGTTCATTCAAAAAAAGCTTCACCATTTGAAGGAGATGAAAGAGGTGCATATTTTTAATGTAGGCTCACAAATGAAACATAACTTTTTCTTAAAAAGCATGAAACCCTTGAGCACAAAACATGTTTGAGATTTTTTTTATCATCCAAATATGACATTTTGATAGATGTCAAAATCAGTTATGATGAACTTAAAATTTTAGAAGGTCATTTAGGGATGAAGAAAGAAAGCTCTAAATTTTAAAATCAATCATTTTTTATGCATTTCAAACCTTTGGGGACCTTAATCTCTTCAAATATTTCAATAGGTTTGGGTAGCCTTTGGTTAGCATCTATCTCACTTAACATCAATAGTAGCTTTAAGGCCTTAAAAATTTGCTATAAATTGCCTTTTTGTAAAGTTTTTAACCCTAGAGTCACATTTTTCTTTTTTTTCAATTTTTTTTATTTTTCCTTTTTTATTATTACATCATGCACTTAAGAATTCAAACTTGTTTAGAATGGGTTGATAGTCTAAATAAGTAATTAAGTAATAAAGAAAGACCAAAGGGTTTATAGGTTTTATGGTCGTTTTTCAAAGATAAGCTCTTCAATTTTAAATATCCATGCTTGATCAAATATGGACTTTTCTAATGATGTAATGTAGGCCAATGTTCAAGGTTCTCGAAGAAAGAGATAGATAGGCCTAAAATAAGTATTTAAGGGTGATTAAATCAATGATCATTTTTTACATTTAAAAGATTCATTTTGAGGTATTTGTCCTTTTATTTTTTCCATGTTTTCCACTCAATCATTCATTTTTTTCTTTTTCTTTTTCTCTCATTCTTCCACTTTTTCTTTTTTTATTCTTTGAGTGGATTTAAAAACTTTTGAGATTTTTGTCAAGCATTTGCCCTTAAGATATAGGGTTTCTTCTTGGACTTTACCATACTTAACCCTTTAAATACATTCCTTTTTGCCCTTAGTGTGAAGGGTGATCCCTGGTCATGATTTATTTAGAAAAATTTTATCAAGCTCAAAGGGGATAGCTAAGGATAAATTTCTCTATTTGTGAAATGGGTGACGAAAAATAATCATTTTTCATCTTAAGCACAATTACTGAATTTTAAAGAGTAATTCTTTTCAGAAGAAAAGGTTTTTTTTTTTTTTTTTGTTTTTGGGATTTCCTTAGACTTTAACTCCCTTTGAACTCTCTGATTTTCTCTCATAAGTTTCTTTATAAATTTATTGAGATCTTTTTATTTTTGGATTCATTTGAATGTTTCAAGTGTATGGTGCCATAATAAAAAATTTTCTTTCTCCTATTTTTTTCTTTTTTTTTTCATTTAATTTAATTTAATTTTTTTTCTTTTTTCTTTGCATGTCTCCACCACAATTGAAGAAAGATGTTTACTGACAAATCACTCCTAAGAAAGGTTAATGTGAGAAAAAAGGTCATTTGGAATGAACTCATTTAAGGTGTTAAAGAGTTCATGTTGTTTCATAATAAAGAATGGGTTGATCATAACTTAAGTTGTCTAAAGGGAATGAGGTTATGGCTTTTGGTCAATGTGCCCTAAAACACTAGATAAGGATAATTTTGGGGTAGAGAATTGGGATGCTGGTATGTTTTGGGTCATTTTTAAAGGATTTGGGTGGCTTTAATTTTTTTGAAAATTTTTGAAACTACAGTATAGCTATGACACATCAAGTTATCAGATCTAAATTCTAAAAAAAATATTGTGTTTGTCTAATCTTTTAGAAATCCTAAATTTTTTTTTCTTTTGTGTTTAAATTGGTTGTCTCATTGTTTCTTGTCTAAGAAAAGATTATCACCTTTTGATATCACAAAATTATCAGATGAAGGCAATGTTCACGAATTTAAGTTTACGCCTCTTAAGTGGTTATGATTGACGAGTGAAATCAACTAATTTTTAAAAAGTGTGAAGGTATTTAATGAGTTTATTTCTATTAGTGATCACCAACTTTTTCAAGACTTTCTTCACCTTTTATTGAAGAAAACCCTTATTTTTTCCTTCTTCTTTTTTTTTCTTTTTCTTTTTTTTTCTTTATTCAAAGTGCTTTTTTTTTTATTTTGTAAATTAATTATGTGGGCTTTATTCAAATCCAACAATTTTTTCCTTTACTATTTTTTTTTCAAGAAAAATCTTAAAAATCGAAAACTTAAAAGACATTAAAAAAACTCTAATGACAATATTCACAAATTTATGAGACAATATGATGCATAATAATTGAAACTTAAATTCTATTCATATAATGCAAACATTTAAACCCATTCAAAATTAACAACCTTAATGGTGCTCTTAATATGATATACAAGTCTTAAACAAAAAGAACCCATTTTTTTATGCCTTGTCTTTAGAATTTTAACCCTTAATTATACTACCATCAATTATCATAGCCACCAATCAGTTCTTTAAATTTTGCAAGATTTGCATCGATTAAAGCCTGAATTGTATTCTTGAAAGCAATTTAATTTTCTATAGAATGTTCTTTGACCATGTCATAATATTCACATTTAACATTAGGATCATACCACCTTGGTTAAGGAAGCTTTCTAAGCTTTAGCTAAATAGATGATACTAAATGATTCTTAATGAGGTTTGGGAATAACTTAGTATATGACATAGGACTTGGGTCAATATGATTTCTTCTAACAAACTCATGTCTTTCTAAAACCACTTGTTTGGTTATTGGGTCTTGAAACTAGTTTAATGATGGGCAGAGTAATAAGGGTTTGAAACATAGGATGAAAAGCTGACGCTGGTATTGGTTGGTAAGGGTATGGTATTTGAGACATTGTTTGAATAGGTGATTGAGAAATTGTAGGTCGAATAAATGGTTGTGGAATATGGGGCCAAGTAAGTTGTTGAGATTGGAGGTTCAGGTGTGGGACATTCAAAGGTTGTACAAAGTTCAAAGATCCAATCTTGGATATATGAAAAGGAGGTTGAAAATTGACACTAGGAAGAGAGTATAAGTGTAGGTTTAGATTTGGTATTGTTGTGAAAGTTGTATAAGATCTTGTGACTCTATCTTGGATATAAAACTTTTGAGTTCAGTCATTGTGTGATCAAGTCATTCATCTTTTTCATGAGCTTATTCAAACTCTGATATTTACTCGAGATACCATATATATATGGATCTTTTTTTAGGAATGTTGGACCTAGCAAGAATCGATTGATCTTGACCTGATTGAATTAGAAGTGATATAGACCCTTGCACAACAAACTTATCCTCATGATAACCTTTAACCATTTCTACTGGCAAAGTGATTTGTTGTTTCATCTCTTGAAGCTCGTGCCTCAATTCCTCTTGATTCAATTTTAATGTATTGATCCTTAGCTCTAATTGATCTCTTATTTTCACCCTTCTGATACCCACCAAGATATACATATTTTATTTCAAGGGTTTTGACCATCAGTCTATTTATTATTCTAATGAATGAATGCTACAAAACAATTTCTAATTTGCATGACACACCAAACATGTTTATGAATGCATGAATATGATAAAGTGCTAGAGAATTTCATAAAATGCAAAGATGCCTAAAATAATGAATTTTCGTATGTACAAGGCCTTAAATGATAAAAATTTCATCACCCCTAAATATGTGAAGAAATGTAGTGTGCTGTTGTAGGGGTGGTGAGGTATGTTCACATGAAATGCAGTTTGTACAATGTACGTTTTATAAAATCCTACCATTCATGAATCTATATGCATAGAATGTAATGACATACTTTATGAGTAATGAGATGTATACCTATGACTAATGAAACATACTAATATGAAATGCATGACATATTATATCCATGAAACATGTTTTCTTAAAATGCGATGCATATGTTATGTAAACTTAATAAAATTGACACTTCCATTAAAATGTGCATGAGATAGAGTGCATGCATTATCTTATAAGACGTGCATGAGATAGAATGCATGTATTATTTTATTAAGATGTGTCTGAGATAGAGTGCATGCACTATTTTACTAAGATATGGACAAGATTGAGTGCATGTACCACCTATGTGTATAAAATGGAATGCATATAGCATCTATTAAGATGTGTATGAAATGAAATTCATGTATTATCTATTAAAATTTAATAAAATGGAATGCATGTACTATCTATGTGCATGATATGGAAAGCATGCACAATCTATGTGGATGAAATGAAATGCATTTACTCTCTATGTCCATAAAATAGAATGCATGTACTATTTATGTGCATAAAATGGAATACATATACTATCTTATTATTCCCTACTTTAAAAATATGATAAAAATGCGTGTAAAATGTTTAACCGAAATGTAAAGGATGAAACAACATTCAAACTCAGAACTTTTTTTTTTTTAGAAGGGAAAGAAATTCAAGAACACACATTTTTTTTTATTCCATAAAGAATAACTAAGATTCAAAGGTTTTTTTTTGTTTCCTTATTTGGCTAATAAACAAAGAATTTAAGAAAAACATTCCTTTTCTTTTTAAAATTTTTTTTTGTTTTGTTAGATAGTAAAAAAAATTCTTTTAACTCATATCTTGAAGATGCACATTTTGGACAAACATCTAGCAAATCAAACTCCATGTTAGAAGAATTGTTTTTTGAAAGAATGATTCTCTTTTATCATTTTTCTTTTTTGTTTCAAAATTTTAGTCTTATTCGTATCATTATTACATCTAAATACAGATTATATCAAAGTCTTTCTTATGTGTCCTAATTCAGGTAATTTCTACAAAAGGGGTTGGCAGGGCTTTACCTAAGGCTGGCTCCTTACGGTACATTATATGCTGGGCTAGGAATTGGCATATCTAAAGGTTCCCAAATTATTTCTCATATCATTGTCTCTCATAGACTAATAAAGCACCTCAATCCTTACCCATTATAGGTTATGAACGAAAAATATTCAATTTGAGTGAGAGTGTTTTACTAGCCATTGCGAAGGTTTATACTTAATGAAAGCATAGCTACTTTATTTTCTCTTAAAAAAGGGTTAGAGCCTGGGTACAGAGTTTATGCATGTAATGTAGTATAAGTGTGTGTGAAGGAACATACAAACCTTTCACACTTTCCTAAAGTACCCTTATCCTAAATGCCTTGCAATTATTAAAAACAAAATAAATGACATAATTATAATATACATGAAATGTAAAACACAATTTTTTTTTAATTTTATGCATTTTGGAAACAAGAAAACTTAAATCAAAATAATTTTTTTATTTTTCCTAATTTTTCAATTTTTTTCAATTTTCCACTTTTTGAAAAAGCAAAAAAAATAAAATTAAAGAATTAAGATTAAACACTAACTAGGACTATTAAAATAATATTTGGGGATAACATAAAATCAATCTTTGGCTTGACTTTCTAAAAAATGTATCCCCAGTGGAGTTGTCAAGTTATCACAACATGCAGGTTGGGAACCCAATCGTCGAACTTGGGGAATGGAAAATGAATAGGGACTAAAAAGCATTTTCAATAAAAACTAAAACAAGGAGTTGTCACTAATATTTTTTAGTGTGTAATTAGCCACACAAAAATTTTGTCCTTTTATTAAAACGTTTAAAACAAGTTTAAAGTTTTATAAAAGAGCATTTTATGGTCTGTTAAAATAAAATTAGGTGTAGGAGTTGTTACACGTAGAGAAAGATTAGCACAACTATAGCACCCGTTAAAAACAGTATCGATTAATTGCATGTTATCATTAAATTAAAAGAAAAGGGTCATATTTTTAATGTTTAGAAATTAATTCTTTTATTTTTTTCAAAAATTAAATCTCTTTTTCTAAGGCAAACTTTTTTAGCTTTTTTTTTTTTTTGAAAAAAAAGCAAAACAATTTATTTTTGGATCAAGATGAAAATATCTTAAGTATCAACTCACATTTTTCACTCTCCTATATTTATATAGAGCTTCAAAAATATCTCTAACTTGAAAATTTTCAAATGCCCCACAAAATCTAGATAACACCTCACATAAATAATAACTATTGATAGTCCCTTTATATTTAGGCTAGATTTTCCAAGGTTATATTTACTTGAGATATAATCTTATTTGAAAATATTTTTCTTAAAAAAATCTTATTTATAAAACATATGCATAGAATGCATGAATATAATAACAATATATGATGAATGCATGACAATTAAATATGAATGATAAAATATGAATATATGACAATTAAATGATGCATGTTACAACAAAATAAAAATGACAATGTAAACACATGAATGCAATCAAGTTGGTTTTAGGGTTTGGGGTTAATTTAGGGTCTAGGTTAGGGTTTTGATTTTAGGTTTATGGGTAGGGTTTTGGTTTAGGGTTTGGTTTGAAGTTTAGGGTTTAGGGTTTAAGGTTTTAAATTAGGTTTAAAGTTTAGGGTTTTGCATTTAAATTTAGGGTTTAGGATTTTGGAATGCATGAAACAAAATTACCAAAATGCCTTTGATAAAAATGCGAACTTTGATGCATAAGAATAATGCGACAAAAATTACAAAAATTGTCATTAATGAAAATGTGAACTTTAATAGATGTACCCTATATGAAAATGAACATATTACAAATTTAGGTATATTTACAAATATATTATAAACTAAACATGTATGCAATAATATGGCAAAATAGATCAAACACTAAGGGTTTTAAAAAATTTGAAGACATGTTCCACCATTTTTTTTTGTTTTGAATTAAAATACATGCAAACAACATAGAACCACTAAAAGGTCTACTAATCCATCATTTTTATTCATTGAAGATTTCATCAAACACAGAGCTAACATAAAGAACAAATAAAAAACTCAAGCAAGCAAACATTATGTAAGCATCATTTATCCATTTGATACAACAAGGATTTAATGGTGGAATTTTTCTATTTCTTAATCTTTTTTGTTTCATACACAAACTATTGATTAGTTGGTTGAATTTTTGGATCAAGCTTGGAGTTATGGAGAAAAGTAACCATGGAGAGGGCTATTCTCTTTGAAAAATTATAAAAATTAAAGAAAATTTACATGGAAAAACATAAAAAAATCACGAAAATGCATGGGAGCGGAGATAGATCTTCCAAAGCTTCTTCCAATTTTTCCTTTTCTCCTTATTTTTTCTTCCTTTTCCTAACAAATATTTAGTAGCCTCCTCCCTCCCTTTCTAGATCTAAATGGTGAAAAAACAAATCCCATGCAAGTAAATAATAACCGTTAGATTGATTTTTCATCTAATGGTCATCCTTTCTTCTAGGTTTTCTTTGCAAGGAGCCGCTTTTCACCATTAGATCCAACCCTTTATGGTCATTCCACGGCTCAAAATGCTTATGGCTAAAGATTGCATTTTTAATGCTGCTGGAACCATGTGAAAAAACCAATCTACCCTAAATTAGAAAGTTTTTCAATTTCTATGCAATTTTCTTGGAGAATCATGATCCCTTCTTTATTTTTATGATTTTAAAGCACAGAAAATCCTTATATAATATGAAATTAAGATTCAAAAATTTTTGTGAAAAATCATCTCGGGAAGATCAAATTACAAAATTATCCTTTATCGGTATTTTAGATATTTTACACATTCTGAGGTGTGATTAATGTTTTTAATGAACAAAAAATCATTAAATAATATGAAAATATGATCTGGAGCATTTTACGAAAATAAACTTCAAGAAGGTCAAATTTCATATCTTTGTTTTTAATGGAACAAAAAATCATCAAATAAATATGGAAACACGATTTGGAGCATTTTGTGAAAAGCCGACTTTGGAAATGTTAAATTACGAAAATACCTTTTAAGGTATCTTAGTAATTTCACACATCTCAAGGTGCGATCAGGTTTTTTATGCACCAAAAATCATAAAAATAATATTTAAATATGATATGAAAGTTTTTATGAAAATCTAACTTTGAGAAAGTTAAATTATAGAAATAGTCTTTTAAGGCATTTTGGTAATTTTACCTTTCTTGAAGTGCAACCAAAGTTTTTAGTGCATTAAAATTACTAATATTAATCCCAAGGCTTATTAACCCATTTGATTGTGAATTTTGAAGATTGACCCAAGTTTGATTCGATTTGATTGATTTTGATTATATTTGATTAAGTTTGATTTTGGGACATGTGGAAGGTGCACCATATTTTATAAGAGTCCTTGCAATCTATCAAGATATGAATAGTAGATTCATTGTCATCACCACAGAAGCCACATCTGGTATTGAGAGAGAGTGTTCTTTTCCATTTGTTTTCGTTGCTAAAGATTTTACCCCTAATAGCGAGCCATATGAGCATTTGGATTCGCGTTTGAGTGGGTAAGTTCCTTATTCCTGTCATGTCAGAGGTGTGGGATTGCCTACATTGGGAGACAATCATGTAGGCGGATATATGATTTTATCTTGTTGTGAAAGGTTCTGTCCAACTTGGATATTTATGATTTTCTCAACAATTTCAACAGGGAGCCATTGATACTGTTTTTCCAAATTCCATTTACCATCAAGCAGGAACTCCTTGACAGGCCAATTTTCTTCTTAGATTGTTAGATTTGATAAACACTTTTGAATAAATTTTCATTAAGGAGTCATTTGTCTTTCTAGAAAGCTATTCTGTTACCATTACTCACTCTCCATTTCAAACCATCAATGAGTGTGGGAAAACCATCCATGATTGCTCTCTAAATACAAGAAACATTGGTGTTTTTCGTTACGACCCTGTTATTAGCATTCATGAGATATTTATTTTTCAAGATTTCCCTCCAAAGGCTACCAGTGTCATTCATGAGCCTCCAACCCAGTTTGACACGTAAAGCTGTGTTCATATCTCTGGCCTTTGTGATGCCAAGTCCCTCTATCTTTCGGTTGGCAAGCAACCTCCCAACTAACAAGATATGCCTTCCTCTGGTCTTTAGTGCTTCCCCAATCAAAGGCTCTATTAAGTTTGTTCATTTCGTCACAAATTGAGCTAGGGATTTTGACAGTCTGCATCGCATAAATGGGGACAGATGAGGCTGCCGATTTGACTAGGATAACTCTTCCAGCTAAAGAGAGTTTGTTAATTTTCCACGAGGTAAATTTGTTGTGGTTTTTTTCAACTAGGTACTAATAAGTCTTTTTCGACATTTTTTGGTGGATCAATGGGACTCCTAAGTATTTGCAAAGCCGTGTGTTAGGGGAATACCAGTTAAGCATTTGATTTTGTAGGACCTGGCTTTTGACAGCTCTTTTGAGACAAATTCTGGATTTGGAGAAGTTGACAGTCTATCCTGACCACTGGCTAAATTCCTCGAGTACCTTCTTGACAACTGCAATTTGATCAAAATCTTGAGAGAAAAGGATTAAACCATCCGCAAAGAAGATATGTGCAAGGCCAAGTCCTTTTTGTGTTGCTTTGACTCGTTTCCAATCTTTTTTGGCAACTGTGTCTTGTATTAAGTATGACAATTTTTCCATCTCAAGAACAAATAGGTAGGGAGGTAGGGGATCACCTTGCCGTAATCCTCTTGATGGAATGAATTCTTTAGTTTTTTCTCTTTTCCTTCTCTTTACCAAAGAACTTGAAAGGACGTAGATGTGATGCAGTTCTTGGTTAAGGTGGTGAGAGAGATGTTTAGACCAATCTTCAATAGAACGTCTCTCAAGAAAACCTAATTCATTTTGTCGTAAGGCTTTTCAAGGTCAATTTTCCAAGAAATTGCACCACTTTAACCCTTGTTTGTCTTGAACATATGCAACATTTCTTGGACAATGACAATATTGTCAACAATTTGTCTTCCGGGAACAAAGCTAGCTTGAATGGGGGAGATAATCTTAGGGAGAATAAGTCGGATTTTATCCACTATAATTTTGAAGATAATTTTATACGCCACATTGAAAAGGCTTGTTGGACTTTAATTGGTTAAGAGTTTCACGGTGGGGAGTTTTGGGTATAAGTTAGATAAGAGTGTTGTTGATACTATAGATACTCAAAATTGTCCTGTGTATTTTTAATATTATTGGGTCTTAAATTATATTTTGATATTGGGTTTTAAAAGTATTTTTATTTCTATTTATAGTAAAAAAACATAAATTTTGATTTTTTTAAAAGAATGTGATTTTATTTTAATAAAATTTAAAGATTGAGTTTGATTTTGGTAATTCTTGAGGATAAAGTTTCTACAAATGAAAAAAAAAAAATGGCAGGATCTTGATAGATTCAGTGGGTATTAAAAATTTTGAAATTGAAAAAGGATTCAATTCCTACATAAAAAGTTCAATTCCAAGCTAGAAAAAAAAAGCAATTGACACAGCAAATAGAGCAACTCAGTAAGGGAACAAGCAATTGAGCAATCAATAGCAATCAAGAAGAATCACAAAGAAAAAAAAGAAATCACATATAGGTAATATTAAAGCAAACAGAGTCAAGCAAAAAAATTTCTTTTTATAGTAGGTTTTATTTCGGATTGGTCTAAGAGTATTAGTTAGGTACATTTTCTTTTATTATTATTTATTATGATGTTATAATTATTTGTTGTCTAATGTGATTTGGAGTAATATTTTTTATAATAATTCTTTTACGAAATTATTTTATTTTCTTATTTTTTTATTTATTCATTTATTTCTATATTTATTTATTCTATATTTATTTTTTTTATTTTATTCTTTTACCTATTGATTTACTGATTTAATTGATGAAAATAAAAATTGAATTGAATTTTTTTAGTAAAATGTATGTAAACATCCATTTGTGTGCGGGCTCAATTAAGCTCATTGGTGTCCAAGCCCAATTAGGCCCATTGATGTCTAGGCCCAACTAGGCTCATTTGTGTCTGGGCCTAATTGGGCCAACTCTTTTTAATAATAATAATAATAATAATAATAATAATAATATTATTATTATTATTATTATTATTATTATACTTTTATTTTTATTTTTCTTTTTTTGGTATTTTTATGTATATATTTATATTCTTATGTTATTATTATTATTATTATTATTATTTTATTTTATTTTATTTTCATTTTTTTTCCTTTTCTTTTGTTCCTTCTGTCCTTTTCTATTCTAATTTGTACATAGACGAGAAAACAGGGTATCAGAATTAGAATCCTTGGTCAAAGTTTTAATTGCAAATCGTATTGCTAAAATTTTGGACCCAAAAATTACGTTAGACAGAATGCAATCCCAGGATTCAAGCATGGGATTGATTCTATCTGTTTCCTAAAATTATTCCTAGGATTGCCTATAAATTGGATTGATTTTACAGAGAACGATACATAGAAAATTATTGGAAAAAAATCTAGAAAATTTTGGGCAAAAAGGATTTTGGGAGTTTAATTTTGGGATTTTGGGTTTAATTCGTAATTTTGGATGTGATTCTAGGTTTCTGGAGGTAAATTTGAGGTTGCAGAAGGTTTTAGAAAGGATTTAGAGTTTTCTGGGGTTTTTTTGAGATTTTTTGGGATTTTTCCAGGCTTTTCTGGGTTTGGATGAGTTTTTTTATGAATATTTGAATTTTTTGTGATTTTTTCGATGAGGGTTTGAAGTTTTTGGCAAGATTCCTATAAGATTTTCAGAATCCAAAAAGTTTTCTAAAAATCGATGGGTTGTTTAGTTTTTGATTGAATTTTTTGACAACATTCCCAGAAACCAGTGGAATATTGGTGGGTTCTTAAGAAATTTTTAGATAGAAGGTAGAGAAAAATCGATTAGAAAGAGAGAGGAAGAGGCTTCTGAGTAGAAAGGCGTTGGCCTAACTTATATATCGCCTTTACATAATGTCGATTTGGCTACTTAGGATCCGCGTAAACTCGAATCAGGATCCGCATGCTGACCTTGGTATCGACCCGACCTGATCGCAGGTTTTTCCTTTTCCATTTTAATTTTATTGTACTTTATTGTTAACCCATTTTTTATTATTTTTTAATTTTTTTTAAAAATGTTATTATTGCCATATTGTTTATGAAAGTAAAAAAAGTAAAAAAAAAATAATTCTAAAAGAAATATTTTCAAATGAAAAAATCTTTGTAAATAAAATTTTCAAAATAATAAAAAAATCTTTTCAAAATAAAAAAAAAAGGTCTTTTCAAATAAACAAAAATAATTTTTATCTTCTAAGCTATTAGATGATTGTTTCAAAGTAGGTCATATCAAACTATTGAGAGACTTTACTAATTTTTCTACAATAAAATAAATTAATGAATCCGATGACAGAGCCTCTTCAAAATGGGATATTAGTCTCTATGAATACTCATGAGATGAGAAAATTATTTTAAATTGCTACCAAACTATTAGGACAATTTTAAGATTAATTTTCAATATTAAATTATTTGGTAAATCATAAAAGTGATCAAGGTTTGGATAATTTGACATTAAACTAGTACCATAGTTTGGATGGGCGTTGTGAGTGTGCTATGACCTTCCTTATACGTAACCAACTCTCGAATCTAACATCTGTTTTCACAGACCAAAATATGTTTTAGGTGGCCAATCACACCTAACCAAAAAAGATTGGTGGCGGCTCCTTTAATCCATGTCTAGCGATAGGTCCACAGATCTATATATTATGACAGTTTGGTAACTTCGCTGGGGATGCATTAAGAGTCAAGCTAGTAAATGACTTCTTATTATCCAAGCCTTGCTTAATAAATTTGGAATTATCCCTTTTCATTGCTTATATTTGCTTTATTATTTATTTTCCTTTTCATTGTGTATACTTGTCTAATTATTCATTTGTTTTTCTTTATTGCTTTATTTGCTTAATTGTCTATTTATTGTATATATATCTATCATTCATTTGCATATATATATATATATATATAACGTAAGCCCTCCACCCGGGCTCTACCTTTAAGAAGGAGTGAAGTACCTATGCTTTCGTGAAATTTTATGTCTTCGTATTGGCTTGCGAAACACTCCCACTCAGATTGAACCCTTTCTGTTTATAACTTATGTGGGTGAGGATATGGGTGCCTTACTAGTCTGTGATAAACCGTGATATAGAGAACAATTTGAAAACCTTTTAGAATTAACCCAAACTACATATAGTCAACCTTAAGAGCCCAACCATAGATAGAACCTTATCCTCCCACGCTTTGTAGATAATCCAAAATTGTAGGTCATGTTATTATCTTACTTGCTATGTGATGTTTACTTTATGTTTTTTTTGAAGTGACTAATTAATCTCTTTGTCTTCTTTTACTTCTTTTCTTTTTGTGCATATTTATAAACATTTTTATAAATTGCATAGTATTCTTATCCTAAATTTATTTCAACAAAGGCTCTCATGGATTTCACAGAACGTCAGGTTTGCGCCTCATCTACATTGTTCAACTATGACTCTCCCATAGATGTGAAAATAGAATAAAAAAAATAGCAAGAAGAGGGAGATTGCTTACCACCTAGTCATGTCCCTACACTATCAAAAGAAGTTCACCTGTTTTTCAAACATAATGATTTGAAAAGCCTATTAGATATATAGAATAGTATGACTTATTCAAGGCAAGAGGCTTTTTATGAGAAGTTTGGACATATTGCATATCTCTTGTTAGTGGAGGTTGACCATTCACTTATCAAGATATGGTACAGTTTTAGGATTTTTCCTATCAATGTTTCATCTTTAATGAGGTTGATCTAGTACCAACATTGGAAGAGTACTCAACTCTAATGGATATGCATCTGCTGTATTTAGATAGAATATACATGAAGAAACATAAATCAAGAAGTTGCAAGAAGCTAGGTCAGATTTAGGAATAGGAAAGGAGACTATAAATTCTTACATTCGAGAGAAAAGAGATCATAAGGGTATTCTATGGAAGGTTCTCTAATATTTCATTATCAAACATCTAGATGATGATTAGGGAATGAATGCATTTGCTCTAGCCATATATGGGTTGGTTATTTTCCCCAAGGTCTTAGGCCACATTGAGATAGAAGTGGTGGATTTATTTAAGCAAATTGAAAGGGGGTGTAATCCTTGACTAACTATCTTGATAGAAACCATCAGATCTCTAAATTTTTATAGGCAAAATGACAAATCACGCTTCATAGGTTGCATACCCTTATTATATATATGGATGAAAAGCCCTTTCGAATGTAAGAGAAGTGCTTTTACCAAACTTTATTTCTGCACTCGAAGTTTGATTAGAGAGTTCTGTCAGAGCATTTGGCCAGAAGCAAAGACTCAAAAAAAATGAAAATGCCTGCTGCAAGGGCTCACAGTTGGTCAAGTAAAATGGTTTAGCTCCATGGATGAACGGGGAACCTATGTTGTATCAATGTGGACATGAGATAGGGGTTCCACTTTTAGTCTATAAGGGTTAACAAGTTATGCACCATTGATGGTAAAGAGACAGCATGGAGCTAAATAGTTTACTTATATAACCTACAAGCTCAACAAGTTTAACTGCTCATATGGGGAGCTCAAAACTTTTCAAAAGATTGATAACATGATTAAGGCCTGGAAGAAGCCCAAAAGAGTAAGCCTAAGGCCATTCACTAATAGGGTCACTCAAGGGTATCTAAATTGAGAAATAAAAAGGGTCAAGAGATTACATTTATGCCTCAAGATCATCATCTGCCAGTGGGCCAAAAGTCAAACAATAAGCTTTCAGAGTTAGAGCATGAAAATGGATAAGGAGAAACTGAAGTAAGAAATTTTGAAGTTGCAGAAAGAAAAAGACTAGTGGTAAAATAAAGCAAAAAAATTAGAAATCTAAGTCCATAAGATTTTTAAGGAATACAGTATGGCCTAAAAATTTGTTAGAGAACAGGATGATACTTTTAAGAAGTTGAAAGAGCTACGACACGAACATAAGAGGTTACGCATATAGGTGCAGGCCAAAGAAATAAACAACATAGATCTGGCTCATAAAAATGAAGAGTTGAAAAAAGAGCATGCCCAAATAGAAGATGACTTTGTGGAGGTTGAGTAAGAGAATCGAATGCTTGTAAATTATATTTTGACTTTGACATTGAAGTTGAATGAATAAAAAAATCATGTTAGAACCCTCACGAAAAGGCACAAAGAGTTATCCTATCAAGTGTGGTGAGTTAAAAGAGAAGGGTTGGGAAGACAAAGATACATAGAGCATCTCATAGCTTAGATAGGCAAGGCCATGATCAAAACAGATGAGATGGTAAAAAAGGCTAAAGCACTAAGAGCTTCGGTTACACCAGTAGAGGAGCATGAAAAGATGCTGCTAAACTTCATTGAGGAGGCTAAATATCATTATGAGCAAGTTAGGCATTTTTATATAGGAACAGTATTAGATTTGATGTAAAATAGACTTTCGTGGAATAAATGAAAGTTTCCTTTTGTTAAATTTTTTTTAAAAGGGCAGATATTTTTTTTTCATGCATTTGCATCACACTCATTCATTCATTCATTCATTATCATAACATCATCATTGAATATTCAATTGTGGTACTAGGTGCAAGAATAGCTACACATCCATACAATACCTGAGCTAGAACCAAAAGGATAAAGCAGGATAATACGAACCGACTTAAAAGAATAGAAAAGGCCCAAAAAGCACTTAAAGGGAAACTAAGTAAAATTTTACAAGCCCTGAAAAAGGCAAATAAAAGAAAATCTGAAGAAGAAGAAGATACTTCACAAAAAGCTACTAAATCAGTATATCTTTCATGCTTTAGTCCATAACAGAATCAAACTGCACCAATCTTTCAACCTAAATAGGTAACTTTTTCAAAGTACAATTACCCGGGGATGACTTATACACCTGTTCATAAGAATGTCCAAAATTATGATAATCCTGTTTATGTTGAAAGGATGGCTGAACCTATTTAACTCTCTATTATAGATGAAGTAAAGAAGAAAGAGAAGCTACAGACAGTTATGCTCTTAAAGAGTTCTAAGACTGATCAGGCAATGAATAGGCTTGAGGAAAGATTGAGGGCTATAGAGGGAATTGATTTCTATGGATCCATGGATGCAATGGGACTTTGCCTAGTACTAGATGTGGTGATGCCACCTAAATTCAAAGTATCAGAGTTTGAAAAGTATGATAGTACTAAGTATTCCATCAATATATCACCATGTACTATCGTAAAATGGTAGCATATGCTAGTAATGAGAAGCTACTGATGCATGTGTTTCAAGATAGCTTGACTAGGTCTACAGTAAGATAGTACATTAAATTAGACTAGACCTACATAAAGACATGAAAAGATCTAACTAAATCTTTCATTAATCAATACTATCATATTAATGATATGGCTCTTGATTGTCTTTCTTTTATAAGAAAGGGAAAAGAAGCATATGAATCTTTCAAGCAATATGCTCAAAGGTGACGAGATGTGGTTGTTCAGGTATAACCTTTCTTAACAAAGAAAAAAACCACTATGCTATTTGTGAGCACTCTAAAGTCACCATACTATGAAAAAATGATTGGAAATGTGACTAAAAATTTTACTGATATGGTGATTTCAGAAGAGATCATAAAAAATGCTATAAAAAATAGTAAGCTTGAAGGAGGTGAGTCTTCTAAAAGAGCACCTCAGAAGAAAGAGAGTGAGACTCAAGCTATGAGTCTTAAAGAACAGTAATTCAAAAACTACTCTTGACCTACTTACCCTATATACCATCACACGGTGAACCATACTTTTGTATCTCCTTACCAATCAACCACCCCACCATCTTATCCATCTTCACCAAGATTCTCTGTTCACCCAGTTGGCACTACGAGTAATGCCAGAGAACCATGAACCAAGGAAAGACCCACCTTTGATCCTATACCCATAAGTTACACGAAATTATATCAAAAGCTCTATGAAAACCACCTAATTGCTCTCGTCCCTACTAAATAGCTTGAACCTCCTTACCCCTAAATGGTATGATTCCAATACTCACTGTGACTACCATTTGGAGTAGCGAGACCCTTTACTGAGAATTGTGTGCCTTTCAAGCATAAGGTGTAAAGATTAATTAAAGAAAGGTTGATAAGCTTTGATACCAATGAAAGTTTAACACCCAATGTCAATAAGAATCCTTTGCCTAGTCATACAATCAATGCTTTGGATGTGGGTGAAAAACATGTGAAAAAAAGAGTAAAGAAGCTTAATATGCCATTTAACCAGCTGTATAAAGCCCTATGTAAAGCTGAGATGATACAACCAATGACTCCATGCACTTATGTGAGAAGGTGCATCCCAAATCTAAGATGTAAGTATTATGATAGGGCACCAAGACATTCAATTAATGTTTGCAAGCAATTTTATGGTAAAGTTTAAGAGCTAATGGACTCTTACCAAATAGAGTTATATGAAGAGTCAAAGGCCTCGAAAGACATTGAGATAGCTATGATAAATAGGTGGGTGCCAAAACCTATTACTATATATTGCAAAGAGAAGCCACAATCAGTTGAGAATAAGTTTGTTCCCAAACTAGTAGCTTTCAAAGTTTCACACCCATTTTCTTATAAAGATAACAAAGCAGTTTCGTAGAGATATAAATATGAGGTGATGACTTAGGGGTAGGAAAAGGATATGTCGAAAGCTAAAACTGCCCATATAATAGGTGTAAGAGGTATAACTAGAAGTGAAAGATATTACATTTTGATAACTTTGGAAAAATAAAAAGAGAAGTAAATTGAACCAAAGACTCCAAAGAAAGATACCTCGAAGTATGTGCCTTAAAAGAAAGCCTGCGAGTTTTTGAAGCTAGTAAAGCATAACGAATATTCTATGGTGGAGTAACTAAATAAGATGCTAGCCAAAATTTTTTTACTATTACTTTTCTTAAATTTTGAACCACATCGTAATACCTTGCTAAAGGCATTGAACTAGACTTGTGTGGCCCATAACATGTCCATGGAGTATGTAAATCATTTAGTAAGGAACTTAGTGGTGCCACACCATATCTTATTTAATGATGATGAGATTCTACCTAAGAGTGGGAGGAGCACCAAGGCATTGCACATCACTATCAAGTGTAAGGGCCATATAGTAGCTAAGGTCTTTATTGATAATGGATCAGCTATTAATGTCATACCTATGTCCACTCTAGCCAAGTTGCCCTTTATATGTCCCATATCCAAAATAGTTAGATGGTTGTCCAAGCATTTGATGGGACTAGACAAGAAGTCTTTGAGGACATTGAGTTACCTATACAAATTGGGCCATGTGTCTTATCATAAAATTTTAGGTCATGGATATATTCCTATTATATAGTTGCTTATTGGAAAGGCCATGGATCCACAAGGTAGATGATGTCCCCTCCTTACTACATCAAAAGATCAAATTCAATATAGAATGGCAACTAGTGATTATGGTTGGAGAAGAAGATCTATTGGTGACTCAACCCATAAATGCCTCATATGTAAAAGTAGTAGAGGAATCATTATAATGTTTTTACAAATCCTTTGAACCTGTTAATGCAATAGGTGAAAGATTCAAGTTCAGTCGGATTGTGATCAATCAGATGATTAACAAGGATTGAGGTATTGAATTTAGTTTGGGCAAAAGCCTTCAAGGATAAGAAAGCTTCATAAAATAAAAGATCACAGTTGTAGGTCAAGATTAGGTTATGAGATGGAGGTGTGGTAGAACAATAGTAGAAGGGTAAAGAAAGAATCGATGATCTTTCCCTATTTGAACAAAACTTTCATTCTTAGAGGATAAATGCACTAAGGAGCTGAAGAGGACATAAAAGAAGAACCAAAATGGGAAGAAGCTTTCACTGAGCTATGCATTCATACGGTGGATAACGAAAGTCGAAATGAGAAAGCTTTGGTTTACCTTTGCCCTTCAGGATATGAATTACAGAATTAAAGGGTTATCCAAATGCCTATTGCTTCAAAATTTTTATCAATGTAATTACATCTCTTAATTGCTTATGCCTAAAAGCATTGGGATGAATCTTATGTTTAGGCTTTTTATTTTTCATTATGTCAATAAAAGTAGAAGCATGCATTTTGTTCATTTCTTCCATTCCATTCATTACCCCATCAAAGTTTCTTGCTAATATTTCATATTCTATTAACTTTCAGGTCCCTAAATGAATACGAAGGTAATCATGACAATGATCGAGGGTTTAACTTTGAAAATTCAATTAATATCGATGAATTTGATACTGAACAAGATTTTGAAGAATACACTTTATCTCTGGACTTAATGAGGCTAATTGAAAAAGAAGATAAATCCATTGAGCCTCATCAAGAAGTTGTTGAATCAATCAATTTGGTGATGTTAAAAATAAGAAAAAAGTCAAGATTGGTACTTCACTTTCAGCGATTGACCGACAGCGATTAGAGGATTTGCTCCAAAAATTTATGGATGCATTTGCCTAGTCTTACCAAGATATGCTTGGACTCAGCATTGAAATAATAGAGCATAAACTACCAGTGAAGCCAGAATGCAAATCGGTGCAAGAAAAGCTAAGAAGAATGAAACTGGAGATGCTATTGAAAATCAAAGAGGAAGTTAAAAAGCAATTTGACACAGGCTTTCTGTAAGTGGCTAAATATCCTGAATGGGTAACTAATATAGTACTTATTTCTAAAAAAGATGGAAAGGTATGAATGTGTGTAGACTATCAAGATCTGAATAGAGCTAGTTCAAAAGATAATTTTTCTCTGCCTCACGTAGATACATTGATGGATAATATAGCTCGACATTCAGTGTTCTCTTTTATGGATGGATTTTCGATTATAATCAGATATAAATAGACCAAGATGATATGGAAAAGACCACATTTATCACTATGTAAGGAATATTTTGCTACAGGGTCATGCCTTTTAGGCTAAAAAATGCTAGGGCAACCTATCAAAGAGCTATGATAACCTTCTTCCATAATATGATGCATAAAGAGATTGAAGTATATGTTGATGACATGATTACCAAATTCAAAAAAAGAGAGGATCATGTAGTCAATCTCAAAAAATTATTTGAAAGGTTAAGAAAGTTTCAGCTCAAACTATATCTAACTAAATGTACGTTCGAAACTAGGTTAGGGAAGTTATTAGGATTTATAGTTAGTGAAAGAGGGATAAAAGTTGATCCGAATAAAATTTGGGCCATTCAAAATTTATCTCCTCCAAGCACATACAAGAAGGTTCAGGGCTTCTTAGGCAAATTGAACTATATTTCTTTGTTCATTTCTTAACTCACTCTTAAGTGTAACCTTATTTTTAAACTCCTTTAGAAGAATAATCCTGGGGAGTGGAATGATCAATGTAAAAAAACTTTTGATAAGATTAAACAGTACTTATCAAACCCTCTAATTTTAGCACCTCCTATCTTAAGAAAATCAATAATTCTATATATAGTGGTACATGAGAGATTAATGGGATGTGTGCTAGGCCAACAAGATGAATCTGGTAGGACAGAGAAAACTATTTATTACTAGAGTAAAAAATTCACAGAGTATGAGTCTAAGTACTTATCACTAGAGAAAATATTTTGTGCTTTAACTTGGACAGCTAAAAGACTTAAATAATATATGCTTTACCATATGACTTGGCTTATAGTTAAACTGGATCCCATCAAATACATCTTCAAGAAACCATCACTTTTAGGAAGAATCACAAGATGGTAGGTGAAGCTTTTTGAATATGACATAGCATATGTGAGCTAAAAAGCAATCAAAGGAAGTGTCATTGCTGAATTCTTGGTAGACAGGGTCACAGATGATTATAAGCCCATAAAGCTTGATTTTTCAGATGAAGAACTAATGACCATATCAGAGTTAGACGAAGATGATGATGAGGAAGAGTTATGGACGATATATTTCGAATTGGCCATCAATGCCATAGGCAATGGAATTGGAGTAGTTTTAATATCTCTAATAGAATATTATTATCCTATTACAACAAGATTGAACTTTAATTGCACTAATAATGTACCTGAATATGAGGCTTGTGTTATGAGACTACATGCTATTAGGAAAATTAAAGTATTAAAGGTGTTTGAAGATTCAACTCTAGTCATTTATCAATAAAAAGATGAATGGGAAACAAGGGATTCCAAACTCATCCCTTATCACAAACACATCTTAGAGCTATGCAAACAATTCAAGGCAATTTAGTTTGAACACTTACCTCATGAAGAAAATTAGATTGCAGATGCCTTGGCTACTTTGGTTGCAATGGTACAAATCAATGATACTACTGAAATTTAGCCTATCAAACTAGATATTAAGGACATGCTAGTACATTGTGCCAACTTAGAAGAAGAGAAGGATGGCCACCCCTGGTATCATGATATTATGCGATATCTAGAGAATCAATAGTATTCAAATCAAGCAACAGAAAATGATAAGAGAGTCTTACAAAGATTGGCTATCGAATTCTTCTTAGATGGAGAAATTTTATACAAAAGAGGCAAAGATCGGGTGTTATTACATTGTATAGTTGCCTCTGAGGCCAAAACGATTATTGAGAAAGTTCATAATGGCATATGTGAAGCACATGCAAATGGGCATATGATGACAAGATAGGTTATACGAGGTGGATACTACTGGTTGACAATGGAAAAAGATTGCATTGATTATACTCGAAAATGCCACAAGTCTCAAATTTATGTTGACAAAATTCATACTCCACCTAGTGCTTTACATGTTATAGCACCACCTTAGCTATTTTTTATATGGAGGATGGATGCCATTAGTCCCATCACACCAAAGGCCTTAAACGAAAATAGATTCATTTTTGTGATGATTAACTACTTCACTAAATGGGTCGAAGCCGCCTCTTTCACAATTGTAACTAGATTAGTGGTCTACAAATTCATCAAAAGAGAAATAATTTATATATATGAGCTTTCAAAAAAAATCATCCTAGACAATGCAAAGAATCTGAATAGTAAGATGATGTGTTCAGTTCAAGATAAACACCATAATTCAACCCCATATTACCAAAAAATGAATGGAGGAGTAGAAGCTACAAATAAAAATATCAAAAGAATTCTAGAGAAGATGACTGAAACATATAAAGATTGGCATAAAAAATAATCTTTTGCTCTACATGCGTATCGAACTTCTATACGCATCTCTATTGGGGCAACTCTTTTTTCCTTAGTTTATGGAATGAAAGTCGTACTATAAGTAAAAGTAGAAATCCCATCGCTAAGGGTCTTAAGGGAAGTAGGATTAGAAGAAGCTGAATGGATTCAGGAGTGCTATGAGTAATTGAACTTTATTGAAGAGAAGAGATTGACAACATTTTGCCATGACTAATTATACCAAAGGAGAATGATGAGAACTTATGACAAAAAAGTTAGACCTCATCAGTTCCTTGAAGGAGAGTTGGTATTGAAAAGAATTTTTCCAAGTCAGCATGATGATCGAGGGAAATAGACTCCGAATTGGGAAAGACCATATGTTGTAAAAAAAACCTTTTTGGGAGGAGCTTTAATTTTGTCAAAAATGGATGGAGATGAACTTCTTAGTCCTATTAATTTTGATACAGTAAAGAAGTACTTTGTTTGATTAAAAAAAAGTTCAAGTTAAAAACCTGAAACGGCGGTTTGAACCTAAAAAAAAGTTTAAGTTAAAAACCCAAAAAGGCGGATTGTACAAAAAAAAGATTCAAGTTGAAAACTCGAAAAAGGCTGTTTGGATCTAAGTGAAAAGTTTGAGTTGAAAACCTTGAAAGGTAGCGTGAATAGAATACAACATCACTTGGAAGGTATACCATGGATAGTGAATTTCAAAGAGCTTTGAAGTGTTGGGGCATCGTATTTTAATTGAGTTTTTTAAGGAGATCCAAGATTTGTTGTTATGGTTATCTAATCATTTGTCTTGGGGTATTGCTACCCTAAATAGTCACTCTTGAATGCTCTCTTTTTATCTTTATACCATCATTTGTAATCTATTACTTACCCCAATAAATGAAAGCCATCTTATTGTTCTCTCTTAGTTTTATACATTGCCAATATATTTGTCTTTTCTCTTTATACCTTGCCATGAATGGAAGAAGTGCATAATTTACATCCTTTACTTTGAAATTGTGATAATGATTAATAATTGAACGAAGTCATAAGAAATTCTGTGTTACTTTGAAAAATTGAAAGAGACAAGGACCAAAGATGAATTCCTCCAAGTAAGAGAAAAATGGCTTCCATAATTTTTCTTTAGGATAAGTATTCAGGCTAACGAAAAAAGGTTTTTTTGGCAAAATGGTACAAAAATGAGAATGCAGAAGCTTTAATACCATAATTGATGTTTCATTTGTATTCTAGATAGGACATACACTTACATTATCCACTCAATTGATCTTGGCTTAGTTCAGATCATTTTTTATGATTTGTGGTTTCATCTTGATCATTTATTTTTTACTTCGACTCGATCCTGATCGCTTTATTTTGACTCATGGTTTTATCCCAGTCAATTGATCCTAGCTCAGTCCAGATTATTTCTTATGATTTGTGGTTTTATCCCAATCATTTATTTTCGACCCTAACTCGATCCTGATCACTTTATTTTAGCTCGTGATTTTGTCTCAGTCAATTAATCTTGGTTCAGTCCAGATAATTTCTTATGATTCGTGGTTTTGTCCTGATCATTTATTTTTAACCTCGACTTGGTTCTGGTTGCTTTATTTTGACTCGTGATTTTTTCTTGGTCATTTGATCTTGGCTCAGTTTAGATCATTTCTTATGATTCATGATTTTGTCCCAATCATTTATTTTCAATCTCGACTCGATCTTGGTCGCTTTTTTTTGACTCGTGATTCATTTCGATCATTTGATCTTGGCTCAATCCAAATCATTTCTTATGATTCGTGGTTTCATCCTAGTCATTTACTTTTGACCTCGACTCGATCCTGGTCACTTCGTCTTGACTTATGGTTTAGTTTCGGTCACTCGATCTTAATTCAATCCAGGTCATTTTTTAGATTTGAAGATTGTTCTTGATTCAACTCGAATAAAATGGGTGTCTAGGTCTTTGCGGCATCTCTATCTAACAAAGATATACAAAGAGGGATAGCTGTAGATACCCATTTGTATTCAGGCCTAATTAGGCCCATTGATGTCTGGGCCCAACTAGGCCTATTTGTATCCAGGCATAATTGGGCCGACTCTTTTTATTAATTATTATTATTATTATACTTTTATTTTTATTTTTCTTTCTTTGGATTTCTATGTATATATTTATATTCTTATGTTATTATTATTATTATTATTATTATTATTATTATTTTATTTCCCTTTTTTTCTTTCCTTTTCTGTTCTAATTTGTACATGGATGAGAAATAGGGAATCAGAATCGAAATCCTTGGTCAAAGTTTTAATTGCAAATCGTATTGCTGGAATTTTTGACCCAAAAATCATGTTGGATAGAATGCAATCCTTGGATTCAAGCATGGGATTGATTTTGTCCATTTCCTAAAATTCTTGATAGGATTGCCTATAAATTGGACTAATTTTACAGAAAATGATACACAAAAAATTATTGGAAAAAAAGTTTGGGAAATTTTGGGCAAAAAGGGTTCTAGGAGTTTAATTCTGGGATTTTGGGTTTAATTCATAGTTCTGGATGTGATTATAGGTTTCTGAAGGTAAATTTGAGGTTGCAGAAGGTTTTGGAAAGGATTTAGAGTTTTTAGGATTTTTCTGGGTTTTTTTGGGTTTGGATGAGTTTTTTTATGAATATTTGAATTTTTTGATGATTTTTTCAGCGAGGGTTTGAAGTTTTTGGCAAGATTCCAATGAGATTTCCATAATCTGCCAAGTTTTTCAAAAACTGGTGGGTTTTCCAGTTTTTGATTGAATTTTTTGATGACATCCCCAAAAATCGATGGAATACCCAATTTTCGATTTAATTTGTCAATGGGTTCTTAGGGAATTTTTAGAGGGAAGGCTGAGAAAATTTGGCTAAAGAGAGAGAGAGAGAGAGAAAGAGAGAGAGAGGAAGAGGCTTCTGTGCAGAAAGGTGCTGGGCCTGACTTATATACTGCCTCTATATGACATCGTTTTGGCCGCTTAGGATCTGTTTGCTGACCTTGGTACCAACCTGATCCGATCACAGGTTTTTTTTTTTCATTTTCATTTTATTTTTTTATTTTAATTTAATTTAATTTTATTGTTAACCCATTTTTTATTTTTTTATTTTATTTTTTTAAAAAAATTTTATTACTACCATTTTGTTTCTAAAAGTAAAAAAAGCAAAAAAAAAAATTCTATAAAAAAATATTTTCAAATAAAAAAAATCTTTGTAATAAAGTTTTCAAAATAATAAAAAAATCTTTTCAAAATAAAAAAATGGTATTTTCATATAAACAAAAATAATTTTTATCTTCTAAACTATTGGAGGATTGCTTCAAAGTAAGTCTTACCAAACTATTAGAAGATTTTACTAATTTTTTTTAATAAAATAAATTAATGAATCTGATGACAAAGCCTCTTTAGAAAAGAACATTAGTCTCTATGAATAATCTTGAGGTGAGAAAATTATCTTAAATTGCTACTAAACTATTAGAACAATTTTAAGATTAATTTTCAATATTAAATTATTTGGTAAATCATAAAAGTGATCAAGGCTTGGATAATTTGAAATTAAACTGGTACCATCCTTTGAATGAGCATCGTGGGGGTGCTACAACCTTCTCTATGCTTAACCAGTTCTTGAACCTAACATCTATTTTTGTAGACCAGAATATGTTTCAAGTGGCCAATCACACCTAACCAAAAATGATTAGTGGTGACTATTCTAATCCATGTATAGCGATAGGTCCACGAATCTATAAGATATGATAGTGTAAAATATTATTTTATGATTAGAAACTTATAAATATTTTTGTATCATTATTTGTAATTAATATTTTGTAAATATATAAAAAGGATGTAACTAAATTGGTTTGTTTGTCATAAGATATTTAATAAATTCGTGGTGGTGTCTCTTCAAGTAAATAACGAGTTTATCATGAATACTTTGGAGGTAAAAAAATTTCTTTTTTAGTGAAAGCCTAAAGACATTTTTTCAATATTTAAATATCGAAATTAATAAAAACTATTTTTTAAAGGTTAGATAAGATAACATAAGACTAATTTAGTAATGATTTTGGGCATTGTGGGGGTGCTAAAACCTTTCATACATATAACCAATTCTCGAACCTAGTTCTGTTGATGTAGAGTAGAACTTATTTTTTTTAGGCTTTCTTAGCCTAAACTTAGGATAACATTAAAAAAGATAGATTAACATAGGTGGTCAATCATACCTAGATAACAAAAATAGTGACGATTTCATTTTTTTTTTTTTTGTGTTTAATGAGTAGGTTTTCGAACTTGAATGTTATAACAGTTTGGTGACTTCACTAGGGACTTAGAGAGTAAAGCCATTAGTTAGTTATATGTTATCTTAAGCCTTATTTTGATGATTTTTTTTATTATGTGATTATTTATGATTTTCATATGTAGTAATCTATTTGTTTTGTGTTTTTTGTAACATTTGATTTTTCTTATATCCTAATCTATTTTTTTGTTCTATATTTTTATATAGCATTTATATGAGGCATGTAAGATTTGAATTTGTGAGAACTTGTCAAAGGGTTTTTTCTTTCAAACACACATCATAATTGCACATTTATGCATAAGTTCTAGACCCGAGATTTGTCATTTCTTAAGAGGGAGCTTGTACCTACACTTTCTTGAGGTGGTAGCCTTTATGTTAGCTAGCAGAAACTCCCACTCAAATTGAACCTTTTCTTTTGAGCCTATAATGGGTGAGGATTATGATGCCTTACTAGTATATAATGGATGATGATGTGAGGAACAATTTTGGAAACTTTAGATCATCAAGGCCTTTAAACCCAACATGAAAATAAAACCTTAAAGATCCAAACCTAAGTTAAAGCCCTACCATTCTCTTTTGTAAAAAGCCCTAAAATACATTACATGAAAAGACATCTCTTACCTTTTACTTGAAAATTGTTTTTCTTTTCTCTATTTTTGTATCCATTGCATTTACTAACACATTTCTTTCACTGTATTTTCATGCATCACCATAATTAAATTTTTTTATTATGCTGCATCATACTTATTCATGCATATTCACTCATAATATGGTGCCTTGATTGTTTTAATAAATGTTAAAAGATAGCTTTATGTTCGAACAATTTGAAGTGACACAACACTTTATATAAAGCTAGAATTATGGTAGAAGAACAAGTTTTTCACATACAAAAGGTGGAAAAGGCACAAAAAGAGATGAAGGGGCAAGTGAAATGTATAGTTGAGTTATTAAAAAATCTAAATAAGTGGAAAGTAGTGGCTAAATAGGTTTTTGTCCAAAATGAAGATGTTGATGATCCACTATACCCACATTGAAGACCTTTGAGAAATCCAAAAAGATTAAGCCTAGCTTGAAGACTTGTTTTGAAATTTAAACCTTTCTTTCTTTCTAAAAAATTTTAGGTTTATCATAGTTAGTCTTGACATTTGTTAAAATGCCATGTCAAGAAATTAAGAGACCGCAAAAGTGAATTGTGCTTTAAAAGATAACTTTTCATTTGTGAGCTTAGAAGAAGAAATAATAATTTGTTTTTTTTCATCTAAAGGCAAAATCTCCTTTGATAATTAAGTCTTTTTGTGTCAAACCATTTCATCCTTTTGGAAAAACCAAGTTGTGATTTACCTCCATTATTTTATATAGTAATCAGCAATTTTTAAGAGATTCAATCACATGTTTTCAAAGAATATGCATTTTTATAGTTATGTGAAGGAATTTGTTTTATCATAATTTAAAAATTTATGATGATAAAATGAGCATATTGGGACATTTATTGTGACGACATTCATATTTGAATTAATATGAATCATTGTGGGTGAAAAATAGGTGATTTTCAAATCATTATGATAAAGTGACTTTTTTTAAACAAGGAGAATGTCTAAGGTAAAAGATTGAAAAAAATCTATGGATAAGAGGGATGGTTTTGAAAATGGAATCCTTCGAGTAAAAAGAAATTGGTGAATGATTTTTAATCTATTTTACAGCTTTGTGACAGAAAATGAAAAGGGCTTCAGGATCTTTTTACCATAATTAGAGGTGCATGACATTGGTTTTTATTACATTACATGCATATCATTCATTACATTCAGTACATATTTAGTTTTGACTTTGGATTTTGATTTTGAAAGGTTGAGAATTTGGAAATATAATACTTTGATTCTCAATTAGGGAGAATGTTTCAAGTATGAGATTTCAACTTTTGATTGAGAAAAATTTTCATGACAAAATGTTAAGATTTGGCTAAGAAAAGCTTTCAAAATGAGAATTGTAAAAGTATAAATCCATGATTATGGGGTGGAATCCTTTTCGAGATGAGGTGTTTTTATTTCAAATGAGATTTTTTTCAAAGCCTCTACTAAGGAGTTCTTTTTTAAAAAATGAGAATGATCTATAAGACCTCAAGGCATGATCTTTAAAACTTTTAGGTATCTTTTTAGATTTTATTTTTTTAAGTTTCAAAACTTTTGTTAAGAAAGAGTTTTTTTTCAAAGATGATAAAGATTTATAAGACCTCAAGGTATGATCCTTAAAACTTCCAGGTATCTTTTTAGATTTGATTTTTAAAAGTTTCAAAGCCTTTGTTAAGAAGGAGTTTTTAAAAAAATTAGAATAATATTGGAGACCTCTAGGCATGATTTATAAGACTTCTGGTCATGATTTTTAAAAAACTTTGGAGAACCTTTTCCAAAACCTCTAGGTATCATTATAAAAACTTCATGTAGCATCTTTAAACTTTCAAGTGTCTTTTTTGAAACTTTCAAGTATCATCTTTAAAATTTTTGAGTTTTTTCTTTAAAACTTTTGAATATCTTATTCAAAAACCTCTAGGTGTCATCTTTAAAACCTCTAGCTATCATTTTAAAACTCTTGAGTATCTTTTCAAAAGCTTTTGGGTATCATTTTAAGATATAGGTATCATCTTTAAAACCTTTGAGTATCGTTTTAAAACTTTAGAGTATCATTTTGAAAACCTTAAGGTAAATCTTCAAAGCCTTTAGGTATCTCTTTTCAAAACCTCATGGTATTCCTTCCAAAATCTCAAGCTACATAATCAAGACCTTAAATATTCCTTACGAAATCATTTTTAAATCAATTTTCAAATCCTTAACACAATAATTTTTTCACAGCTTGTCAAGTTTCAAAGTTTCTGTTGATGAAGAGCCTTTTAGATTTTTTCTTGATGTTGTTTGACCCAAGTAAAATGAATTTTTTTTGAATTTATACAACTTATGTTTCACAAGAAATGTGCAATGTGGGATAGCTGTTGACACTCAATTTTATCTAGGGTCTTTTTGATATCATTGGGTATCGAATTGCATTTTGATATTGGATTTTAAAACCCACTTTTAAGCCTAAATTTAAAAGTCCAAAGTATTTTTTATTTTTATTTATTGTAAAATAATAAACATAATTTTTTAAAAATGATTATGATTTTATTTAGATTTGAAATTTAAATATTGAGTTTGATTTTAATAATTCTTGAGAATTGAGTTTCTACAAGAAGGAAAAGATTTTTGGTAGGATCTTGATAGCTTTAGTGAGCTTTAAAATTTTCCAAATTGGAAAAGGATATAATCTCTATATAAAAGCTTAATTACAAGCTTAGAAAAGCAAGAAGCAATTGACACAACAAATAGAGCAAATACAAAGCTTTTAGTTTTGAGAGAGAAGTTCTTGGGCAAAGGGAGAAGGAAAATCAATAAGCAATTAAAGGGAGAGATCATAGGAACAATCAGCAATTTAGCAAGGCAACAAGCAATTGAACAATCAACAACAATAATCACAAAGTAAAATAAAAAAAAAAGGACATATACATAATATTAGAGCAAAGAGAGTCAAACAAAATTTTTCTTGGTAGTAGGCTTTATTTTGGGTTGTTCCAAGAGTATTGATTAGGTACATTTTCTTTTATTTTTATTTATTATGGTGTTATATTTATTTGTTGTCTAATGTGATTTAGAGTAATATTTGTGATAATAAATTTTTTATGAAATTATTTTGTTTTGCTAATTTTTTACTTATTCATTTATTTCTATATTTATTATTTGTTTGTTTTTATTTTATTTTTTTACCCTTTGATTTAATTGATGAAAATAAAAATTGAGTTGAATTTTTTTAGAAAAGTGTATATATTATTTTATGCCTAGAAACTTGTAAATATATTTGTATTATTATTTGTAATTAATATTTTGTAAATAAATAAAAAGGATGTAACTAAATTGGTTTCTTTGTCATAAGATATTTAATAAATCCGACAATGAAGGCTTTTCAAGTAAATAATTAATTTATCTTACATACTTTTAAGATGAGAAAATTTTATTTTTTGGTGAAAACCTAAAGACTTTTTTTTTGAATATTTAAATATCAAAATTAATAAAAACCCTTTTTTAAGGCTTAGACAAGACAATATAAAACTAATTTGGTACTAATTTTAAGCATTGTGGGGGTGTTAAAACCTTTTTTACTTGTAATTGACTCCTTAACCTAGTTTTGTTAATGTAAACTAGAACTTATTCTTTTTAGGGTCTCTTAGTTTAAGCTTAGGATAACTTTAAAAATAATAAATTTATATAGATGGTTAATCACACCTAAATAAAAAAGATTGGTGGTGACTCTATATATTCTTTTGTGTCTAATGTGTAGATTCTTGAATTTGAACATTATGACAAATACCTTCAAGAAGTATACCAGTTTGGAAACTTTCAGTATTGTATCAGTAATTGTTTATCCCATAATGTCCCAATTTCTCTTGTAAAAGACCACTTGGAAACCATCAGGCCTTGGGGCTTTGAACGTACCAATACTTGTAACTGCTTTTCTTACATCTTCTGGTGTAACCTCCCTATGAATAGACTCAAGATCTTCATGCCTAATTGTTAGGAATGAGACCAAGAGTTGGGGCTTAGTGATGTAGGCATATTAGTATGAAGTTTCTGAAAGTGTTGGATAGCCATACCTTTGAGAACTTCCTGGTTTAACATCTATTGTTCATCTTTATTCTTTAGAGCTAAGACTTTGTTCCTGCTCTTTATGACTAAGGCAATAGTGTGAAAGTAAGACGTATTTGATCTCTAGAGTTGATCCAATCAGTTCTCGATTTTTGGAACCAATGAATTTCTTCTCTCTACAGAATTTGGTTAAACTCTTTTTGGAGTGAAATTTCCATTCTATTAAGAAAAGGGTTAGGTCCATTACATAATGCCTCTGGATACCTTGCAATCTCGCTAACAATAATCTTTTACATTTGAAAATATTGTCAAACCAATTTAAGTTCCATTCTTTTAAGGCCTTGGCCAATGAACTAAGCCGAGTTGCAATATTACCCTCATTTCTTGTCCATGAGTTTTGAAGAACCATTTTAAATTTAGCATGTGTCATTCATACAGTTTCATATCTAATGGCCTTAGTGTTGAAGGAAATGGTGAGTTGCTATTTGTGTTAAAGGACTGGATAATGATTAGACTTGACTCGAAGGAGGTGTGTGACCACTGATTCAGGAAATAGTACTTTCCAATCAGGATTATAATAGAACTTGTCGATTCTTATCCAAAATTTCGCCAAACCTTGTCTGTGAGTTGTTCCATGTAAATCGCCATCCCATAAAGCCCATATCCATAAAGTTGCATTGTTGTATTACATCTTGAAGTTTTTTGCATCTTTAAGTGTATACCGCCGAAGGCCTTAAGGTTTCATTAAAAAAACCTATGTCGTTAAAGTTTCCTCCAACAACCCAATGATTGGTCAAGGAAGAAGCTTCTCCTTAGATGTTCCTATAATTGTTCTCTAACCCTTTGGGTAGACTTTCATACCCAGAGGTAAGCTGCCATTCTTGGTCATTTCTTTTTATTGTGGCCAATATTGATTGGAGGTTGGTGTCATCAATTTTAATACCCACTTTTTTGTCGTTCCATAATAACCATTCTCACCAAAAACGCCTCTATCTTTAACTACAAACCATTTAGACATGCCAATTCTTCTAATGATGTTCTCTAGTTTTGTATTACCAACATTTGTTTCCATGATCATACAAGCCACCAATCTATGCCTTTGGATTAGGTCTCTAATTACGCACAATAAGTTTTCACTATCTACACATTTTACATTCTAAAAAAATATTTTCATAGGATTATTAAATTAAAGAGAATTTGTACCAATCGAGTTAAATGACTCATTCCATTGGTTCGAATTCACTAAACTTGATAGCCTCAAGGTAGAGGTATATCTGTTATCCATCACTAATAGAGGAGGCTGTGCACATTTCAGTGTCAATTTCATAATTCAATTGTCCACTATCTCTTAAACAAGGATTAGGTCTAAATGGAGATTTAAATAGCGATTGCGATTACATTTTTTATTGTGTCATGTTTTTCAAATTTTTGGATATAATAGAGACCATTGTGGTCATCTTGGTCATTACGGTCATGAAAATTTTTTTTTAATTCTGCACAATTTATTATAAAATGTAATAATTATAATTATAATCATAAAACTCTTATTTAATGATTTTTAAAATAGTTTATGATACTTTATGTTTTTTATTTTCTAAAAAAATTATTCACAATTTTATTTAGATTATATTTGGTTTAGCAACAAAATTTTTACTTGAGCCAAGTTCATACTCAATAGTGATTCTAGACTAATCAAAATATTAACCAAACATAATATGTTAAATACCAAGCATCCATATCTAATAACATAATATGTTAAATACCAAGCATCCATATCTAATAAAATTAGAAACTTAAAAATATAATAATTTCAAATTTCATCAACTACAGTTATAAATTAATAAGAATTAATCTAATAACAAAAGAATACCAAAACAACAAAAAAATTATTAAATTTCAAATACAAAATCATAAATTAATAAATAACAAAATAAAATAAAATATTTAATTTTAATTATTTTTCATCAAATTTATAGAAAAAAAATTATTAAAATTTTTCATCTAAAATGCATATATATATTATATTAAATTATTAATCTCATAAATTTTTTTAATTATAAATTCTCAATATCTCTAACTAGATTTTATTTTTAAAAAATTTCAAAAATTACAAATTTTCAAACTTATATTTTAATAAAATTAATTACAAAATTAAATAAAAAAACCCACTCACCCCACCCCTACCCACCTTGTCCCACTTTACCTAGGCACCCATGCGTCCTATTCTAATAGTAAATAGTCCCTCCCTAAATTTCCTCAAATTTTGGTAACCAAAAACCTTCATCCTCAGATTATCTTCGTGTCTTCTTTTTCTCCCTCTTTTTCTTTACATCTCTCACTCTCTCTTACATACCCTTGTCAATGTCACTATCTACAAGGTACCTTAGCCTCGTCTCTCTCAGATTCTCACAAAGATCAATATTATTTTACAAAAATTTTACAAAAAAAAATAGATAATTTAACTTGCTCTTACTTTCTTTAATCTTGATTGTTGATTTAAGACTTGAGGTTGATTCAAATTTAAGTAATTTGCAGATTGAGTTAGGGTTGTTGCTAATTGAATGGTTGATAAATGATTTGATATTGTTTTCTAACCCTTTTTTTCTTACTAATTTTGAAATTGAGAGTTTGAGACTTGAGTTATCTTTTTGCTTTTATTTTTGCTTTTGCTCTTGCAGTCTTCTTAGTTGCTTTATTTTGATTCTTGATAGATTGTGTTGAATTGTTTTTTTAATTTGAATCGGTGATTGGGAAAATGGGGATAGTGGCAATAATAGACCATTATTGCTGCTATTCCCTGTTAGACCACTTTTCAATGGCTGTTATGCACCGTTTCAAGTGTGATTCAATTTTTTAGCTGTATTTTCCTTGATAGTGATGGTGGGTGGTGGTGTTGTCATAATTTCACAGTTGTTATTCCATTATAGAACCTTTATTTGAAATTGAAGGTCTAGATTCCCTCTGATCAATCTCATGCAACACCATAATAGAAGATTCTTCCTTATCTTCACACACACCTCCATTTAAATTTGCTGTAAGGATAGTAGGTGGGGTATTATTGATTGGTAAGTTGGGGCAAGATATTGTTGAAGTAGGGGTTAAGGGGGAGGGAAGTCTGGTGGTAATTGCTCTATGGTGTGTAAGTACTAGGATTGGTGAGAGAGTTTTTGGGTTTCAAAAGTTAAGACCTAGTTTATCAATTCTTCTTTTAACTTGAGGATGGGATTTTAGTAGAGAGGAAAAATAAGGTCCAACTAAAAATCTAGGGTTGAGAAAAGGTTTAGAGGTTTCATTCTTATTTTGATCATGTATAAAGCTAACTAGTTGTATCGTGTTTAGCTTATTGGTTATGCCTAAAAGTATCTTGGCTTTACCTTTGGTGGACCTACTTTTAGTGTTAGGTATTGTGAATCTGAGGTTGGTTGGCATACATTAAGGTCACTTTTTTTTGTGGTTTGTGTGGTTTCATGATTTATATAGTGCAACATTTCAAATCTTGACACTGAAATGGGTTGTACTTTATTTATCTGCTCCTTACTTGCCTTGTTGGTACTTCTCTTATTTCTTTTTTGGACAATCATCCATGCTCCAAATTGATTATCATGATTTTCTCCCTTGTTCAAGTTATCTTACTTTTACTCCACCTGTTCGAAGTGATCCATTTTGTTGCTTGTTGGTCTTTTGTATCCTTGTTGCTAAATTTCTTGGATGGGAAAAAATCACCCATGTGCCTATAAATTCCACATTCAAAGCTAATACTATCCATTCTTTCATACTTTATTCTCTACCAATGCCCTTCAATATTGAAACTAGCAATAAAGGGTTTATCCAGATCTACCTCCATGTACATATGTGCATATTTACCCTTTCAATATCGTACGATGTACTATCAATCTTGATAGAATTTCTAATCAAGTTCCCTGCTCTCAATAAATTATCCTTGTGGAAAAATTCAATTGGTAACCCCAGTAATCTGACCCAAATATTTGTTGAGAAGATTATTGCTTTGTGGGGCTTAAACGTAGGTTGCCATTTTTGGACTATAAGATAGTGTCTTGCTATGATCCAAGGGCCATTAGTAAAAAACTGTAGGTAATCATTTGGGTTTTCCACTTTAACAAGGTGAAAGTCATCGCCAAGATCAACAATAGAGAATGTCGAGCAAGTTTCCAGAATTGTTTCAATCTATTAAAAGGGAAATAATGCCCAAATGATTTACCTAGAGATTTGACGATCAATGTTGTAGACACCTAATTTTGTTTAGATCGATTCAAATTTGTTCAATTTTTAAACTTTATCTAAACATTTCGATTCGGGCAAATTACGTGTTTTAATTGGATTAAGCTTGATTAGACTTTGTTTTGGATTAATTATTTTTTACCATTTCATTTAGTTATTAGATCAATTTTGAGGTAAAATTTGAAGGCTTAATTCAAAAAGTCCAAATCTATTATTGATGGCCCAAATGTAGTCCAAGTTTAAAGCCTAATTCTTAAAGGCCCAAAAATCATTAGAACCCAAATTTAAATTTTAACCCCAATTTCATTTTTATTAATTAAAAATTGAAAAATCACAAAAAAGAAAACAAACAAAACAACAAAGAAAAGAAGAACAAAAAAAAAAGAGGATAGTCGACAAGTAGTGGCTGACAATCAATTACCACTACCCTAGACCTTGTAGGTCACAACAAGACAATATTATAGGTAGCACACTTTATTGATAAATTGAAGACAATTTATATAGAAAAAGGGGATACTTGGCCATCAACAAAAACTACCCAAAGAACCATTTGACCATCACCAAATCCCTAAAAAAAAAAAAAAAACCTTTTCACCATAGCTTCAACCCTAAGCTTCTCAATACCCACCCAAAAAAACCAACCTTGAACAGTCCTACAAACCCATTTGATTAAAAATTTTCCCACATCTCAATACCATTGGGCTAAAAAAATAGACAACAAAAATTTTTTAAAAAAATTCCATAAAAATCTCCTTGAGACTCGATTTAATACCTCTATTACCAAAGCTACCTAGCCTAAACTGTCGCCTAAAAACTCTAGTCTGGAACTGCCCATCATTGATCCAAAAATGCCTTGTGACCTAAAAAACACCATTGGCAAACTACCACCAATAGCTAATAAACTCATTAGCCACAATCCATCTAAAACCCACTAACTGAAACCCTACTATTAAACCATCGAGACACCACCAAACCAACCATTCGAACCCTATTCTACCAACCAACTGAATGCCAACAAAGAGAAATAAAAAAATTATACACATAAAAAACCACATCCATTGGAATAGGGAGAAGCAACACCAACAAAAAAAAATAAGAGCTAGAAATAAACATGAAAAATACGTCTCGATTTAGATAAGGTTTCAGATATAGTTTTTTTTAGCTTCTAGGGTTTTTTTTAAATGGGATCTTTAGGTTTATGAGGAAAAAAAAGAGGAAGGTGGAAGCTTGAAGTGGCATGAATGACAGTGTAGATGAGGGTGGTAGTGGCAGGCTATTTTTGGACAATTAAGAATAGTGGAAATGAAGAGATGGAAGAGGAGGGAGCAGTAGTTGGAAATGTAGGAAAAACAATAAAGAAAAAGAGGAAAAATGGAAAAATTTAGAGAGCTCTCTTGGAGGTATAATTTCTGGTTTCTTTTCTTGTATTTCATTACATCTTCATACCATTTTCCCTTTGTTTTCATTTAAATTGTTTTTGTTTTTTTGAGAAAATGCATAGTTTGTTTTTTTAAAACTCAAATTTGATCCAAATATTCAATCATGCAAGAAACTTGCATAACATGAACGAATTGAAAGAAATGACATGAGTTGTGTATCTTAGGCAACATTGGAAGTTGCAACCAAAAAAATTAAGAAAATTGGATGGCCTCATACCTTGGAAACGTGAGGCATAAGTAGTTTTTCATAGGCAAAAGATAAAAAAACAAAGCAGAAGATAGAGAAAAAATAGTACCTAAAGGAAAAAACCAAGAAAAATTAGGCAGTAGTGAAAAAAGAATAAAAGAGGAGCAAAAAAAAAAAAAAAAAAAAAAAATTGAGCATAAAAAAATATAGTAAAAAATAGGAAAAAAAAGAAACAAGTAAAAAGAATAAGAAGAATAAAATATAAGAAGCAAAAAAACTAAAAAAAGAAGTAAGAGAAAATAATAATAGGAATGAAAGAAAAAACCTAAAAAAAATGGCAAAAAAAAGAAAAGGAAGCTCATGTAGCAACCAAAGAAAAACCTAAAAAAAGTACTCATAAAAACATAAGCAACCAGAGGTAAAAAAAAAAAGCAAAAAGAAAAAAAAAACTAGCAATCTAAGAAAAACCAAAAAAGAGAAACACTAGTAAAAACATAAGCAACCAGAAGCAAAAAAAAAAAAAAAAACAAAAGGAAAAAATGAGAAAACCAACAAAAAACTCTATTTCTTTAAATGCTTAGGTTGGTTTGATATATATATGGTTAGAGTTTTCCTTTGTTATGTTTTTTATATGTTAAAGGTTTTGGCTTCAATTTTATTTTTCTTTTTCTATTTATAAAAGGTCCTAAGATCATTCTAGGTTGTTTTCTTGACTTGAAGAATAAAAGTGTATGATGCCATGTTTTGTTTTATGGAAAAAAAGCATGAACAAAGCATCTTTTTTTTTTCTTTTTGCAATAACCTAGAAAACAAGTAAAAAAGGGATTTAAAAGTTACAAATACATATTATTTTGGGCATTGGCTAGAGTTCTTTGAAGCTAGATTACCTTAAAAGGAACAAAAAAATGAAGGTTTTTCTTTTCAACACAAACAGCTTGAAAGAGAATATTCAAGTGATGTTTTTAGTTGTTAGTTTTGATCCAATTTGTTTTTCTTCTAGTTCAAACTATGTTTCCATATCCAAAAATAATCAACTTTCATACCATGAAAAAGAGAAATTAGAAATAATCAAGGCATGTTCATTTTTGTTCTCTTTTTTTATATTTTATTTTTTGGTTTGACACTCATAGAAGTACTAAGCTTCATCTTTATCTATGTAGTCTCTTTGCTTGTGGATCATTTTCACCATTTTGACATTACGGGGTTATTCATGCCAACATTTATTGTCAAAAAAGTTTTTTTTTTTAAAGAAAAAAGGAAGAAGAAGGAAAGAATAAAGTAATAATAAATAATAAACATAAAAATCCAAATAATACAAATCTTAATAAAAAAACCTCAAATCATATGAATGTTTGAAATGGTTTTTACATTATTGTTGGTATTATTATCTATTATTATTGTTGTTACCAATATATGATTCTTTTAGTTTATGTTTGATCCCGATTACCTAGTGACTTTACACATGTATTATGTTATTAATTGACATGTTTATATTATCTTTGACTATTCATGCATTTTCATTGTTATTTATATTTTTAAAATCTCTTAAAATATAATAATAATAAATAATAAGTTTTTAATATAAAAATTCATAAAATCTTTGCCTAGATGTTGGATAGAGTTAAAAATCATGTTTAAAAGAAAAAAATTAATTCTACCTAAATATTGAAGAATTATTAAATAATAAATAAAATAATAAAAGGTAAAACATAATAATAATAATAGTAAAATTTTAATGGAAAAAATATATATAAATATAAATATAAAGATTCATTTTTAGAGAAATTATGAAAAATGAGTTTGCTCTGAAAATCTATCTAAATGTTAAAAATTTTTAGAAAGATTTGTAAATCTTAAATTAAAATCCTAAATGTAAACCTGAAACCCTAAATGAAACCTTAATCCCTAAAATGACACCCTAGACCATATGTGTAAAGCATGAACCTTAAATGAAACCCTAAACTCTAAATGAAATCCTAAGTCCACCTAACACCCCATAACCATCCTAAAATCCCAATGATTTGTATGAAACCTCTCATGAAATAACTTATGCCTGAATGCCGTCTAGAGAAAGAAGTATTTAGGAAATTTTATTTCATTAAGTCTTTCATATAATTCCTCAACAAAAAATAATAATAAAGCTAAATAAAAAAATAAAAATAAAAACAATATCTTAAATATATAATTGTTACACCTAAACTTTCCCTAAAAATTGGAGAGTTTAGGCGGTTTTTTTATATTTAAGGACTTGATCCCAAATTGCCTCTTTTAATCTCTTATGACATATATTTGCATACATATTTGCATTCAGTGCTATATGTGTGTTTTGATTATTACTGTAAATGATTAGATATAGCATTTTCCATTTTTATCACCTAAAAAGTTCTTCAAAAAAATTGATTGCAAAAGTAATAAAATTAAAATAATATTCTTATGAAGGTAATTTTTTGTACTCTGCTTAGATATTGAAAGTCACCAATAATTATTATTCACAAAAAATGTTATTTTTTAATTTTAAAAGAATGTTATGGTAAATCCTAAATGATTATCTTTGAATTCTACCTATATGTTGGAGAATTATAAGATATTTTTTTAATTTAAACATTTTCAAAATATTCTTAAATAAAGATTTTTAATTGGTTTTCTTTCTTCAAAATGAAAGGAATTATTATTAAAATGTAAATAAAAAATCATTTTTATCAAAATTATAGATAGCACATGATTAATTAGTATAAAATTTTATAGGTGTTGTGGGCTTGCTAATCCTTCTCTATGCGTAACCAACTCCAAACCCAATCCTATTTTTGAAGACTAAAATTATCTTTTTAATAAATTTTAAACCTATTTTATTGTTTTATTAAAATTATAAAAATTTTTGGTGGCCAATCATACCTTGAAAAAGTTTGATGGTGACTTATCATTTTTTTCTCGATTTTAAATGTTTCAGTCTAGTGATTACGTCTCGAAACCAATACGTTATGATAGCTTGGTAACTTTAGTAGGGATATTTTGAAAGTTAGGCAAAAAATTTTAATCGTGCATTATTAAAGGCTTTGGAACTATTGGTTTTTATTCAATGTTTAATTTAATTCCTTTCATTTTAATTTTTTAAAAAAATAATAAATAAATTGCATGTTGGTTATCATCTTGTTTTGATTTTGTCATTTTTAATTCATTTACATTGTTTTGATTGATATACTACCTTGCACGCCTTGCATATTCACTTACATCCATAAGCTTTAGACCCGGGCTTTATCTTTATTAGGAAGAAGTTAAGTAGCTACGCTCTCGTGAGGTGATAACCTCTGTATTTGTTAGCAAAACACTTCCACTCAAATTGAACCATTTTCGTTTGTAGCCTGTAATAGATAAGGACTGGGGTGTCTTATTAGTCTGTAATGGAAGATGATGTAAAAAACAATATGGGAATCTTTAAATGAATAAATCCTAAACCAATATATCTTGAGCCATAGGAAGCTTGCCTAAGGTTTAGCCATGCCACATTTTTAGAAAACCACTAAAAAGTTAGGACACTATATAAATTCTATTGTGTTATATAGTTGCAATGTTGTTTTATTATTTATTTGTTCTAGATTATTGGTTTATTTTATTTTTTTATATTTTTAATTTTACTACATACATCATGTAGGCATTACATTTTAAAGGGGTATTGTTTTGGGTCAGTCATCGATAAAAGAAGCTTACATGAATCCATCAGTAGTATCAGTTTCTTGTAAGAATTATTTAGAAGTTAAAAGCTAGTTAGAAAATACCTAGGAAAAAGAAGGAGACTGCTTAGGGGGTGGTCATATCTATACACTTCCATAATTGGTATATGTGGAATTGAGTCAGAGTGATATAGTTGAGTTAGAAACCATATAGAAGTAATGGGGAGTAGATAAGAAAGAGTCTTTCTCGAAAAAATATGGGGATATGGCATTGCTCATGTCAGTGAAGACTGATGAGTCACTAATCAAGGTTGCAATACAATTTTGAAATCCATTTTATCAATGCTTCATGTTCAATCAAGAAAACTTAACCCCCACAAATGAAAAGTACTCATTCTTATTCCAAATAAAATCTTCCAGTAAAAATAAGATCTACTAAAAAGAGTAAAAGACCATTGGATATAAAAAGAAATTAATAAAAATTATGCAAATAAGGGTAAAGGAAATAGACAAGTACAAAAAGGAAAAGAATGGGGTCGAGACAATTCCATCAACATTCCTGTTAGAGCATATAAAAAAATATCTTAACGATGATCATGGATTGGATTTGCTAACCTTGGCTGAGTATGGGTTGATGATATTCCCCAAGGTACTAGGACACATAGAAGCATCAATGGTTGACTTTTTCGAACAATTGGTTAAGGTAAAAATCCTTCACTAACCATCTTAATGAAGATCATTAGATCTTTAACTTTTATAGAAGAAAATGTGAAGAATGATTCATAGGATGTGCTTAGTTGCTTTATGTTTGGATGTGAAATCACTTTTGGGAAAAAGAGAAGATGTTATTTTGGCCTTTAACCACTCATTTTGTTTTGATAAAAGAGTTCATCACCAAATAATGGCGAATGGATTGGATGAAAAGACAATGGATGGCATTCTTTTTAAAGCTCACTAGTGAGGAACATGAAGGGCATCGTAGATGCTTTCCATAATAATATTATACAATTGTGGAGATGAACCATAGGTACCATTGCTAGGAATATGGAGGGCAGTGAGCTATGCACCTTTTATGGTCTAGTGGTAATATAATTCTCATAAGTTCATTCTTATGACTCATGGACTCAATTTGATTAACTTTGACTATGAGTTACCCAGTTATATGAAAAGGGTCTTAGAGGTCATTAAGGTATGAAAGTAGATTTATCAAATAAACTTTGCCAGATATATAGATAATGTCGTAAAAGGGTACCTTGCATCAAGTACAAAGAAAGTTAATGAAGTTTGATCTTTTCCAACAGATGTTGCAGATCAGTTACTTATCCCCACATCAGAGCTTGTATTGTTAGCTCTTGAAATCCTCCCAATGACAGTTCGAGATTGAAAAAATAAAAATGAAAAAAAAAGATGGCAATGATAGATTAGGTCAACTAGTTGAGGTATGATTTGATGATGAAAGATGATGTGTTATAGAAGTTGGCCAAAAAATGAAAAGTATTGAAAGAGGATTTGTAAGATCTTCACCAAGAAAATAAAAGATTAAGGATGGACATCAGAGCTTCAAGAGGATCAAAAAAAGAAATGGAAAAATTGAGAAAAATGGTAGAATACTGGAAAAAAAAAAGCCTGAGAAAGCAAGTTGTCACCGCACTCACTAAAGAATAGTAAACATGGAAAGATAAGTTTTCTGGAATCTTTGTAAAGGTAACCAAGTGCCATGAGGAAAATGAGAAGCTAAAGGTGAGATTAAAGGAATAGCAGAGAAGAATTTGGATGTGTAAAATGAGAAAAAGACATTGGAATAGGAGTTGATGAGTTTGGAAATCCAACTAGTCAAGAATTAAAATCACATAGATAAGATTTTGATCGAATGGCAAGAAAGGGAGGATGAATTGGCCTATATTTGCAATACAAAAGTGAAAGCTCAAGAAATGTGAAAAGCAAAAAGTTTGAAGAGGTAATAGTACATAAAACACCTAACTTCTCAAATACAAGGCTATGCAAAATGCTAGTGAAATGGTGAGAGCTGAATAACTCAAATAGAAGATCATACCAACTTATGATTACAGTCAACGATTGTTAGCTTTTTGTGTGAAGCTAGGGAGTGATACGTTAAATTAGGTGTTTTTATGGTTTTAATGAATAAATGATTGAATGATGTTTCTATGGTTAATGAATGTTTCTTTTACCTAGATTGATCCAAAGCAATACCCCATTTGCATTGTATTAGATTCATTTTATATGTGCAAATTAATAAAAGTAAATGAATAATAATAATAATAACAATAATAATAATAATAAGAAAATAGAGGTTCAAGAATAGTAAAGCCAAAAAAGTCAAGTCAAGCAATTCCACCCAAGTATAATACTCATTCCAATTCTTAAATCATGGAAGGAGAGAATAAAGCCAAGTATAAAAGGGTCAAGAAGGCATAGGAGGAGATAAGGGAGAAGTGATGGAAATACAGTTGAATATTGAGGCTTAGATGTCTGAGTTGAAACACTTGCTAGCTAGCTCGCTAAAAGGCAAAAGAGTTGCTGGCACACCAATACTAGAAGATGGGATTAACATAGAGGAATTGACATACCCTTCGAGGTTCACCCCACATTGAGTTCAAGCTTCTTGAGGAATTCATTTACAGTCACCAACCATAAAACCTTACACTTGTGCTAGTCCGTCTACTAACCAACCATAGATTCATATGAATGGTAACTAAAGGTCAAGCCATATTGATCCAATTATCATACCAAATTCAGATGACCTTATTGAACAAGAAAAGCTATGTGATATGTCTAAGCTAGTAGTGAATGTTGAAATGCAGAACAAGTGTGACCTACTTGAGAAAAGAATCAAAATGGTGCAAGGTAATGATGTTTTTGGGAGCATGGACGTGAATGAACTCAATTTGGTGCATGACTTAGACATTTCAGCAAAATTCAAAGTTCTTGATTTTGATAAGTTTGATGGAACGAAATGTCTTGCTATTCATATTTTGATGTTTTATTGTAAGATGGTAGGTCATACCCAAAATGGCTAACTTTTGATATACTATTTCTAAGATAGTTTAATTGGTAGTAGCAAGATAGTTAGACCAGAGTTGGATCTATTCATAAAAAGACTTAGCCAAAGCTTTCATGACTCAGTACATGCCATTAGCATGGCTCTAGACAGGTTGTCACCCTAGAATATGAAACAGAAATAAAAAAAAACTTTTAAGGAATATACATATCGATGGAAAAGAGATTATTGTGCTATTTGTTAGTACATTAAAGGCCCCAAATTATAACAAGCTAGTAGAAAATGCTATAAAGAATTTTTTCAACATGGTAATTTCAAGAGAAATGATTGAGAATGACATTAAAACTAGCAAAATTGAAAGGCTTGAAACTTTCAGCACAAAAAAGCTAACAAATTCAAGAAAGAAAAAGTAAGAGATACATGCTGTGTTTATAAGACACTTCTTATTCCGTCATTTGTCCCATATAACCCAAGACCATAATTCTCTACTTTCTATCCAACCACTAATCAAGTTACTAGATAACCATATCATTCTAAGCATTCAACTACCATTATATTAGCCAAATTTTAATCCACAACCACCTAATTTCACTCTTATACTATCAACTTAGCCAACTAGTTCAAACCAAAAAAACCCACAAAATAGGAAGAAAAACCTCAGTTTGACCCAATCTCTATGTCATCACTACCTTATATCCATAATTAGAGAAAAGCCACTTTCTTGCCCCCATTTTTATGGAACCATTGAAGTCACTCTACGCGAAATGGTATGATCCCAATGCTAAGTGTAACTACTATTTTGGTGTGATAAGTCTTGCTATTGCATGGCTTTAAAACATAAGGTGTAAGGATTAATAAATAAGGACTTGTTGAATTCCAACACTAAGGTTAAGCCTAATATTAGTAAAAATCCTCTCCCAAATCATATTAGTGAGTCCACTAATGTAGTGATGAAAGAACAAGGGTTAAAAGTAAATAGATGGTTTAGTGAGGTGAAAACCCAAATGAGAAAGGGTTTCGATTGTTTGTTTAAGAAAAGAATGATTTAGTCTGTAATTACTGATAATTGTAGTATAAATGATGATCAAGATTGTCAATTTCATAGAAAGAAGATAGGGTATATGATTCAAGACTGCCAAGGGTTTCGGATAATGTTGTAGCAAATAATGGATCAAAGGGTGATAAAATTTTATGTTGAAGATAATATCAATAATGTGAGCATACTAAATGATTATTCAGAAGTATCTTTCAATCCAAAGCTTATTACCATATTTTATAATGATAAAACAAAGCCAGTTTTGGAAAAACTGGTACATTACCCTACAACACCATTAACAATCTATTTTTCTAGTCCATTCCCTTATGAGAGTGATAAGTCAATCCCATGGGACTATAATTGCAAAGTGGAGATCCAACGGTTTGGTGATGAAATAGTTATAAAGAATAAATAGTGTAAGCATACCATGAATATAAGAGGGTGGGAAGAATGACCAAGAGTAGTCATTGTTACACACTTGAAATGCTAGAAAGGGTTAGAAAAGGAAAAACGAATGAAAGAGGATAGGGCATAATAGAAGGAGAATCTGGTCCTATTATGACAAATCCAAGACTAAAGTATAAAAACCTGTCTCTAAAAAAAGCCTATGAATTTCTCAAGATTATCAAGCATAGTGAGTACAATGTACTTGGCTAATAAATAAATTGTTGGCTCGTATTTCATTATTATGACTACTATTGAATGTTGAACCACACAGGAATGCCCTTTTGAAAGTGCTCAATCAAGTTTATTTTGAGTATAATATTTTTATAAAAAATGTGGATCACATGGTAAGGAACATCATAACCTTAAATTTTATTACTTTCAATGATGATGAGATACCTCCCAAGGAATGAGGCAATCTCAAGGCTTTGCACATTATTGTTAAGTGTAAAACTCATACCATAGCCAAGATACTAATTGATAATGGGTTATCCATTAATGCGATACTTATGACCACGTTGTCAAAACTTCTAGTGGATTAGTCTTATATGAGAAAGAGCCATATGACGGCAAAAGCTTTTGGTGGGGCACGAAAAGAGGTGAATGGTGATATAAAAATATTGTTATAGATCGATCTATGTACTTTTAATGTTCAGTTTCAAGTTATGGATATTACACCTCATATAGCTATTTGCTTAAAAGACCCTCGATTCATACAGCAAGGGTTGTATCCTTGTCCTTATACTAGAAGGTAAGTTTATTATTGAAGAAAAGTATGTTTGAATGGAGAAGACATATTGGTAACCAAAACCTTGACTACTTTTTTTGTTAAGGTTGCATAAAAAGCACTTAAATGCTTATTTAGAGCTTTCGAGATAGTGAGTGCTATTTATGTTATAGAAAGGTCAAAGATACTAGTGTTTCGATTATCAAAAACCACAAGTATGATAATAATATAGATCATTGGCAAAGGCTGGCAAGCTAGACAAAGTTTGGGAGGAGCTTTGTAAAGAATAACAAAAGCTCTAGTTATAATTGAAAATAAAGAGAGGTGGGGTTTAGGTTACAAGTTCACTAAAATGGATAAGAGAAAGATGATGATAGAGAAAAGAGAAAAGAGAATGGCATGCCTCAAAGGATATGATTCAGTTGATAAAAAGAATGGTATTCCCTTATCTTTATGAGACATTTCGTTCTAGTGAATATATTTATCCTGGATCATCAAGAGTGAAAAAGGGGAACCAATTACTGAAATAAAAGAAGCTTTCTCTCAAGTTCAAATCAAATAAGGTGGCGAAGAGATGCAAGAAAAAGAGATGTTTTTTTTTTTTTTTTAAATTTAAGAGATTGAAGAATGATGTACTGTTGTTGTTATCCTTAGAACATCTAAACTTAAAATTCCAATTGTTTCTACCCAAAAGCATGTAGAGGTCAAATGTATAGGCTAGTTTTTAATTATCTTAAATAAAGTGATGCATGTAATGCGTTTCACAAATAGCATATTTCCCATTTTCTTTGTTGATGTTTATGTTTGTCTTACTTTTGCCTAAATTAGCCTATATTTCCTTACGGTTATACTTATTTTCAGGTTTTTAAATAATGAATATTATGGATGAACAAGACAATAATGTTGGATTTGATTTCAAAAATTCAATAAACATTAGTGAACTTGATGATGATATTGACTTTGAAGATTATGATTTGCCTCATGATTTGTTAAAGTGGATGGAGCAAGAAAAGAAACTTATAAAGCCCCATCGGGAGACCATATATTTGTTAAATTTGAGAGATTAAAAGAATAATAAAAAAAAAAGTTAGGATCAATACTTCACTGCCACCAATGAAAAAGTAAAAGCTAGTGAATTTGTTACAAGAATATAGATATATTTGAATGGTCATATCAAGATATGCTTGGGCTTAGCACAAATTAGCATGGATATTGTTTAACATAGATGGCCTCTGAAGCCAGATTGTCAACCAACACAACAAAAATTGAGGCGTATGAAACTAGAGATGTTGAAAATAAAAGTAAAAGTAAATAAGCATTTGATGCAGGCTTTGTTAAAGTAGCCAAATACCCAAAATGAGTGGCCAATATATTCCTAGTTCCTAAAAAAGACAGAAAAGTAAGAATGTGCTTAGATTATTGGGACTTAAATAAGGCTAGCCTAAAAGATAACTTCTCATTGTCATATATTGACACCTTTGTGGACGATACCATGAAGCATTCTACATTTTCATTCATGGATGGTTTTCTAGATATAATCAAATAAAAATGGGTCTGGAGGATATAAAGAAAACCACATTCGTGATGATGTGGGGTACATTTTTCTACAAAGTCATACCTTTTAGGCTAAAAAATACTAGTGCCATGTATCAAAGAGCAATGGTCACTCTTTTTCATAACATGATGCATAAAGAGATAGAGGTGTATGTTAATGATATAATAGCAAAGTCTTAGGAAGGAGAAGTTCATGTGGCTAACCTTAAAAAACTCTTTAAAAGATTGAAAAAGTATCAGCTCAAGTTGAACTCGATCAAATGTACATTCAATGCTAAATCGATGAAGTTGCTAGGGTTCATAGTTAGTGATAGAGGTATTGAAGTAGATCTTAAAAACATTCAAGCCATTCAAAATTTACTAGCTTTGCACACATAAAAGAGGTGAGAAGCTTTCTGGGCGATGAAATTACATTTTTCACTTTATTTTCTAACTCATTTTGAAATGTGAATCTTTAAATTGTTGCATAAAAACATTCCTAGCACGTGGGATAAAGAATGTCAAAATGTTTTTGAAAATATTAAGGAGTATTTTACAAGCCCATCAGTGTTAGTATCATCCATTACTGGAAGACCATTAATGTTGTATTTAACAGTGTAAGAGAATTCGATAGGGTGTGTATTGGGGTAAAAAAATACAATTGGTAAGAAAGAACGAGCTATTTGTTACTTGAGCAAGCAGCTTACGTAGTATGAAACTAAATACTCCCTATTAAAAAATATGTGTTTTACATTGTTATGGACTACCCATAAGCTTAGGCTATATATGCTTTACGATATGACTTGGCTTATATCAAAGTTATATCCCCTTAGGTACATTTTTGAGAAGCCATCTTTGTCAAATAGAATAGCTAGATGGCAAGTCATGCTTTCAAAATATGATATTGTGTATGTGTTACAAAAATCTGTAAAAAGAGATGCAATAGCCAATTGTCTTATCGATAGGGCTATAGAAGATTATGAACCTATAAAATTTGATTTCTCAAATGAAGATTTAATGGCAATCTTATAAGATGAAAATGTAGAGCTTGTGAAAAAGTTATGGAAGATGTTTTTCAATAAGGCATCCAATATAATGGACCATGATATTGGGGCTATATTGATATCCTCGAAAGGAAATTATTACCCTAGCATTGTAAGACTAGATTTTAATTATACAAATAATGTAGCTGAATATAAAGCATATGTTATGGGATTACAGATGACTATTGAAAAGATAATTAATATGTTAGAAGTATATAGGGATTTAGCCTTGGTAATATACCAACTAAGAAGTGAATAAGAGACCAGGGACTCGAAATTGGTATTATATCAAAGCCATATAGTTGATTTGATTAAGTAGTTTAAAGATGTCCAGTTTCAACATATTCTTTAAGAAGAAAATCAAATTGCTGATGCCTTAGCTACTTTGGCCACGATGTTCAAGTTAAATGCCAATACGAGAACCTAACCCATTAGAGTATAGATGCAAGATTCACCAGCCCATTATTCAAATGTTGAATAAGAAGTAGATTATCGGCTTGGTATCATGACATTATGTAGTATATTAAATGTCAAGAATATCCTGAGCAGGCTTCAAAGAATGACAAAAGAATTATTTAGAGTTTAGTAATAGGATTTTACTTGATGGGGAAATCTTGTACAAAAAAAAAAGTTAAGATCAGATATTGATAAGATGTGTATATGCTGGTGAAGCAAGGAAAATACTAAAAATTTATGGAACACATGCCAACAAACATATGATGGCCAAATAGATAATAAAAGTAAGTTATTACTAGTTTACATTGGAAAATGATTACATCTATTATGCCAAAAAATGTCAGTGTCAAATTTATGTAGATAAAATTCATTCCCTTTCAGTCCAACTACATGTATTGGCACCTCTATGACCGTTTTCTATATGGGAAATATATGTGATTGGGTCTATAACCCTAAAAGCTTCAAATAGGCATCATTTCATCTTAATGATAATTGATTACTTCATCAAATAAGTGGAAATAGCCTCTTATGCTAGTGTTTTCCTGATGAGTGATATGTAAATTTATAAAAAGAGAGATAATATGTCGATATGGGTTCCTAAAAAAAATTATCTTTGATAACACTAGCAACTTGAATAGTAAAATAATGAAAGAGGTGTGTGTACAGTTCAAAATAAAGTATCATCATTTAGCACTGTATTGCCCAAAAATGAATAGCATGGTAGAGGTTGCAAACAAAAGCATAAAAAGGATACTAAAAAAGATGGTAGACACATACAGGGATTGGCATGAAAAATTACCTTTTTTCTTGCTTGCCTATAGGACATCAATCCAAACTTCAACATGAGCCACCCTGTTTTCACTAGTATATGCGATAGAGGTATTGTTATTAATTAAGGTAAAAATTCCTCCTCTAAGAGTTTTGATGGAAGTGAAGTTGGATGAGGTAGATTCGGTTTCAAATCACTTTTGAGCAATTAAACCTTGTAGATAGCCTATTTAGTCCATGGCCCAAACTAATTGGGCCCAAATTTGATCCAAGCCCATTTATCCAATTTCTTACATTTCTTTTTATTTTATATCTTATTTGTCTTATTTATTATTTATTTATCTTCTTTTAAATTTTTATCATAAACTATGTCAATGAAAATTATAGAGTAATGTAAGTAATAATCGAGGATGCTCTTAGCAATTAAGACTAAAACATAATCTCTTCAAATATCAAAGGAATGTTGAAAAGAATCAAATTGGGGAGTTAAAGTCAAATTCCATTTTAGAAATTTTAAGGGATTTTGGAAATCAAGGAAAATCGAGACAATTCCAAAAATTAATTAAACCAATTTTGAAGAGAATAAAAAAAGAAAATTAATTCAAAGTATAATTAGATATGCAATCTTTGTCATTTAATAAAAATCCCTAAAATTTTTACAAAAAAAATATATTGAACCTAAATCAACCAAGCCAGAGGGGTGGATAGCAATTAAGATAGCAATCATACAAAGAGGTAATTGGCAAACACAAATAATACAATGAGCGATTCATACATAGAAGAATCAAAGGGATAGAATTCAAGGAATGAGTAATCAATGATACACAACTTGTAATCAAGACCAAAGAATTGATAGAAAATTAATCAAAATAGAGTCACGAGCAAAGGCCAAAGGTAGTAATAAATCAAAGAAGTAGTTAGCAACAATAGTTGAGAAATCTAAAAGATGCCTAAATAGAGGTCTATAGCAATTTAGTAGGAAGGAAGCAATCACAGCAATTGAAGGCCTAATTAACATACAAGGATTGAAACAAAGGCAACAACAAATTCATAATCAAAGACAGAGTTGGCCACACAGGGAAGAACATAGCAATTTCTAGCATTAATCAAAGTCATATTTTTGGCAATCGATCACAAAAGGCATTAAAGAGCAATCAACAAGTGAACCAACAAAGGAAGGAAAAATCCAACAAACCCAAAACCATAAAGAAAGCTAAAAAAACCAAGCCTCCATTAGGTAACAATTATAAATGAAAAACACAAGCAATATAAAAGAAAGAGCAAGAATAATAAATAGTGAGTAACATAATATTTAAAGGAGTATAAGAAATAATAAAATAATTCAAAAAAATCACAAACTAGAAATTTTGGTAGCAAGGGTTTCATTCTTTAGATTTTGGGTTTAGGAAATTCAAATAGGTTCTGGTTTACAATTTATAAGATAAAAGAAAAAGAAGAAGGTGGTAAATTGGTGTAGTGGTCAGTGCTGGTGACAGTGGTATGCTGCTATGATTTAGGGTTAGTGTTTAATTGGTTCTTAGCTTTAGCTGGTTTATTCATTTGGTAAGGAGAAGGAAAGGATTGAGCATTATAGGAAAAGAGAACAAAGAGATGGAAGAATGATATTGTTTTCAAGTGTTTGAAGCCTAACCCATACACTACTATTTTGGGAAGTTAAGATAACCAGATTTGACCCATTTTTGGTGACTTAGTTTGGATTTGATCCAACCAAAGTAATCTATCTAGCCTATTTTACAACCCAAAGCCTAGAGAAGTAAGTTTTTCATATGAGCTAAGACAGGCCAAATCTAGTTATTGAAGTGGACTAGCTTGATGTTAAATCTGAACCCATATTTGAATTAACTAGGTCCAGTTTTTATAGCTAGGCCTAAATTTAGGTAAAGTCTAAATATTCTTTTCAATTCCATTTCAAGTTTAGCCTAATCCATTTAGGTAATCTCAATAGTTTGTTTGTGCATATATTTTATTGCCTGTTTCTTATTAATTTTTTCATGCATATTTAAATTTATAATAATTTGCTTTGATAAAATAAAAAAATAAAATTTATAAGTTTAAAATATCTTTAATTAAAATTTTTTTATTTTCTCCTAACAAACCATTGGAGGATTTAAATATCTAAATTAAGTATTGCCAAACTATTAGAGGGCTTAATAAATTTTTGTGAAAAACAAATTTTCAATCCTACCAAACGATTTGAGGATTTAAATCTTGAATTAAGTTTTACCATACTATTGGAGGACTTAATGAATTTTTTGTAAAAAATAATAATAATTTTTTCAATTTTTGGAGGATTTAAATCTTGAATTAGATTTTACCAAACTATTGGAAAATTTAATGAATTTTTTAAAATAAATTCTACAAGTGATTTTTCAAATAAAATCTTACCAAAATATTGGGAGATCTGTATTAAAGTAAAATCTTTTCAAACTATTGAAAGATTTTACTAATTGTTTCCTAAATAAAATATATTAATGAATCTGGTGATTAAGCCTCTTTAGAGTGGGACACTAGTCTTTATGAATACTCTTAAGGTGAAAAAATTATTTTAAATTAGTACCAAACTATTGGATAATTTTAAGATCAATTTCTAATAATTAAATTATTTGGTAAAATTATAAAGATGTTTTAAGGCTTAGATAACTTAAAATCAAACTAGTACCTTTGGATAGGCATTATAAAGGTGCTATAACCTTCTTTATGTATAATCACACTCCAAAACGTAAATCTAGTTTCATAGACTAGAATTTAACATTTAAAGATACATAAGTCAAACTTGAGATTCTTTTTTAAAATGGGACAGATCTAGTTAGCTAGCCAATCACACCTCAACAAAAAATATTAGTGGCAACTCCTTAAGTCTATATCTAACAATAAGTCTATGGATCTATATGTTATGACAAACCTTATAGAGAAGAAAAGGCTATTGGCACTCTTTCATGGGTAAATGTACCAAAAGAGGATGATGTGGGCATATGAAAAGAAGTTTTGACCCCAATGTTTTCATGAGTGAAATGGTACTAAAGAAGATCTTGCCAAATCAATAAGACAGTAAAAGAAAGTGAGCACCTAATTAGGAAGGTCCATATGTAGTAAATATGGCATTATTTGGTGAAGCCTTAATCTTAGTAGAAATGGATGGTGATGAATTGTCAACTCTAGTAAATTATGATGTTGTAAAAAAATATTTCACTTGAAAAAAAAAATGGAAAAAAAAATTAAAAAAAAAATAAAAACAACGTAAAATGAAAAAGATTCAAACTGATAACCCATAAAGGGCAATTTAAACCAAAAAGGGGTTGTTTAAGTCAAAAATTTAAAAAGGTGGCTTAAATGGAAAGAAGCTAGGAGTAAATCCTTCAAAGGCAATAGTACAAAGTAGGACGGATCAGAAACAGAATAAAAAGGAATGAGTTTGGGGCAAGCTTCCATTAGTTATACACCGTAGGGCAATCATTAGTTATAAGAGTTCAAATATAGTAACATCGCAAATGTTAATGAGTTTTTGAGAAAAGATTTTGTCTGAATTGCCTTGGTTTGTTAAATGTTCATTATTTAAAGAAATAATATTTGACTCCTTGAGTACCTTTTGAATTTTTTGATCCTTTATGTTTTGGTAAACTTATCTTTTCTTTTTGTAAAACAAAATAAATATCCCATCGTTGATTAAAGCTCATATTCAACTTTGAACATGGAATCATTGCATTTGTCACTAGAAATTAGGATAATTATTGATAAAGCTCATAATAGACTAATGTAAGAATGGAAAGATAATATAAGATAACAGTACAGAAAAATAATAATTAATTGACTAGTAAGAAGGGTGAATAAATAAAGGATTTTGAAGTATAGGTCACATAAGGCATTTGTCTGGCAAAAAAAAAAAAAAAGAAAAAAAAGGGCATAAAAACATAAAGGGAAGATATTGAGGGTAACCTCTAAAGTTTGAAAGAGCTGAACTAATCTTGAACATTGAATTAACATGATCAAGAAAAATATGGTGTAAATCATTGATTGCATTTCTACCATCCAAATCCATTATAGTAATCACATGTATTGCATATATGTTTTGATAAATCATGTTGAAGGTCTTTCAGGAAAAAAATGTTAAGTAGAACCAAAATGTTTTTCAAAACAAGGTTTCATTAGCCTAGGCAATAAAGTTTTCCCCTAGTCCTTACTTTTCAACTTGCAACTCAATCCTAATCATCTTTATTTCTTGACTTACAGCTCAGTCCCGATCATCTTTATTTTTTGACTTATGGCTTAATTTTGATCATCTTTGTTTCTTGACTTATGGCTTAGTCTCGATCATCTTTACTTTTTAACTTGCAGCTTAGTCATAGTCATTTTTGTTTCTCAAATTGTGGCTTAGTCTCAATTATCCTTATTTTTTTTCTTATAGTTTCATCTCAATCATTCTTGTTTTCAACTTACAGTTCAGCCCCGGTTGTTTTTTATTTCTAAACTTGCAATTTAGTCTCGATTGCCCTTTATTTCTTGACTTGTGGTTCAATGTTAGTTGTCTTTATTTTTCGGCTAGCAACTCAGTCTTGATCATTTTTCTCGACTTACGATTCAATTGCAGTCATTTGTGTTTCCTGACTTATGATTTAGTCCCAGTTATCTTTTATTTCTAGACTTATGGTTTAGTCCCAATCATCTATATTTTTTGATTCATAGTTCAGTCCTGATCATTCTTATTTTTTTGACTTATGTGTCAATTCTAATCATTTATTACAATTTTTGGATTAATCTAGATAACTTTCAACTTAAATACCAAAGGAAAAAAAAAACAAAACAAAAACTCTTTTTAGAAAGCAGCATTCGGACAAAATTATTGTCTATACTTTTACATTATTCTTGATCGTAAGAAATATGCAAAAAAGGATAGTTATATGCATCTAATTTTGTTAGGATATTTTTTCTTTTTAATCAAAACTTGTTTTTGTAATTAGCCCTAATCATCATTTTTTGAGCTCATTACACAATCAATTTTTAAATTCTCCGATATAAAGTCCAATGTGGGCTCCATAGAGAGGCCTGTTGTATAGGCCTGAATGGACGCTCAAAATGGCCCAATAAAAAGTCCAATAAAAGGCCTGCTAAAAGAATTTTAAAACCCATTAAAGGTCTACTGTTGGCTATCAAACAAAAAAAGTAATAATAATTAAAAAAATTTAAAAATTAAAATATATGAAAAAGGCTAAAAAGATTTTTCGAGTAGAAAAAAACAAAGGCTTTAATGGGTTATCAAACATAGTTAAAATGAACAAAGGCTCGAATAGCCCATCAAACATAGCTAAAAAAGAAAAGCCCATTTGGCCTTGTTTAAAATGGCTAAGCTCACATAAAATATAAGAAGAAAGGAAACCATGCATGAAATTTGCATGACATGAAAAATTTGAAAGAAATGGCATGAGTTTTGTATCTTAGGCAATGTGGGAAGCTATGGCAAAAAAATAATAATAATAAAATTTCATGGCTTCATGTCATGGTAATATAAGGCATAATGAGGTATTCATGGGTAAAAAAGAAAAAAAAACAAAAAAAAGAGAAAGGTAATAGAGAAAAAATAGTACCAGAAGGAAAAAAAACCAAAGGGAATTGGGCAACAACAAAAAAAGAATAAGAAAAGAGCAAAAAAAACCAGTAAAAAAATTGAGCTTAAAAAAACCTAAACAAAAAAAAGAGCAAAAAAAAAAAAAAGGAAAAGAATCAAATGTTAGCATAAAAATGCCAAAGAAAAAAAACAAGAGAAAATAGTAGCCAGAACGAAAAAAAAAAAGACAAAAAAGAAAATGGCAAACAAATGAGAAAGAAGCTCATGTAGCAACCAAAGAAAAACCAAAAAAGAGAAGCATTCGTAAAAACATAAGCAACCAAAAGTAGAAAAAAGAAGCAAAAAGCAAAAAAATGAGAAAACCTGCAAGTAACCCTTTTTCTTTCTTTTTTTTTTTTTAAATGCATAGGTTGGTTTGATGTGTATGGTTAGAGTTTTCCTTTCTTAGGTTTTTGATATGTTAGAGGTTTTGGCTTTAATTTTTTTTTCTTCTATTTATCAAAGGTCCTAAGATTGTTCCAGATTGTTTTCTCCACTTAAAGAATGAAAGTGTATGATGCCATTTTTTGTTTTATGAAGAAAGCATGAATAAAGCACCTTTTTTTTCTTTCTACAATAACCCAGAAAACAAGTAAAAAAGAATTTAAAAGTTACAAATACATATTATTTCAAGCATTGGTTTGAGTCCTTTGAAACTAGATTACCCCAAAAAAAGCAAGAAAAGGAAGGTTTTCCCTTTCAACACAAGTAGCTTGAAAGAGTATATTTGGGTGATGCTTTTGGTTGTCGGTTTTAATCCAAATTGTTTTTCTTTTGGTTCAGATCATGTTTCTATACCAAAAAATAATCAACTTTCCACTACTAGAAAAAGTTGTTTTAGCAATGCTTAATTTTGTTGCAAAATGGCAATTTATCATTGCTAAAACATATTTGCAAGAAAAAAAGTCATTGCAAGGTCATTGCCCCGTACCTCCATTGTTAAAAGTTTACACAATGATTTTCATCATAGTGAAAGTCAATTTAAAAAAATGTTTATTGCTATGACTTTTTGTCATTAGTAAATAAATTATGTTTAAACAATAACTTAATATGGTTGTCAAAACTTTTTTTTAGCAACCACATATTTTGTTACCAAAATTTTTACATAACAACATTATTTTGGTTGCTAAAACATATTCGCAACAAAAAAAAGTCATTGCAAGGTCATTGCCCGTACCTCCATTGTTAAAAATTTACACAACAATATTTATCATAGTGAAAGTTGTTTTAAAAAAAAACATTTACTATAACGACTTTTTTTCATTAGTAAATAAATTATGTTTAAACAACAACTTAATGTGGTTGTCAAAACTTTTTTTTAGCAATCACATATTTTGTTATCAAACTTTTTATGTATCAACATTATTTTGGTTTTTAAAATCTTTAACAATAATTATTTTATCATTACAAGAGTTAATTTAATAGTGACAATTATCGTTGCCAAAAGTTCATATAAAACCACAATTTTATTGTTTTTAGTTTTTTTTATAACAACTTATGAAAATTTAATAACCAATATTATTGTTACAAATAATCTTTGCACGACATTTTTGTTGTTACAAATGTTAAACACATATTTAGCATCAACTTTATTAACTTTAATAATGACTAATATTGTTTTAAAAATTCATTACACAATGACAATTATCTTGTTATAATTTAAATATTTGCTATTAACGAAATTTAAAATTAAATAAAATTTTATAGCTAAAAAGAAAATTCATTTAAAAGAAAAGACTCTGAAGAAGAAAGGTTGGATGAATTGCTAAGAAGATGAAAATATCTCTTATGCGCAGAACCATTTATTTAGGTAGCTGATTGGAATGAGGCCAAAGGTTCTCCATAATATAATTGTTGTTAAATAACAGGTTTTGATGGATGCATATCATCCATATTTTCTTCTGCTTCCTCTTCATGGCAAGGCCTAGCAATCTGAAATGTTAATCAGTTTTCCCTTTACCTCTGCAGAATAAGAGAAACAATTGGCTAGAGGAATGTACAGTAGATGTATTATTTTGAACAACTTGGCATAAAAAAATCGATTAGTAAACTTAATATGATAATTGATTGTAACTATTTAAAAGCTAGCATAAATTAAAGATATAGAAGATCATACCGGTTCTGTTAAGTAAGCCAGAGAGCTATTTAAAAGTGATGTTGTGGGACAAGGAAAATGCTTTAAATGGTACTTAACCAGTCGTCACTCATTCCTTTCCTGACTAAGCTGATATTGTAAAGAAACAAATTCTTGCTCAAGCTTTGATATTATAATCTCAAAAATAGCTATGCTATCGAAAAGCTCTTGGGCCTGAAATCAAAACTTAGGATATTGAGAAAACATAAAAATAAATGAGAAACCACACATAAGCAGGCTGACCTTTCATTACATCTCACGATTAATGTCAAATCTATGCGCAATTATGCAAGATCTCAATAAAAGGTATACACTAATTGCCACAAATCTCTCAAATGATGTCTTATTTAAAAGTCCAGTAATATAGAAAACATTGCAAATTAAATATTTAAAAGGTATAGAAATTGATTTGATCCCAAAGCTACAAATGGAGAAAAATAAAATTTTACGTATAACTTTGGATTATATGATTTGTATTTACTGCACAAGCATAAATATAAAAGAGGTTGACTTGCAAATTGCAATCAAGCAAATATGGGCTTGCAGGTTCCAAGAGCCATACTAGAAGATAAAGGTAGCCAAAGAGGAGCAACCAATAAATAATATTCAACAATGAATCAATTCTTGGTTTGCTATAGAAACCTTTGTTGCTTGCCGCAACTTTCATGATTTATATAAAAAAAAACTGCTTGCCATTGAATAGTGATCATAAAAAATCCCCAATTACATTTCTCTAACAAATAATCAATCATTATCAGAATCTCAAAATAAAATATAAGGTTGAATATTTAATCATACTAAGAATAAGATATTATCAAAAAGATATCTACTTGTAAAAAATGTTGAAAAGAGGTGGAACAACTTTGCTATTTGTTTTATTAGGGTTTTGTTTTATACTATTCTATTTTGTATCTTTCTTTCTTTTATTTACAGCTAAAACCTTTTTATTTTATTTTATTTTGCCACCAATTCTCGGTGATGTCATTTCTGCCCATAGGGTAAGCCAATTCATTGCCGCCTATGATATTTTCTTTTGCCACCAATTCCCACACATGATCATTTTATTTGCTTTATTCTATTTTTTTTACCAAAAATTGTTTTATTCTATTTTTGACGTTATATTATATCAAATATAAATTTTTTTCATCAATTTTGAGATCCAAGCATAAAAATAATAAAATATATTTTTCATTTAGGCCAAATTCAGTTGATTTTCTTATTATATTAATAAATAAAATAAAATAAAATAATAAATCATTAACTATACATTTGTCCAATCACAATAAAAAATCATGTGAAAATTCATCACTTATAAGTACTACAGGCTCCACATAAAAATTTGATGGATCCTATATAATTTTGAATTATGATTAATTAATTTAACTAAAATTATTATAGATAAAATACCCCCATTTAAAACATATGACCACTAGATAAGATTTTGCTAATATAGTTATGAGTTTTATTTCGTCCCTCACCAATTGAGAACTTACCTCCTCCTTGAATTTATATGTACTCTCTTTGTATGATAATTGTAAGTTCTTCAATCACTTGGTTCAACTTTTACTCTAATCTCTTTGTTCATATTAATTAATAATTATATGGTTTTTTGCTTTTAATTTAATATTATTTAATAATTATAAATTAAATAACAAATTAATATAATATTCTCTTTATTCACAAATGATCATTTCAATTGTTACAATGATAAATTCATTATTGTGAGAACATGTAGTTGTTATTAATTTGTTATGTTTAATTGTGATAAAATTTTCGCAAAAAAATGTAAATTTTGAAGTGACAAACATTTTTGTCATCACAACAACATTCAAAAGTAGTGACTATTTTATGTGTCATCATTATTATATTATTTCTTGCCAAAAATCAATTGGCATCAATTTGTGTATTTTATTAGTGACAAATCTTTAGTAACAAAGTATTTTGTGTCACAATAATATTCTTATGTAACAATTTAATTGTGAAAAAACTTAAATCATCACAATTACTAGTATATTAGTGAAAAAAAAACTATACATCACAATTACTTATAACAATAATGTCACACAAAAATTTAGTTATAATAAATTTAATATCTATGACGAAATGGCTCATCACCATAAAAAAATCATCACTAAAAACCTTAAATGTTGTAGTGAAATATTATAAAAGTTTTTGAAACAATTTTTTTGTCATTGTATAAAAATATTTTTTAAAAAATTAAGCAATGACATTTAAAAATTGTTGCAAATAAAACAAGTTTTCAAAATAATATTTTTTTATTGTTACAAATATGATAAAATTTTGTAATAACTTTTTTTGTCATGGTATAAAATATTAAAAAATAAATTAAGCAATGACATTTAAAAATCATTGTAAATAAAATAAGTTTTGGCAATAATAATATTTTACTATTACAAATATGATAAATACTTGCATAATAACTTTTTTATCATTGTACAAAATATTAAAAAATAACTTAAACAACGACATTGAAAAATCATTGCAAATAAATTAAGTTTTCACAACAACTTTTTATTATCGTTACGAATAGTAGATGAATTTACAACAATAAAATTTATCATTGTATTAAATATTAAAACATTTAATATAGCAACGATTACAAAATGTTGTTGTAAATATACTAATATATCGCAATGATATTTTCAGTCGTTGCAAAATAGGGTTGCTAAATATCACTTTTCTTGTAGTGTTCATACCAAGAATGAGAAAAATTAGAAATAATCAAGGCATGTTCTTTTCTGTTCTCTTTTTCTGCTTTGTATTTTCTAGTTTGGCACTCACAGAAGTACTAAGCTTCACTTTTATCTTTGTAGTCTCGTTGGATGTCAATCATGTTCACCATTTTGACATGGGGGGCTATTCATGCAAGCATATATTGTAAAAAGAGGTTTTTTTTTAATGAAAAAAAAGGAAAGAATAAATTAATAGTAAACAAAAGAATTCAAATGATACAAATCTTAATAAAAAAAAACTTAGATCATATGAATGTTTGGATAGTTTTTACATTATTGTTGTTATTATTATCTATTATTATTGTTGTTACCAATATATGTTTATTTTAGTTTATGCTTGATCCTGATCACCTAGTGACTTTACACGTGTATTATGTTACTAATTGACATGTTTATATTGTCTTTAACTATGCATGCATTTTTATTGTTATTTATATTTTAAAATCTCCTAAAATATAATAATAATAATAATAATAATAATAATAATAAGTTTTCAATATAAAAAAAAAAACTTAAAATCCCTTCCTAGATATTGGAGGGAGTTAAAAATTGTATTTTTAAAAAAAATTAATTCCACCTATATATTGAGGAATTATTAAATAAAAAATAAAAATAAAAATAAAAGGTAAAAAAATAATAATAGTAAAATTTTATTGGAAAAAGAAAAAATATAAAAATATAAAGATTCATGTTTTAGAGAAATTATGAAAAATGAGTTTAGTCCGAAAATTTGACTAGATGTTGAAGATTTTTAGAAAGGTTTATAAATCCTAAATTAAAATCCTAAATGAAACCTAAAATCCTAAAATGAAACCCTAGACCATATGTGCAAAACCTACACCCTAAATGAAAACCTAAACTCTAAATGAAACCCTAAATCCACCTAACACCTCATAACCATCCTAAAATCCCAAGGATTTGTATGAAACCTCCGATTAAATAATCTATTCCATAATGTCACCTAGAGAAAGGGGTTTTTAATAAATTTTATTTCATTAATTTTTCATATGAGTCTTTAACAAAAAATAATAATAATAAAGCTAAACAAAAGAATAAAAATAAAAATAGGAGCTAAAATATAAATAGTCATACCTAAACTCTACCTAGAGGTTAGGAAATCTAGGTAGCCTTTTTATATTTAAAGACTTAATCCCAACTTACATCTTTTCATCTCTTATGATATACATTTGCATACACATTTGCATTCACTGCAAATATATATGTGTGTTTTGATTATTATTGTTTATGGTTAACTACAACAATTTTCATTTTTATTGCACAAAAAGTTCTTCGAAAAAATTGATTTCAAAAATAATAAAATTAAAATAATATTCTAAAGAAGATAATTTTTGGTACGCTATTAGATATTAAAGAGTCACCAATAATTATCATTCACAAAGAATTTTATTTTTTATTTTTAAAAGAATGTTATGGTAAATCCTAGATGAAAAGAATGAATTTTACCTATATGTTGGAGAATTATAAGGTATATATTTAATTTAAAGATTTTTACAATATTCCTAAATAAAGATTTTTTATTGGTTTTCTTTCTTCAAAATGAAGGAAATTATTATTAAATCTTAAATAAAAAATTATTTTTATCCAAAACTATAGATAGCACAATATTAATTGGTACCAATTTTTAAGGATGCTATGGGGGTGCTAATCCTTCCCTATACGTAACTGACTCTCAAATCCAATCTTAATTTACTAGATCAAAATTATCTTTTTAATAAATTTTAAACTTGTTTTATCATTTTAGTAAAAAGATAAAATTTTTGTGCGATAATCACACGTTAAAAAAGATTAGTTATGACTCTTTGTTTTTCTCGATTTTAAATGTTTATGTCTATCGATTGAATCTCTAGACTTATACGTTATGACAAATGCTCTCATCCAACTTCCATAATACTTTGGCTTAAAGATGTTTGATGTTTAACTATTTTCTTCACAATGATCCTCATTATGACCTAATTTTTCACAAATGTAACAGAAACATGGCAGTCGTTAGTAACTAAGCCTTCCCTTTGTCTGGGCTCCAGTCTCCGTATCTGTTATCAGGACCATCCTTCTTAGCAGTCTAGACCAATATTTCTTATCCAAGGTAGCATCTATCTTCTTTGGAAATCCTATATTCCTTCCTATTTTCTCCGTATTCTCTTCATTCCTTATTCTCAGGGGTAACCCCTAAACTCGGATCTAGAAGCATGTCTTATTAAACACATAGTCACCTGGGCATAAATTCCCCATATATTCATGAAAACACCTAGAGCTGCTTGCCGAATGAGCATGGTTCCCTTTCCAAGACTCTTATTTTATATACTGGAGAAACAAACTTGAAAAGATAGATGTTGGCTTCAAGATCAGCGATCTCAAAATTTTTTGCCACTTTCTAGATAAGCTTAAAGGCACATTTCATGGCTTATTTATTATAGGATCTGTTTGTTAAAAGGGCCCCACCATCCAAGCTTTCCTTTCTTTCTTATCCCGGTCACTATTTTCCTTTCTAGCCTTTATCGCTTCTCTTTCTTCCTCTGTAAGTTTCAAGTTTTCCCATAAATCTTCTAGGTCATCCTCCATTGACAATGCTCTACTCCACCAAGACTAACTTTATTAAGGAAACTAACTCAATAACCTACCAGTCATAAGGATCTCTTACTCTTGCAGTCCTAAGGCAATGACTTGCTTGTAGACAAGACAAGACTACTCACTTTCACAGAGAAAGACTACCCACTTTCACAAAGGAAATTTAGAGAGAATTAAGCTATTATTTAGAAGAACGAGTTAACATCGTTATTTTTTTTAATTAAGATAAAATTTCATGTCATGTCAATAAGATAGATGAAAGTTTACCATATAATGCAATTAATATATGTGAAAAATTTTTTAAAAAATTATTTCTTTTCTTTTTCTTCTCTATTTTTTTTATTTCTCTCTCTAAGATCCTTCTAAGGTAGTGTTTGATATCACTTTAAGATTACCATGGTAATTTTATCACCGAGGTGATTGTATTACTAAGGTAATCTTATCACTCGTGTTCTGGAATTACTTTGTTTGGTTAACAATTATTACTTTTTAAAAATTAAAGATTACTATGTTTGGTATTATTAAAAGTAAAATATCATTTTGTTTGAAAATAAAAAAATAACCATACATATTGTAATAGATATACATGTTAATGATTTCAGTGCTATTTAAAGATAATAATTTGTAAAATATTAGTATTATTTTATTTACTTTATAATAACATATAATTAAATTAACAAATATATTTATTGATAGATAAACTAATTTTTATAAATAAACTATGCAAAAAAAAATTGAATAAGAAAATAAACTTATTTATTAAAATCATAACAAAAGAAAAATAAAAGGATTATATTTTTATATAAAACATTAAAAAAATAAAAGAAAGCACATAAATTAGTTTTAAGTTTATTACAATGAATATTAATTTAAAATTATATAAAATTATAATATAAAATAATTAAAATTTGAAATTAAATTTGTAATTTATATATTAAATGAATAATATTGACTATTATTAATTTTACATATCACTTTACCTTAGTGATAAAACTTTCACATCCTTTTAGATGAGAATTAAATCACCTTTGAAAGTAGTAATTTAATCATTTTTAATGATTCAAAATCACCGTCATATAAGATCACCAAGTATTTACCAAACATAGTGCTCTAATCACCGTGAGTAGATCATCATGATGATTTTTGAGAAAATTATCCATAATAAACATTGCCTAAAGTTTCAATTGACTATAATTCAGGGTTTATTGATTTAATTTTACTACTTGACTAAATTTTATGCAATTAAAAATCAATTGAGTCGAAATAAAAAAAATTATTTATTATAATAAAATATTAAAAATTTAAATATATTGTTAATTATAATCCAAAAGCCCTTGTTATCTTTTAGCCTTTATTAATTCATTAAGTACTCCCTTTTATGCTCTATCCTTTGAATTTGACATAATATCTATTGAAGGTTGTCAAGTTGCATCTTATTGACTTAATATCTCTTCCATTGTTGTGATATCGATGAGTGGTGCCAGCTATTATAGGAGATTCGTATCATCTATCCTTTGAATTTGACATAATATCTCTTGAAGCAAGCGGCCCAAGATTGCTAAGTTGCATCTTGGCAACTATTATGGAATTTTATCTATCGGCTAGCCTATGGGTTGTAGGCTCAGTGATATATAAAAAATCAAATCTCTTTTCTCAAATATATATATATTAAGCTGAAAGGAAAAGTAGTCTTAAAAATTATTTATGCACATTTTTATCTAGTTTCCCTTTACCAGGCAATTAGTCTTAACAACTCCTACGCCTTTCTTCTTTATTGTCCGGCCATTAATTGCTGGCTGACCGCTAATTAATTGCCTTTTCTAGCCTTATTTTTTCAATGTTAACGAATTTTATGAGAAAAGAATCTTGCAAAAAGCATATTCAAAATTTACTCTTTTCAATTGATATATACAAGAAAGGCTTCTCAAATTTTCTATTGCTTTTTGCTGCACTTAATTGTGAACCAGTCAAGGGGCTTTCGTAATCAGGTCACTAAGCCCGGTGGTTTAATCAATCTTTTATGATTTGATCATTAACGTCATAATTAAAATTATATATTTCTTAATCATATGCAGTTAGACAACAGAATTCATATTTGGTATTCCACGTAGCTTTACTTTACCAATGTGGCATGTGACAAGAAATAACTGTCAGTTCAACTAAACTTTGACCATTGAAAATTTTAGATTTTTCTATTTTAATCACTCATCTATTAAAATTACATTTTTGTGATATTTTCTTAAGGTAATATTTTATAAAATCTCATAATTATATAATTAAATATAATATTAAAAATTATAATAATGTTGTAATTAGAATAATATTTTATTAGATTATGGCACAAATTCGATATCGTATATGATTTTTCTTTAATTAATGAAAATTTTATGTATATAAATATTATACAATATAGTATTTTCTAAAGTTAAAAATACATAATTTCTTCTCTTTAACGTGTTTTATTTGATAGGTCATGAATATCAACAATAATTAGAGACTTTTTCTCAAACAAAAGGAGTTTTTTCCCTTACTAAGATAGTTTAAAACTTAATTCTATTTAAGTAGTTTTAAACTTATTTTTATAATCAAGGTATTTTAAGCTACCTGGATGCCATGTCATTAAAAGGAAAATAATTCCATCATTTTTTTTCTTGAAGTCAATTCCACACTACAAGAAAATGGAAAATTAGTGGCAATTTCTTGGCGGTGTTTCACTTAAAAATGTCGCTAGCTTTCATATTTTTATAAAACTTGTAGCATTTTTTATCAAAATGATACTAAATATTGAAATAGCGGCATTTGTAGTTATAAACGCCACTAAAGATAGAAATTAGTAGCGTTTATCCATTAAAATGTCTTCCATAATCCACTCATAAAAATTTAAAAGGATTATTGAAGGTGTAACGCCTTCAATAATCCTCTATAAAAAAGTATTAGGGATTATTGAAGGTGTTTTTGGCAGAAAATGTTTAACGCCTTAAATAATCCCTTCTAAAAAATTAAAGGAGATTATTGAAGGCATTTTTATTCTAAAACACTTTCAATAATCTCCTCATAAAAATTTAAGGGGATTATTGAAGACATTTTTTGTCTGAAACGCCTTTAATAATCCTTTATAAAAATTTGGAGGGGATTATTGAAGGTGTTTTTGGCCAAAAACACTTTCAATAATCTCCTTATCAAAATTTAAAGGGATTATTGAAGGTATTTTTTGCCTGAAAATATCTTTAATAATCCTTTCTAAAAAATTAGAGAGGATTATTGAAGGCGTTTTTTATAAAAAAAAACCTTCAATAATCCCCTTATCAAAATTTAGAAAGATTATTAAAAATATTTTTTGCCTAAAACGCTTTAATAATCCTTTCATTAAAAATGAAAAAGATTATTGAAAGCGTCTTTTACAGAAAATACCTTTCTTCTAAAAAATTGAAATGGATTATTGAAGGTATTTTTTTACAGAAAACACCTTCAATAATCCTCTTTAAAAAATTAGAAAGGATTATTAAAGGTGTTTTTGGTCAAAAACGCCTTTAATAATCTCTTCATCAAAATTTAAGAGGATTATTGAAGATGTTTTTTGCCTGAAATGCCTTTAATAATCCTATTGTAAAAAATGAAAGAGATTATTAAATGTGATTTTTTTTTGTAAAAAATACCTTCAATAATTCTCTCTAAAAAATTGAAAGGGATTATTGAAGGTGTTTTTGGCCTAAAAGGCTTTCAATAATCTCCTTACAAAAAATAGATTATTGAAGGTATTTTTAACAAAAAATACCTTCAATAATCCCCTTTAAAAAATTGAAGGGGGTTATTGAAAGTGTTTTTGACAAAAAAACGTCTTCAATAATCTCTTTATCAAAATTTAAAAAGATTATTGAAAGTGTTTTTAGCTTGAAACACCTTCAATAATCCCCTCATAAAAAATGGTAAAAACGCCTTCAATAATCCTCTCTAAAAAATTAAAGGAGATTATTGAAGGCATTCTTTGCTAAAACACCTTTAGTAATCTCTTTATTAAAATTTAAAGGAATTATTGAAGGCTTTTTTTGGCCTGAAACACCTTCAATAATCTCTTCATAAAAAATGGATTATTGAAGGTGTTTTTAACGTTTTTGGTAGAAAACACCTTATATAATCCCTTCTAAATTAAAAGACATTATTGAAGGCATTTTTGGTAAAAAAATTGGAAGGGATTATTCAAGGTTTTTTTGACGAAAAATGCCTTGAATAATCCCTAATAAAAATGAAAGAGATTATTCAAGGCATTTTTGGCTAGAAACGCCTTGAATAATCTCATTTAATTTCTTGTAAGGAATTATTCAAGGTGCTTTTGGTCAAAAAAACTTTTAATAATCCCCTCTAATTTTTAATTGAAGAGGATTATTCAATGCATTTTTAGCCAAAAATATCTTGAATAATCCTAAAAAAATAATTGAAGGGGATTATTGGAGTGTTTTTAGCCAAAAACGCCTTTAATAATCACATTGTCTTGCTACTAAATTTTTAAAATTTTTTTTTAAATTTCAAACCCACGAGATCGCCTTTTTGCTTTTCTTTCCCTTACTCATTTCTTTCATTTTTGCTCATTTTGAGTCACTTTCTTCTCAATTTCTACCTAAGTTTTAGTCATTTTGTGGCCAATTTTCATCTTTTTTTCTTTCATTTTTGTAAATTTCAAGTTAACTTTCTTGCAATTTGGGTCAAATTCCTAAACTTGTTGTCTAATTTTTTAGGTCAAATCCCTAATTTTTTTGTCTAATTTGTTGCATTTCTATTGCCATTAAAGCTCCGTTAGTAAACTCCATTTCAACATTGGCAATTTTTAGTGTTTAACCGTTCTTTTTCTTTTTTTACCAATTTATTTCGTTATTGTTGTTTTGAGTTTGGTTTTGTTTGGTTGGTGAGAAAAATTTAAGATAAAACAAAAATTGAAAGAAATAGGGTTTTTCTCTGAAAAACTTGAAATTGAAAGTTGAATTTAGTTACAAGCACGAATGAAATTTTAGGTTTAGTTTTTTTTTCAACAAAATATTTTTTAAATTACTAAAAAATTGTTACTTGTTAACATAAATTTGTTGATTCATTTAAGATATCTTTAGGAAACCATTCTGAAATAGTCTATTATGTTTTTTTTTCGTCTCATCTTGGCATTTGTTTTGTTTGTTTTTTCAAATTATGGTGTTTGATGAAACAACTTAATCTTGCTTGAAATGATTTATAATGCATGAAAACCATCAATAACAAAAGATGGTAGTGACCAAAGTGAAAAAAATCTTTCATCAAATGACAGTGTTTTAAATCTATGTAGTCATCAATTTCATACATTTTAAATTTTTGGTTAATGTACTAAAATAATTTGAATGTTATTACATGTATTAAACTTTGTGTCCCATCCATATTGGAACAAATTATGTATTTATAATATTCAGTTTATGAATTTAAGTTCGTTTTTATTTCTTTTAATATTTTTTATTTAATGATAATAAATAATATTAAAAGAGAATTTTAAAAAATAAATTTTTAATTTAATGACATTTGTACCTAAAAACACCTCTAAATGCCAAAATATAGCGGCGCTTTCTACTATAAATGTCACTAAATTTAGTAACGTTTTATACTATAAATGCCAATAAGTTAGTGGCGTTTTTCTAAAAATGTCACTATTTTCTCCAACACAGGTATAGATGACACTCTTAGCGGCGTTTTTGACAAACGCTGCTAATCCTTTAGGGGCATTTATAAACGTTACTAAATGTGAAAAAAAAAAACCACTAAAAGCCTAATCCCCTATAGTACCACCAAATTTTTGAAAAATAAAAAAGTTTTAATAATATTATTTTCATGCAAAATCTTAATAAATAATTAAACGGTAACAATAATAAAATAAATTTTAGTATTTTATATTCAAAAGTTAACAAAATTAAAGTACAATGATAGATAAACAAAATTAAAATATAATACTAAAATTCAATATTGACACTATGAGATATTTGACTTTTATTTAAAAAGAATTTATTTCGTTTACTAGTATATTTTATAGTTTATCATTCAAAAAAAAGTTAATGATTCGCTTTTTATTTTGTCAGAGGATTATTTATTTATTTATTTATTTATTATTATTATTATTATTATTATTATCATTATTATTTCTAATGTAAAAAGAACCATTTAAGTAAAATGTTCAAGACACCATAAAAGATGAAACATGTGACAAATTGCGATAAACAATGTCTATAAAACGGTTGAACACATGATTTCCCAAAATACCTAATTCTATTCGATTGAAAGCAAGAAAAACAACCCTTTCTGCTATTATTGTTTTCTTCTTGAAGTTCTCAACTCTTTATGCTATTTAAAATTAGAGCAATATGACTACGCAAGAGACCAATATGACGAAACTCTTCTAATAATGGATCATTTAATTGTTTATTAATGGCTAAATGGTATAAAAAGTATCTAAACTATAATTAAAAAAATATTTAATTATTTATTAATGATTAAATGGTATAAAAGTTCTTAAATTATAATTAAAAAATTATTTAAATTTTTAATTTTTCATTACAAGTAATCAACTCCTTCAGTATTTGTTTACATTCAATTAAGTCATTATTTTTTTTAAAAATAAAAATAACCTTCATTAAAATACTACTGCATTGTCCTGCTGGACTATTACATTTAATTTGTCTGGGAATCCTTCTACCCACACTTTGCTAGCATTGTTGTCCAGAGTCAATTTTGCCAAACACTGTGCCGCCTTATTCTCGTCCCTCTTTACGTGCGTACAATCCCAAGCTTGAAAGCCAAGCAGCTTTCCTTTGACATCCTCGATCAGGTTTCCTAAGAAGGACATATCCATGTTCTTCTTATTTATTTGATTAATGATCTCAACCAAGTTCCTTTCCAACACAATCTGAGAGTACCTCAATACTGCTGCAAATTTTTACCGATTCCAAAGCTGTTAATGCTTCTGCTGTCCTTGGATCAGTTACGTTCGGTTCCTTAGTGCACATTTCCGCAATAACCTGTCCCCATTGAGTTTCTGGCCACTATTCCAATACCTCCCACCTGGTTTTTATGTCCATGGCTCCATCAAAGTTTACCTTGACCATTTCTCCTGTTGGTGCTGTCCACGTACCCTTTTCCCTGGCCATTAGGTGTGTTTGTTTCTTTTGAGCTCTCTAATATTCTTCTCTATACTGTGTTACAAAACTCACACTATGAAGGTGGTCACGCAGAATTTGATTCTTAACCAGACCGTTCCTGCTTGTCCATATAGCCCAGGCAAGAGTTGAGCCTTTTCCAACGTATCCTTTTCAAAACCCTTGGTTACAACCTTCAGCCTTTCCCATACTTGCATGTTTTGTTGTCCCAAATCATTTTTAGGTAAACTTGCTCCCTCCCGATCTTCCTTGGCCTTCAGACAATTTATTATTTGTGCTCCACTGTCTCATCATTCCTGCCTCATCTCTGGCATAAAGCCTGTGACATGATCATCCTCTTCTGTAGGTTTTTGAAAATAGCCAATATCTCATGACAACATCTCCATGCAAAAATCTTAATTTTGTTAGGGAGTTCCATCTGCCATATTTTTTCCCATCCTTCCCTCTCTATTGACCCCGTTCCACTCCCCCAGTGTCCTCCTCGTGCTCATTCATTATTTGTTCCTTCCGTCTGAGGAGATGGTAACCACTTTTTACATTGTAAGTGCCATCAATCCCAAAGTGGCAAATCTGGACTTCTTTTGCCTCTCTACCACTGAGCTATATCTCTAATATTTTATCCATCATGGCTTTTGGAAAAAGTGCATTCAGTTTTCCTCTATCCGATCTTTTGGTTTCGTTATTTGTCAAAGCACTAACCTTTTCCACCACATGCTTGTTGTTATCGAGGGGCTTTGAAACAAATGAGTTTTCATTCGGTATCCAACGGTCTGCAAATATTCTGATCTGGTCCCCACTCCCCACACGCCACCTAAACCCCATTTTTAGAACCTTCCTACTTTTGCACAAGCTTCCCCATATGTCGGATGGTCTATGCCCCACTTCCGCCTCCAGGAAGAACCTTCTAGGAAAATACTTTCCTTTTAGGACTCTATAGACCAAAGAAGTTGTGTCATTCATGATCCTCCAACCCTGTTTTGCGAGGAAGGCCATATTAAAATATTCCATGTCCCTGAAGCCGAGACCCCCTTATTCTTAGTGTTGCACAGTTTGTTCCATGTCATCTAGTGGATACCCCCTCTATCCTTACTGCTCATCCACCAGTACGAGCTCACGACCATGTTCATTTTCTAACAAAGGCCTTTGGGGAATAGAAAACAAGGCATTGTATGGGAGGACGTGGATTGCAATACTGCTTTTATAAAGACCTCATTTCCCCCAATCGAGATCCACTTTTGAGTCCAATTCTCGATTCTTTTCCTCATACTATATAGCGCCCCACTGAAAGCTCGATTCTTGCCCTTCCCAATAAACATTGGCAGTCCTAGATACTTTTCTGGACTTTCGGTGATCTGAATGTTAGAAAAAAGTTTATCTCTTCCTGTCTTTCATCGCTAATATTTTTGCTGAAGAATATACCATACTTCTCATAATTTATCATTTGTCCAAACCCCTCTTCATACATCTTTAGTAGTTTTCTCACTCTTTTGCATCCTGTGGTGTTTGCTTTGATAAACAAATGATTATCATCTGCAAAGAACAAGTGAGTAATTCTCGGGCCACTAATTAATACTAGCTCGAACCCTTTACAGGAGTCCTTCCCTCTAGTGCTTGGATAGTAGGGCTGATATGCCTTCCGAGCATATCGAGAACAGATAAGGAAATAATGGATCGGCTTGTCTCGATCCCCTTTCAGGAGTTATAACATCAGATACTCCCCCATTTATAATTATTCTACAGGAAACAGTTTGAACATAGTGCATAACAACTTATATCCATTTTTCACAGAAAGCCAGCCTTCTCATGATAGATTCGATGAAGCCCCAATCTACTTTATTGTACGCTTTACTCATATCTAATTTTATTGCTCCCCAACTAGTCGTACCTTTGTCTTTTAGTTTCAAGGTGTGCAACGATTCGTATGCAATGAGCACATTGTGTGTGATCTGTCTTCCAGGGACAAAGGCACTTTGGTTTTCGCTTATATAGAAAGGTAGAACTGTCTTCAGCCTATTAGCTAAGGCTTTTGCAATGATCTTGTAGAGAATGTTGCAAAGGCTAATCGGGAGGAGTTGTGTCATTTTAGTAGGATTTTTTGTCTTGAGTACTAGCAAGAGATGAGTGCTATTTATCTCCTTCACACTGTTTCCTTCATTTAACACTCCTAAACAAAATTTAGTAACTGCTGGTCCTATCACATGCTAGAAAGTTGAAAAAATCTAGCAAGTTTACCGTTAGAGCTCGAGGCCTTAAGTGAGTTGATTTGATTGATGGCCTCCAAGATATCCTCTGATGTGAACTGGCTTGAAAGATGATTGTTCATCGCTGGGGATACCTTCGATGTAACGGTCTCCAATATTATCTCTTGATTAGTGGACCACTGCTTTGTTTTAAACAAGTCAATGAAGTACTTCATGGCCTGGTCTGTTATTTCTTTATCCCCTTCATGCCAAACCCCATCCTCATCCTCAAACCTTTTGATTGTGTCAACCCTCCTTCGTTGGGTTGCCTACACATGGAAGAATTTGGTGTTTTTGTCTCCATTCTTTAGGTAGTTTCTCCTTGACCTTTATAACCATACCATCTCCTCTTGTTGAAGCAATGTGTTCAGCTTACTTTTGATATCCAGCTCCTTTTCAAAGTCCTCATGGTTATTAAGGTAGGGTTTAATGCTTCTAATTGCTTTTGTAAGGCTTCAATACCAGCACGCAACTCGCAAAACTTTCTCCTTCCCTAGACTATAAGCTTCCTCCCCACAGTTTCTAGTTTCAATGTGAGTCCCCTACCATTATCTTCCTTCCAAGCTGATTCCACCGATATTATGCATTCTTCGCCTTTTAGCCAAGTTGCATCCCCAAACTTTTGCATCTCCCTTCTTCAGCTTGCTTGGTTTTTCCTTCGCAATATATCAACCATTATGGGGCATTGGTTAGTTACTGAACATGCCAGGTGCTGTACTATGTAATCAGGGAACATCTCTCCCATTGCACTACATGCAAGAACCCTATCCAATCTTTCCATAATTGTGGTTTCCATGTCTTGACCCCTCCACCATGTAAATTTGGGTCCCACATATCCCAGGTAATATAAACTAGTTTCGACAAGTGTGGATCAAAAAGCACTCATCTGCCATTCCGGTCTAACGTTTCCCTTTTCTTTCTTGTTATCCCAGAGGATCTCGTTGAAGTCTCCAAGGCATATCCATGGCATGGTGTTGTTTTGGGCTAGCCTCTGTAGTACATTCCATGTTTGGTCTCTTGCCCTCACTTCAGGTTCCCCATAAAACCTGGTTAACTTCCGTATCTTCCCTTCTGGTCTGTTGTTTTCATGTCAATGTGATATTTTCAGTAGCTCCGTAATTCCATTTCCATTTCTTCCTTCCACATCATTCCCAGGCCACCACTCCTCCCAATCGTGCCCATCTCGAACATACCTTGTAATTTACACTTCATTTTTATTCTATCTAGTCTCTTAGTATTTATAATAGTTTCACACAGGAAAACCACTTGGGGACTTCTCTTTTTATTAGATCCTGAGGATTTCGATCTGTCCGTGGGTTCCTAAGCCCATGACAGTTTCAAACGATGCATTTTCATTATTCTCTGCGAGACTGGTACCGAATCTCCAGCATTTGCTCAATTATGTAGCTGGATGGTTCCGTTTCCATCGTCCTACTTCTTTTTTCCCCCATGTCAATTTTCATATCGCTGATTCTGTCCAGGCCATGCTTTCTTTTCCCTTGTTCTAATTTTATGCCCCTTGTATTTTTTTTAGGCTCTCTTGCTAGCTTCTTCCATTTTGTCTTGCGTAGATCTGTTCCTATTTCATTAGTGTTGCATGGAACGTCTCCCATCTATTTGTCCTTCTTAGGAACACCACACATTCCCACGTGAGTCATATTTTTGCATGGGTCATATTCAATCTGCTTTTCTTTCTCGGTTGTCCCACTTGTTTTTACGTGAGTCATATCCCTTACTTTTTAGATATCCTTCTGTAAAGTACACAACACATTGTCGAATATGCCCTTTAATGGTACGTCTAAAAAACCATGCAGTGATTCCTTCTTATTCTGCAGATTTCCCTACCCTTTATCCACGTGCACCCCTTCCCCAGTTAAGGCCCCTCCCTCGTGGGCTCCACCTATTATCAGATTCTCTTTCCCCTTGGTGCCAGGATTCTTCCACGTTCCAAATCTCCATAATTTTTGTTGATTTTTCCCTGATATTTTTCGATCCATTTATCTCCACCAGTGGATTTTTAGGGTGATAAGAATTTGACTCCTATACGTTACATTCACTGACACCCTCCGGATTACGTGAGTCCTCCAGGATCAAACGCTGGGTCATTTCCCCCTCCACCGTCGCCTTAGGTTGTCTGCCACCCTCTGTACCTTTATTCCACTATCTTCTATTATTCATTGCTTCTTTTGAGTTTTGGCTTCCTCTATCCCATGTTGTTGTTTTTTGTTTCAAAAAAGATGCCCTCATCCAACTTCCATACTACTTGGCTCAGAGACGTTTGATGATTCACTGTTTTCCTCACAATCATCCTCGATATGACCTAATCTGCCACTGATGTAACAAAAACATGGTAGTCGCTCGTTGCTTAATCTTCCCTTTGTCTGTGCTCCAATCTCTCCATCTGTTATTAGGACCTAAGAATCAAATAGCGGAATAACGGCCGCAAAATTACAGTAACACCATTAATCGCCATTGCTATTGGAGGAAATGTAATTAAAAAATTTATTCACAATTAAAATGGTATGTAACGGCTTTAAGAAAATGGAGTAACGAGAAATAGTGATAATAACGGACCGTTATCGTCGTTATCTCTATTTTCCTCCTCATAGATCATCAATTCAAGTTATAAGAAAAAAAATAAAATTTCAACATTGCCAAGAATCAAAATAAAGCAACAAGCCTGCAAAAGTAACAGCAAAAGTAAAAAAAAAAAAAAAAAAAACTTAAAACCTCAGTTTCAAAATCAATTTAAAAAAAGTTAGAAAATAGTATCAAATTATTTATCAACCATTCAATCAGCAGTAATCCTAGCTCAATCTGTAAATTACCTAAATGCAAATCAACCTCAAGTTCTCAGTCAATAATCAAGATCAAAGAATGTAAGAAGAGAAAGCTAAATTACATTTTTTTTTTTGTAAAATTTTTGTAAAATGATGTCTATCTTTATGAGAATTTGAGAGAGACAAGCAAGATACTCTGTAGGCACTAGGCGAGTGATAGTGATAAGGGGATGCAAGAGAATGTGAGAGATGAAAAAAAAAGAGAGGGAGAAGAAGAAGATTCTCTAGGGTAAGAGGCATGAAGAATAAGAATAGAAAAAGAAGAATAGAAAAGAGAGTGAGCTAGGTCTGCTAGGATTAGGTAGCCAAAATTGGAGGATATTTGGGGTCACATGAGTGGAGTGGGACGGGTGGGGTAGAGGTAGCGGTAGGGGATGGATGAGTTTTTTATTTAATTTTGTAACTAATTTTTGAATTTTTTTAGATAAAATTTAATTAGAAGTATTGAGAATTTATAATTAAAAAAATTAAAGGATTAATAATTTAATATAATACATATAGAGATTTTAGATGAAATTTTTTGATAAATTTATTTGTATAAGTTAGATGAAAAAAATTAAAATTAAAAATTATATTTTTATTTTGTTATATATTAATTTATGATTTTGTATTTGAAATTTAATAATTTTTTTGTTGTTTTGGTATTTATATTATTGTCAATTTTTTTTATATTAGATTAATTCTTATTATTTTTGTGTAATATTTGAAGATTCTATTTATTATATAATTATGGAAAGTGATTTGTGATAAAAAAATTTATATCAATTAGTGTATAAAAAAATTTAAGTTACTTAATAAATTTAGCATTTTATGATCTATTACTCTTAAGATTAAAAACTAAAAATTAAAAAATATAAGTTTAAAAATTTTTAATTTTTGAAATTTTTTTAGATAAAATCTAACTAGAGGGATTAAAGATTTATAACTGAAAAAATTAAGGGATTAATAATTTAATATGATATATATAGAGATTTTAGATGAAAACTTTTTATAAATTTTTTTTGTATAAGTTAGATGAAAAATAATTAAAATTAAATATTGTTTTTTGATTGTATTATATATTATTTATAATTTTGCATCTAAAATTTAATAATTTTTTGTTGTTTTGGTATTTATATTGTTGTCAATTCTTTTGATATTAGATTAATTCTTATTATTTTTGTCTAATTATTGAAGATTGTATTAATTATATAATTATTGAAAGTAATTTGTGATTAAAAAAAATTATATCAATTAGTGTATCAAAAAGATTAAATTACTTAATAAATTTAGTATTTTATGATCTATTACTCTTAAGAATTAAAACTAAAAATTAAAAAATTTAGCTTAAATTTAATTTTAAATGATGCAATAAGTAACATTAATATTTCTAAGTATAAGTTTATTTTGTTTTTATACAAAATAGCAAGTATACTATCGCATGCAGAGTTCCTGAGTAAAGGAGTAGAAGGTGCACCGAGTGATGATATAGGTTGGCATTTTAGAACATCTGTGCCAAATACAAAAGGAAATGTTTCATATAAACTTTGTGGTAAAGTTGTAAAAGGAGAAATAACACGTTTTAAGGAACACATTGCTTATAAAACTGACAATATTGCACCATCCCCAACGTTACTGATATGTTATGTTTTTATAATTCCTTTGAAAATATTATTGTTAAATTTTTAGTAAAAATTATAAAACTGCAAAAGCATGTGCAACTAATTTTCTCCTTTTTTTTTACTATATTATTAATAGGTATAATAAAAGAAAGTATGATGAAACTCCCCCAAAAAAGCAAATGAAAAAAATGACAACAAAAGAAGAAAAAATAAATTTTTATCACAGTTAAGAGGAAAAGATGATTATGAAAGATTTATTGATGAAAACACCACTAGTAGACTAGTCATGCGAGATAGTATCTAATAACAACATGATTGGCACAAAAAACAAGAATTCATACAAAGAACTAGTGGTTGGAGTAACATATATGAAGAAAGATGAAGCTCTCATGGCTCAGTTGCTGAATATTTTGAAGATAAAATAAAGAAATCAACTCCAAATGAGTCTGAATTTTTATTAAGAGAAGCTATACCTGAATTGCTTAGAAGTAAGAGTTCAAGGAAACAAAAAATAAGTGATTCATTTTTAAAGACATTAAAAAGAAAGATAGGTGAATCAGTATCAAAATTTTTTATATATGATTAACTTCCTTTTCAAATAGCAAATTCTTCATGGTTCTATAATTTGATTTTTGTAGCAGTAAAAGTTGGCCAACATGTAAAACTTCCAACATCTTAAAGTTTTAGATGTGTATTTAGAGTCTGATTATCAATAAGTTCATGAATGGGTTAATAGATTAAAAGCTTATTGGAATGAACTAGGTGTCACTTTGATGTGTAATGATTGGACCAACAGTTTGAATTAAATGCATATCATTAATTTCCTTATTTATTATAGTAAAAGGACCGGTTTTTAAAATTCTATAGATGTCTCAAGGGTTCATAATAAATATACAGTTTGAATCAAATACATATCATTAATTTCCTTGTTTATTATAGTAAAAAGACTAATTTTTTTAAAACTATAGATGTCTCAAGTGTTCGTAGTAGAGATGCAAACTTTTACTATAGATTATTGGATAAAGCTATGGAAGAAATTAGAGAAAAATCATTGTTTAAATAATCACTGATAATTAGGCAGCACTTAAGGCCGCACTTAAGGCCGCAAGAAAAAGATAATGGAAAAAAGAAAACATTTGTATTGGACAACATGTTCAACTCATTGTTTGAACTTGTACCTTGAAGATATTACCAAGAAAAAATATGATAAAGGTTTTAGATGATGTAAAAAAAGTGACTTTTTTTTATATACAATCACATTTTGACTGTTAATTTGATGAAGAAATATACGCAATAGAAGCAAATACTTCATCCGACTCTTACTTGATTTGCCACTCATTTCATAAAATTGGAAAAAATAACAAGGTAAAAGCTAGGTTTGAGAGAGATGTTCAATTCAAAGGTTAGTACTTAGTAATTAATACAACTATTTAAATCCGGCATTTTTTATGATATCATTATTTAAAATATTAATTTAAAATATATTATTGTAAAAATTTATTGATGAATATATAAGAATTTAAAGAATCAAAATAGGGACAACAAAAATCAAGACGTGCTTATGAAGCCAAAAAAATCATTTCTGGAAAAAAGCAAGCGATATAATAAAAGTTTATGAACCTTTGGTAAAATTGTTGTGCCTTGTGGATGGTGATGAAAAACCAACAATGGGTTTTATTTACGAGATTATGGATAGAGCTAAACAAGTAATTCAACAAAATTATTGTTATTCTATTTAATATAAAAAGATTATTGATAACAGATGGAGTTTCATACACTTTGACGTGCATTTAGATAGTAAGTAAACCAAGAATATAGATGGGATTTAAAAAATATGTTTATTTTTTATACTTTAATATAATATTGTTATGAATTATGTTTAGATTACTATCTATATCCATAATTTCAATTTGGAGTGGAACATTCTACAAATGTATTTAAAGAAACATTAAAGGTATAAAAATAGTTATTGAAATATTAGAACCTTTGATAGATACTCAAATCAGAATAATTAATCAGGTTAATATTTAATACTATTTTGTAACTTTAACATTTATTTTATGTATTAAAAATTAAATTATTTTTTATTATTCATTTATTATTTTATTTTCAATTGATGCAATTGTTATTATTTCAAGACATACATGAAACATTTGGTATTCCACAAACACAAAAAGTTTGGAAGCAAATGAATCCAGGTAAATAGTAAATTAAATAATTATAATTTATTTATATTATTTAATTATATGGCACATTCAAATTTAATTTTAAAAATTTTATACATTTGAGTGGTTGATGATATATGGCACTTGTGTTCTTGAATCACAAAAACTAGTAATCAAAGTGCTTAGTCAAACAACATTTGTAGCAAATTGTGAATGTAATTGGAGCACATTTAGCTATATTCACACCAAAGCAAGAAACAACTTAAAGTTTGAAAAACTTCAGAAACTTGTATATACCTATTACAACATGAGGCTGAGGATGAGATATAAGAAAAGAATAAGCATTGACAAGATAAATAATAGTTTTAATCTTATTTGCCTTGACCATATTTTTTAAGATGATGATCCATTAACAAAATGACTACAGGAAAAAAAAATCCTCTATTAGATGGTCAAAACTCTAATTGGTTGCCCGCAAATAATTCTAATAATGAAATGAATGTTTAAAAATCATGCCAATCTCAAAAAAAGAATATGTCTCATTCAAGTTCAAGTCCAACACCAAATCAAAGTGATAATGGTAGGGGTTTAAGTTTTGAAGATGATAATGATGATGGTGATGGTGATGATGCAAAATTTGATGATAATATGGATGCCAATCGACTTTACAACCCACTTGGAGGAGAATTTGGGCTTGCTGTTACTGGTGAATTTTTTACTAACATGGCAAAATATGGGGTAAACCCATCTGCTAAATCTAGTAAGGGTTAAAGTGACCGTACAGCTCAATCAAAAGGAAAAGCCAAGAAGCACCACTATGATATTTCTATAGGTTTTTCATCTTTAGGTAAGAAACCAAATTCTAGTAACTTTGAGTATAGTGAATCATCTGCTAGTACTCAAAGATGTTATTATCCATTGAAACAACCTAATTTTCAACCTCTTTATGGTTATCCACCTATATATATGGTTATTATCCATCTCCAATGTGTCATCCACCTCCTCAAATGTATCTTCCACCTCAAATGTATCTTTCACCTCAAATGTATCCTTTACCACAAATGTATCCCCTACCACAAATGTATCATCCTCAAATATATCATCCACCTTAAAATAACGGTTAGTTTGTAAAAATATTAATTTTAAATGAAATTATAAAAAAAGTCTAAAATCCTACAAGAAGTTATGAAATGAGTATAAAAAAATAAGTTGTTAAATATAATTGTTTTATAGCTTCATGTAAAAATATAACTTTAAAGGTTTCCAAAATTTTTTAGGGGGACCAAGGCCTCCTTTAGCTCCAATGACCATCTTCCCATGCTTTTTCCTTCCCCCTTTTTCTTTTCTCTCCTCTCTATCCCTTTCTCCTCTCCTCAACCCCCATTCACTTCCCCAATTGATCAACCACTAGCCACTCTTTACTTTCATCACTTGCTAGAGCCTCCATTGTTGCTTCGATTTGAATCATGTCCAAATCGCCCCTTTCTTCCTCCCTTTTCCTCCTCCATTCACTACTTATCTTTCTTCTCATTCTCTTCATTTCTTTTCCTCGTTTGTTTTATTTGTTATATTTATTTATTTAGTATTTATTATATTTCTATGCATGATTTGGATGTTGAATTATTGTATTATACAATTGTATTAATATTTATATAAACGATTTTTATTGGGTTTGTAATTGAAAAATTAGCTTAAAAGTTAAAAAAAAAAAATCAGTCCTTTTGAGAGAGGATCGATCCTCTAAGAATAGGGATCAATCCTCAATCACAAGCATCGATCCTCAAAATATAACACAAATACTAAGCATTAGTGATGGCAATCTGCCTTTTAGCGACAAAACTTTTGTCATTAAAATTTGAAAGCCAAGTTTATTGAGTTTTTACTGAAATTTCCATCGCTAATATATTTTAGTGACAAATTTGTAAATTTATTTTGTAAAATATTTCAAAAAGATAACCTTTTAGATGGAACTTCATTAGTAACATTTTTAGCGAAGGAATATTAATTTTAATTTCTTTGATTTAGTTAAAATGCAGATTTTTTAGCAACAGAATTAGAGTATTAATGATGAAATTTTTTGTTGCTAATTATTTAATCATTACAAATGGAAAAATCTTTTAGCAACAAAATACTTTTAGTAATTGTCACTTTTTGACAAAGTTTTAGCGACGGAATTTTGGGTAAATCTCATTTCCCTTGACAAAAAGACGCTAAAAGTCTTTTTTTCTGGTAGTGAAATATCTTAAATCATAATGCCTTTCTTTTATATTAAAAAAAATATTTCTTTTTCCAACTACAAATTATATTCTTGTTTGCCTTTTCACACATTTAGCTTTTTTATAAAAAATTTTATCACGAAATTTTAATATTTTCTAAAAATATGTATAATTTTTTAGTTAACATGTTTTTTTTTTTCCAAAAGTGCTTTAATTGTTTCAAGAATTGCTTTCTTTTTTAAATAAAATGTAAAAGTTTTCTTGTAATTTTTTTAAATAATAAATGTATATAGTTATGAATAAAAATGCATAAATATTTTAAATAAAATTTCTTATGAATTTTTTAATGATCATACTCAAAAATATAATTTCTGAATGTTTGTATTAAGGATTAATATAAATAATGATCATTGTGTTGTAACTTAATTCTCATTTCACTTTGAACTTGAACTAAAGTTTTTATCTTACAATGCTATTTTATATTCATCCAAAAGAATTTATTAACACTGGAACCAAAAGGCTACAATCAATTAGTTGTAAACTGCATAACTGTATGCAACAACACAGCTGAAATGCCACATGAAGTATAAAAGAAAAGAAAAATAAGCTTTGCTGCACCCCGACAATCCACAAAAAAAAAAGAAAAAAAAAAGCGCATCTTGAACTCACTGTCAAAGAATAAAACTACAAAAAAATAAAAATTCATAATTTTAATTTCAAATGATAATGGCTTATTTTCATTTTTTTTTATAAAATTTAAGGGTTATGTAGGTATTATCTCTTCTAAAATTTAAGAGAGACCAAAGTAATGATTAAATACAAAATCAATAAAAAAAGTTTTCTCACCTAAAAATTTTAAAAAAAATTATACGTTCATAACTTTCTTAAAATTACATCTGTGGAATAATTACAATTTATTTTCAAACTTTTTATAAAAAATTTACATAATGCAAATGCAAGAGAATACAAGAAAATTCAAATTATTAGTTAACCTATATATATATATATATCTAAATTTTATTAATTAAAACACAATCCTAATTTAAGAATTCAAATATGTACAACAGTAAATAAATAGATATGTAAACAAAAAAATAATAAGAAGAAGAAACTAAGAAAACTACAATACTTGAAAAAAAATCTAAATAAAAAAACAAAACTAAATAAAAAGAAATAGCAAAGTACTTATCATCAAACTTCTATATGGATGTCAACTTCGGTGGAAGTGGTGATGACAGTATTGGTCCACACTCCCGTAAACCTCTCAAACAACGAAATCAACGTCCTCCTTGGAGTAACGCTTTCTCTGAACTTGGTGGGTTTAGGTTTAATTTCGACAGCTATTTTTCTCTTAAATTACAACTGATCCTAAATCAAACCAACGAACTTTCTCCAAAAAAAATAAAAATACTGTCAGCAAATTTTTTTCTCTTTTTTTATCAATTCATTATTTCTTGTGTTTGTGTGGGTTCTTTAAATAGAGATTTAATCCTAATTTTAATAGGAGTTCAAATTTGAAAACAATTACCCTAACTTCTTTTTACTCAATTTTAATCTCAAAAATCCAAATAAAACAAATTTTTAAGGATTTCAATCCTTTTTCAATCCCAATTCTTTTGTTTTCTTAATTTCAAACTCTCTCCTTTTTGAACAACTAAAAATAATAATAAAAAATAAAATAGAAATTTAACTCTAATTAGAACCTTAGACTAAATAGGGTATCTACAGTTGCCCTCTTTATATATTTTTTATGAAATAAGAATTATACAAAAATATAGACACCCATTATGCCTGGATCCTAATCTACCAAAATTTTTTTGAAAGGACTTTTATAAACAAAGGCTCAACAACTTCATAAAATTTAAAAGACTCATTTCATTAGAGGCTCAATAACTTTGAAAAATTATAAAGACTCTTCTCTTCAGAAGTTCAACAACTTCAAAAAATTTAAAAGACTTTTCTCATCAAAGGCTCAATAATTTTTTGAAAAATTTAAAAGGCTCCTCTTATCAAAAGCTAAATAATTTTTATAAATTTAGAAAGTTTCTCTCATCATAGACTCAACAACTTTTATAAATTTAAAAAGTTCCTCTTATTAGAGACTCCACAACTTTTTGAAAATTTTAAAAGGCTCCTTTCATTAGAGGCTTAACAACTTTTTGAAAAATTAAAAAGGCTCATCTTATCAAAAGCTCAACAACTTTTGTATAATATAAAAGGCTCCTCTCATTAGAGGCCATGAAACTGTAAAAGTTTAAAATACTCCTCCCATTAGAGGCTTAAGGGTTATTGAAAAACATAAAAGCTTTACAATACTCCTCTTATCAGAGGCTTAATGGCTATTGAAAAACATAAAAGCTCTTCTCATTAAAGGTTATAAAACTTTAAAAAATTAAAAACTCTTCTCATCAGAGGCTATAAAACTTTGAAAATTTTAAAAGGTTTTCCTTAACCAAGGTTTACCAATTTTCCTTCAAATTATTACCTTCATTCAAAGGTTAAAATTCTTATCTTTGACTTTTTTTTTCTCAACTGAGGATTGAAATCCATCTTTGAAAAGTTTCCTCAACCAAAGATTAACAAATTCAAAACTTCTTTTCATGAAATTCTCAACCTCTCACTAAAGTCAAAATTTTGTAGGCAATGAATGCCATGATAATGATGTAAATGCAACAATTTAGATTCTCACTTAAATGATGCAAATGCATGTCTTGAAATAATAATGCAAATGCAATACTCTAAACCATGATTCAAATGTTCACTAAACGATGCAAATGTATGTCCAAACCCTTATACAAATGCAATTATCAAAATAAAGATTCAAATATTCACCAAATAATACAAATGCATGGTCTGAACATTGATGCAAATGCAACATTCAAACCAATAATCTATATATTCAGCAAATAATGCAAAGGTCCGAACATTGATGCAAATGCAACATTTAAACCAATAATCTATATACTCATCAAATAATGCAAAGGTTCGAATATTGATGCAAATGCAACATTCAAAACAATGGTCTATACACTCACCAAATAATGGAAAGGCAGGGTTCAAACAACCATCCAAAATAGTGATCTATATACTCACCAAATAATACAAAGGCATGGTTCAAACAATAATGCAAATGCAACATCCAAAACAATGATCTATATACTCGTAAAATAATGCAAATGCATGGTTCAAACAATAATGCAAATACATGATTCAAACAATAATGCAAATGCAACATCCAAAACAATGATTTTAATTACCTTAAAAAAGTCACTCTTTTTATATTGGTTTGAAAATCACCTATCATTCATTCATTACAGTGCAACAATTCAAATTTGAGTTTTTTTTTTTCAAAATTCACAAAAAAATCCAATAACAATTGCCCAAAAAGGTTGTTAAGACTTCATTTCGACAAAATGTTCATATTCTCATCTTAAACATATCCAATGACAATAGAAAATTACCCCACATAACTTATTTTCCATGATCAAGAAGAAAATGAATCAATTCTTCATTTTTGTTTTAAAACATGTGATCCAATCTCTTGGGAAACAATTGATTTCTACCAAGAAAGAATATGGTGGATTGTAGTTGTGTCTTTTCAAAAAACTGAAATAGTACTACAAGATCTTGGCTATCAAAGTTAACTATGCCATAGGATAAGAAAGAGAAATCAATGCTTCCTCATCAAGGCTCACAAATAATAGTTTTCATTAAAAGCATAATTTATTTGGCACTCTTTGAAGTTCTTAATATGTGGCACTTTAGCAAATATCAAGACTAGCTATGATAGACTCAAAATTTTTTGAAAAAGAAAGAAATGGTTCAAATTCGTAAAAATTATTCAAAGTGCAGCTAATGCTAGATTTCTTAAAGGTCTTGAATGCTCATTTATTCATTCAAACTCCTTTTTCTTTTAAGGCTTCTTGCTTTTCCCTAGTATTATAGATGAAAAATCATAAGTTTTCTCTAGTTTACCCATTTCACCCTAGAGTTTCATTCTTTCTTCTTTTTTTTTTCATTTTTTGAATTATTTCACTATGCATTTGAAACTCAAAATTCATCCATAATCAAATAATAATGAATTCCTAAGGAACAACTTGTCCAACTTAGGTATCCATACATGATTAAAATAGACTTTTTGAAAGATGTAACATAGGCTAGGGTTTAGAGTTTAGAAAAAAAAGATAATAGGCCCAAAAATGTATTTAAAGGTGATCAAATCGAAAATTATTTTCTTTTCATAAGGACATTTGTCTTTTTAATTTTCCAAGCATGTTTTTTATTTTTTTATTTCTTTTTTCCTTATGTTGCGACGTCTCGGAACCTGAGGGTGGGGTGACCCAAAAGCTAGACAAATGGAGAAAACTTAGAAAATGAGGGATTAAAAAAATATTTTTAATAAAAAAATAAAAGAGTTGCCACCAATCTTTTTTAAAATGTGATTAACCACCCAAAAATTTTTATCCTTTTAATAATACATTTTAAAATAGGTTTAAAAAGTTTTAGAAAAAGAAAAATGTATGGCATACGAAATTAGAGTTGAGTCCAAGAATTATTTATGCGTGGAAAATGATTAGTACTCTTACAATGCCCGTCGAAGATGATACCAATTGATTGCATGTTATCCTTTAATTTTAATTAAAATGGTCCTATTTACTTAATGTTTAAAATTAATTCCTTTTCTTTTTTTTAATTTTTTTAAAAATCAAATTTACAAACAAAAGCTTTTTTTAAAACAAAAACAAATCAAATTTAAAAAAAAAAGTTTTTTTTTAATTTTTGGATCAAGATGAAAACACTTTAAATATCAAAACATTTTTTCTACTCTCCTATAATTAGGTAGAGCTTCAAAAATATTTTTAATTTAAAAGTTTTCAAATTGCCCCATAAAACCAAAGTAACACCTCTTATAAATAATAATTATCAAAAGTCTTCCTATAGTTAAGTAAGACCTCGATGATTATATTTACTTAATCTATTATCTTATTTTAAAACATTAAAAAAATAATTTTTGAAAATAAATGCATGAGATGTATGAATATAATAACATGTGATAGATGTATAACAATATAATATAGATGACAAAGTATGAATGCATGATAATATAAAAATGCATGTGATGACAAGGTAAAATGAAATGCAAATGCATGATTGATTTATGGTTTAAGGGTTAGTTTTGGGGTTTGGGTCGGTTTGGGGTCTAGGTTAGGATTTAGGGTTTTAGGGTTTGGGTTAGATTAGGTTTTTAGGTTTAGGGTATAGGGTTTTAGTGTTAGGGTTTAAGGTTTGGATTTAGGGTTTGAGATTTAGGGTTTGGATTTAAGGTTTGATGGGAGATTCAAGGTTTCAAGTTTGTGGTCTCAATTTTGGGGTTTCAAGTTTTTTTTTTTTTTTTAGTTTTATAGAAATAGAGATAAAATAAATGCAAATTACAAAAGTGCCATTAATGAATGCATGTGCCAAATGCATGACTTAGAAACATAATTACAAACTAAGGTATTTTCAAACTTGATATCACAAAACATGTAATGCATGAAATTTTCAGAAAGAAATAGATCAAACATAAAACTTTTCCAACTTTTGAAGTGTTCCACCATTTTTTTTTATGTTCTTCAAAATCGAACCAAACAAACATAAAAAAACATCCAAATAACCCATTCAACTAGCATTTGTCCATTGAAAAATTAATCCAACTCATTGAAAATTTAGTAGACATGACAAAAATACAATCCAATACATAAGATCAAGCAACATTTGGCCATAAATGGATGAGCAAGTTTCGGCCAAGCAAGGAAACTACCGTGGTCGAATACTTTATGGCATTTCCACAACTTGTTTTCATTTTTCTTAACTCAAACATGTATCAAACTTGAAGATATTCATCATGTAGAGACAATTTTAGTCACTAAAGAAATTTCATCAAACATGTAGTATACTAAAATAGCAAGAAAATCATATGAATAAGAACATAAACCAACACAAAGTATACATCAATATCTACTCAAATTTCATGCAAGATACAAGTAAACTCATCATCTAGTCATCATAAGTTTCACTTAAAAGCAAGGGAATCATCAAAATGAACCATAAAGAGGTTCAGCCATGAATGATTCAAGCTTGGTCATGATTTTTTTATTTTTTTAAATATTTTATCTCAAATCAAGCTATGAATCAGTTAATTGAGCTTTTAGATCAAATTTGAAGCTAAAAACACATAGAACTAAAGATTTTTTACATAAAAATAAAGAAGCAAATATGAAATATACTATGCAAATGTGATGAGATATGCCATGAAATGCAAGAATGTGTACTAGAAATTATACCTTTAAAAATGCTTTCTAAGTTTTTCTATTTTTTTCTTATTTTTTCCACTGATTTTTTCATCTTCTCCTCTTCCCTCCTTCTCCAACGTAAAAGGCACATTCCCTTGGAAAAATATCTCATGCAATAATCAACAATAGCCCTTGGATTTGAAACTCACTAATGGTTAAAAATTCTTCCTTGTTTTCTCTGCAAGAAGCCAACCTTAGCTATTAGATCAAGACTCCTTATAATATCTAATGGTCCACCTTGTTCACTGTAAAGATTAGATTTTTACAACCGCCAAACCAATGAAAAGACTATTTTGCTATTAGCACAAAGTTTTCAATATATAGGTCATTTTCTTAGAAATCAATGTTCTTATGCTCATTTTTGGGATTCTAAAGTACCAAAAATTATGAAATATTATGAAATTAAGACCTAAAAGTTTTCATGAAAATCCAATCTTGAAAAGGTTAAATTATGAAAATACCTCGAAGGGGTATTTTGCTAATTTCACACCTCATAAGGTACAGTTATGATCCTGAACGGATCAAAAATCATCAAATATTATAAAATCATGATTTGAAAAGTTTCATGAAAAATCAACCTCAAAATGATCAAATTACGAATTTAACTTTAAAGGGCATTTTGATAATTTTACACCTCCCGAGGTACAATCAAGGTTTTCAAATTTCCAAAAATCATAAAATAGTATCAAATCATGATCTAAAGCTTTTCAAAAAATTGTTATTGGAAAAAGTCAAATTATGAAAATATCCCTAATGAGCATTTTGGTAATTTTACACCTCCCAATGCGCGATTTGGGTTTTTAGTACATTAAAAATCATTAAAAAGATATTCATTTATGATATAAAAATTTTCATGAAAATTTGACTTCAAGAAAGGCAAATTACGAAAATACTCCTAAGGGGTGCTTTGGGAATTTTACACTTTCCAATGTGCAATAGAACTTTTTAGTGCTTTAAAAACTATCAATTTCAAATTTTAACCACAGTGATTCTAATTTGGTTATGAATTTGCGGATTGACCCAAGTTCTATCCCTTTTTATCAAGTTTGATCAATTTTGACTAAATTTGACTAATTTTGACTTTGATAATCAAGTTTGATTAACTTTGACAAGAGTTGACTTTAGGCATTTGACTCAAATTGGTCCAAATTTTGATTTTAGAAACTCGTCAAAAATTGAAAAAAAAAATTAGATATGAACTAGGTTGAATTTGAAGTGTTTTACAAATGACTAAAATTTTGTTCGAACAAAATTAAATGTCTACAACTGCCTTTCTTTACATATTTCTGAGAATCAAGAATATTGTAAAAATCAAAGACACCAATTTTTTTTTTACACCAAAGGAAGAAAGAGGTCTGTTTGCATATGCTTGTTTGTTTATTCTTATGTTGGAGGAGGTTTTTTTGTTTATTTTTTATTTTTTGTTTTGTTTTATGGTTTTTGTTTTGTTTTATTTTGTTTTATTTTATTTTATTTTTGTTTAATGTTTTTGAAAATTCTAAAATCTTAACCTTTAAATTAAAAAAAAAAATTGCACGAAGGACTTACAAATCATGACACTGAAAATAGATTCATCTCGAAATATTTATGAATCTTGCCTTGAAGATTTAGGGATTATACTTGGAGGACTTTAAAATTGTGTGAAGGACTTTGAAATTGTTAAAAAAATTTTGGAGTTTTGCCCGGAAGTCTTAGAAATTATTCAAAAATTCAAGGATTTGCCAAGAGGTCTTTGGAATTCTTTTGAAAATTTAAGACTTTACCTAGAGGACTAAAAAATCATTAAAAAAATTTAAGATTTTGCCCTGAGGTCTTAGAATTCTTTAAAAAATCTAAGGTTTTGCCCGAAAGTCTTGGAAATCATTCAAAAATTTAAGATGTTGCCCAAAGGTCTTAGAACTTAGTAAAAAAATCCAAGGTTTTGTCCGAAAGTCTTGAAAATCATTCAACAATTTAAGATTTTGCTTGGAGGTCTATGAAAGTTTTGTACTCATTCTCTCAATCATAATCTTCTCTAGAGTTTAAAAATTTTCACTTTTCATTCCAAAAGTTTTTCACTATTTGTTTCAAAACATCTTATCTTTTAGATTTGAAAATGCTCAAGATTTTAATTTTGTCTTTCAAAAGTGTTCCACACCATTTCTTGAATGTTTTAAAAGTTGAAAGAGCAAATTTCCTCTTTCTTGTTTTAGGACCTAAATTTGGCAAATATAACCATGATGCAAAAGGCTATTGAAATGATCATGCAAATGCAAATTTTTTACTTTATGCAAAGGGGCAAATAAATGCTCTATGTGAACATGAAAATGTCTTTTTCCTAATACAAATGCAAATGTTTGTTCCTTGTGCAAATGATTCATACAAATGCAAATTTATGTTCTAGTAATGCAGACAGATTACAATGATGTGGTGTAAAGACCTTTATTATGATGCAAATATGATGACGCAAAAATCTTTACCATGATGGAAATGTACACTTTTTTTACTTGATGCAGGTGTCTACATGAAGATGCAAATGCCAAAATTATTTCATTTTCCAGATATCTTTTCTATAAACTTCTTTTTAGCATTTCAACTTCCTTTTGAAAGAGTTTTATTTTCCATTTTTTCATGTCATTTTCTTTGTTCCTCCACCCATCTTTTTCATGGTCTCTTTACCAATTTCTACCTTTTTTTATTTTTCCATCATGTTTTTCTTAAGTTTCCTTTCATTTTCAACAAGCTTTCATGCAACATGCAATACTTATATGCAAAATGTGTTTGGACTTAACAAGAAGACACATTACCATTCTTAAAAACATTTTTTCTTTCTTCTTCTTCTATTTTTTTTTCAACAACATTAATTATTTCATAAAAAACCATTTTCATTCTTGATTACAAATTGGTCCAAAGGTTCTCATTGTCCAATTATTTTCTTTTACCAAATATGATTTCTTTATTTTTCACAAAATGTGTGACTAATTATTAAACATTTTTCAAAATATTCAATAAAATTTTTCTCACATAATTAAATTTCTTAGTCAAGATGAATGAAATATCTAAACAAATATGGCTTTAAGAGTCTCTTGAAAATTGGTGCTCCTTATTAGCAATGAAAGATGTTATAGTTTTTTTTTCAACTGGATTGGATGGTTCAGCATCTGAGAGCTTCACTATTTGAAGGAATTAAAAAGGGTGTATACCTTTTCATCTAAGCTCACAAATGAAACATAATTTTTTCTAAAGAACCTGAATCCCTTGAAAATTAAACACGTCTAACATTTTCTTTAGCATTCAAATGTGACATTTTGGTAGATGTCAGGATTAGTTGCGATGGGTTCAAAATTTTGAAAGGCCATTTAAGGATGAAGGAATGAAGGTTTGAATTTTCAAAATCAATCCCATTTTTTACAATTCAAACTTTTGGGACATAGATCTCTTCAAATATTCCAATGGGTTCTAGGCTGCCTTTGGTTAGCATCTATTTTGCTTAACATCAAAAATGGTTTTAAGGGCTTTAAGATTTGCTCTAGACTATCAATTTGTAGATTTTCACCTTAAAGCCACATTCATCTTTCTTTCTTTTTTTTTTTTTTTATTGATTATCACACCATACACTCTAAAATTAAAACTTATTTAAAATGAAATAATGATCCAAATGAGTAATTAAATGATAAAGGGAGACTAAAAGGTTCATGTGTTTAATAGTCATTCCTTAAAAAAAAGTTCTTCAATTATAAGCACCCATTCTCAATCCAATATGAACTTTTGTTAAGACGTAACATAGGCCAAGGTTCAAGGTTACCAAAGCAAAGGATAAATAAGTCCAAAATAAATGTTTAAGAGTGATCAACCAAGGATCATTTTTCATTTAAGGGTTTACTTTGGGGCATTTTTCTTTTAGTTTTCCCATATTTTTCACTCAATCATTCATTTCTTTTCTTGTCGTTCTTTTTTTTTCTTTTATTTCTTCTCCTATTTTTTTTACCCTTTTTGTTTTTATTTTTTTTCTTTTTTTTTTTCTCTTTTTTTATTTCATGTCTTTCCCTTTTCTTTCTTTCATTTCTTTCATTTTTTTTCACCATTTTTTTTGTTTTTTTTCCTTGAGTGAATTTAAAACTTAAGGACCTTTTATTTGATATTTTTCCCCCCAACATATAAGGTTCGTTCCTAGATATCACCATACTTAACCTTAAATGTATCATTTTTGCCCTTCAATATAGAAGGTGATCCTTAGTCAGGATTTATTTTGAAAGAATTTTCATCAGGCTCAAAAGGGTAGCAAAGGATAAATTTAGTTTGTGAAAGGATGATAAAAAATGACCATTTATTATCTCAAACATAAGTCATTCAAATTTGAAAAATAATTCTATTCGACAAAAAAAAAAGTTTGAATGAATTTTTTCTTTAACTCCTTATGAACTCTCTGGTTTTCTCTTACTGGTTTTTTCCCATGAATTTGTTAAGACCTTTTTGTTTTTTGATTTATTTGAATATTTCAAGTGCATGATATCATAACCAAAATTTTTTTCTTTTTTTTCCTCTTTATTTCTTTACATGCCTTTCACCACCATTTAAGAAAAATATCATGCTTTGGAAAACCACCCCTGATGAAGCTTAATTTGAGAAAAAGAGTTATGCGGAGTAAACTCATTTAAGGTATCAAAGAATCCATGTTACTTAAGTTGATCACAATTCATGTCGTCTTAAAGGCATGAGGATTTTTTTTTTTTTGTCAATGTGCCCCCAAGGTACTGGACAAGGATAATTTTTGAGGCAGATGAGTGAAAGCCTAGTATGTTTGTGGTCATTCAAAAGCGTTTAGGTGGCTTTGTGTTTTTTTTTTTTTTTTTTTGTAAAAAGCCTTAACATTTATCAAATTGTCATTTCTAAATTCTTAAGAAAAATATCGTATTTGCCTAATCTTTTAGGAATCTTGATTTTCCCTTTTGTTTTGAAATTGTTGTCCATTATTCATTACTTAAGAAAAAACCACCACTTTTGAATCACAATATTATCAAGCGAAGGCAAAGGTTTAGAAATTCAAGTTCATGTTTCTGGAAATATTATGGCTAATGAGTGAAAGCATTTAATAGTGTTGGAAATGGGTGTAAAGATATTTAGTGAATTTATTTCTAATAGTAATTGCCAACTTTTTTGAGATTCATTCTGTTATTTACTACAAAATAAAACTTTCTTTTATTTACACCTTAAGAACTCTAAAAGGTCCCTCATACCTCCAGACTAAACCCTTGTATAAGCCCTTGTGTGCATGATGGGGTGCAGCTTCACCAAGACCAAGTCTTTCACTTAGAACTATATGTCCCTTCTCTTCTAGTCTGCCCACTTCTTAGACTTCTTTATAGCTTTGTGTAGTTAGACTTTGGCTAGGTCGGTTTGTTCCTGCCAAGTTTTGGCATACTTATACGTTGTTGGATTAAACCTTGTGTAACTTGCTGCAATTGAACATGGTATCAGTGGCTAATACCTTGTCATAATCTCAAAAAGCTTTGGTTCATTGCTTCACTCCGTTATAAGTTATAGGAGAATTAGGCAACATCAAATAGCTTGGGCCAGTCTCATTGTATGGCACTCACACAGTGCCTGAGGTAGATCTCTAATATTCCATTTGCTCGTTCAGTCTGCCCATTGATCTAGAGATACATGTTGGTGGAAAAGTTCAAGTTTGACCCCAACAATTTGAACAACTCAATCCAAAACTACCTTGTGAATCACCCGTCTCGATCACTAACAATGGTCTATAGTACTTTTCTTTTTATGATTTTGGAAACTAATTATGTGGGGGTTTTTATTCAAACAATCGCATAAAAACAAAATTTTATAAAAAAAATTCAAAGCATCTATTTCTTCCGGAATAAACTTTAACAAGATTAATCCAAATAATTCATAGGGACACCATATGCATGTCATGCACAAAATAAAAAGTCAATGGTTTAAATAAAAAAATTTTTAAAAAATCCTATCTAGATCTTTAAAAACTTGGGACTTTCTTCCATATTTCCATTCTTCATATTTTGTGACTGGACAGAGTCAACTTCCATTATTCCATAAGTTTTTTAGTCAAAATACTGCTCTTGATAAAATCCTTAACCCTTTTTTCAGTTGTCTGCATTTTTCAATTAAGTGACCAATTGCCCCCATATGATAATCATACTTACCATTAGGATCATAACTCCTTGTAGATGGATTTGGTGTTGTTTTATAAGGCATAAGAGTGAGGTACTGGCCTTTTATTAGCAAAGCCAAAAGGTGAGAAATTGGGATTAGAAGTTTCTCTTGATCTTTACTAGTTCTATGTTGGTAGGGTGGTAGGCTCAAGTGTAGGGAGAGGATTGTGAGTAGTCATTTGAAGATGGAGACTTGCTTGAAAGCCCAAATGTTGGCTTGGTTGACAAAGACATGGACTTTGAGAGATATTGCTTATGGTTAGGAAATAAGGTTAATGAAAAGGATATGGGATGAAGTTTTTGGATAGATTTTTTCCACTATGGCTGCTTGTGCTACCCCTAGGTTCTTTTTTGATTTACTAGCCTTTTCAATATCAGTTGAATCTTTCAACATAATCTATCCACTCTTAATTGCCTTTTCTATCATTTCCCTAGAAATCACTATGTTAGTGAAAATTTTGGAGACATTTCCAATCATTCTTTTGTAATAGGAAGTGTTCAAGGAATTAATGAATAGAACAATAATTTTTATTTCTGTCAGAGGTGATTGTACTTCAGCTACCATGTCTCTCCATCTATGTGCGCACTTTTTAGAAGTTTTGATTGACATTTTTTTCTCATATTTTATAGGGAGAACCTATCAAATGCCATATCTGACACATGTTTATATTGCACTATAAAGGACCTAGCCAGATCTTTCCAAGAACGAATCTTACTTTGATCTAACTAGACATACCACCTTATTGTAGACTCGATAAGACTATCTTAAAAATAATGGATCAATAACTTATCATCATGGGTGTGGCCTATCATCTACTGCTAATACACAGTGATGTGTGCCGAAGGACATTTTTTCCATCATACTTGTCGAAATCTAAGTTTTTAAATTTTAATGGAATTACAAAATCAGACACTAGACCTATTTCGCTGGCATCAACACTCCCATATATATAATGGCCTTCAATTGCCTTCAATCTTTCTTCTAATAGGTCATATTTATCCTTCATCACTATATCCCCTAATAGATCTGACACCCTTTTTAATTTCTCCCTTTGTTTAAGATCATCCAAATTAGACATAGTAATGGGGTCTTACGGAGTAGGCCCGAGATTGGTATTGATTTGAACGGGAGGAAACTTGGTAAAAGTGCCAATATAAGGTTGATAGGTTGCTGAAGGTGCTTGTGGCATATAAGAGTCTTGACCATATGGATATGTAAACTTAGGTGGATACAATGGTTTCTTAACTGTTGTTTCTTCCCTTACCCTGTGTGTTTCAATACTCCCTTTTCTTTTTGTCAAACCCACTAGCATCTGTTTCAATTCTACCAATTGTTTGTTCATATTCTTTTACATTCTTACAATGTCTCTCCAAACTCTTCCTGCACTCTTTCCATCCTTTTAATCCTATTAGCATTCTCTTGTTCCATGATTCTTAAGATGAGTTATCATTGAACTTTCTATTAATTACCTAAAGTCAAAAGTGTATGATGTGAATTTTATTATTAGCCTTAAGAGATAGTTTAAAAATCCTCTAATATTTAGGCAAGACCTTTAACAATATCTCTTTACTTCAAAGGTTTGACAAAAGTATACTTACAATCACCATTCCTTGTCTTTAGCTGGTATTAAAAATAATGAATTCAAAAAAATGATGCACAGTATGCAAGTCTAGTTTTACTTTGTCAAAAAGAAAGAAACCTTTAAATCCCTTCTTATATTTAAGCAAGGTTTTTTAAAGGTATTTCCCTTGCTTCCAATTGATCTCCCATTTTCACCCATTTGATACCCACCAAGATAGGCATTTTATTTCAAAAGGTTTAGACCAAAGGTCTATGGTATTGTTTTTATGAATGAATGCCACCTAACAAATGCTAATTTGCATGACACAGAGAACACATTTATGAATATATGAATATGATGATGATGATGTAAAAAAAAAATTGTCATGAAATGCAAACATGCCTAAGACAAAGGATTTCATATGTACAAGACCCAAATGATAAAATCACATCACCCATGAATATGTATGCAAGAAATGTAATGTCCTACTACAGGGATGGTGCGATATTTGTCATATTGAGTGCAATTTATACAATGTATGCTTTAAAGACTCTACCTATTCATGAATACATATATATAGAATGCAATGATATACTTACACGAGTGATAAAATGTATACCTATGACTAATGCAACCTACTTGTATGAAATGCACTGCCTATCATATATCTATTGATATGGATGGGATGAATGTATGTACCATCTATTAACATGTGCATGAAATGGAATGCATGTACTATCCATTGATATGGATGAGATGGAATACATGTAGTATCCCATTACTATGTACATGAGATGGAGTACATGTATTATCTTATTATATCCAATCATGATAAAAAAAAATGTATGAAAAAATGAAATGCAAATCATGAAACGACATTCAAACTCAAAGCCTTCATTTTTTTTTAGGAAGAAAAATTCATTAAAAAAACACATGAAATGCAATCACATAGAATGACTAGGATTCAAAGATTTTTTTTCTTTTTCCATTTCTATTGTTTTGTTTCTTTTGGTTTTTTTTTTTGTTAGTTTACAACAAGGAAAAATTTAAGAACACAAAAAGAATCACACAAAATTGACTAAGATTCAAAGATTTTTTTTTTAATTTCTGACATTTATTATTAAGCCAATAAACAAAAAACTTAAACCCTTCATTTTTTTTTATTGCCAATTTTGGACACAAATCAAATAAATTGAACTACATGAAAAAAATAAATTTTACTAAAGCATTTTTTTCTTTTTTTTTTTAAAAACCAAGGATTGTTTTTTGTTTTTTGTATTTTTAATGATTCTTTTTTTTTTCCTTTTTATTAAAAGAAATAATACAACTATCAAATTAACAAAAACATAAACAAAAAAGGTGAAGGGTGATCCTTCGTATGACTTATTCAAGGTAATTACTATGGAAAAGGTGTGGCAAGGCTCAACCTAGGGCTACCACCCTAAAGCTCACTATATGTTGGGTTGGGAATTAATGCATCTAAGGTTCTCAAATTGTTCCTCACATCATTGTCCATTACAAACTAGTGTGCCCTCTTAACCCTCACCCATTGTAGGCTACAAACAAAAATGGTTCAATTTGAATGAAAGTATTTTACTAGCCATTATGGAAGTTTACACCTTACAAGGACGTAGCTACTTTGCTTCTTCCTAAATAGGGTTAGAACCCAAATATAGAGCTTATGCATGCAATACAAATGTGAATGTATGCAACGGAACAAGCAAATTTTTTCCTAAAACAATCCCATCCTAAATGCCCCATAAATATTAAGAACAAAATAAATAACAGAAATATATAATAAATGACATAATTAAAATATACATGAAATGGCATGATTAAAATATGCATGAAATGACATATTTACAATATGCATGAAATGACATGATTACAATATGTATGAAATGACATATTTAAAGTATGCATGAAATGACATATTTATAATATGCCTAAAATGATATATTTACAATATCCATGAAATGTAAAACACACTTTTTAAACATTTTTTTAATTTTTTGAAATTTTTTTCATTTTTTATGAGAAAATAGGAAAATTAAAATCAAAACATTTTTTTATTTTTCATTTTTTTGAAATTTCCAATTTTTTTAAAAAAATCAAAATAAAGAAATTAAGATTAAAAACCAGTTATGACCATTAAACCAAAATTAAGGATAACATGCAATCAATAGTTAGCCTAACCCTCAAATGTATCCCCAATGGAGGTTCCAAGCTATTGTGACGTCTCAGGACCAAGGGATGGGCTGACTCAAAAGCCAGATGAATGAGGAATATGTCGTAAACGGAGGATTAAAAAATATTTTTAATAAAAAATAAAAACAAAAAAGTCACCATCAATCTTTTTTAGGGTGAAATTTTATCTTTTTAATAAAACATTTTACAATAGGTTAAAAAGTTTTAGAAAAAGAACAAATTTGGGTCTATGAAATCAAAGTTGAGTCCAAGAGTCAATTACATGTAGGGAAGGATTAGCACCCCTGCAGCATCTGTTAAAGACAATACAAATTGATTACATGTTATCCTTTAATTTTAATTAAAATGGTCCTATTTACTTAATGTTTAAAATTAATTCCTTTTTTTTTTTTTTAAATCAAATTTAAAAATAAAAGTTTTTTTAAATTTTTTTTATCAAAATAAAACATTTTAAATATCGAAATACTTTTTCTTCTTTCTTATAATTAGGTAGAGCTTCAAAAATATTTTCAATTTAAAAGTTTTCAATTTGCCCCATAAAACCAAAATAACACCTCTCATAAATAATAATTACTGAGGGTCTTCCTATAGTTAGGCAAGATCTCGATGATTATATTTACTTAAGATATTATCTTATTTTAAAATATTTTTTTGAAAAATAATTTTTGAAAATAAATACATGAGATGCATGAACATAATAACATGTGATGAATACATAACAATATAATATAGATGACAAAGTATGAATCCATGATAATATAAAAATGCATATGATGACAAGGTAAAATGAAACACAAATGCATGATTAATTTAGGATTTAAGGGTTGGTTTTGGGGTTTACATTGATTTAGGGTCTAGTTTAGGCTTTAAGGTTTTTAGGTTTAAGGTTTAGGTTTTAGGGTTTTTAAAGTTAGGGTTTAGGTTTAAGGTTAAGGTTTAGGATTTGGATTTAGGGTTCGGGTTTAAGGTTTGGATTTAGGGTTCAAGTTTAGGGATTGGATTTGGGGTTTGGGATTTAGGGTTTGGATTTAAGGTTTGATGGGAGATTTAAGGTTTCAAGTTTAGGGTTTCAATTTTCTTTTGAACTTTACGAAAATAGATACAAAATGAATACAAATTACAAAAATACCATTAATGAATGTATGTTCCAAAATGTATGACTTAGAAACATAATTACAAATTAAGGTATTTTCAAGCTTTATATCACAAACAAGTAATGCATGAAAATTCAAGAAAGAATAGATCAAACATAAAACTTTTCCAACTTTTGAAATGTTCCACCATTTTTCTCTTTTTCTTTTTGTGTTCTTTAAAATCCAACCAAACAAACATTAAAAATCATCCAAACAACCCATTCAACTAGCATTTTTCCATTGAAAAATTAATCCAACACATTTAAAGTTTAGTAGACATGATAAAACCACAATCCAATACATAAGATCAAGCAACATTTGGCCACAAATGGATGGGCAAGTTTCAGCCAAGCAAAGAAACTACCTTGGTTACTCTATGGCATTTCCACAACTTGCTTTCATTTTTCTTAACTCAAACATGTATCAAACATCAAGATATTCATCATGTAGAGACAATTTTAGTCACTAAAGAAATTTTATCAAACATGTAGCATACTCAAATAGTGAGAAAATCGTATGAACAAGAACATAAACCAAACACAAAGTATATATCAATATCTACTCAAATTTCATGCAAGATACAAGTAAACTCATGACCTAATCATCATGAATTTAACTTAAAAGCAAGGGAATCATCAAAATGAAGCACAAAGAGGTTTGGCCATAGAGGATTCAAGCTTGGCCAAACTTCAAAATGGTTTAATGGTGGATTGATTTTTTATTTCTTTATCTTTTGTCTTAAATAAAGCTATGGATTAGTTGATTAAGCTTTTAGATCAAATTTGAAGCTAAAAACACAAAGAACTAAAGATTTTCTCCAAAAAAACAAAAAAATAAACAAGCAAATATGAAAAATACTATGCAAATGTGATGATAAATGACATGAAATGCAATAATATGAACTAGAAATTACACCTCTAAAAATGTTCTCCAAGTTTTTCTAAATTTTTTCTTATTTTCACCACTGGTTTTTTCAATTTCTCCTTTTCCCTCCTCTTCCAACGTTAATGGCTACTTGGAAAAATATCTCATGCAAGGATCAAAAATAGCCCTTGGATTTGAAACTCATCTAATGGTAAAAAATTCTTCCTTGTTTTCTTTGCAACGAGCCACCTTTAGCCATTAGATCAAGACTCCTTATAAAATCCAATGGTCCACATTGTTCACTGTAAAGATTGAATTTTTATAGCCATTAAACCAATGAAAAGATCATTTTGCCATTAATATAAATTTTTTCATATTTAAGCCATTTTCTTATAAATCAATGTTCCCATGCTCATTTTTTAGATTTTAAAGTATCAAAAATCATGAAATATTATGAAATTAAGTTATAAAAATTATCGTGAAAATCCGACCTCGAAAAGATCAAATTATGAAAATACCTCATAAGGGTATTTTGGTAATTTCACAACTCTCGGGGTACTACTATGATTCTGAATGAACCAAAAATCAACAAACAATATGAAATTATATCTAGAAAGTTTCACAATAAAATGACCTTGAGAAGGTCAAATTACGAAATTAGGTCAATGGGGTATTTTTGTTATTTCACATCCCTAAGGTACAATCAAGGTTTTCAAAGTTCTAAAAATCATCAAATATTATAAAATCATAATTTGGAGCTTTTCATGAATTTTCAACCTAAGAAAGGTCATAATTACAAAAATACCCTTAAGGGGCATTTTAGTAATTTTACACCTTTTAAGGTGTAATCTGGGTTTTTAGTGTATCAAAAATCATTAAAAAAAATTCATTTATGATTAAGAAGTTTATATGAAAATTTGATTTCAAGAAAATTAAATTACAAAAATACCCACAAGAGACGTTTTGGTAATTTTACGCTTCTCGAAGTGCAATCGAACTTTTTGTTACTTTAAAAATTACCAATTTCAATCTTAAACCACATTAGTTTTAATTTTGTTGTGAATTTTGATGATTGACCTGGGTTCTATCCATTTTTATCAAGTTTGATCAATTTTGACTAAATTTGACTTTGTTTGATCAAGTTTGACCAGGTTTAACTACAGTTAACTTTAAGGTATATTAGGTCAAATTAGTCTAAATTTTGATTTTAAGAACTTGTAAAAAATTGAAAAATATTGGATTTGAATCGAGTTGAATTTTGAGTGCTTTATAAATGATCTAAAATTTGCCTGGATAAAATTAGGTGTCTACACCTTGCATGTTTCCATTTTTTACAAGATAAGTTTAAAGTTTTAGAACTTAATTTACTACAAACTTACCCTTTAACATAAAGCATCTTTCTTAGCATTTAATATAGGATCCAATGCCATCTTGATAAGATCTTTTTTTGAACTTACCCTCAATGTGAAGGGTGATCCTTGGTTGGGATTCATTTAAGAAGAAATCAACAATCTCAAAAGATGTAAGCAAATGGATAATTTCTTATTTTGCGAAAGGAATTTGAAAGATGGCCATTTTTCATTTCAAGTATGGATATTTCAATTGAAAAGCATTTTTCAAGAGATGATTTTCTTTTCTTTTTGATCTTAGGTTCATTTGAATGTCTTACATGCCTAGTGCAACTCTTTTCTTTCATTTTCATTTTTCATTTCTTCTTTTTTGTTTGCAATTTATGCTTAGAATGCACCATCTCAATTTTGTAACTAAGCAAAGGCCCAATGTAACAATCTTCATTTCATGCCCACTCATGATGTTCATGCAATTTGTGTTCAATTAATGACAATGAATGTCATACATCAAAATATTAAAACAAAGGATATTGTGGACATCAGATAATTTTGCTGTTTTGCTAAATTTGCCTCAAGATATGGGCAAAGAACAATTTTGCAAAAATAATTGAAAAAGAAACATAATGTTGAATAGGTCAAGATGTTGGTAAAAAATATTAAGAAAATATGGTTTTTCAGTAAGTTACCCCAATGAAAGGTTTGAAAAGTTTGAACTTTCTAAAGGAACTTGGGTGATGATACATTTGAAATAGCCTTAACACTTATCAGATCACCACAACTTAAAATCTTTCAAAAAATGTATCATCTATTGGCTTTCAAAGAAATTTTAAAAATATTTTCAAATTAACAAGTTTTTTCATTACCCATAACCTTAATGAAAGTCATTAACTTTGAGATCATTATGGTCAAAGTCGAAATGAAGTCTTTGAAACTCAAACTAATGCCTTTTAAATATTCAAGCCTTTGAATGATCTAAATTTTAACTAAATTTAAGCAAGATAAGATTAGTGAAAGGAATAGGTATATTCATTCTTGACAATAATCACCAATTCTCCTAATATTGCTATCATAAAAGTTTTTTTTTTAAAAAAAATCATTTTCTCCAATTAAGGAAAAAAATTATGTGGATTTCCATTGCCAAAACATCGAAAACTCAAAAGATGAAAGAAAAGAATTTTCAATATTTACAAATTTCTTCCAATTCATGGCAACATGTTATAATGCTCAAACACTAAAAGCCATTCACTATGTACAAAACCAAAGTTAGCCAAGATTGCTTTTTGAAAAAATAGGCATTTAGCTATTTTATGCACAAAAAATTAAGCTGAAGTTGTTCATGCATGAATTGTTTACATAAACAACAAAAACAGATGTACAAATTCATATATGTAACACATGAAGAAATGAACCCAAATTATGTAACAAGAAGATAATATATTCTAATTCAAAATCTCATCCATTTTTATGCAAAATTCTTAAACAAGAATATAAATATGAACAAATCAAAATAAAAATAAAACATGTTCCTTCTTGTGTCTTAATCTTTGGTTATTTACTAACAATGGATGAATATAACTCTAACTTAGGGTTGGCTTCTTATGGCTCATTATATGTAGGGGTTTAGATGTCTTGACAATCTAAAAGTTTTCAAATTACTCCTTACATCATTGTTCATTATAGACTAGTAAGACACCCCAATCCTCACCCATTATAGGATTTAAGCGAAAATGGTTCAATTTGAGTGAAAGTACTTTGCTAGCTCATACGAAGGTTATCACTTCACAAAAGTATAGGTACTATTTTCCTTCTAAAAGAAGAAAAAACTAGGGTAAAGACCTCATAAATGTAATGCATGTATAATGTGTATGAAGGAACATGGAAACCCTTTTACACATTTTATTAAAAAGTTTCAGATTTCACCCCTTTTCAAGTAATTCACTAAAGGATAATACAAATACAAACATGTTAGTAAACAAAAATATATACACAAATGATCAAAGTAAGACTAATAAATAAAGCATAAGATAACCTAAGATTAACAACTGGCTCGACTCTCTAATGTCCTCAATGAAGTCACCAAGTTATCATAACATGTAAGTATAAGAACTAGCCCATTAGACACAACACATAGAGTTTCCATTAATCTTTTTTAACTAAGTGTGATTGAAATAATTATCATTTATTTTCAAACTTTTTTAAAAAAAATTTATGTGATGCAAATACCAGAGAATACAAGAAAATTGAAATTATTAGTTATGCTAACCTATATATATTTTATTAAAACACAATCCTAATTTAAGAATTCAAATCTGTACAATATTAAATAAATAAGTATGTAAACTAAAAGAAACTAATAAGAAAATAAGAAAACTATAATACTTGAAAAAAATCAAAATAAAAAAATAAACTAAATAAAAAAATTAAATAAAAAGAAATAGCAAAGTACTTATCATCAAACTTCTATATGAATGTCAACTTCAGTGGAAGTGGTGATGACATAGGATTGGTCCACACTCCCAAGCAATGAAATCAACACTCTCCCTAGAGTAACATTTTCTCTAAACTTGGTGGGTCTAGGCTTGATTTCAACTGTTACTTTTTTGTTCGTTCTCTTTTTTATTTTTTTAAATTTAAATCACTTAGTCAGTGTTTAGTATGAAGTGATGAGTTTAAAAATTACAGTGATCTGCATTAAGTAATTATATTACCTTATTATTAGCAATTTAAGAATCTTAAGTGATAATGATATTAAATCATTGGGATGAAAAGATCACTGTCTTGAAAAGTGATCTAATCTCCATTTAAAAGGTCGGGAAAGTTTAATCACGGTGAGAAAGTAATCTCTACTTTTTTTTTACTAATTTACCCTGATTATAGCGAAAATAAAAATAGGATTCCCTCCAAATTTATTCTTTTTAAGCAGAAGAGAAATTAACCATTCTCATTGACTCTGGGTATGATTTTCAACTTTTCCCTCGTTCTTTTCTAGATTTTATTAAGTTTTTTTGTTGTTTATATTAGTCATTTTTAAAAATATTTTCATTTTTTTTCCAATAGGTGTTTGCAGAGCTTAAAGCATTGTTTTTGAAGTTTCTAAGTAAGAGCAACCATCCCCATATATACTGTTAACCATCAATCTCGTTAAAATTAGTGGTTGATTTTTTTTTTTTTAAGTTTATGGTTGTTTTGGCTGTTATTATGTTATTAGTTTTTTATTTCTTTAATTATCCAAAAAATTGTTTCTTTTCAAGCCATACCAATATTTTGACTTAATGAATGTGGATGTTTGGGCTTATATCAGTTTATAAACATGCATTATTTTTGGAAATATTATATGCAGCATGACTTGATTTCCAAAGCTTACGCTTTTGCAAAATCTTATTATCATTACTATGCAAATGATGTTATTTGAAAAATTATATTCAATCCTATTATTTATAACAATACTTATACTTCAAAAGAAAGAGACCCATAATTCATTAGGACAGAATGGAGATGCTTGGTGTAGACATCATATTAGAATATCAAATATTGGTAAAATTGTGTTTGATACTGATCTAGGGTGCATAGAGAACATAAGGATGGATAGAAAAGCATTTCAAAAGTTATATCACCTATTAAGAATAGTCACTAAACTCAAACCAACTAAGAATATAGATGTAGAGGAAATGGTAGCTATTTTCCTACATGTAATTGCACATGATATTAATAATAAAGTTATGAAAAGACAATTTGCTTGTTCTGGCGAAACCATTAATCAACAGTTTTATGTTGTCCTCAACTCTGTGTTATGTCTCTATTCCATGTTGTTAAGAAAACCTGAACCAGTGATAGAGATTGCAATATTGATAGGTGAAAGTGTTTCAAGGTATATGTTAATAAAGAAAAGGTTTTTATTTTGTTGTTACATCTTTTGTCTTAATATTCTTTTAAATTAAGTTATTTTTTATGTAGAATTGTCTTGGTGCACTTGAAGGGACATATATAAGAGTCCATGTAAATGAGGTCGACAAACCTAGGTATCAAAATCACAAAGGTGCAATTGCTACTAATGTTTTAGGTGTTTGCACCTGAGACATGCAATTTATATGTGTCTTGCCTGGTTGGGAGGGTTCAGCTAGTGATTTTAGAGTGTTTTAAAATGCCATTTCCAAAAGAAATGGCTTAAAAATACCATAAGGTATGCAAAAATTCATATAAAGTAAAATTGAACTTTTTCATATCATATAAAAGCATAATTTAATTGTATTAAAACTAATTAAATCAATTATATTATATTATAAGATACTATTCTTATGTGATGCTGGTTACACAAATGAAGAAGAGTTTCGACTCTTTATAAAGGGGCAAAGGTATCATTTGAAAATGTGGAGGCAAGGGCAACAACCTACTAGTGCTCATGAGTTCTTAACATGAAGCATTCTTGAGCTAGAAATGTCATAAAGAGGTGTTTTGGCTTGCTCAAAGCAAGATGGGCAATTTTAAGAAATAAGTCCTTTTACCCTGTGAAAACTTAATACGGGATCATTAATGCTTGTTGTCTTCTTCATAATTACATCAAACAAGAAAATAGCTTTCAATCTTTGTCATAACGTTTAGATCTAGGGATCTATCGATAGACATTGACTTTAAGGAGTCGTCACCAATCTTTTTTATTTAGGTGCGATTGGCTACCTAATGATCTATCTTTTCAAGGAACACCTAAACTTAAGGGTTCCTAAAAGAATAAGCTCGGGTCTATTAACCAGACCAAGGTTCGGGAGTACGGTTACATATGAGGAAGGTTATAGCACCCTCACAATGCCCATCAAAAGATGGTACCAACTTAATTTTGTGTTATCCAATAAGCCTTAAAAATTTTACCAAGTAATTAATTATTAAAAATTATTCTTAATTGACTCCAATACTTTTGGCAAAAAGTTAAAAAAATTCCCTCACCTCAAAAGTATGCAAGAAAACTATTGTTTCACTTGCAAAGGCTCCATCGTCAGATTATTTAACATTAAAAAAAAATTCAAGACAAGAAAGGAAAAAATAAATAAAATAATGATTCAATTTTTGTTGCAAATCCTTTTTTATTATTTTTTTAAAAACTCATTACTTTTGTACAAGAAAAATTGATACTTTTAACTTTTCTTTAAAGCATTCAAAAATTTTAATTTTACGAAAAATTGATACTTTCAATTTTTTCTCAAAATATTTATTTGATAATTTTTATTTTTGAGGAGAATTAGTACTTCTAACTATTCCCTAAAATGTATTTTTTGGAAATTTTATTTTAGAAATTGCATTTTAGGAAAAATTGATACTTTCAACTTTTCCTCAAAATACTTTTTTTTTTGGAAATTTTATTTCAATAATTTTATTTTCAAGAAAAATTGATACTTTCAACTTTTCCTAAAAAATATTATTTTTTTAAATTTTATTTTTAAGGAAAACTGATACTTTTAACTTTTCACTAAAAATATATTTTTTGGAATTTTTATTTTAGGAAAATCATTAAAAAAAGAAATAAAATAATAAAATAAAAATAAAAATAAAAATAAAAATGAAGGAATAATAATAATAATAATAAATCAATCAATCAATGAAAGAAAAAAAAAAAGCTTAACGCGGCTCGGCTTGAGCGGCTAGAATTGACTCGGCTTGAAGAAGAAAAACAACTCGAAAATGCAGCTTGGGAGTGCACGGCTTGGCTCGGCTCCAGGGGTCAGCTGGCAGTCGGGTCAAACGTGGGTCAAAAGTAGGTTGACACTCGAGTAGGGTCACCTGATGGCAAAACGCGCAGATCTTCTGAGAATAGTAAGGCTAAAACAACATCATTTTTCTGAAGGTATAAAAGGTTCCAATTTTTATTTTTTCATAGATTGCTTCCTTCCCTCTCTCTTTCCTCTTTTTTTTGCTCCTCTTTCTCTCTAAAAGAACCTAGAATCCAATTGAATGTTCTACCGAAATCTGAAAAAAGACATCGAAAACTTCAAAGTTAGCCAGAAAACTCGTTGGAAAATTTAAATGCCGCCAAAAAGTTCATTGAATTTTGGAAATTTTCTAGAAATTTAAAAAGAAAACTCAAAAATTTGGAAAAATTTTCCTAAAAACTTTAAACTACCTCAAAACACTATTTTTGCTTCTGTTTCACCTCTGTATTATTTCCCTTCTATTCTCTGTGATCTATGGACCTATTTATAGGGATTGATAAGAAGAGTTTCTGATCAATCCCAATTCCCTCTGGGATTTGGATTCAATCTTTGAATCCAATCCCAACTCTGCCAGCCCCCAAATTCACGACAGAATACATTCTAATTTTTTCTGATCCTAATCCAACCAAAGATTGATCAAGAAAAAGATAAAGTCAATAATAATAATAATAATAATAATAATAATAATAATAATAATAATAATAAATAAATAGATAATAAATAAATAAATATATTAATAGATAAATAATAAAAAATAATTAATAGATAAATAATAATAAAAATAAATAAATAAAAATAAAAATGCAAATGGCCTTACTCATTTGGACTAGGCCCAATTAATCCGAGCCTGGACCAAATTGGGTGTCCATAGCTACCCCTCTTTGCACATTTTTTGTGAAACAAGAATTATGCAAAGACGTAGACACCTATTCAAGACTCCACTTGACCTTTTTTTTATTTTTATTTTTTTTGTTAAAATTTTGATCAAAGCTCCTCTAAGCAAAGGCTTAATGACTTAAAAAAATAAACATAGCTTCTCTAATCAGAGGTTCAACGACTTAAAAAAATAAACATAGCTCTTCTAATCAGAGGCTCAACGACTTTGGAAAAATAAATAAAGCTCCTCTAAACAAAGGCTCAATAACTTTGGAAAAATAAATAAAACTCCTATAAATAGAGGCTCAACGACTTTGAAAAAATAAATTGCTCCTCTAAACAGAGGCTCAATAATTTTGAAAAAATACATTGCTTCTCTAAATAGAGGCTCAACAACTTTGAAAAAATAAATTGCTCCTCTAAATAGAGGCAACAGAACTTTTGGGAAAATAAATGGCTCTTATAAATAAAGGCAATAAAACTTTAAAAAATAAATGGCTCCTTGAAAATCATGTCTAGAGGAGTCAAAGATCTTGTCTGAAGGAATTTCAGGAGATTATGCCCAAGGGTCTAACAAATCGATCCTGATATAAAGAGATATCCTTTTCCAAGGATTAGAAACTTACCTCACAAGTTTTTTCTCAAACGAGAATTGTAAAATAAAAAAAGTCTTCACATCTGTCTTCTTCATGTGGGATCTTGGAATACCCTTGCTCTTTGAATTTATGCACTATACTTTCTTAAATGCATATATGCTATGCGAAATACAATGCGTGTAAAATTCAATGCATGTTATGTAAATGCTGGCTAATTAATTCCTATTCAATTGTTGTACTCAAGTTTTTCAAGCTTTTTCTTAGGCCTCGAACCCTTTGTTCTTCAAAAACCAAGTCAGCATAACTTTCAATCATCTCTTTCATTTAATTCTCACATTCTTTCTACAAGAAATTCCTTTCCAAATTAAATGTCCTTATTAGGAACTAAACATCTCAAATTTACCCTTATCATTCTCGACCTTTCCAATGTAATGTAGAAATCTTTCATGCTATTATTCATTTATCAATCATTATTTCAATCTCAAAAAGTAAGAATGCATTCCCACATTTCTTTCATTGTGAGATATGAAAAAGAAAAGAATAAGAATGGTTAGAAAATAATCAATAGAAGAGACAAAGAAAAATATAGAGAATGAAGTGGAATATTTTTTATTAGCAAAAATGATGGCAAACTTTGGCCAAGAAAGAATTATAAAAATGGGTATAGGGAGAGAATACCCAAAAATGAACAATCAGATAATCATGATAACACATCTTGAAGTCTTTTTAGAAAAACTCAACCACCTGACACACTTAACAACTTAGAGCTCTTCAGAATTTGCTAGCCTTCATGCCAGTGAATTTTTTAATTTGATGCTATATTCTTCTTACCTAAGTTGCTTTTTTCAGGTTTTCAACTTAAATAAACCTCATTTTTGACTCAAATCGCCATCTTAAGGTTTTTTACCTTGAGTCCTCTTTTTTCTTTATTTTTTTTATTTTTTATTTTTTTTCTTTTTTTTTTCAAGCATAGTACTTTTTCATAGCATCAGAATTTATAAGATGAGGTAAATCATTTTCATCCATCTCAGCCAATATCAATGCTCCACCCGAGAAAGCCCGTTTCACCACATATGGCCCTTCCCAATTCGGAGTCTATTTTTCTTTATTATCATGTAATTTGGGAGAATTTTTTTTAAAACCAACTCTCTTTCTCGAAAGCAACGGGGTCAAACTTTTTTGTCATGAGCCCTCATCATCTTTTTTTGATATAGCTGACCATGGCATAATGCAGTCAATCTCTTTTTTTCAATGAAATTCAACTGTTCATAGCACTCTCGAACCCATTCAGCCTCTTTCAGTTCAACTTCCTTTAGAACCCTCAAGGATGGGATCTTTACTTCTACTGGCAATACAGCTTCCATCCCATAAACCAAAAAAAATGGAGTTACCCCAGTAAAGGTACGCACTGATGTTCGATATGCATGCAGTGCAAATGGCAACTTCTCATGCCAATCTTTATAGGTTTCAATCATCTTCTCAAAAATTCTTTTTATATTTTTGTTAGCCGCCTCAACTGTCCCATTCATTTTCGGACAGTATAGTGCTGAGTTATGATGCTTGATCTTGTATTGGGCACATATTTCTTGCATTATCTTGCTATTCAGATTCTTGGCATTATTTGAAATGATTTTTTTCGAAAGTTCATATTTGTAAATAATCTCTATTTTTATGAAACTACAAACTACAGATTGTGTTACATTTGCATATGATGCTGCCTTCACCCATTTCGTAAAGTAATCTATCATCATGAAAATAAATCTATGCCCATTAGAAGCCTTTGGGGTAATAAGATCAATGACATCTATGCCCCACATAGAGAATGGCCAAGGTGGTGCTAAAACAAGTAAAGCAAATGGCGAAGCATGAATCTTGTTAGCATATATCTGGCATTTATGACATTTACGAGCATAGTCAATGCCATCACTTTCCATTACCAATCAATAGTATCTTGCTCTCATGATCTGTCTTGCCATCATATGCCCATTAGCATATGCCCCACATATTCTATCATGTATCTTTTCAATGATTTTTTTTACCTCAACTTTACTTACACATCTCAACAATACTTTATTATAGCTTTTTTTGTACAGAACATCCCCATCAAGGAAAAATCTCATAGCTAATCGTCGGATGACCCTTTTATCATTCTTTGTTGCTTGGATTAGGTATTGCTGGTTCTTAATATACTGTAAGATATCATAATACCAGGGCTTCTTATTTTTCTCTTCTTCTACATTAGAGTAGTGAGCTGGCATATCTTTGACATCTAACTTAATAGGTTGAATATCAGTATTATCACTAATTCAGATCATTGCTGCCAGAGTAGCCAAGGCATCAGCTATCAAATTCTCCTTTCAAGGTAAATGATCAAATTGGACATCTTCAAACTACTTTATCAACTCTAAAATATACTTATGATATGGAACGAGTTTTGAATATCTTGTCTCCCATTCTCCTTTCAATTGATATATAACTAGAGCTGAGTACCCACACATTTTTAGTGCTTTAACTTTCCTATCTATAGCAGCTTGTAAACCCATAACACATGCCTCATATTCAGTGATGTTATTTATGCAATTAAAATTTAAGCTCATTGTTATAGGGTAGTATTATTCTTTTGGAGAAATCAGAATTGCCCCAATTCCATATCCTAAGGCATTGGTAGCTCCATTAAAATACATCTTCCAATACTTTCCTTCATGTTCCCTCTTTTCCAATTAAGAAACAGTCATCAGATTTTCATCGGAGAACTTTAATCTCATTGGTTTGTATTCTTCAGCAGTACGATCTGTAAAAAACTCAACTATAGCACTCATTTTTATTACCTTTTGGCTTACATATATGATATCATATTTCGATAGCATCACTTGCCACCTAGCAATTCTCCCAGATAAAGAAGTTGTTTTTAAGATGTATTTAATTGGATCCAGTTTTGCTATAAGCCAAGTGGTGTGATAGAGCATGTATTCTCTGAGTCTTTTGGCAATCTAAGCTAATGCACAACACATTTTCTCTAAAAAAGATACTTCGACTCATATTCTATTAAATTTTTACTCAGATAGTAAATAGCTCTCTCTTTTCGATCATATTCATCTTGCTGCCCTAGCACATATCTCATTGAATTCCCTTACACTGTCAGATATAAAATTAAAGATTTTCCTGGAACAGATGGCACCAATACTGAAGGATTTGACTAGTATTGCTTAATTTTATCAAAAGCCACTTGACATTTCTCGTTTCATTCTCCAGGATTATTCTTGCGAAAAAGCTTAAAAATGGGATCACATTTATAAGTAACCTGAGATATGAACCGCGAAATGTAGTTCAATCTTCCCAGAAAACCTCAAACTTCTTTTGGTGTCCTCAGAGGTGACAAATTTTGAATGGCCCATATTTTATCCGGATTGGCTTCAATCCCTTTTTCACTGACCACAAAGCCTAGCAACTTCTCTGACTTTGTCGCGAAGGTGCACTTAGCTGGGTTTAACTTGAGTTGGAATTTCCTTAATCTCTCAAATAACTTTTTGAGGTTGGTGACATGATCTTCATCTTCTCGAGAATTTGCAATCATATCGTCCATGTACACCTTAATCTTTCTGTACATCATGTCATGAAAAAGCATCACTATGGCTCTTTGGTACGTTACCCCAGCAGTCTTTAACCCAAAAGGCATAACTTTGTAGCAAAAGATTCCTCACATGGTCATGAAAATGGTCTTCTCTATATCATCTGCAACCATTTTTATCTGATTATACCCTGAGAATCCATCCATGAAGGAAAACATTGAATGCTTAGCCATATTATCTACTAATGTGTCGATATGAGGCAAAGAAAAGTTATCCTTTGGGCTAGCTTTATTCAAGTCACGATAATCTACACATCCTAACATTTTCATCTTTCTTAGGAACTGGTACTATATTGGCTACCCACTCTGGATACTTAGCCATTTGCAAGAAACCAGCATCAAACTATTTTTTCACCTCTACTTTGATCTTTAGTAGCATTTCAGGCTTCATTCACTTTAATTTTTGTTGGAATGACTTACATTCCAGCTTCAAAGGCAATCTATGCTCTATTATCTCCGTACTCAACCTTGGCATATCCTGGTAAGACTAAGCAAACACATTTATGAATTCTTGAAGTAGATCTTTCAAATGTTGCCTATCTTTTGACAAAAATGAAGTGTCGATTTTGACCTCTTTCTTATTCTCCTTATCTCTTAAATTCACAAAGTCAGTTATCTCTTGATGAGGCTCAATTGGCTTACTTTCTTACTCAATCAGTTCATTAGGTCTGTAGGTATAACATACTCTTCAGAATCATCTTCATTGTCAAATTCATCAGTGTTAATTGAATTCTCAAAATTAACCTCCTGATCATTATCATAATTATCTTTTTGTTCATTTAAAAACCTAAAATTAAATAAAATAGGATATGTTGGCAAGATGTGTTTAGAAAATAAAAAAATGGCAATAATAAAGGCACAAGAAGAAATGAATAAGAATGTATCTTCCTAATCTTTATTAAAATAATAAAAGATAAATAGCCTAAACAAGAAAGATCACCCCAATGCCTTGGGCAATAGCTATTAGGATGTATAATTACAATGAATTGGTCTCAAGAATAAAAGACATTTCAGTGGTATTCCAATTGTTCAGCTCATAATCTGGCAGACAAGAACGGACCCACCCTTCTTATTCAAGCCCTGTTTCATTTTCAATACCATGGATGTCAACTGGGCGAATGCCTCTTTCATACTTTCTTCTGCATTTTGGTACATGATTTCTCCCGACTTGAAAGTCTCATATAAGCATAAGATGATCATTGATCTTGTTGTCTTACCCACTGGTCTTCTTCTGATCTCTCATTCTGTTATTTCATAACCTAAGCCTAGCCTTTCACTGTTGTCCACTACTATTGGAGGCTCTCTTATTCCCTGTAAGTTTTTACCTAGCCTTACTCTTAGATACCAACCCTTATTAATGACTTGGCTTATCACTATCTTTGAAAAGGGTTGATTTTTAGGTCCTTTACCCATAAAATTAACTAGCTCAAAAGATCGATAAGAACATTCCATCGTTTCTTCGATAGCTTCTACATATAGAGCATTCAATGGTTGGGTCACTAGCATGTCCTCTTCTCTAAACACTACCACTAACTTGCCTTTCATATTGAACATAATTTTTTGGTACAGAGTAGAAAGAACAGCCCCTGCCATGTGAATCCATGGCCTTCCTAGCAGATAACTGTAAGATAAAGAGATATCCATTACTTGAAACTTTACATTAAAAGTGCATAGCCTAATTTGCAAAAGCATCTCGATATCTCTAAGTACTTCCATTCTGGTCGCATCAAAAGCTTGGATGATCATTTGACTATTTTTCACATGAGAGTAATCAATAGGTAGCCTTGCCAAAGTTGACATAGGCATGACATTGATAACGGAGCCATTATCAATAAGAACTTTGGCTATTATATGGCTCTTTGTACTTGATTATGATATCTAGAACCTTAGCACCTCTTCCTCCCTCTAGAGGAATCTCATCATTACTGAATGAAATATAATTTGGCATGACTAGATTTCTAGTCGGTGGTTCACATATTCAACAGATACATTATATGCCATATATGCTTGGTTCAACACTTTCAATAGGGCATTTCGATATGGTTCTGAGTTTAACAGTAATGATAATAATGAAATTTATAATGGCATTTTATTCAACTATTCAACTATTGAATATTCACTATGTTTTACCAGCTTTAAAAATTTACAAGACTTTTTTTTTACACCAACTTCAGATGATTTTCCTCAGGTTCCACTTCGAGGTTATTCTGCTCTTCTCTTACCTTGGCTTTCTCTTTTCTAGCCTTCTTTAATATTTCTAGAGTGTAGCATATTTCACTTCGGGTAATACCTACTACACCAATTATATTAGAGGTGTCAGTCTTAAAAGCATTCTCTTTTTGCCCCTGAACTACTGTATCACAGCATATTTTTAAAGTACAATTTTATCATCTTTATATAGGAATGGAGTTAGAACTTTAAAGTTACCAACATGGGAATGAGTTTGTTTATGATTGACTTTGGCTTGTTCCCATAGTGAATTATTACCGACTTTGGAAATAGTTTTACAAGCTTATCAGTCATGGATACTTTAACACTCTTTGAGTCTTCTCCTTTTTCATAGACTTCCATTTGGTATGAATCCAAGAGCTTTTGTACTTCTTGGTGAAACTGCTCACAAGTTTCGATAGAGTGACCAATTGCCTCACTATGATATTTACAACTAGTGCCTGCTATATATGCCCCACGATAATAGTGCGAACTTATTGGTTGTATCATGTCAGCTTTCCACAAAGCATCAAACAGATGACTAAGAGGTATCTTAATATCTATCACTGTTCTCTTCAAATGATGCTTATGTTTCTCACTCAGAGCATTCATATTATGATTAGGCAAAGGATTACCATTAACGGTTAGTGCAGTTATCCTTCCTGTATCGAAGTTAATCATCCTATCCTTGATCAACCATTACACTTTGTGTTTCAAGGTAGTGTAATTTTTAATAGAATGACCAGTAATCCTATAGTGATAGTCACAATAGGTTGTGGGATCATACCACTTAGGATAAGATAGCTTGAGTGGCTCTAATTTGGTAGAAGCAATCAGATGACTGTTATAAAGCTCACGATCTAACTCTGTATAAGTCATAGAAATTGGATCAAATATAAGTTTTTCTCGAGTATTTTGTTACTCTCATAATCCATCCATTGGGCTAGCTGGATGAGTCTAAGGTCTAGAGGTAGGTTGGGTATTAAGACTGTATGTGGTATTTTGATACCTAAAAGAGGGTTGATATGTTTGGGGATAAGATGACTCTGGGGATGGTTGATATGGGTAAGGGGAAATGTTATTCACGGTAGGATAATATAGAGAGTATCCTTATGATGGGCAGGGTTGATAACCTTTGAATTGTTACCTATCAAAGCTCATAGCTTGAGCTTCAATCTTCTTTTTCTTTGAGGCTCTTTTAATTGATGCCTTCCCTCCTTCTAACTTGCCATTCTTGATGGCACTCTCAATAATTTCTCCTAAAATCACCATGTTGATGAAATTTTTAGTTTCATTCCCTATCATCTTTTCATAATAGAGAGATTTCAGAGTATTGACAAAATAACACTATAGTTTCCTTTTTAGTTAGAGGAGGTTGCACTTGAGAAGCTACATCCTTCCATCTCCGAGCATATTCCTTAAAAGACTCATTTACTTTTTTCTCTAGGTTCTGTAAGGACAAACGATCAAGAGCCAGATTCATAATAAGCTGATATTGACTCATAAAGTCATGGGCCATATCACTCAAAGAACGGATGCAGGTTCTATCTAACTGGACATACCACTTAGCAGTGAAGCTCATAAGGCTATCTTGAAAAACATGCATTAATAGTTTTTCATTATGTGCATGGGCTACCATCTTCCAACAGCACATGGTGATATGAACCTTTGGGCACTTTATACATCATATTTCTTAAATTTTGGTCTTTTGAACTTTAGTAGAATGACCACATCTGGGATTAAGCATAGCCTAGCAGCATCGATAGAACCATAATGCCCAATTCCTTTTACAGCCCGTAGTCTTTGTTCAAGCATACTAATCTTTGAATCTTCTTGAGATTCCACCACATTTGTCTTTTTTTTTTCTTTTTTTTTCAAGTCATCTAGATCAGGGACCTGAATTGGTTCTACTGTCTTTTCAATAAAGATTAGATTCACATAACTATAGTAATGCCCAGGGTTTGAAGCTAATGGTATTCCAGGGTATACAAGATATATAAACTACTATGGTGGTATATCCTATGTGGATTGAGCTTACTGTGGACCAAAACCTAGAGGATATAAAGGGTCGACCATTTCTTGTGATAGAAGGCCCTATTGGCTTGTATTCTCTTTTATCCTTTTTCTTTTGTTCAACTTGTTGAGAGCATCTAAAATTTTACTTAACTCATTCTCAATCTTTTCCTATGTTTTTTTTAATTTTTTAAATCAGTGAGAGTTTTTCTATTCTATTTGTCTAGCTCTAATGTTATATCGTTGGGTTGGGTTCTTACTGGATGGAGCTATCCTTGAACCTTGAATATGATATCTTAGAATTAGTAAGTTTATATGACTATCTTATGGTTACTTTGTTGAATGTATTAAATGAAAATGCATGCATGAAGAGAACATTTGCCTTAAGACAGTGTTCAACTAAAAGATTTCATTTATTCCAAAGAACTTTCATTTACATAGAATCTATCATCCTAGAATTATAACCATAAAATCATTTGATTTGCTCATACTGGGCTCTAGCTTCCTCGATGAAGTTTAAGAGATGCTGCCCATGTTTTTCTACTGGGGTCACCACTTATTTCAATGCCTCTGCCTCTTTTACCATCTCTCTTACCTTACATACCCTTTTGCAAATTTGGGTCGTTAGGTGCTCAATGTACTTTTGTCTTTTCGGGTTCTCTCTGTTACTATACAAGACTTGGTATGATAACTCTTTATGCTCTCTAACCAATGCAGCAATGTAGTCTTCTTGTTCATTCAACTTCTGTCTCAACCTGCTTAGGTGGCTATTCAACATGTTATTCTTTGTCTGTACTTGGGTACTTTCTTCTTTCAATTTAGCATATTCTTACTTCAATCGTGTATTTTTTTTAGTCATCTCAACAATTATTATCTCGTTGGCTTGGACTCTCATACATAACCTTTTATGTTCATAGTGTAACTTTGATAAGTCTTGGATGACTGTATTATGTTCTCTAGCGATCTTACAGACTTTAGCTTCCTATTTTTTAACTCTATCTTTCCATTGATCTTTCTCTTCTTGAAGCCTCTGAATCTCTTACTTTAGCTTATCTTTCTCATACTCAAATTCTTTTGTCGCAAGTTCCAATTCTGATGGTGTCTCTTCATGTTTTTCTTTTGTTGGTTATTGAAAACTTTCATTAGTGAATATCATTTCTTGTCTTCGTCTTACTCTCCAAACCAAGTACCTCTGAGTGACCTTATCAGTGAATGATTCGGGACTCGCTCTACAAGATTTTTCCATGCTTTAACCATCTCATTCATCCTCTGAAATCTTTTGGCTCACTATAAGAAAAATTTGATTGATGAAGCTTATGTGTCATAAGAATGAACTATTATGCCCCAAACTACCTTCTTACTAGAAGTGGCGCATAACTCATTACTCCCCATAAACCTAAAAGTGGGACCATGGTGTTATCTCTACATTGATATAGCATAGGTTCATGATTCATCCATGGAACCAACCATCTCACCTTGGCACTTGTCAGTTTTTGTAAGAAAGCTATCCACTTTTTTTTAGACTTTTGTTTTGTCCACCCACTTTCATAAAATTCTTTGATCGAAGCTCGATTACAGACATAAAGCTTCAAGAAAACACATTTTCTCCACTCAAAGTGGTTTTTCATCCATAAGTACAATAACTGTATGTAGCCTATAAAACGTCCTCTATTTTGGTGACAGTAACTCAAAGATTTGATAGTCTTTGCTAATATTACTATTAAAGGGTTACAACCATTGATCACACTCTCGAAGAAGTTAATCACTGCAATTTCAATATAACCCAAAACCTTTGAAATATCACCATTCCATATATGGCTAAGGCAAATACGTCTAACCTTTATTCTTTATCGACATGTTGCACTAAGAAATCATGAAAAAACTTCCAAGGTAGGTAAATCTATTCTTGTTTCTTCTTTGTAAAAGAATCCATAACCTCTTTGTTTATCCCCATGAGATGGGCCAAATCTTTATGAAATCCTTACTTGTATTTTTTAACATATATCTTGTCAGGAGCCTTGAGGTGTGGGCCTAACAAAGTCGAGTATTCTTTAATGGTTGGTGTCGTATCAACTTCATTAAAGATAAGCACTTGTATACAGGATCCCAAAATTATGCTGCAGCTCTAATTAGTTGATTGTCGACATTAACTGTAAGAAGGTGTGCTACATGCCCATGTCTCTGGCAAAACTCTTTTTGTCTTAATAGACTCATCTTCTTTCATATATCAACCAAATCCTCTAGATTATTTTGTTTAAGGAGGATAGATGTCTCTTGAGACAAGGTAGAAGCATATTCGATTGGTAAACAATCACCCATTTTTAGTTGAATCTTTTCTGACTAGACCTTTACTTCGTTAGGTGACTCACAATGAGCTAATACAGACGAAGAGCAAACCAGTCATTTTATGGAGTCCATGAAAAACTTGTTACTAAAGATAATCTTTTAGGCAAATGTTTTTTATGCAACTTTATGATATGAGTATAGACTATTCAAACATGAATAAGAGAAGAGGTTAGTACATCAAATAAAGAGAGATAAATAAATAAATAACTGAATAAATTAAAACGTTACACACAATTAAAAGAATGAATCCTATGCTTTTGGTCAATTCTAAAAGGAAGGAGATAGCTCTATCTATAGGTTAGACACTTCTAAGGTTCACTATATGTGGTTTAAGTTTAAAGTCTAAAGGTTCTCAAATTGCGCCTTACATCATCGTCCATTACAGACTAGTAAGGTACCCTAATCTTCACCTATTACAGGTTACAAGCAGAAAAGGTTTAATTTGAGTGGGAGTATTTTGCTAGCCACTACGGAGGCATTAAAATCTCATAAAAGCAATAGGTACTTTACTTTCTCTTAAAGGGACGGAGCTTGGGTATAGAGCTCATGTTATACACATGCATATGAATGACATAATTAACAAAGTAAATAAATATTCATGAATAAAAAAATCTATACAAAGGGTTCAATTTTATTAGGCTTTTGAATAACACAAATTTATTTGTTGGCCTGACTCTCGGAGTCCCCAGTAGAGTCGCCAAACTGTCATAACGTTTAGATCCGGGGATCTATCGATAGACATTGACTTTAAGGAGTCACCACCAATCCTTTTTATTTATGTGTGATTGGTCACCTAAGGGATCTATCCTTTCAAGGAACACCTAAACTTTAGGGTCACTGAAAGAATATGTTCGGGTCTATTAACCAGAACAGGGTTCGAGAGTACGGTTACATGTAAGAAAGGTTATAGCACCCTCACAACGCCCATCGAAAGATGGTACCAGCTTAATTTTGTGTTATCTAATAAGCTTTAAAAATTTTATCAAGTAATTAATTATTGAAAATTATTCTTAATTGACTCTAATACTTTTTGTAGAAAATTAAGAAAATTTCCTCACCTCAAGAGTATGCAAGAAAACTATTGTTTCACTTACAGAGGCTCCATCGTCGGATTATTTAACATTAGAAAAAAAATTCAAGAAAAGAAAGGAAAAAATAAATAAAATAAAAAAAGAATAATGCTTCAATTTTTTTTGCAAATCCTTTTTTTATTTTTTTTTTTAAAAAACTCATTGCTTTTGTACAAGGAAAATTGATACTTTCAACTTTTCGTTAAAGCATTCAAAAATTTTTATTTTAAGTAAAATTGATACTTTCAACTTTTTCTCAAAATGTTTTTCTTGATAATTTTTATTTTTGAGGAGAATTAGTACTTTTAACTTTTTTCCCAAAATGTATTTTTTGGAAATTTTATTTTAGAAATTGCATTTTAGGGAAAATTGATACTTTCAACTTTTCCTCGAAATACTTTTTTTTTTGAAAATTTTATTTTAGTAATTTTATTTTCAAGAAAAATTGATACTTTCAACTTTTCCCTAAAAATATTATTATTTTTGAAATTTATTTTTAAGAAAAATTGATACTTTCAACTTTTTCCTAAAAATATATTTTTTTAGAATTTTTATTTTAAGAAAATCATTAAAAAAAGAAAAATAATAATAAAATAAAATAAAAATTAAGGAATAATAATAATAATAAATCAATCAATCAATGAAAAAAGAAAAAAAAAAAACCTTAACGTGGCTCAGCTTGAGCGGCTGGAATCGGTTCGACTTGAGGAAGAAAAATGACTCAAAAACGCGACTTGGGAGTGCACGGCTCGGCTCGACTCGACTCTAGGGGTCAGCTAGCACTCGGGTCAAATGTGGGTCAAAAGCAGGTTGGTGCTCGGGTAGGGTCACTCGATGGCAAAACGCGCGGATCTTCTAGGAGTAGTAAGGCTAAAATGACTTCATTTTCTAAAGGTATAAAAGACTCCAATCTTTATTTTTTCGCAAATTGCTTCCTTCCCTCTTTGTTTCCTCTTTCTTTTTCTCCTCATTCTCTCCAAAAGAACCCAGATTTTGGTTGAATGTTCTACTGAAATATGAAAAAAAAAACGTCGAAAACTTCAAAGTTGGCCAGAAAACTCGTTGAAAAATTCAAATGCCACTAGAAAATTCACCGGATTTTGGAAATTTTTCAAAAATTTTCAAAAAAAAAACTCCAAAATTTGGAAAAATTTTCCTAAAAACTCTAAATTGCGTCAAAACATTATTTTTGCTTCTGTTTCACCTCTGTATTGTTTCCCGTCTGTTCTCTGTGATCTATACCTATTTATAGGGATTGATCAGAAGAGTTTCTGATCAATCCCAATTCCCTCTGAGATTTGGATTCAATCTTTGAATCCAATCCCAACTCTGCCAGCCCCCAAATTCATAATAGAATACATTTCAATTTTTTTTATCCTAATCCCAGCCAAAGATTGATCAAGAAAAAGATAAAATCAAAAAAATAAAATAAATAATAATAATAATAATAATAGATAAAAATAAATAGATAATTAATAAATAAATAAATAAAATATATTAATAGATAAATAATAAAAAAAATTAATAGATAAATAATTAATAAAATATATTAATAAATAATAATAATAATAATAATAATAATAATAATAATAATAATAATAATATAAAAATAAAAATGCAAATGGGCTTACCCATCTGGACCTGGCTCAATTAATCCAGACCTTAACCAAATTGGGTGTCTACAATCCTATATAGTTTGATATTTGTGAAGATTTAGATAACTCTCAACAAGCTAAGTTGGGTGATAGGATTACCTATGGTGATAGGATTACCTATATTAAGAGTATTGATGCTTAGTCTGGTTTTGGAGAAAACTTAGCAAATGAGATGTTTAATTATTAGAAAAATGCAACAAATGTGCAGTTTGGCATGCATGTAAAACAGCAACTATGTTAGCTTAAATTATTTTTATTTTTATTTTTGACAATTTAAACATGCTTTATTTTTAGTTATGGTTTTTTTTTTGTTTATTTTATGAAAAATGTTGATTAGAACAATAAATTTGTTTCTTTACAATGTGTTATATTTTTAAGCATATTGTACCTTGCTTACATTTACTTCAACATGTAATATTAATGAAAAATAGGATAGAGAGTGAACAAAGAGTAGTTGACAATGGGAAGAAAACTATTAATTCCCAAAAAGGTAGACCTTGAGAAAAAGAAAGACAAAAGATTCAGTTGAGTCATTTAGCCATAGAGTTTGGACGAAGCTAGAAGATGCCAAATTAGTTGAATGTATGAGTGAAGCAATTAATGATGCAAATTGGAAAGCTGGTAATGGAACATTCAAAAGCAGGATTTCACCAACATTTGGAGAAAATGCTTGAGAAAAAGTTGTCAAGTTGTGGGTTAAGGACAAATCCTCTTAATGAAAATAGATGTAAAACATTAAAAAAAAAACAATATTGTGCCATTGTTGAAATGGTTGGACATGATTTTGGTTTTAAATGGAATGATAAAGACATGTGTATGGTGGCAGACAAACAAGTTTTTATCTTTGGGTGAAGGTAAAATCTCATTTTAAAATTGCTGATTGTATTTTGTTTTTCTATTCTATATTGTTTTATAAGTGCAAATTATTTTTTTTATGCAATTTGCAGAGCCACCCTACTACTGTTGGCTTTAGAAACAAGCCATTCCCACATTACTTTGACTTAGTAAAGATTTTTTGAAAAGATACAGCTAATGGAGATAGTGTAAAGGATTTATTTAATGCATATGAAAAGATAGACAAGGAAGAAGAAACAAAGGGTACTAAAAAAGATGCTGAAGTGGAAATCAATAAAGAGATCACACTTGACAATACTAACTCACCATCATCTCTTCGTAAACCTACTTTAGCTTCTACATGTACTGCAGAGACAAGTAAGAAAGCTGAAGGGAATGGAAGCAAAAGAAGAAAGCATGGTGATGTTGTGATGGAAAATTTGGTGTCTGAACTTGGAAAGATTGGAAAGTCGTTTAAAGGGGCTATGGAGGAGTTCAAGCTAATTGCAAGCTTTTTTTAAAGGAAAGCTCAAAGAGATGAGAGGCATATGACTTTATTCAATGAGATTATGAATATTGATGAGTTAAATGAAGAAGACATGTTGACTGTGACTGAAATTTTGATGAAATATGAGTCAAAAATTGATTTATTGTTCACCCTTCCTCCATAATTGAAGAAAAGGTTTGTCATTAAGCTCCTGGGGAACACTCCTGAATATGGATACAAGCCATCATTTGGTTTTGATACTTAATTTATACTATGATTTAGTATCATGTTCTTAAGACATTATCTTAGAACCTTCTGCTTTTTTAAGAGTTTGAATAAAGATGAATTAGGATTTACGATCTTGTTCTTGAATTTAGAAACTTTTGTTTATCTTAGGTATTGAATAAATATGATAAAGGTTTTTATTTTTACAATGTGAAAGCAGGAACTTTTTGCTTTTATCTTGGGAGTTTGAATAAATATTTAGATTTGAAGCACTTTTTGGTTAAATTTTTATTTAGTGGTTCTGTTGATGCTGTTGGCTCTCTAATCTCTGGTAAGCAAAAAACAAATCTATTTTTAAAGGGTCGAAAGGAGAGTCAAGCCAAGAATGGAGGCAATGACCCAATAAGCATAATTTAAACTTGATATAATTTGTTTTCTGTTTAAAATTGTTTTGTGCATACCATTTTGTCATGATCAAAACACATTGTACTACTTAGATCAATGTGTAATGTATGTAATCGGTAGAGAACAAGATTATTAACGAATTTGAAAAACATTATGCTTGTGTTTAAATGTGCTGCAGGTGTGTGTGCTTAATCAAGCCCCTAAAAGCTTTGTTTTCATGTACAAAAGGCAATTTCTGCTTATTGTTTCTGAATATTCCTCAATGAGATTCCAGCCACTATGCCTTCAAAGTGTGTTCCGTTTCAAGTCATTTTTAGTCTTTTGTTCTATTTGTTTCTTATCCTCCCCTGTTTTTAGTCTATATAATTATTAATGTTGATAGTGATATAACAAAAAAATAGATTTTGCTAAAATAATATGCACAAACCAATTGTGGTTCAAATGACAAGATCAATGGGAAGGATTCTGTTTATTTTGTGAGTGTCTTGAAAGCAAGAAACCACGGTCGTGCCTACCTGCAAGCTAACCATTTTCTAGCTTTGGCATGAAGGGCTGTTTGTACCTCGGCAAGATTTAGGTAGGAATTGATGTGAATTTCAAAGCAGGGATCAAAGTTCATGACCTAACAATTCCAGATCATCATAGAATTAGGTTAGTCAATCTCTTAAGGCGCATTTGCTTTGAAAAGCCTTTTGTTCCACATCTTGGATTCTCTAATCTTGAGTTATAAATAGCTCTCATCTATGGTCAATCCTTTTTACATTCTTTTCGTGATATAAATACAAGTTTGAATTTAAAGGAGATGTGGTTTTTGACATTTAAAAAAAAAATGTCTAGTTGTCATGGAATAATGGAGTCATCCCATTTATGTGCCCTTTTTCTCTTCTTACAAGATATGTGTCAAAGAAAAATAAAATAAAGAGAAAAGCAAGTTGAGTAGCTGGAGACACAAATGAACTGAAGCAGGCTATTGACTTAAACACCCAAGTTATGTGAAGAATGCTTTCAAACAAACTATTATGGTGCCGAAAGAATGACTAAATCTCTTATTCCCCTTCTCCATCTATCTGATTCACCGAGAATCGACAATGTTTCCTCCTACCTAGGGAAGTTAAATAATATCAAATGAATGGGCAAAAGCAATCCTGAGTGATACTGAAACCTCACAGAATATTGAGTGAGTATATGAACGATTTCAAGGAGGGTTCATTGGAATCCAAGGGTTGGCCTGGTTTTATGTCAGCCTATATACTCTCTAAAGCAGCCATGAATGCCTACACAAGGATCTTGGTCAAGAAGTATCCCAATTTCTGCATCTGCCTTGGCTGTGTCGAAATAGACATAAATTACAATAGTGGGATCTTAACTGTTGAGGAAGGTGCCGAAGGTCTTGTGGGATTAGCATTTTATCGAAAGGGACCTAATGGTGGTTCTTTTGGTCTCTTCTTTTTTGCGGATGGAAGAGTCAGATTTTTTATCGAAGTTGCTTCATTTTAAATAAGTTTGGTGTTGCTTTTAGATTGAAGAAGGTGCCGAAGGTCTTGTGGGATTAGCTTTTTATCGAAAGGAACCTAATGGTGGTTCTTTTGGTCTCTTCCTTTTGAGGATGGAAGAGTCAGATTTTTTATCGAAGTTGCTTCATTTTAAACAAGTTTGGTGTTATTTTTAGATTTTTTTAAGGTTATTTTAGATATTTTATACTTAATAATTTTTTTTTAATATAATACCAAATACAGTAATTTAAGATCCCTATCAATTTATAATATTATAACAAATATATTTATTTAAGATTATTGGTGATCAATTTTTTAAAAATAGAAAATTAGGTTTTGGGTCAAGTCAAATGAGATAATAAAAGAAAAAAATCAATATTAAGTTTTAGGTAAACTCGTCTTTAACTTGATCCAATATATATATTTTTTATTATTTATTTATATATTTTTTATATTTTATATTTACTTAAGTTTATATTTATATTTAAAAATTAATATTTTATATGTTTTTAAAAATAATATTTTATTAATTTTGAATTGAATGTAATTTTATACAATATCGAATTGAATCGAATTTGAATATAAAAAATTTTAAAAAAATTATTAGATCAAATTAATTTTGAGTATTATAAATATAAAGTTGATGCGATTTTTTTAGTCAAAATTAAAGGGAATTAATTAATGGCATAGCGCTTTATGTGGACATATTTTATTGGCGCCATTGAAACAGATTATTATTCTTAATATTTGTTAGTTGAAATGAAATTTCTTTTTTGGTGCATAAGCTCATAAGTTATGAGGCTCGGTAGATTTTAAGCAACACAGGAAAATAACTTTCTACCATATATGTATAAGCTGCTTAATTTTAGATTATCTTAAAGATCTGAATACAAATTTAAGTTCAACTTTTAATTATTAGAAATATTATAACAGTTTTATACTTTAATTGCCTGGTTAACACCTTAACAACCAAGTCAATACCTATTGATTGCTACGTAGATCACCAGCTTAATTGGTTCAATACATGGGTTAATACTGGATAAGTTAGATGATTAAATCACAGTAAGTATAAAAAGTAGGATTTGATCACAAGTAACTCATTTTGAACTTTATATGTTGCTAATTGAAGCGTTAGAACAAGTCCTAGAATACTACCTTCGAGGCCTCTGATCATTCTCTTTGTGACAGATCATCTATGTCACCAAATTAATCAACCTTCCCGGAGACACTCAATCAGCCTACTAGAAAATACATCAACAAACGCTATATCTATTTTCATTTGGGAAATGATGTAATATTAGAATGAAAAGAAAAGGAAGAAAAATATGATGTATTATTAGAGTGAAAAGAAAAAGAAGAAAAATCGCTTCTATTTATAGATAAGCATTCGTGCGATATGGTCTCCATCCCAACTGATATCTTAGCAAAAGAAATATAAAATAAAATAATTCCAAAAGCAACATAGTGTAGACAATCCATCCGAGCAGCAGGCTGAGGCTTCCGAAATGGCTCTTCGCCTGTTTAGTTCATTCCCTATCTGCATTTTCCCCAGACAGTCACCATGGAAACGCATCTCAAGTAATGGGTCAAGCTTCCACAGGTTAAATGCTTTTTCTTGCTAAAACCAAAATTTCTGGTGAAGCCGACATCGTCAGGCGATCTGCAAATTGTCACCCTCCTATTTGGGAATATGATTATGTTCAGTCACTTAGAAGCGATTATCTGCAGGTATATAACGCTAATTTAGTGCTTGAAGATGGCAACAATTTTTTGCCTATTTTTTAAATAATTGTTAGTAATGCTAAATTTTGAGCAAGCTAAGAAAATTTTGTCGTTCCCTGTGCTTATAGGGTGAATCATACAAGGAACGAACAAGCAAACTGATTGGAGAAGTGAGAATGACGCTTGATAATGTGGTGGATCCTTTGGAGAAACTTGAGCTTATTGATACCTTACAAAGACTTGGGTTGTCCTATCACTTTGAAGATGAAATAAAGAAAACTTTGGAGATTATAAGTACCGATCGCAGCAGTGTTGCATGGAAGAAAGACAATTTATATACTACAGCACTTGAATTTAGACTGCTAAGACAATATGGGCGTGATGTGAATCAAGGTACAAAGAAAGATTCAAAATTGGATGTTTTAATTTATAACAAATTTCATCATAATTAATAGTCAATTTTTTTTTTTCATGTACCAGCTGTTTTCACTAGTTTCATGGACAACGTTGGAAACATTAAAGCAAGCCTTTCTCAGGATTGCATGGGATTGCTTAACCTGTATGAGGCTTCATTCCTCTTAGTAGAAGGTGAAACAATGTTGGAGAATGAAAGAGATTTAACAGCTAAACATCTCAAAGAATTTTTAAAGCAGAACGACGATCATTATCTTTCGATTCTCGCAGACCATGCCTTGGAGCTTCCTCTACATTGGAGGATGTCAAGGTGGGAAGCCAGATGGTTCATAGATGTGTACATGAAAAAAGATGACAAAAATCCCTTTATTTTAGAGCTTGCTATATTGGATTACAACATAGTCCAAGCCATGCTCCAGGAAGATCTAAGATATGCTTCAGAGTAAGTGTGCATATACTGCATACTAGCTCGAAATTTACTCACATATTCCCCTCGCTTGCTAATCTGTCTAAATAATTAAGTACTTAGTATGGATAGTTTTGAAATAACTGATTTCAGTCATTGACTTGTAGTATTTAGATGGTGGAAGGATCTTGGTCTTGGCGAGAGGTTGAGCTTTGCTAGAGATAGGCTGATGGAGAACTTCATGTGGAGTGTGGCAATGATAATTACTCCTCAGTCCGGAAAAAGTAGAAGAATTCAGACAAAGGTTAATGCCTTAATAACAGTTATAGATGATGTTTAAGATGTTTATGGCACCTTGGATGAGTTGGAGCTCTTCACAGACGCTGTGGAGAGGTTTGTAATTCTACTGGGATCTGATTTAGTTGCTGTTGATATTTCTTATGAATGTTTAAGCATTAGTATGCTGTAATTTCAGATGGGATATCAATGAAATAAAGAGGCTTCCAAAGTATATGAAGATATGTTTCCATGCTCTTTACAATTCCATAAATGAAATGGCCTTTGACACTCTCAAGGAACGAGGAATAGATGTCATTCCCTTTAGAAAATGGTATGTACTAAAATCAATTTGTAGATTTTTCTTCCTGATCTTCTTCTCCTTTTCTTTATGAACTCTAATTTCTGTTATTCATGGTTTAATTATATATGTTCAGTGGGCAAATCTTTGTAAAGCTTATTTGTTGGAGGCAAAATGTTATTACAGTCGATATACACCAACCCTGCAAGAATACATCGATAATGCTTGGATTTCAATATCGAGTTCAGTAATACTTGGTCATGCCTATTTTGCTAACTGATAACAAAGGAGGGATTGCAAAGACTTGAGGAGTTTTCTTCCAATATAATCCGTTGGTCATCCACTATTGTACGATTAACAGACGATCTTAGAACATCATCGGTAAGCACTATATAAACCAATTACCAAATTTCCATTACTTAATTATTCTGACAATGAAACGCTTGCCCCTTGGATTTTGTTTTGACTAGTATAAGCTAAAAAGAGGTGATGTTCCTAAGTCAATCCAATGTCACATGCAAAAAGTGGAGCATCAGAAGACGTAGCTCGTGGGCACATTAGGAAGTTGATTGACGCAACATGGAAAAAGATGAATGAAGATCGAACTGCTAAATCTCCTTTCTCTCCGATGTTTATTGAAATTGCTTTTAACCTTGCAAACTACAAGAAATTTTTCATATACTGACACTTGGTGATATTAACGGTTAAATTGTATCAGTAAAAAAGATTTATATTGATGATTTTTTAATATCATCAGAATACAGCATACCTTTATCAACATTTTATACAATCGTCGGTATAGATAAACTTTTTCTGATGATATATAACTATCCGTCAGCATAAGTATATTATATATTAACACTTATCTATGCTGACGATTAAATTATGTAAGTAAAAAATATCTATACTGACAGATTTTTATTACTATCAGTATAGATAATGCCTATACCAACGCTTTGTATAACTATCGATATAGATAAACTTTTTCTAATGATATATAAATATCCGTTGGTATAAATATATTATATACTAACGATTATAATAACCATCAGTATAAGCTAAAAAAAATATTTATTCCTAATTTTTTTAAAAAAAATATAAATTCATAATATTTCCCTCTAATAAATGGATTGAAAAACTATAATTTGATAAAAACTATAATTATTAATAAATACAATTTGTAACTTAATTTTAAATGATAATAATTTTTAAATAAAATTTGTAAGTATTATATTAATTAATAAATTTATAATTAAATATTAGACTAAAATTTTTTTAAATTTAAATATTATGTTAATTTGGTTTCAATTAATATTTCAATTTTAATATGGTTTTATAAAATTTTAAAATCATTCTAAATCAAAAGTCAAATTATAAATAATCTACATAGCAATATTTATATTCATATAAATATTTTTCTATGTTATTTGTAAAAGTTTTTTTATAAAATAATATTTATTGTTCATTATATTAGCAGTTTGAGATTTCAAAGTTCAAGAAAGAGGAATGAATTTTTAAAATGATCACAAGGCATTTTACCAAAAAAAAAAGGCCTTTAATTTTTTGTAAGGGAATATTCAAGGTGTTTTTTTGGGCAAAAATGCCTTGAATAATAAAAAAAAAACGTTGAGATTATTGAAGGCATTTTTAGCCAAAAATATCTTGAATAATCTATAAATTATTCAATGTATTTTTAGTCAAAAACGCATTCAATAACTTCATTTAATATTTTATAAGGGATTATTCAAGGTGTTTTTTGGCCAAAAAAGCATTCAATAATCCACTGATAAAAATTTATGGGGGTTACTCAAGACATTTCTAGCCAGAAACATCTTTAATAACTCTATTCAATTTTTTATAAGGAATTATTTAAGGTATTTTTTAGGTAAAAATACATTGAATAATTACCTCATAAAAATTGAAGGGGATTATTCAAGACGTTTTTGGCAAAAAATACCTTAGCAAAAAATACCTTAAATAATCCCCTCATAAAAATTTAAAAGAGAATTATTCAAGACATTTTTTGCGTAAAACACCTTTAATAGCCCTATTTAATTTTTTATAAGGGATTATTAAAGACGTTTTCTGAGCAAAAATGCGTTGAATAATGCCCTTATAAAAATTGAAGGGGATTATTCAAGGCATTTTTAGTCACAAACGCCTTGAATAATCATATGCCAAGATTTTCTAAAGATTATTCAAGGTATTTTCTAACCAAAAATGCTTTGAATAATCCTTATTACTTAAAAATTGGATTATTTAAGTTACCATCGTATATGCCAAGGAGATAGTAATTATTCAGGATTTAATATATATGCATTTTTTCCAACCAAACAAGTGTATCTAAACACGAGATGCCTTAAAAATGGAAGAAAACCTTGGGTATCACATTTTCTCGGGGATCACATTTTCCTCTAGAATCCAAATGCCCCTATGTCTTGGGCATAAATATTTTTATATGTTATTTGTAAAAGTTTTTTTTATAAAATAATATTTTTATATAAAATATACTCTCCAAAAAAATGATACATATGTAAGAGTTTCATGCAAAACAAATCCAATTAATGCTCAAAGAAAAACTTGAAAAAGATTGGTCCATATGCTCCCACGTCTTGGGCATGAAAACCTTTAAAAAAAAATCTAAACTTATTAGAACAAAAGTAGTGAAAATTTTGTTCCCACCATCCTTACCTTGCCTTTCAGTCCTTACATCGCCTGAAGCTTATCTCATCTCACTCTCTGTCACCTTTGATCTTTTTAACTTTGTAGGTAAAATCCTTGTTTAAATTTTCAAACTTTAAAACTTTGTTTTCCTTGCAAAAATCCCTCATTTCTACAAAGTTTTTACAACTTGCCTAGATTTTGTCCTTTTGCAATTATGAGTTATTTCAAAAATTTCCTATTTCCTATTTCTTTAAAACCCAAACCCAAAGAACCCTACATTGGTAACCCTATTTCACATCTGTAGCTTTTTTGCTTTTGTTTTGAGCTACTTTTATTCTATCCTCTGCCTCTCTCTTGCTTATTCAATTGAAACTGACCTTGCGATGGTAACAGGTTTGTCTTTTTTATTTCTTTCCCATTCACAAACCACTATCCAAAGCAACATTGCCTTAGTTACATGTAGTTATATGATTGCATCTTTGATTCTCATTCTATCACCAAGGATAATGATTTTCTATTTTTGTTGATGGTTTCTTGAATAGTCAAGTGAGGAAGAAAATCTCCAATTTCGATTGAATATAGAATCTATTATCTACTGACAAATATACATATATATCAACATTTGTAAGTAAATTAATTAATTGTTTATAATAAAAATGTAACTTAAGGTGGCGGCATTTGTAATCAAATACTATATATATGGTGGCTTTTTCAATTAAATATATATAATAAAGCATTTGGCAGCATAATAAGGTTCATATAATTATTTAGATTATATATAATTGTTTACATACTGTCTAGATTATATATAATTATTTATTGTTTATATATTGTTTAGATGATATACAATTGTTTATTGTTTAGCTTTTTCAATTAAATATATATAATAAAAATATATAATTGTTTAGTTGGTGGCGGCATTTGTAATCAAATATTATATATATGGTGCTTTTTTTAATTAAATATATGGTGCCAGCATTTGGTAGCATAATAAGGTTTATATAATTGTTTAGATTATATATAATTGTGTATATATTGTTTACATTATATATAATTGTTTATTGTTTATATATTGTTTATATTATATATAATTGTTTATTTTTTGACTTTTTCAATTAAATATATATAATAAAAATATATAATTGTTTACATGGTGACGGCATTTGTAATCAAATACTATATATATGGTGGTTGTATAATTTTTGGTAGTTGGCTTTTTCAATTAAATATATGGTGCTAGCATTTGGCAGCATAATGAAATTCTTTTTTTTTTTTTTGCAACATTTTAGAGCTTATGCAAGATGCAAAGCAACCTTTAGTCACATTGCCTATTTCATTGGTTATGCTTCTCCTGAAAATACATAAGTTTAATTATAAAGGTGTGTATGAAATATTATTTTTATTGAAAATGTGATATAATACTTACATAGTCAAATTTTATTTAGTGTTTAAATTAAATACTATTGTTTTAATTTAAGTTTTTAAATTAATGACATAATATGATCGATCCTTTAAGTTTTAAATGCTATTTGTTTTTAAATTTGTTATTGATTATTACGAAATTGGTTTTTTAGGTCTACATTCACTAGTATTTTGAGTTCAACTTTTGCTTTTCTTTAGAATCTTTTTAGTAAGAGATGATACATTCAATTGTGAATATTTATTATTATTATTACATTAACTATTTCCCATCATTTAGATGCATGGTACTGTACTTTCCTTTCATCCTAGTTTTTTACTTAATTACAAGCACAATCTGAAAAACAACATGTGCCTCTAGATCCAAAAACTTCACAACATGAGCCTCTAAAGAATCTCAAGAACTAATTTCTCAATCTACAAATAACGAAGATCAAAATGAATAAGTTGAACATAATTCAGGCATAAACACATTATATTCTGTTAGTTTAATTCTTTATATGTTATAATGTTGTATAATTACATTTTTAATGAATTTAATTGATTTTTTTACATGTAATTTTTCTATGTCGGAAATGTTCAACATAAAAAAGCTTGAGGTCCTACATGTATGGTTGATATTTGGGATTTTGAAGAAGGGGAGCATATTGTTGTTAAGGTCAATGATGATGCTATACCTATCGGTGATGAATCTTGCTCTTTAACTCGATTCATTGGTAACATGGTGAGAATGCCTAACTTTGCACCAATTAATTATACAAATTGGCATGAAATGTCGGATGATAAGAAAGAAGAAATGTGAAAAACATTAGAGGTATCAAAACGATATTATTTTATTTGCTAGCTAATGCCATGACAATAATCTTTTAGTTTCTAGTTAATAATAGCAATTCATATAACATATATTGACATTTTCTTTCCAATTACCTCTTTTAAATTGTAGTCGAAATTTGAATTTCACAAATTTGATTCTAATGAACTCGTTGATGACAACATATTTCAAAAAATTAAGTCTTAGATAATATGAAACATAGGTGCTAAGTGAAGGCAATGGAAGAACGAATTGAAATCTAAATTTTATGATGAACACAAGATACCGGAGGAAATGACTGTAAAAGTTGATAATTCTCGAGTAGACAAAAGTTAATTCATGTTTTTTGCTACACATTGGTGTAGACACCCATCTGTGTCTAGGGTTTTTTGAGTCGATTTTATTACTAGTATATTATATTATATTATATTATATTGTATTATACTTTATTATTGTTGTTATTATTATAGTATAGTACATACTCTATTAGTATTATCATTTTTTTATTATTATTACTACTATTTTTTTTTTCTTTCTTAACTGAAGATTGATTGAAACTAAAATTCGGAAATCAATATAGTCAAAGGCTTTAATTCATAATCAAAGGATTTTCGGATCAATCCAGACAAACCAACAAAAACCTAGCCAAGAATCATGCTCAGATAAAACTAATCTAAGCTTAAATCCTGAGATTGAATTCTGTCCGATCCCTAAAAACTCTCTTGTGGACTACCTATAAATTGGATACAAAATAATGGAACAAACAACGGTGGAAGGAAGATAGAAAGAAATTTTGTGGTTCGAGTTTTTGGGAATTGTGGCTTAAGTTTCTTGAATTTTAGATTTAGGTTTCTGGGATTTTGGGATTTAAACTTTCGAGTTTGGTTCAAAATTTTGGGGAAGATTTGGGTTCTAAATTTTTGTTCTAAAGTGCAAGGATTAGGATCCTGGAGTTTCTGGAATAGTTTTAAAGAAATCTGAGAAAACTGGAAAATCTAGAAAATTCTAGAAATTCTGGGTTTTTTTTATAAAAAATCTAGGTTTGGGATGAATTTTCTAATGAAAAATGAATTTTTTAGTGAAAGATAAAATTTTTCGATGGGGTTTGAATTTTTTAGGTGAAATTCAAATGACTTTTCTAGAAACTGATGGTTTTTCAGTTTTCGGTTAAATATTCTAGTGACTTTTCTAAAAATTGATGGATTTTCTTGGTTTTTTGTTGAATCTTCGACGATGTTCTTAGGATTTTTTAGAGAGAAGGCAAAGAAAACTAAACCTAGAGAAAGAGAGAGCAAAGAGCATCCAAGGTAAAAACCCTGAAAGGTGGCTTTTATAGGGTGCTAGAACAACGTCATTTTGGATAGCTTAGGATCCGCGCGTGACCCATTGACCCACGTGTTGATCCGCGCGTCGACTAGACCCGAATCGTAGGTTTTCCTTTTTGCATTTTCTTTTTCTTTTTGATTTTATTTATTTTATATTTTTAATCTATTTTTATTTTATTTTTAACTTTTTTTATTTATTTTATTAATTTTTATTATTTATTTATTTTTGTTGAATATTTTATAAAATTCTTCTTTTATTGGAAAAAATGAAAATAAAAAAAAGAATAAAAACAAGGAAAAAAATATTTTCAAGTAAGTTTTTTTTTTTTAAAAAAAATCTTTTCAAATAAGTTTTAAAATAAATAAAAAAATATTTTCGAATAAATTTATGGAATCCACTAAACTATTGAAAAATTTCATAAATTAGTTTTTTTTAAAAAATATTTTTATCCTCCAAACAATTAAAGAATTGGTTTAAAATTAAGTATTACTAAACTATTAGGAGACTTAATGAACTTGCTCAAAGGAACAAAACATTTTTGTAAATGTTTTTTTTCCAATAAAATCTCATCAAACTATTGGAAGATATGCTTCAAGGTATATCCTACCAAATTATTAGGAGACTTACTGATTTTCTTGAATAAAATACATTAATGAATCCGACGATGGAGCTTTTTCAGAGTGGGACACTAGTCTCCATGAATACTCCTGAGGTGAGAAAATTATCTTAAATTGCTACCAAACTATTAGGACAATTTTAAGATTAATTTTCTATATTAAAGATTTTGGTAAAACATAAACATTTTTAAGGCTTGGATAATTTAAGATCAAACTGGTACCATCTTTTGGATGGGCACTATGAAGGTGCTACAACCTTTCTCACGTATAATCGTACTTTCGAACCTAAAATCTGGTTTTACATATCAAAAATTGTTTTAGGTGGCCAATCACACCTAAACAAAAAAGATTAGTGGTGACTCCTCTAACCCATGTCTAGCAGTCAATTTACGAATCTATACATTATGACAATTTGACAACTCCACTGGAGAAATCGAAAGTTAGGCCAGTAAATGATTTCTTGTTATCTAAGCCTTACTTAATAAATTCGAGATTATTTTTTTTCTTTTCTATTTCTTTCTTTTCATTGTTTATATTATGTTTAGTTATTCATCTGTATATATCTATCATTCATTTGCATGTGCATAACATAAGCTCTCCACTCGAGCTTTACCCTTAAAAAGGAGTGAATTACCTATGCCCTCATGAGATTTCATGTCTCCATATGGGCCTACGAAACACTCCTACTCAAATTGAACTTTTTTTGCTTGTAGCCTATGATGGGCGAGGATTGGGGTGCTTTACTAGTCTGTAATGGACAATAATGTAAGAAACAATTTATGAACATTTTAAAAGTTATCCAAATCACATATAATTAACTTTAAGAGCCTAACCATTGGTAGAGCCATGTCTTTCCACCCTTGTATAGTTAACCCAAAATTTAGGGTCATGCTATTAGTTTACTTGCTTTATAATGTTTATTCTGTTAAAATAACTGACCATTTTTCTTGTCTTGTTTGTTTCTTTTCTTTTTGTGCATATTCATAAAACATACATGCATTACATTACATTCATTCATGACCATTTATTCATTAAATCATGTTAAGATCACTTATTATAGATTGCGGTACTAAGGTGCAAGAATAGCTCAACATCCATATAACACCGGGGTTAGAGCCAAGAAGATGGAGCAAGACAATACGAACCATTTTGAAGGGTTGGAAAAGAATCAAAAGGTAATTGAAGGAAAATTTAGCAAGATTCTTGAAGCTTTGGATAAAATAAACAAAGGAAAAATGATGAAAAAAGATATCTCGCATGAAGTTACTAAGTCATTGTATCCTTCAGGTTTCAATCCATATCAGACCACTACAATCTTTCAGCCACAACAAATCACGTTCCTAAGTCACAGCTACGCAAGAATGCTCTATGCATCCAGTCAAGTAAATGTTCAGAGTTACACTAATCCTATCTTCGCTGAAAAGGCAAATGAGTCAATTCAAATCCCTAATCTAGATGAGGTGAAAAAAAAGTGAAGTTACAAATGGTTACATCCTCAAAAGATTTTAAGAACAATCAAACCATAAGATGATTGAGAAAAGATTGCAAGCTATAAAAGGCATTGATTTCCATGGCTCTATGGTTGCTGTCAACCTTCATTTGGTCTCAGATTTTGTGATTCCTCAAAAATTCAAAATGCCAAAATTTGATAAATACGATAACAATAAGTGTCTTTTTACAAATATCATAATGTATTATCATAAGATGATAGCACACGCCAACAATGAGAAACTATTCATGCATATGTTCTAAGACAGCTTAACTGGGTTTATTGTAAGGTTGTATGTTCAGTTGGATAAGACTCGCATATGATTATGAAAGGATTTGACTTGATCTTTCATCAATCAGTATAGTCACATTATAAATATGACTCTTGATCATTTTTCATTGTAAAGAATAGAGAAAAAAGCATCTAAGTCCTTCAAGGAATATGCACAAAAATGATGAGATGCCATTGCTCAAGTACAGCCTCTCTTAACTAAAAATGAAATGATGATTTTGTTTGTAAACATTTTGAAGTCATCTTATTATGAGAAGATGATAGAGAACATAATAAAGAATTTTGTTGATATGGTGATCTCATGAGAGATTATTAAAAATACCATCAATAGTGGTAAGCTTAAGGAAAGAAAGACTAACAAAGCTAAAAAAGTTGGGATGCCTAAGAAAGAAGAAAATGAAGCCCAAGCTGTGAGTTTTAAGGGGTAATAATCCAAAAGTTATGCTCTGTATCCACCATATGTTCATCTTGCTTATTATCTAGCAGTCAATAATGTTGCACAAGTTCTTTACCAGCCTTATTTATCAACCATAAACAATATCACTTTAAGTCTTTATCAACCAACTTTTCAAGCACCTGCATATGGGCCTAATCCTATTACTACACCAGTTCCAAGGCCTAAAAATCAAGCGAGTGGTTTGAGAAGATCTAGGGGTATTCAAGAGAAAGCTCACATTGATCATATCCCCATAACTTATATTGAGTTATTTTCAAAATTGGTCAATAATGGCCTAGTATCCCCAATCTTTTTAGAACCATTAAAGTCACCTTATCCCAAATGGTACAATATTAATGTCACATGTGACTACCATAATAGGAATGTGGGTCGCTCCATAGAAATCTACCCTATTTTCAAGCATAAGGTGCAAAATTTGATTCAAGCAGGCTCGCAGAGCTTCAATGAATCAAAAGAGCTGAATACCCATAACACCTTTTACCCTAAGCACCTATGGGCATGATTTTGGAAAGGCTGATTGAAACTGATTATCATCTTAAGATTTTTTGAGAATATGAATCTCTTTTACATACTTAAATTTCATCTTATTTTTTATCATTTTAATAAAAGTGACTTGATTTGATGTATTTTCATGACATTTATCTTTTGCGTGAGTCACCATTATTTACTTTTACCTTCTCATACCTTTTATCATATCTATTCTTTGATTACAAACAATGAATGTTCAAATAGTCCTGATGGTAATTCAAGATTCAATTTTGAAAATATCTTTCATGATGATTTGATTGATAGATGAAGATTGTTGATTCATTAGGACTATTGAATAAAAAAGAGATAAATATGGTGAAAAATCTCGAGAGAGATTCAACACATGATCTTTGCAATTGTTCATTCAAAAATATGCTATTGATTAATAACTGTTCTTCATTGAGAGTGTTCATATTCGAGATGAAAATGGTCATCTTTCTTCTATCTTACAAAAAAAAAGTAAAAATTTACCTTTTGATTCCCTATTTGAGCCAGTTGAGAATTTTTTTTGAGGAGCCCTAACAAAAGATCACCCCCACACTAGAGGCAAAATTAGAGAAGCTTGTTTATCCTTAGTGATTTTGGGGGCAAAGCCTTGTGGTGCTCAAACTTTTCTTAAAAAATGAAAAAAAGAAAAAAATGAAAGAGAATTTGATAAGGCAAAATGCCAATGTGCTCTACATGAAAAAAATTATTCTTGGTTTGATAACCCTTCAAATACAATTTGGGCTTATTTTATCTATTTTTTTCATAACCCCTTACCTTAGCCTACATTATGTCCCTTAAAAGTCTATTTTGATTAAATGTGAATACTTGAATTGAAGAACCATGAATTAAATTAAAGTAGATTTGCCATTAGATTATGTGGGACTTTGAACAAAGTGTCATTGATGGATAAAGGGGAAAGAGAAATGAAAAAAAAAAGATGAGAAAGAAGTGTGCAAAAAAAATGAAAAAGGAAAAAACAAAGAAAATGAAAAAAGAGAAAGGAAACAAGAGAAAAAAGAAAGACTTAAACTAAAAATCCAAAAGGGCAGTTTAAGTATAGATGAAAACTCGAAGAAACAACATCATTTGAGGGTCCCAGAAATGAGTATGACTGGCTCAAAAACTAAGGATATTGATGGAATGAAATAGAATTTTGAGTTAAAGTTTTAAAACTATCTGAACAATCATTATTTTGGATGTTGATATCACATTTAAATGGTCATAGTATTTTACCTTTATTCACCTTTGATATGTTATTGACCATATTTTCTTTTCGATAATAAGGACCCATATCTCTTATCCTTTGCCAAATATACATCCCCTGAATGAATCAAAGAAATGTATCATATTTGTCACCAATTTAAATGATGGTAAATAAATGAATGAAAATATTCATAAAGAGTTTTTCATTCTTTTGAAACAAAATCCAAAATGAGATAAGTGAAAAAAGCCTACAAAAATGATTTAAAATAGGGCAAATAAATTTATATAGATGACTCAGTGATGAATCCAATGATAGATTGGTTGACATGACCTATAAGTTGTGACCAGATAAGAAAAATGAGATAGATCAGCTGATAAAATTTGCTCTAAGATTATTAATACTAAGAAGCTAAGAGGGACTATGAGAGTCTTGAGAACTTTGTCACCACAATTGAAATTTCATGACATCAGCATTACATACATTGTGTTTACATTTGCATCCTAGATAGGACATGCATTTGCATTATTACATTATCACTTCTCACTTATCTGATCGTGACTCAGTCCAGATCATTTTTTTTACTTGCATTTTTGTTCGGGTTATTCATCTTCGACTTTGACTCGATCCTGATTGATTTATCTTTTAAAATCATGATTTCATTTCGATCATTTAATCTCGACTTAGTTCAGATCATTTTCTTGATTCATGATTTTATCTCGACCATTCATCTTCAATCTCAACTTAGTCCTGGTCACTTTATTTTCTTGACTCGTGATTTCATCTTGGTCATTCATCTTCAATCTCGACTCTATCTTGATCACTTTATTTTTTTGACTCACGATTTCATCTCAATCATTCATTTTTGACCTCGACTTGGTCCTGGTTGATTTATCTTTTAGACTCGCTATCTCATCCCGATCATCCAATCTCAACTTAGTTTATATAATTTTTTGACTTGCAATTTCATCTTGATCATTCATTTTTGACATCGACTTGATCTTGGTTGCTTTATCTTTTAGAATCGTAGTTTCATCTCGGTCATCAAATCTTCGCTTAGTCCAAGTCATTTTTTTAACATACGATTTCATCTCGATCATTCATTTTCACCTCGACTTGGCCTTGGTCACTTGATCTTTTAACTCACAGTTTCATCCCAATCATTCAATGTTGGCTCAGTCTATATCATTTTTTTGGCTCATAGTTTCATCTTAGTCATTCATCTTTGACCTTGACTTAATTCTAGTTACTTCATTTTGACTCGCAGTTTCATCCTAATCATTTATTTTCATCCTTAACTCGATTATGGTCACTTTATTTTCTTGAATCACGGTTTCATCTAGGTCATTCATCTTTGACCTCAACTCGATTCTGGTCATTTCATTTTTTAACTCATAGTTTCATCCTGGTCATTCATTTTCGACCTCAACTCAGTCCTAGTTGCTTTATTTTCTAAACTTGTGGTTTCTTCCCAGTCATCCAATCTTGGTTTAGTCCAGATCATCCTTTAGACTTGCGATTTCATCCCGATTATCTGATTTCGATTCAATCCAGATCATTTTTCTGACTTGCCACTCAATCATAGTCAATTCTGTTTATTGATTTGATTTTTTGAAATAGAATGGGTGCTTAGATCTTTGCATCATCCTTGTATAATAGGGATGTGCAGAAAGAGGCAGCTGTAAACACCCATTTGTGTCCGGGATCTTTTAAGTCGATTTTATTACTAGTATATTATATTATATTATATTATATTATATTATATTATATTATATTATATTGTATTATACTTTATTATTGTTATTATTATAGTAGAGTAAACAATCTATTAATATTATTATTTTATTATTATTATTACTATTTTTTTCTTTTTTATTTTTTTCTTTTTTTTTCTTTCCTAACCGAAGATCAAATTGAAACTGAAATCTAGAAATCAATATAGTCAAAGGCTTTAATTCATAATCAAAGGATTTTTGGATCAATCCAAACAAACCAATAAAAACCTAACCAAGAAACATGCTTAAACAGAACCAATCCAAGCTTGAATGCTAGGATTGGATTCTGTCCGATCCTTAAAAACTCTCATGTGGGCTACCTATAAATTGGATACAAAACAATAGAACAACAACGGTGGAAGGAGGACAGAAAGAAATTTTGTGTTTTGGCTTTTTGGGAATTGTGGCTTAAGTTTTTGGAATTTTGGGTTTAGGTTTCTAAGATTTTGAGATTTAAACTTTCGGGTTTGGTTCAAAGTTTTGGGAAAAATTTAGGTTTGAGATTTCTATTATAAAGTGCAGGGATTAGGATCCTAAAGTTTCTAGAATAGTTTTGAAAAAATTTAAGAAATTTGGAAAAATCTGGAAATTTTAGATTTTTTCTGGAAAAAATATGGGTTTGGGATGGATTTTTCGGTGAAGGATGAATTTTTCAATGAAAGATGAATTTTTCAACGAGGTTTGAATTTTTCGGTGGAATTCTAGTGACTTTTCCAAAATCGGTGAATTTTTTTTAGTTTTCGGTTGAATCTCTAACAATGTTTTAAAGGTTTTTTAAAGAGAAGGTAGAGAAAACTAAACCTAGAGAGAAAGAGAGAGAGCAGAGAGTGTTTAAGGCAAAAATGCTGAAAGATGGCTTTTATAGGGTGCCAAAACAACGTTGTTTTGGATAGCCCAGGATCTGTGCATGACCCTTTGACCCATGTACTGACCCGCGAGTTGACCCAACTTGAATTGCAGGTTTTTCTTTTCCATTTTTTTTATTTTTTGATTTTATTTATTTTATATTTTTAATCTATTTTTTTCAAATTTTTTTTTATTTATTTTACTAATTTTATTATTTATTTTTACTAAATATTTTATAAAATTTTTCTTTATTAAAAAAATAAAAATAAAATAAAAACAAAAAAGGAAAAAAATCTTTTTAAGTTTTAAAAAAAATAAAAAAATAAATCTTTTCAAATAAGTTTTAAAACAAATAAAAATAAATAAAAGAATCTTTTCAAATAAATTTATGGAATCCACCAAACTATTGAGAAATTTCATAAATTAGTTTTCAAAAAAATATTTTTATCCTCCAAATGATTGGAGGATTACTTTAAAATTATGTCTTACTAAACTGTTGGGAGACTTAATGAACTTGCTCAAAAGAACAGTAAATTTTGTAAATGTTTTCTTTTTACAATAAAATCTCACCAAACTATTAGAAAATCTACTTCAAGATAAGTCCTACCAAACTATCAAAAGACTTACTATTTTTTTGAATAAAATACATTAATAAATCTGACAACGAAACTTTTTCAGAGTGGGACATTAGCCTGCATACATACTTCTGAGGTGAGAAAATTATCTTAAATTGTTACCAAACTATTGAGATAATATTAAGATTAATTTTCAATACTAAAGATTTTGGTAAAACATAAACATATTTAAGGCTCGGATAATTTGAGATCAAACTAGTACTATCATTTGGATAGGTACTTTGAGGGTGTTATAACCTTTCTCATGCATAATCATACTCCCGAACCTAAAATCTGGTTTCACAAATCAAAATCTGTTTCAGGTGGTCAATCATACCTAAACAAAAAATATTGGTGGTGACTCATTTAAACCATGTCTAGTAGTAAGTCCACGGATCTATACATTATGACAATTGGTTGACTAATAAAGTGAAGGTAAATGTTTGCAAAATATACTATTTACTTTGTTTTAACACTATGATAATAATTACAAAGTTATTATAATAAATCTCTTCTTGTTCATTTGTTTAAAGGAACAAAGTGAGACAAACAAAACAAACCGCTCAAAATAAGATGAGCCTAATTGCATAAGAACAAAATCATTCCTAAGGATCATTCAAACTTTGGTACATATATCAATTTTTCTTGTCACACTCAATTAAATGAATATGAAGTTTACTTTTTTTATATACGATTTTGTTATTATAATAATTCATGTTGTACCTTTGTAGAAACAAGAAGGTAATGGAATTCCACCATCACGTGTTGAGTTGTATATTATTTCTCGTACATATAAAGACGAAAGTGTTGTAAAAAGACAAGGTAGCTGATTATGGTATTTAATTTAGTTATTACTTACTTTTACTTATGTTTAGTTTCTTTATACTAAAATGTTTGTTTACAATTTTAGAAACTCATGAAAAAAGGTTTGAGCGAAACTAGTGCTTAGAATTCTAAAGAGAGTTCATGAAAAGATGATGTTTATTCAAAAGTTAAAAGACTGAAAAGAAAAGAAAGTGTTGTTGCATGGTTACAGTATCTACTTCATCTAAACAATATGGTCATTCATCTTCTGAATTGGTTCAACATAAGGAAAAGGTACAAAAGTTGAATGTTGAAATTAAAGACTTGAAAAAAACTTTAAGTATTGTCTTACCAGTACTTAAAAGATAATTTTCTCATAAAAATATAGGCACCTTAAGTATTGTTACTCATATGGTAAATAGAAAGGTATATATAACATTTATTTTAGTTTATATATTTGTAAATTGTAATCCTACTCATGAATCTTAAACCTTATTGAAATTTCTTTTGAATTATTTTTAGGTTTTTTTATACTAGTAGTGCTTTAGAAATCACACGTGAACACTATCGTTCTTTAAATTCAAGTCATTAGCCTAATCAAAATGAAAATGGTAAACTCATCATCACATAATATATATGAGAAAATGCTTTACTTGATACTTGTTTCTTAGATAGAATGCCAAAATCAATTTTGAATCTAGGTTTTGAATCATGTAATTGTGTTTTTGAAACATTACCCATTATCTTTGCCATAATCATTAAATTATATTTGATTTAAAAGCCTATTCTTTTTCCCTTGAGAAGGCTTTCTTGCCTTTTTTTTTCCCTTTGAAAAGGCTTCCTTATGATGTAAGCATGCTTTGTAGTTGTAGACTTGAATGTTATAGTGAAAATATTTATTTAATGATAGTTCTGTTGACTACAATAATCTTAGGTTGGTTTCATTAAGTTATTTTTTGAAATTAAACTAAAAAAATGAGGAGATCACACATGCAAATTAGGTTATTTCTTGTTCATTCATGCATAACACTAATGAATAAGATATTTATAAAACTATTTTTGCTGGTATATAAATGGATGATTACCTTCTGTACATATGAATGAATAAGATATTTATAAAATTATTTCTACTAGCATATGAATGGATGATTAGCTTCTTACATTCTGTATATATAAGATAATTTACAAGAATTCTAATTGAATTTTTTTTATGCTATATAGATGTTTATTTGTAGAAATCTAAGATGGGATCATTTATTTTAGGAATTTGTTTATTTACTCTAAGCATTATATTTGTAAGGGGATTTGGTTTTATTTTGGATGTTATACACTTTGTTGAAATAAGGCTGTTATATTTTGTGATGCTTGATTGGTATATTAAATACTATTAGTGAGTTGGGTTCATTGAGCTTATTAGTTATATGAGGTAGCTACACTTGTTGACTTTTTCAAGACTTGTGATATTTTGTATGAATTAAAATATTTTGGTTTTGGAAAGGGCTTGTAATAGGTGCATGTATGTTTTTTCTTATTGAGGTGATTTTGCACATGTTTGTTCATTGACAGATTTTTTAAGATTATCTTGTTCAAAGTTCTATTGAAGTTTTAACGTAATCAAAAAGTCTTTAGGTATCTAGTGGTGCAAACTTATCATTGCATTGGTGTAACTCTTTACCTATTGTCGTAACGATTTTGTGTCCGCCCGATGAATTTGAAAATGAAATAAAAAATAACAGAGTCGCCACCAATCTTTTTTGGCTAAGTGCGATTGGCCACTTATTAAAACATATCTTTTAATGAAATCTAAAAATTAATTAAAATTTATTAAGAAAATAATTTTAGGGACTGTGCAATGGTTTGGGCTCGGAAGTTAGCTATGTGTGGGAAAAGATTAGCATTCTCACAGCGCCCATTTAAAAACATTAACACTTAACTACTTCTTATCCTTTGATTTTGATAAAAAAATAATCTTATTTTCGGTGTTTGAAAAATAATTTTTTTGATTTTTTCATTTATTGCAAATTGGTTTTTATATTCAAATACTATTCGAGAAAAATAAATTAGAACCTTTTTATTGAAATAATTCTTAAAATGTTCCAATACGTTGGTAACATTAGAAGAACTTTTTCTCATCTAGAGATTTCTTAGGCATCGCTTCTCGGAATACCTTAGAATCTCATCTTCAGAGGTTCAAATTTATTTTTCGTAAAAGAACTATGTAATGCATGCAATACAAATGATAACACATTAATACAAACATTTTATTTTTTTTTAGAAATTTTATTAATTGATTTCCTTTTTAGTTAAATTTTTGAAGAAAAAAAAAGGAATTTTTATTTTATTGAAGTTTTTTTATAAATATTCTAATACATTGGTAATATTTAAAAAAAACTTCTCACCTAGGGATTTCGTAAAGCATCACTACTCAGAATACTTTTAGAATCCCGTCATTGGATAAAACTTTTTTTTTATCACTTTATTTTATTTTTTTTATAAAAGTTAATTTTATCTATTATTAATAAAAAAAATTTATTGTACTGAAAATTTTTTATAAATACTCCAATACACTAGTAATATTTAAAAAAAATCTTCTCACTTAAAGATTTCGTAAGTATCGCTACTCGGAGTACTTTTGAATCTCATCGTTGGATAGAATTTTTTTTTACATTTTAAATTATTATTTTTTATTAATTAATTTTTATCAATTATTGTATATTTTTCTTTATTCTTGTTCATTAAAATTTTAATAAGTTTATGTTTAGTACTTATTTTAAATTAATTAAATTAAAACTATTTTATATTTTCTACAATTTATTTTATTTTATATGAACAGTTTATACAAAAATAAAATAAAAAAAAAACATAAATTAAATAATAGAAATATATAAAAAAAAATTGAGCAAAAAAAGTTTTTTTAAAAATAAAAAGTTATGGCAAAAATACCTAAAATGCACCTAGTCAACACTAGTCAAAAATTTGAAATGGCTCAGTCGGCTCAATCAACCGGCTTGGACCTATAGTCAATGACTTAGTTAGCTTGGCTTGGGTATACGGCTTGGCTCTATTCCTAGCTCGGCTTGGTGGCTTGGCTACCACTTAATCAAAACGACATCATTTTGATTTAACTATAAATAGCCCCCAAAACACCCACACTCCTTCATTTTTTCTTTCTTCTCATTCTCTCTTCTTTCTTTCTCTATCCTCCATAATTCTTTTTCTTTCTCCTTCTCAGTTTCCATCAATCCTGTTACTGCCGGTCGTCGGCCATCGGTGCCGTCTACGGCCACCATTAAATGTCTAAAAAATTTCCAAAAAATACCTAAAAAATTGTTTTCAACCCTTGATCTCAAATCCAACCTTCATGTGATGAGAAACAGCTTCGAACGATGTAGATTGAGGCCCAAAGTTTCAGTCAGAATGAAAAAAAATTTTATTTTGTGTTTTTGGCGCTGAGATCCTCGCTACCAGGGTTTTTTTTTTTTTTTTTTGGTGTGTTGTTTTTTGGTTTGGTTTTCTTAGCTTTTTAACAAAGTTTTTTTTTTTTTAACTGAAATTTTGTTTTCAGCATTTTTTTTTTTGCAAAGGTTTTCCTCCCTTTTTTTTTTCCCTCATGTTATGAGTTTTCGTGGCTCTATTTATAAAGTAAAAACAAGATTAAAATCCTAGAAAGTCTGGGATTTGTGGGACTGTGGCTGGTGGCTATCAGGATGGTTGTCGGTAGCTGTCAAACTACTAGTAGAAAAGTTGCCAGAAAAGAAAAAGCAAACGAAAAAGAAAAAATAAAATAAAACAAAATAGGTGTCTTTAGTTGCCCCTCTTTGCTTATTTTTTAGAATCAGGAATAAAGCAAACACTAAAAGACAACCATTTTGTTCAAACAAAGACAAAGCATTGAACACAAAGTTTTTTCTTCTTTTTTTTTTTTGAAAAATTGAAAAGTTGCTCTGAGTAGAGGCTCAATTTTTTTCCAAATTTAAAAAGGCTCTTTTCAGCAAAGGTTCAATGAATTTTGAAAATTTAAGAGGGCTCCTCTAAGCAAAGGCTCAACAACTTTAAAAAATTTAAAGAGGCTCCTCTAAGCTTAGGCTCAAGGACTTTTAAAAATATAAATGGCTCCTTAAAGCAGAGGTTCAACAACTTAAAATTTCATCTTAAAAAAGGCTTCTCTAAGCAGAGGCTTAACAACTTTAAAAATTCATCTTGAAAAAGCTCCTCTAAGCAAAGGCTCAACAACTTTAAAATTCTCATCTTCACAAAGCTCCTTTAAATAGAGGCTCAACAACTTTAAAATTGCTCCTTTAAGTAAAGGCTCAATAACAGTAAAATTGCTCCTTAAGCAGAGGCTCAACAACTTTAAAATTTCATCTTGAAAAAGCTCCTCTAAGTAGAGGCTCAACAATTTTAAATTTTCATCTTGAAAAAGCTCCTCTAAGTAGAGGCTCAACAACTTTAAAATTCTCATTTTGGAAAAGCTCCTCTAAGCAAAGGCTCAACAACTTTAAAATTCTCATCAACTTTAAAATTCTCATCTTGAAAAAGCTCCTCTAAGCAGAGGCTCAACAATTTTAAAATTTTCATCTTGAAAATGCTCCTCTAAGCAGAGGCTCAACAACTTTAAAAATTCATCTTGGAAAAGCTCCTCTAAGCAAAAGCTCAACAACTTTAAAATTAAACTATTGAAAAATAACTTCAAATATTACCATAAAAGGGGACTTAATCTCAGATATCACCACCAAAAAAAATGCAAATGATTTTTTAACACTCGGATATCACCATTGAAAATTTTTAATACTCGAATATCACCACCAAGTGATTTTAAAAATGTCTTGGATTTCACCATCAAGAAAATGCAAATGAAAATTTAAACTTTAAACTCAAATATCACCATTAATAATATGCAAATGACTTCGAATATCATCACCGAAGGAAACTCGAATATCACCATCGAGAAAATACAATTCAAGCTTTAATACTTGGATATCACCACCGAGAGAATGCAAATGCAAATTCAAACTTTAAACTCGGATATCACCACCGAAAAGATGCAATTCAAACTTTAATACTCGGATATCACCACCGAAAGAATACAAATGTAAATTCAAACTTTAAACTCGGATATCACCATCGAAAAGATGCAATTGAAACCTTAACACTCGGATATCACCACCGAAAAGATGCAAATTTTTTTAATACTTGGATATCACCATCGAGTGATTTTGAAAATGTCTTAGATTTCACCACCAAGAAAATGTAAATGAAATTTTAAACTTTAAACTCAGATATCACCACCGATAATATGCAAATGACTTCAGATATCACCATCAAAGGAAACTCGAATATCACCATCGAAAAAATGCAATTCAAGTCGGATATCACCATCGAGAACTTTGAAAACAATTTATCACAATATTTTTCTTAACTGATGCCGATTTCATTGGGTTAACAACCTTCTTGCTAGCTAGATTGAGTTTAAAGCTCTCATCTAGTGACATCTCGTCTTGATCTTTTGAATATATTTTTGCCTTTTTTTTTTCTTTTTTCTTCTTTAATGCTTCCAAAATTGGTGAATACCATTATGATGCAAATGTTATCTCTTAAAATGAGGATGCAAATATAAATGTCTTTTCCTAAAATGATACGCATGAAATACAAATGTCTTTTCTTAAAATACTAATACACATATGCTTTATCAATGAAGGACAAGCTAATGATGCAAATGCAATGTCAAAAGGTTCAAATATTAAAAAAAAAAAATTTTTTATTAAAAGGTCAAGATATGCTACTGCCCAAAATCTTCTTTTCTTCAAAGTTCTCTTTCATTCAATCCCAAATCTTCCATCTCAATTCCAAATCCTTTATTTGCTGTTCATTTTATCAATTTTCCTTTTTTTCTTCACAATTTGGATTTTTTGACTTTTCTTTCCATTTTTATCTTCAAATCGAACATGCATATGATCAATTCAAACTTGATGAAAGGGAATTAAAGCAAATGAGCCCTCAAATAATGGTAAAAACTCAACTGATTAAACATACTTTTATGTTCCCATATTGCCCCTTATTTTACTTAAAATTTTTTTAAAATTTTATTTTTCCTCTCTAAAAATATTTTATTTTAATGACAAAATTCTTAGAAAAAATTACCTTAGTCAACCTCTATGAAACAATATGACTCTTAAGTCTTTGAAAAAAATGGTGATCATTATTATGCACATGGCAATTCTATCTTTTCAAAAGGCTGGGATGATTAATTGTCAAACTAAGGTTTGCATGGGAAAATTGAATTTTTATCTAGGCTCAACAATAAATTTTTTGGGAAGGTTCTTTTATGGTTAAATCAAATTTGACACTCTTTTTAGTATCACAATGTGGTATTTTAATAGATGTCAAGACTAGCTATGTTAAATTCAAGGTCATATTGGGAAAGGCCAAGATTTTCTATCTCAATCATTGGTTGCAATGAGCTTTCATGTTACAATCTCATTCTTGCTCTAGATCACCTTTTTTTTTGTTTGGGTTTTCACCCTAGAGCTTTATTCTTCCATTTTTCTATTTTTTTTACGGTTTCATTTTGCACTCAAGTACTCGTGTGAAAGAGAAAATTTTGCAAAAAAAATAAACAAAAGTGAAATTGGTCATGAGGATTCTATAAGGAACAAACTCTTTAGTTCAAGTATTCGTGTTTGATTAAAATGGACTTTTCAAGGTATGTAACATAGGCCAGGGTTTGAGGTTCTGAAAGAATGGATAAACAAGCCCAAAACATGTGTTTAAAGGTGATCAGACCAAGGATCATTTTACATTATGTGAAGGACTCTTTTTTTTTAGGGGGCATTCATCCCTTTTATTTTTTTAGTTGTAATCGTTTCATTTTTCCTGCCTTTTTTCTTTTCACTTTTGCTTTTTCTTGCATATTTCAACATTTGTTGGAATATGTTCAAAACTTCTAAAACTCAATTTATTGGATATTTGCCCCTACAACTGAAGGCATTCTTTCTTGATTGTTGAAGCATGACTTCACCAAATAATTTTTTTTTGTTTTTGTATTTTTCCCTTAATGTAGAAGATGATCCTTGATTAAGGTTTATTTAGAAAGAATTCACTAGGCTCAAAGGGGTAGCAAACAGATAATTTCTTATTTTTGAAATGATGAAGAAAGATGGCCATTTGTCATCTCAAGCTTGGTCACTTGTGCTGAAGAGTGATTCCTTGAAAAATTAAAATTTTATTTTTCTCACCTCTTTTTTTTAATCTTTTTTTCTTTTCTGCTTTTTTTGCTTTTTTTTTTTTTACATTTTTTCACTTTCTCTTTTTAGGATTGCACGATGTACCCATCAATATTTTTCTCTCTTTTTTTTTTCTTCACAACTTATATGACAACTAATCTTTGTTTTATCTTGGTAAGTAAAAAAGGTTTGTGTGATAATGAGAATCATGTTGAAAAGGCCTTTTTCAGGTCCTGATTGTGTACATCATCACCAAATTGGATAGTGACATGAATTAGGTAATTTTAGAGTAACTGAAAATCATTCTCTTTTGTCAATATGCCCCTAAAGAAAAAGGTGCATTTGTGTATTCATGGCTATGAGTTTTTGTTTGAAGTATAGTCTTGACACTTATCAACTCACCAACATCTAGAAAAAAGTATCATATTTGTTTAATTTTCAAAAAATTGAGAAGGTTTTTCCAAATTGGTCATTTCAGTGTTTGTTGCTTTGACAAGAGGTATCACAAAGTTAAAATTTGTATCCTTTGGTGTATTAAGGTTTTTCAAGTGATTTTGGGACATGAAAAGGACACAAGAATATTTTATTCGGGTAGGTTCATAATAACGACCACCAAATTTTTTGAGACTTTTTATTATAAAGAGGAAAAAAAAATTTTTAAACTTGAGACAAAAAAGAAAAAAATTAGGCTCTTAGCATTCAGAATCAACTTTCATACAAGTCATGAAGTTCATACGCATGTTTGATAAAAAGTGAAAAAGGAAACAAAATGGGCATACCTTTTATTTTGAATCAATCCACCTCTTTGCAACACCAAATGAAGTATCCATCATTTCTCAAAAACAGCCACAGAATCATTCTCCAATTCTTTATCTGTCTATCGCATCAATGCTTTAACACTTTTGGTTCACCTCTTTTCTAATATATCAAGGTAGAGAGTTTTCAGCAACACGATGATCAATGTTAGTTTCAAATTTTATTTTTTCAACTTTAATGAGATCTCTAACCTTGTAATTTAATGCAAGATAGTTCTCTGTTGAGTAACCCTAATTTTTATTATAGGAATCACATCTTGCACTAGGATCATACCATTTTGGGTAAAGGGGTTGAAGGGGCTCTAGATGCATAGGTTCCAAAAGTTGATTCTGGATAAGTTGGGATAACAATTCTATGTAAAATATGAGAATAAAATCCAAAGTGATTTTTTTTTTGGTATTTCTTGGGGCTTTCGGACCACTACTTAGATTGGATCTTTGTTCTGATTTGTAAGGTATAGCAAAATGGTTGTATGAATAGCTGGGTGTCTAAAAAAAGACTGAAAATGGGGTGTACAAGCTGGTTGTTGTACTAGCTGATACGGTTGACAAGGATAAGGGATAGATGTGACATTGTTTATTGGTGTTGGGTGTGGAGTGAAACCTCCGAACTGTTACCCTACATAGTTTACTGCTTGGGCTTCATTTTCTTTCTTTTTAGGGGCTTCACCTTTCTTTGCTTCGCTTGTCTCTCCTACATTAAGCTTGCCATTTTTTATAGTATTTTTAATAATCTCACCCGATATCACCATATTTGTAAAGTTCTTGGTTGCGTTGCTTATCAATTTCTCATAGAATGGTACTTTCAAGGTCTTCACAAATAAGACAGTTGTATCTTTCTCAGTGAAAGGAGGTTGAACTTGTATAGCCACGTCTCTCCATCTCTATGCATACTCTCTAAAACTTTCTGGTGCCTTTTTTTTTATATTTTGTAGAGATAGACGGTCTGAAACTAGATCAATGACATGTCAATATTGTATAAGGAATGCCCTCGTGAGCTCTTGCCAAGAATGAATATGAGTCCTATCTAGTTGGATATACCATCTCGCTGTAGATCCCGTAAAGTTATCCTTAAATACATGTATCAACAACTTTTCATCACAAGCATGTGTCGTCATCTTGTGACAATACATAATGACATAAGTCATTGGGCATTTTGTGTCATCATATTTTTAAAATTCGGGAACTTTAAATTTTAGTGGAATGACCATATTTGGGACCAAACAAAGGTCGATTGCATCCGTGGAGCCATAAAAATTCATTCCCTCTATGGCCCTAAGCTTTTATTCTAATAACTTCATCTTCTCTTGGGCACTGATAACTTTCACTTTCGCAGGTATCTTTATCCCTGTCTTTTCTCTCTCTTTATGATAATCCAATTAGGAATCAAGATTGGCTCGGGTGGTTTTTTCTTCATAACAAGATTGACAAAATTTTGAAATTATCCTGGAGTAGGTGTGGATGTCATTTCTGGATAAAGATTGGAATATCCTTTAGGAGTAAAAATTTACACTTTGGTTCCTTGAGAAGGTAGGGTTGGTCGTAGCTCAAACCTTGAAGGGTAAATAGGATCCACCATGTCTAGCAATTGGTCTTGAAAGCTAAAATTTTCTTCCACCATTTTTTCTTTATCAAGCTTCTTGAGCATGTCCATTATCTTATCAATATCCTTTTTTAGTTCTTCTTAAGCCTTCTCCATCCTCTCAAATCGACTAGCTTGTTCTTGTTCCATGATTCTTGTTCGAGATCTGGAGTTGTATGAATAGCAGGTAGGTTAAGTCAAAATTTTTGGTGGGTGAGCTATTTTTGAACCTCTATTATCATAAATTTTTAAAATTAGAATGCCATGCGTTGAAAATTTTATTTTTTTTTATTTTTGATTTTTTGAAAAAAATAATGCACATGATGCATGAATGCAAGTGGGAGATATTTGCTCTTGGACAAATTCTAACACTAGAAACTTTCATTAATTCATACAACTTTTGTTACATGAGATTTGAGCAAATCTATAGTTCTATGGGATCTATGGAGAACTTCTCGAGAGAAAGATGTCTTAGAACAAATACCTTGATGTAAAACTGTATGACATGATTATACAAAAAAAAAAACAAACAAAATCGAGTTAGTGTAAGGATGTGGTTTGAGAAGAAACATTTTGTTGTGTTTTTAAGATTTTTTGTTTTGTTTTGTTTTGTTTTGTATTAGACATAAGTATTTCCTACAATAAGGTGGACGAGGCTTTACCTAAGGATGGTTTCCTAGGCTTATTACATGCTGGGTTTGGATTGACACGTGTCTAAAAGTTTCCAAGTTGTTCCTCACTGTCATCCACATTGGACTAGTAAAGCACCTCGATCCTCACCCATTACAGGCTAAGAATGGAAAAGGTCCAATTTGAGTGGAAGTATTTCACTTGCCATTCAGAGGTTATCACCTCATGAGGCTATAGGTACTCTACTTCCTCCTATAAGGGACAAAGCCCAGGTATGGAGCTCATGCATGAGATGCATCTTGTTATTGTGTGCAAATATATCCTCATTTATTGAGAGTAATATATACAGAAAAATAAAGCATAAGAGGTGTAGTAAAAGAAACGTGTGTGAATTTTTTCCTTTTATTTTCGATTTGTTTTTTTCTTTGACTTTTTGTTGAAGGTGAAAAATAAAAATCTAAGAAACCGATTAAGACTATTTAAATCAAAATTTGAGGATAACACAGTTAATTTTAGCCTAACTCTCGAAAACAAATGGCATCCCCAGTGGAGTCGTCAAGTTGTCGTAACGGTTTTGTGTCCGCCCGATGAATTTGAAAATGAAATAAAAAATAACAGAGTCACCACCAATCTTTTTTGGCTAGGTGCGATTGGCCACCTATTAAAACATATCATTTTAATGAAATCTTAAAATTAATTAAAATTTATTAAGAAGATAATTTTAGGGTCTGTGTAACGGTCTGGGTTCGAGAGTCGGTTACGTGTGGAAAAGAATTAGCAACCCTACAGCGCCCATTTAAAAATGGTACCACTTAACTACGTGTTATCCTTTGATTTTGATAAAAAAAATAGTCTTATTTTCGGTGTTTGAAAAATAATTTTCTTGATTTTTCCATTTATTGGGAATTGGTTTTTATATTCAAATATTATTCGAGAAAAATAAATTAGAACATTTTTATTGAAATAATTATTAAAATGTTCTAATACGTTAGTAACATTAGAAGAACTTTTTCTCATCTAGAGATTTCTTAGGCATCGTTTCTCGGAATACTTTAAAATCTCATCTTCGGATGCTCAAATTTAGTTTTCGCGAAAGAACTATGTAATGCATGCAATACAAATGATAATACATTAATACAAACATTTTATTTTTGTTTAAAAATTTTATTAATTAATTTCCTTTTTAGTTAAATTTTTGAAGAAAAAAAAGAAAATTTTATTTTATTGAAGTTTTTTTATAAATATTCTAATACATTGGTAATATTTTAAAAAAATCTTCTTACCTAGAGATTTCATAAAGAATCGTTATTCGAAATACTTTTAGAATCTCATCATTGGATAAACATTCTTTTTTTCTCATTTTTTATCGCTTTATTTTAGTTTTTTTTATAAAAGTTAATTTTATCTATTATTAATAAAAAAAATTTATTGTATTGAAAACTTTTTATAAATATTTCAATACACTGGTAGTATTTAAAAAAAATCTTTTCACCTAGAGATTTCATAGGTATTGCTACTCAGAGTACCTTTGAATCTCATCGTTGGATAAAATTTTTTTTTTTACATTTTAAATTATTATTTTTTATTAATTAATTTTTATCAATTATTGTATATTTTTCTTTATTCTTGTTCATTAAAATTTTGATAAGTTTATATTTAGTACTTATTTTAAATTAATTAAATTAAAACTATTTTATGTTTTCTACAATTTATTTTATTTTATATGAAAATTTTATACAAAATAACAAAAAAATCATAAATTAAATAATAAAAATATATTAAAAATTTGAGCAAAAAAATAACAAAAAAATAAAAAGTTACGATAAAAATACCTAAAATGCCCTTAGCCAACACCGATCAAAGATTTGAAACGGCTCAATCGACTCAATCAATCGGCTTGGACCTATAGTCAACGGCTTAGTCAGCTTGGCTTAGGTATATGGCTCGGCTTTGTTTCTGATTCCACTTGGTGGTTTGGCTACCACTTAATCAAAATGACGTCGTTTTGATTTCACTATAAATAGCCCCCAAAACACCCACACTCTTTCATTTTTCCTTTTTTCTCATTCTCTCTTCTTTCTTTCTCTGTCCTCCAGAATTCTTCTTCTTTCTCCTTCCCAGTTTCCGACAATCCTGTTGCTGTCGATCGTCGATCACCGGTGTCATCACCGGCCATCGTTGAGTGCGTCAAAAAAATTCCCAAAAAATACCTAAAAATTTATTTTTGACCCTCTAAACTCAAATCCAACCTCCGTTTCATGAGAAACGGCTTTGAACGACGTAGATCGAGGCCTAAAATTTCGGTCAGAATGAAAAAAAAAAAGTTTTCTTTTGTGTTTTTGGCGTTGAGATTCTTGCTACTAAGGGTTATTTTTTTTTTTTTAGGATTGTGTTATTTTTTTGGTTTGGTTTTCTTGGCTTTTTAACAAAGTTTTTTTTTTGAACTGGAATTTTGTTTTCAATGATTTTTTTTTTTGCAAAGGTTTTCCTCCCTTTTTTTTTTCCTCCTGTTATGAGTTTGTGTGGCTCTATTTATAGAGCAAAAACAAGATTAAAATCCCAGAAAGTCTGGGATTTGTGGGACTGTGGCTAGTGGCTATCAAGATGGTTGTCGGTAGTTGTTAGGCGGCTGCCAGTGGCTGTCAGACGGGTACCAAAAGAGTTGCCAGAAAAGAAAAAGCAAAAGAAAAAAAATAAAATATAAAATAAGACAAAATGGGTGTCTTCACCTATGTTTGTTTTATCGATGTTTATTTTATCATACTTGATACAATAACTTTAGTTTTTCTCTTACACTAAGTTTGTAGATTATAAATCATTTACTTGTAGTTTTAATGTTATTAAATACTTTTTACTTTATTGTTTTTTTTTTTTGTTTATATGAAAACATATCATATTATGGTTAGAAATAAATTAATATTAATAATTGAAAATATAATTTTTAAAAAAATTTACCAATGTCTTAACATTTATACTAACGCACATGATCGTTGAAATATTTCAGGCAATACTAACAGTCACCAATTGTCAATAAAATATAATAAAAAAATTAAAACATATAACTCTATACTGACAATCTTTAACTATTGGTATGGGTAAGAAAATTAAAAAATACAAGTCTATACTGATGGATGCTAAGCATTGGTATAGGTAAGAAAAATTATAAGTCTATATTGATAAGCGTTAACTGTTGGAATATATAAGAAAAATTAAAAATATATAAGTTTATACTGACAGGCGCTAATCGTTGGTATAGGTAAGAAAATTAAAACATACAAATCTATATTGACAGGCTTTAAGCATCATTATAGGTAAAAAATTATAAGTCTATACTGACAGATGTTAACCGTCGGTATAGGCAATAAAAATTAAAACATACAAGTCTATACTGACAGGTGTTAACCGTCTATTAAAGAAATAATAGTGGAACACATAACATATGCTATACCAACAGATATACATTTATTGACAGTCTTAAACCGTACATCTATCTCTGTAAGCTATTTCAACACCTTAAAAACCGTCAATATAGGTCTATACCAATAAAATATATACTAACAGTTAAAAATTCATAGAATTGCATTTTGATTGTCGATATAGGGTTTATTATGCTATACTGACAGATTTTTTTGATTTTATCCATGATTTTTTTAGCATCAGTATATGTCAAATTTCTTGTAGTAGCAAAGGTGTCCCACTGCATGTACCAGAATGGCGATGGTCATGGTATTGAAGATGGCGAGACCATGTATAGAGTGTTGTCATTATTTGTTCACCCAATTCGTGCACCAAAATGATTAAGAACATTGGAATTCTTTTCCAAACTAAAAATAGTACTTTTTTAGTTTAGTATGTTGCGGCAAATATGGCCTCACTCTATCTGGTACTGTTATTGTAAGAACTATCCTTCCACAAGTTTGTAATAAAAGTTGTTGTGACACAAGTATGCTAATCAAAGAAAATGGCAAAATATAGCTAAAAGTTGTGCTGGTGACCATGTCGTCGAAATACCTAGAGGACTGGGTCGGTTTGTAGACGACGTGCTAGCAAGGGATGGACGACAAACTGGGGTGGATAGTTTCAAGGACCAGATCAGGGGCCTATTGCCCCTGAAAAGTTTTAAAAAGGTCCCATATAAATATATTATTTTATCTATATTAATTGTCCGCTGATAAATTTACATAAAACTCCGAATCAAAGAACACCAAAAACAACAAAAATACAGTATAAAGTAAATGATTATCCAAAGTAAAAACTATGTTTTCCCTGTTTTTATCCTAATGAAAAGTGAATATATAGACATATAAATAAATATATATATATAAACTAAAAGAGTTAATTTAGAAATTTTCTAGTCTGAAAAACATGCATTCAAACTTTTTATATAAAAAGGTAAAAATATTATGTAGTTAAAATACATAACATAATCATATAATTTCGTTATAAATTAAAAAATATTATAAAATGATACATCCTTTTCAAAATACTTTTTCACATAAATTTTAAAAGTTAAATTTTTAAATTTCAATTCTTACAAAATATTATTTACCTTTGAAATCATACACAATTTTTCCTTTTGTTTTTTTATAAAAGTATTAAATAATTATATTTTTTTACTATCTCTTTGCTAAAAGATTCTCTGCCCCTTGCCCTTAAATCTATAAATACCATCTTGTAATTAAAGCAAACGAAATTTGCACAAATGTGGAATTGAGTTAATCAGATAAATTTTCTACTTAACAATAAGTTAGAGTTTGATATCATTTTCAAGATTACTATGATAATTTAATTATTAGAGTGATATAATTATTATGTGATCTTATCATTCATGATTTAAAATCATTTTATTTGATTAATAATTGTTAATTTTTAAAAATTAAAATTTACTGTATTTAGTATTATTAAAATCTAATATTATTTTATTTGAAATTACCAAAATAATCATATATATTACAATACCTACACAAATTAATGATTTTAATATTGTTTAAAGTTAATAATTTGTAAAATATTAGTAATATCTTATTTACTTCATAGTACAATATAATTAAATTATTAAATTAAAAATATATTTAGTGATAAGTAAACTAATTTTTATAGTATAAATTGCATAAAAACTTTTAATTAGAAAATAAAATTAATCTATTAATCATAATAAAATAAAATTATATAATATTAAAAAAAAGTTAAAAAGCACAAAAATTATTTTTGAATTTCTTATAATAAATATAGTTTGAAAATATAAAAATTTATAATATAAAATAATTATAATTTTGAAAAGAAACAAATTTTTAATTTACATATTAAATAGATAATATAAACTATTATTAATTTTATATATCATTTTACCTTGAAGATAAAAGCTTTTCATAATTTTAGATGAAAATTATATCACCCTCTAAGATAGTGATCTAATCACTCAATTTTTAAAATTACAATCACATAAGATCATTGAATGCTTATCAAACATGGTAATTTAATTACCTTGTATAGATCATCATAAATTTTTAAATAATCATCCCATACCAAATAGTAATAAAAAAATATAGAAGTATAACAACCAACATCGGTTATCTTTCGTTAGCTAGCACCGATCAAAATGTGGATATTTCAAAAAATAAAAAATAAAATTAATATATTAAAAGGTTGAGTTTTAGAACTGAAAGTTTAGTAAAAATAAAAAATTATAATGTATAATTAAATTTGTCATTTTATGCGCATAACATATATAGATAGTTGAATTTTTTTAATTGTATTTTTCTATCTATATAAAAAGAAATATTTTGGCATAATAATTAATATCAACATGCTTGTTTAATTAATTGAAAAGAAATTTTTATTTTAAGAAACTAAAAAATTCAATGAAATAAAAAGTATTTATTTTTGAAAAAAATTTATTCTTTATTACATTAAATAGAATAAATTTTTTATTTAAAAAGGAAAAAATCAAATTATTTGTTGTATCTACAAATAAAAATTTTAATAACTCATGAAATATTATTACAAATGTTCCTAAAGGAATGATCAAATTATTAATTTTTTTGGGAGAATATGTTTTTATATTTTTTGAGTGAAAATATACTAATGCTAAGATGATTTTGAGGAAAAGGGTAGGCCGGGCCACTGCCAGCCCCTTTCGGTTCGCCTCTGCCAATGATGATCAACATGAAGAAAGTGAAATATTTTGCACAATTTTATATTTGAGTGGATTACATTTTAACCAACACGTGCGATTATAACAAAAATATATGGTTCACGTGAAAAACATCTTAAATCCTAATAAATTTCTTTTATATTAAAAAAATATTTCTTTTTCCAGCTACAAATTTTATTCCTGTTTACCTTCACAAACACACTATTTTTAATTTGTTATAAAGAATATTAATTTTAAAATATAAAAATTTATTATATAAAATAATTAAATTGTAAGCAAAATAAGTATTTAATTCATATATTAAAAAGATAATATATATCAATTATTATTAATTTTATATATCAATTTCTCTCATTGATAAATTTTTTTTATATTTTAAATAAAAATTAAGCTATCTTTTAAAATAATAATTTAATCAATTTCGATTATTGAAAATAATCATCACATAAACTCATCAAATACTTACTAAATTTGATAATTTAATTATTATATATAAATTATCATAATTTTTAAAATAATTACATCATGCCAAACATTACCTTGTAATATTAAAGTTATTCATTCACTTCTATTTATTCTACTAAAAAAAACAAAATTTCCATTTTTTCTTGGTCATAACTCCATCACGCCTGGAAGTGGTGGACCCTATAATGATGATAACCATTATTATGGCAATGGGAAGCCACAATTATGCCCATGCATAATTTACTTGTTAATTTTTTATGTTTTAGAATGGAAAACAAGAAATCTCCAACAACTCTGCTGTCAGTATCTTCTTCCAATGATGATCAACGTGAAAAAAGTGATATATTTTGCACAATTTTATATTTGGATAGATTACACTTTAAACAACACGTGAGATTCTAACAAAAATATATGGTTCACATAATAAAGATGTAAACATCATACTTGTCCGGATAATTTAACACAAATTTTGAATAATTTAACTTGATCAGCACAAGAGAATCGATTTCTATTTTAATTTCGAATTAAACATATTTTATTTGGATTCCCTTTTAAATAGTTAAATACCATAAATAATTACCCCGCCCCGAGGTGAATTTTTTTCCTATCAAAATATTTTTTATTTTTTTATCAAATTTTTATTATTTTAAATATATTTATAATTATTTTAATATATAATTTAATAAGAGTATTAAAAAAATTTTAAAAAATTTTACATGTCAACTTCCTTGAAACAATCATAAGAGTATTTTTGTAATTGTAATATAAGATATTATAGTAATTTTAATCAATTGTGATAGAAGATATTTTTTATAATTATGGTAGGAGGAGTATTATAATATCTTTAACAAATTATAGTAGGAGGAATATTATAATAATTTTAATAAATTATTGCATAAGAGATATTTTTATAATTATGATAGTAAGGGTGTCATGTAAATTTATCAAATTATGGTAGGAATGGTATTATCATAATTTTAACTAAGTTATCATAAGAAAGCCATGATAAGAGAGATATAATAATCATTTAAGACACATGTCAACTTTTAATCAAAAAAACATAGAAGCATTCTAGTAATTTCAATGAGATTAGTAATTTAATATGTAATTAATTTTATATTATATTAAAATTTAATATATGTAATTTAATAAAAGTATTATAGTAATTTTTAAATAAAATACCACATGTAAAATTTTTATGAAATGATGGCAAGACTATTTTAACAATTTAATATGTGATTAATTTTATATTGTTATATTAAAATTTCATATGCACATTAAAAGAAGTATTATAATAATTTTCAAATAAAATGACACATATCAACTTCCTATGAAGCAATCATAATGACATTTTCATAATTATGGTAAGGGACATTATAGTTATTTTGATCAATTTTGATAGCAGAATATTTTCGTAATTACAATAAAATGAACATTATAGTAATTTTGATCAATTATGTTATTAGGAGCATTATTGTAATTATAGTATGAGAGACATTATAGCAATTTTGTAGTAAGTTTAGTCAATTATTATATGAGAGATATTTTCGTAATTATGATATAAAGGTATTATAGTAATTTGTCATTTATAATAAGGTTATTTTCATTATTTAAGACATAAGGGGCATTACAGTGATTAGACATTTATAAAGACATATTTTTGTCATTTAAGAAAGAAGAGGCATTATAGTAATTTAACATTTAAATTAAAGGTATTTTTATCATTTACATAGAAGGATCTGTCATCTTTTTTAACATATGCCAAGCAATTAACCAAAAATTTAAAGGGTAAAATTATCATTTCCATAATAAGTTACTTTTATATACAATTACTATAAAGAAAACCCGATCATGCCCAGGTTGCAAACTTTTTTATTTTCATGAATATAAATTTTTTAATTTTTTAATTCAATAATAAATTAAAAAATTAAATATTGTTAGTATTTTGCTAGTTTTTATTTTTAGTTTTGGAAACTATAATCTCCTGAAAAAATTTTTAAAAAAAATTGATTCTCTAATTGCATCACTCAAATGCAATTGTACAGGTGTTAACTTTTATTTTAAATAAGGGAGAGAACTTTAAAATTTTGTATAAATTAAATCTAAACCTAATAATATATAGATGACAATCTAATCTACCGATATAATATTTACTTATTACCATTGTTGATCAATTATCAAATTCAAACCCATTTACCAATGAAATCAAATGTCACAAATATCATCACCCATTCAACTTAACTTTTTAAAGGAAAAAAAAAACCCAATAATTTTACTATGGTATGAGAGATATTATAGTAATTTTAACCAATGATAATATAAGGGTATTTTCGTAATTATGGCTATAGGGGTATTATAGTAACTTTGACCATTTATGGTAGGAGGATATTTCAGTAATTATGATAGGAAGGATATTATAATAATTTTAGTTAATTATAGAAAGGGCATTATAGTTAATTTGAACATGTGTTGTTTAATTTTCAAGTAATTAGAAGGGCATTATGGTTATTTTCAAAGGAATTACTCTCATATTATTATATAAATATTAAAATTTAATATGTAATTATTAAGTAATTAAAAGGGTATTTTTGTCATTATAGCAAAAAGGTATTATAGTAAATTTGATCAATTATAGTGTTAGAGGTATTTTTGTAATTATGGTAAGAGGAGTATTATAATAATTTTGAAAAATTATAGTAGAAAAGATATTTTTATAATTATGGTAATAAGAGTGTTATAGTAATTTTGCCAAATTATGCTATCAACGACATTATCATAATTTCAACTAAATTTATAGTAAAAGGAGTATTTTTGTAATTATGATAAAAGAATATTATAATTATTTAGGACACATGTTAACTTTTAATCAAAGAACCATATGGGCTTTTTTACAATCTCAATGATATTAATAATTTAATAAGTAGTTAATTTTATATTAAAATCTAATATATGTAATTTAATAAAAGTATTACAACAATTTTCAAATAAAATTCTACATGTCAAATTTCTATAAAATGATTATAAAGGTATTTTAATAATTTAATATGTGATTAATTTTTATTATTATGTTAAAATTTAATACATAAATTAAATGGGGTATTGTAGTAATTTTTAAATACAATAGTATATATCAACCTCTTATGAAACAATTATAAAGATATTTTTATAATTATGGTAATGAGCATTATAATTATTTTAACTAATTTTGATAGGAAAATGTTTTCATAATTATGATAAGAAGGCATTATAATAATTTTAATTAATCATAATAGTAAGAATATTTTCGTATAAGGGACATTATAGTAATTTTAGTCAATTGTAAGATGAATGATATTTTCGTAATTATAATATAAGAATATTGTAGCATTTCATTATTTATAAGAGGGGTATTTTTGTCATTTAAGACATAAGAGACATTACAATGATTTGACATTTATAAAAGTGGTATTTTTATCATTTAAGAAAAAATGAGTATTATAGTAATTTATCATTTAAAAGAGGGGTATTTCTCTCATTTAATATAGGACGAGCATTGTGGTCTTTTTGGACAAGTGTCAAGCAATTGGCATAAAAAAGAAAGGCAAAATGGACATTTCATGAGATTACTATCTATGTATAGTGTGTATATATATATATATATATAAATGTTTAACCCAAAGTCATTCAAATTGGAGTTTAATCTGGCTTTGAAGCCCGGAATAGGAACAAGCCCAAAAAATTATCCAATAAAAAAATTAATTTCTTTTAAATGAATTGAAATATTCGTATAATATATTTTTGATAGTGCGAATGTCGAGTATTGCCACTGCAATTTGAATTTCTTTGATTTTTAGATGAAAATAATGAAAATGAAATGTTTGACAAATTTTGGCAAAGAAAGGTTTCACAAAATATTTTATTAACACGAATGATAAATCATCATAAACTTTTATTATTTTTTATCCAAAAATAAACAAAATTAAAGTATATTGATAAACAAACGAAATTATAATATAATAATAGAATTCAATATCGAGATGATGACATATTTGATTGGTTCACTATATTTTATAATTTACCATTCAAAACCTAGAAAAGAATTTATGATTAGCTGGCAGAGAATTCTTTTATTATTACCAGAAAATTTACCAGGTTACACCAAGGACCATAATTTTTTATTTTAAAATAATATTAATTATTTAAATTAAATTATACTTATTTTTTTATTTATGTGTGAAAATATAAAAAATTTTCAATTACAATATTTTCAAAATATTTTTATTATAGGATTTTTTAAAACTAACTTCTTATTCAATTTAATTTAATAAACAATAAGCAAATTGATGTGTTTTAGGAAGCATTATAAAAAAAAGATTTTTTTTCTACTAGGGACTTTTTTTTTTGGTGTTTTCCTTTTAAAAGAAAAATAAAAAAAAGAGATAAAAGACCTCATTTAATTAAACCATCATTTAACCTAGAGTATTATTTGAATGGCTACTTTTATATTTAGAAAATGATGTCATTTTTAATTTTAAATAAAAAAATAAATATAATTATAAAGACTTAATTGCTTGACAAATGTCAAGCAACGAGACCATTAATTAAGGTTAATAAATAGTAAAAATTAAGAGACTATTTTTAATTATAGTAAAGTGGTTCTTCCACTTCACATGAGGTAACATTTTTTTATTAATTGATAAATATATTAAAATTTTACTAATGATATATAATAATAGTCCAAAAAAAGTAAGATGATTATTTTAAAATATTGATTTTTAATATATATATTGAATTAATTATTTTATTTAATTTTTTATTCTTACCTTTTATTTTTGAAGTAATTTGTTCATTCATAAAGTTTTTTTTTATTATTTAACAAATATATACTTTTTACAGAATAAATAAAAGCAAAAAATATACCTCACAAACATATGTTAAATCCAAAAGTGATGGTTCCAAGTTATTGGGCTCATTTCTGGAGGATCTAGTCGGTTCAGGCTTGACCCAGATCCAATTCACCTTTTTCATTTTAAATTTTTTGCCTTTCATTATACTCCCTAAACTACATCGTTTAGTTACCTAGCATAAAATTGTTTTGAAAACCGTGACTCTTTCTCTTCATTTCCTCTTCTTTTCACTAGTGTTGTCCCTCTCTTCTTAATCGAAAAGCTAAAAGGCTCCTATCTTTGTTATTTTTGCTATCTTTGTCTTTAGTAATTCTTCTCTCTATCTTGTTTTAGTATTATGTTATTTATTGTTATATATACTTATTTGTTTTTATTCTTTTTATTTCTGTGTAATTGTATTTAAGTTTTTTTAAAAAAAACTGTAATTTTTGGAAGTTTTATTGTCTGTGGTTTATGATGAGTTAGGAGACATTTTTTATTTTAACAATTGAATTTTACTAAAAATTTTAGATTTGTTGGTCTTTTATTTTTATTTCTATGTTGTGTTTTTTTATAGGGAGATGAATTGTTTGAAACGATTCTTGAATTTTTTTTAAAAATTATTTTTTATTTTGTTGGTATTTTCTTAAATTAGCTTTGAAAAAAAGCTTGAAAAGACCAAAAAAAATTTAAAAAAAAAAAGTTAAAGCTTGGGTGAAATATGTGGACCTATATTTCAATTGAAAGAGATTAGTTTCTATACATTGTATAGATTTCTGAAGTCAAAGGAACCTTTAAAAAGTGGATAACACGGCATAAAGATGAAAAATGTGTCAAAGTTAAATAAACAATATCCGTCCCTGAAGATCTGCACATGAAACATGCCTGAAGCATGCCTTTATGCTATTATTGTTCTTTTCTTGTGGTTGTTAACCCTTCATGGTATTTAAAATTAGAGCAATATGACTACAAAGGAGACCAAAATGATGAAACCCTTCTAATAATGGATCATTTAATTCTTTATTGATTCATCAGTGCTCCCTTTTATCATATATCCTTTAAATTTGACATAATATCTCTTGAAGCAAGGGGCACTAAGCTTGCCAATTTGCATCTTACGACCTGGGAAGGTCCAAAAAAATGATGATTTTTGTGATATTGATGAGAGAGAAGGAAATCCTAAGAATTTTATCTGTCCGCAAGGATACAAGTATTGTTATATCTGTCGGCAGGTTCACTGTTAAGTTTTAAATAAAAGTGTTTGCGTGAAGTAAAATGAGCAAGAGAAAAAAAAAAAACAAAAAGATAAGAATTTAAAGAGAAAAAAAATAAAAAGATAATAATATAAAAAATAAGTGATCTAATCATAATGATTTATGGTCATATTTGATGCATAAAATTATTGATAAGATATGATAATAATTATTTTATATTATATTTGATTTGTATTTAAAGATAATGATATGGATTGTAAGGAGGATTAATATCCTCTTGATATAACATTATTCATTTTTTCTTAAATGGAGAGAATTATTTTTAATTTCTGGAATTAAACTTAATATCAAATTATACCCTTAAAAGTTTATAAATAATTTAAATTATATAAACTTTGAAGAAAGATAAGTTTGATAAATAAATAAATTATCTTATCTTAATCTTTGTATACACCAAAGGCAAAATATGATGACATTATTTAATTTAATCATATTCATAATATCATTTTATCTTATCTTATTATAATCTTGTGCACCAAATATGACCTACATTCATGGGAGAAAGATACAAATGATAATATTGTTAATATTTTGGCTTTCTATAAAAGAGTACATATAATTCTTATTTATAGATGATATATAGATAATATATAAAAAATAATAATGAGAGATATTAGGGATTAAAATTGATTATAATTGATTCTAAATATTTTTTTTAATTCAATATTATTCCCTATTTACTAGAATTATCTCCTAATTATCTTTAAAAAAATCTTGAGAAAGTCAATATTTTCCAAAACATCCCCTCAAGTTGGCACACAAAAAATTAGAGTGATAAACTTGGTCGAAATTGTGAAAGTTGAGATTTAATGGATCTTTACAAAAATGATCGTCGAAAAAAAAATGTTGTGAAAAGTGAGCTCCACCCATTTGGATATGAAGTGCGAGAGAAGATGTTGAATCTTTGCAAGAACGATTTTGCAAAATAAATATATGAGTTCTCTCCTCAAGGTTATGAACTAAAACTCACAATTTGAAAAGAGAAAATTTGTTAATGGATATTGAGAAAGGTAGTATGTATTCCATTAAAAAAAAAAAAAGAGTTCATTGAAAAGCTTAAAATATGATAGAGATGAAAAATACAATGAGATATGATTAAGGACTATGGGTGTAGAAGAGGACGAGTTTGCCTTTTTTGGCATTTAAGGATGAGAGGAATAAGTTATTTTGCTCATTAGAGCTTGTGGCTCTTATACCACATTAAACTTTAAGATGGACATCCAACCTAAAATCAATGGACAATAAATGGAATAGTTCTTATTATATTTAAGTGTCCTAGTTACTCCTTTAAGATGTGCAATTTATTTTATCTCCACTTCAACACTGTCCCTTAAGTATTATACCTATCACGTGGTATGGACTTTATATGTAGGATAACGGCATATCACGAAGAGATTAATGAACATGTCAAGTTTTAAATAAGAATGTTTATATGAATAAAAATGAGTAAGAGAAAAGGTAAGAAGAAAAGAACTCAAAAAAATGTGATTCGACCATGATGGCTTACATCAACGGAAGAAAAGCTTAAAGGGTTACATTGTTAATATTTTGGCTTTCAAGAGAAAAGGTAAGAAGATAAGAACTCAAAAAAATGTGATTCGGCCATTATGGTTTACATCAATGGAAGAAAAGCCTAAAGGGTTACAATTTTAATATTCTAGCTTCTAGGATTGTGCTGTAGATAATATATGAAAAATAATAATGAGAGATATTAGGGATTACAACTAATTATAATTAATTCTAAGTATATTTTCTAAATCAATAATTGATTGGTCCATAAATTAGGGATAAGGAAAAAAAATTGGGGAAACCAAAAATCGATTTGAAACCATAATATTCAATTTAATTTAGATCGATTTTTTTTTGTTCGGTTTAGATTAAATTAGGATGTTATATATATTATGTTCAGATTGGATTGGATTTCAGATAAAAAAGTGAAAAATCGAAAAAAAAAATTTGAAGTGAACTGAATTATATATTTTTATTAGTTTTTATATATTTTTAAAATTTTTATAAAATAAAAATAATTATTTTATACGTAAAATTATTTAAATATATTCAGAATTCATATTAAATAATATGTAAAAAAATAAAATTTAAAAATTGATAAATATAACTAAACTGATAAAATTTGATTCAAATTAGATCAGATCAAAATGTATGAAAAATGGATTCAAATTTGGATTAGATTTTAAAAATTTGTAATACTATAGATTTTTTGAAAAAACTAAACTGAATTCAATTCAATATGAACCGTTATCACCTCCACCACAAATATCAAAGTCATCGCGTAGTTGTCTTAAAAAAATCTTAGAAAAGTTAATATTTTCCAACACAAACCCCATTGACACTCTTTGGACTTAATCTTTAATCGAAAACAATTTCATCTGGTTAAATCCAACAAAGTTAGAGCTATTTCTAGTCTCAAATCATATATATATATATATATATATATATATATTACAATATACATAGTTACTAGATAAAATTTGTTGACGTGGATGCTTATATGACAGCTTCATTTTTCAACATGTAAGAAAATTATTAAAATGTTTTATTATAATGATACATAAGATATTTATTAATTATAAATTATTTATCAAAAAAATATATTTAAAAAATTATTGAATTATCTAAAATATTACAATTTATCTATAGTTGAAAATTTTAAAATAATTTATCCTTTTCAATTTATCTGCAGTTGAAAACTTTAAAGTAATTTATCAAATTTTAAATGAAAAATCAATTTAAATTTAAAATAATTCAATAGATAAAATTATTATTTTTGTAAGAATTTATTTAAATGTATTTAAAAAATTATTGGTTAAGATATATTCAAATGAAATTTTTTAATTATCTAAACTTTTAGATATATGATTTGTATATCAAAACTAGAAGGCCTTAAGCTTTCTTTACTGATTTCCCATTCAACTTATTTCCCAAACACCATTCCATTTCCACATAGACTTGATAAAATTAGCACTACTCTTGTGATTCCTCTTTTATTTAGGGTTTGGATTTATTTTTTCTTTTTTATTTGGTTTAAGTAAACTCTCTTAATTTAACTTTGACACATATATTTTTATATTCTTACTGGTGTTATCCACATACATTTTATCTTTACGTGGACTCTTCACTCAATTAAATAATATTTTTTGTTTTTTAATTGATTATTTATTCAATATTTTTTTTATTTGAGATACACCACCTAATATGCTAAAATGAAACCGAAACAAGAGATCAAGAGATGTCATCACTTTGTCTTTGGCTCTAATTCCACATTCGTATAAAATAAAATTGATGCCCTGATTAATTGGTATAACATAGTCATATACCCATTATGAACCACGTGAGGTTGAGGGCTACATTTATTGGTCGTCAAACTATGAAAGCGACAAGTTCTAGAACATTTCCAAGGCTGGCTGTAGTTATAATGTATATCAACATTTTTTAATGAAACTAGAAGAATCGACAAACTTGAGACTTGCAATTGAGTATGTCTACCCGACAAAATTTTTAGAGGATGTAGTCCACTCAAATTTTTAGAAAAACAAGATTTACTTTAAAATGACTACTTGCTAATTCTAAGGCAGTTGTGAAGCTATTGTAAAAGGAATAACGTGTAGTCCACTCAATTTTAACTTCTATGTAACACAAATCGAATATATACACTTCATAAATTGTGAGTGAATTTTGCAGCAATGGAGAGGGTTAATTGCAGGGTATGTGTTACAAGAGTTGCTAGTTTCATTGTCTCTTAACTGTTCAAGAAACTATTAGAGAAAGGATGCACTGTCCTTGCCACGGTAGCCAACGCGTTTGATTGTGTTTCTAATGCAATTTTCCATGGGGAATTCAAATTGTTATTTGTTATAACAGGAGATTTGTCAAAGGTTAAACTCTTTAAAAGTTTTATTTAGCTAACTATCAAATTAAATGTATTTATTTTAATTAGTTTAACTGAATTAAATTTATTTTAATTAGGTTAATTAAATTAAATGTATTTTCTCAATTTCAAGATAAATAATTAGATATATATGATTTTGTCTTTCATTTAAATTTACGAAATTTTGGATAACTAATAATCTTTTAAATACATTTATTTGATGAATAGCTTAAAATTAATAAGTATCTTCTATGTTATCATGAAGATAATTTTTTTTCACAATCATAAGTTATTTTTGTTTACCTTATCATATATATATATATTATATTACAATATACATAATTACTAGATAGAACTTACTGATATGAATGTTTATGTGAATAGCTTTTTTTTTTTTCGACATGTAAGAAAATGCCTATCATATGATATCATGTTAATGTTATTACATATAATTTGAACATGTAAATGATTCAATAACATTAATTTATATTTTTATTCAAATTTAAATAAAATAAAAAATAATTTATCCATTGCACAGATTACAAATTAGTTGTCATATTTGTGTTGAATTATATTTCTTCCATGATAGAATCTATCTGATTAATCCTAATTTAAGGTCCAAATAACACACATTTAGTCGTCTGAAACCGAAGATGGCCTCAAGTAGCTTGATTTGGCTTGACTATTGCCAATCTAGCATCAACATTGTAGGATGTAGTTAAAAGAGGAAACAAAAGACTAAAATATGAAAAAAGTCTTACAAATATTTAAAATATTTGAACTAAGCCCTTATACTATTATTATATTTATACTCTTATTTTTCACTATCTAACAATTATACTATTATTGCATTTAATTAAATCCCTCAACTCTTATTTTTCATTATCGCTCATCTAATTAATAAAAAATAAATATCAATATCTATATGAAATTTAATAAAGTGGAAATTAAAATCACTTTTGTAATGTTCATATAAATATAAACATTTCTTTTTTTATTAATTTTACTTATAAACATTTTTTCACTGATTATTTACGATAATAATATCAAATAATTAATTTTTTATTAATTTTCATATAAATATAAATATAGATATAAAAAATGTCTATATTTATATGGAAATTAATAAAAAAAATTTATTTAAGATAAAATGGTAATTAATGACAGATATGGCAATTGATACTTTAAAATGGAGTATCCTACATATTATTTGATTGATCAGATTAAGTAAGATTATAATCTCATATAATCGGGTTCGATAGTAAAATAATTACTACCCATTACAAATTCTAATAGTTTATCTTATAATATTTACCATTCGAAATCTAATTGTAAATGTAATAATTTTTCAATATCAAATTTATTTTTATATTATTTTTATTTATAAATTAATTATGATTAATGTAAGACTTACTAAATTAATTCACTATTGCTCTTAATATGATTTTAACTTTTATTTTTTTTATGATTTAACTTTAATTTATGATTTAATTTTCATTAGTAATATATAAAAATGGTCAAATTATGATAATGAACTCTATAAATTAGCAAAATTTGAAATTTAATCCATTTACAATATTTCAGAGAAATGTGGTTTTCAACTATTTTAATTTGATAATCTTAATCCAATTACTAAGCCATCCAATTTTTGCTATAAAAATATTGACGTAACCTTTGACTTGATAACATGGGCATTGACCTTACTAACGTGGTATGGACTTTGCAGACATGATGTTGATTTTACTGACATGATAACATAGATGAATGAAATTAGTTGTCAAAAATAGTCTATGTACTCATATGAAACTTAAATTTTAGTCTCTTGAGTATAATTCATAAAAATGTCATTCTCGTAGAAGTTAAAATTAATAATATTAATTCAATTACTAGTATGAATAATTAATTTTCATTAACTCTAGTAACATGATTGTTATCCTTTTAAAAATCATCTAAAAATTAAAAAGCATCTTAAAATGTATTTTAAACAACTTGAAAATAAAAAATTCCAAAAAATTAAAAAAGTTACATTTTAGGCTTTTTTTAAAAAAACTTTTTAAAAACAATAAATTTAACTTTTTCAAATATTTTAATTTTTAAAAAATTATACTTCTTGAATTTTTTTTACAATCTGATTTCAATTTTTACAAGAAATCAAAATGTTGAATTATTTAAAATTTTCATTTTAAAAATATTAAATTTATTTTTTTCATTATTTTAAAAATACTATTAATTTGTAAACAAATAATATTAATTGAATTTATTTTAAAGATAATATTATTTTGAATTTATTTTTCAAAAAATATTAATTCAATTTTTATGAAATATTAGATTTTTGTTTGTTTAAAATTAATTTTCAATATTTACTAATTTTAAATATTTAACAATATTATTTGTAAAAAATAATATATTTTTGAATTTTTTTAATAAAATTGAAATATATGTAATTTTTAGAAATTTTTTTGATTTTTTAAAATATGATATTAAATTTGATATTTTAAAATATTAAATTTAATATTTGAAAGTTAAAGTATTGGAAAGGATTAAGTTTAATATTTAACAAATCGATATGTTGTAAAAATTGAAAACTATTTTTCAAAGAATTGAAATCTAATTTTTTTAATAATAAAGGAAATATTATTTTTTAAAAATTAAATTATTAGAAAAAATTAAGTTTAATACATTTTAAAACTGAAGAAAAATTCTAAATAATTAACATATTTGATTTTTTAAAATTAAAACCTTATTTTTGTAAGAAAAAATAAGAATTATTAATTGTTAAAAAATTAAAATATGGAAAAAAATTTAATTAACATTTTTAAAAATTTTGAAAAAGCCTAAAAATATTACTTTTTTACTTTTTTTTTTAATTTTTGAATTTTTTAGATTTTTTATAAAATTTTTTAATATTTTTAATTTTCAATTTTTTTCTAAAAAAAAAGGAAAATAGTAACATTAGTAAAACTAACACAAAGTAATTGATCGCAACTGTAATTAGATCAACATAATCAAATTCAACTTGCAGGAGAATAAGTTTTTCATAAATTATATTGGAATGACTAAAATTGAAATTTCGTTTGAATATAATGACCATTTGCACAAATTGATAATTGGTTTCATTCATATATATTGTCACATCAGTAAAGTTAATGCCACATCAATAAGGTTAATACCTAGGTCATCAAGTCAATGATCATATTAGTATTTTAACTACAATAAATTAATTGGATTAATGATTGGACTAAGATTATCAAATCAAAATAATATTATACTATATTTTTATGAATTATAGTAAATTGACTAAATTTTAAATTTCTTTAAAGTTTAGGGACCATTATTATAATTTGACCTATGAATATTGATTTTAAATTTATTTTTATTTCAAATTTAGATTCGAATAAGATATTATAACTATGTTATTTATGATTTAGTATGTCAAATTTGGATATTTTCCCTATACTATTAATTGAGGCGTTAATTTTTTTTTATTGTTTGGATAGGATATGAATAGCTAAATTTTGGTCATAAATTAGGTTTAGATACCTTAAATCATGCATTAGGGGTGTTTATTTAATCAGTTATGATAATTTTGAACTGAATTATCCAAATTGAATTAACTAAATTATATTATTTTTATTTTCATTAACTGAATCAAATTTTATTAATTTTGAATTTAATTTGATTAGTTCTTTTAATTTTTTTGGTAAATCGAGTAATAAATATATTTAAGTTAAATTATATTTTAAACAAACTAAATAAAATTGTCCATCAAAATATTCAAATACCAAAGATTATGTTAAAAATTCTAACAACTTATAAAATAAAATGATTCATTTCATGTATTTTTTATTTTATATTTGAATTTTTTTATATTTAAGTTAAAATTTTGGTTAATCCTGTTTGAAAATTGAATTAATTGAAAACTTAAATTCTTCTAAAATCATATTCGTTAATCAATCAAAATTAATTTGATAACTAACCGATTAATCAAATTAAATCGATTCCGTTGACTAATTTGATTAAAACCGAATTATGAACATCCTATCATGCACTACCATTCTAATGACGGTTTCCTCTTAGCAATTATGTAGTTTTCATTTTCTTTTCAATAAGACAATAACTTATATTAGGATCATCCTAAAAGGTGGATTTTTAGGCATCAATAAAATAACTATCTCATACTCATCCTCACCAAATCAAATCTCTAAATCAATTTAGTTCTAGTTAATTTATTTAAAAATTAATAATTAATTAAAATAAGTAAAAAGAAAGAAATCTAAACATGGTTTACTGTTCATAAAAGGTTGATTGCACAACCATTTCTTTTGTATGGATTTTAGTTTTTTTTATATTTATCTTATTTTGCTTATTATATGTTTGATAAAATTAATTATGGAAAAAATTTGCTTAGATGAATATGTTATATTTACAAAGTTTACATATACATGGAATGGATACCGTTGGATATTTATACACAGGGAATGGATATTTATACACACGGAAAGGATACCATTGGTATCCAAATATTTTTTTGGTTAAGTACAAATTCCGTTAACCAGCAAATAGGTTGCTAGGCCTAGATGTGATTAATTATTTTAGCCAACCATTTATTTATCTAAAAAAAAAAAGGCCTTTTGTCAACCATTCCATGTATATGTTTGCTAGCTTTGGTAGTAAATTCAAGTGTCATAATTGAGTGTATTGTGTAGAGAACTTTGCAAACATTGTACTTGTGCTGTAGGAGTTTTTCTCAAGATTCAAAATCTTTGTTTCTATGTACACAAGGCTCTGTTTATTTGGTGTTTGTTAAAATGGCTCAATGAATTTTCGGCATATATTAGTTAAGAAGTGTGCTACGTTCGTTGTAATGATATTGGGACCAGTAGATGGATTTTAAAATATAAAGAGTCATCATTAATATTTTTGAGCTAAGTATAACTGGCCACCTATTAAAATTTATTTATTTTGATAAAAACTTATTAAAAAATATATTTTGGATATGCAAAAATAATTTAAGTTTAAGAGTACAGTTATGCATGAGAAACGATTAGTACCCCACATTGCTTATTTTAAAAACGATATCAATTAATTATGTGTTATTTTTTAACATTGACAAAAATGATCTTAATTTTGATATTTAAAAATTATCTCCTTAATTCCTTTTATATATCATCATTTTAATCTTCTTTTATTTCTTTTCATTTCCTTTGCAAAATTTCTTTTTTTCTTATTTTTTAAAAAATTATTATCTTATTTTTCTTAGAAAAATATATTGGAGCTTTGTTATTGAAAAATTCTTAAAATGTTCTAGTGCATTGGAAACATTAGAATAGATTTTTTCACCTAAGGATCTCTTAAGAATTAATACCTAGACTTCTCAAGAATTTTATCTTTGACGGTTCATATTTATCGTCAAAATCAACATTTATAACACATATCATAAAATAATAAAAAACGATGCCTATAATTTAATCCAAATAATATTTTCTTTTATAAAAATTCATTTCTTTTTCTTATTGAAAAATAAACAAAAATCTTTATTGAAAATTATTCTAAATGCTTCAATATTTTGGCAGCTTTTTTTTTTTAAATTTCTCTCTTAAAGATTATTAGAGAATTACTATTTGGACTTTTTTAAGATCTTAACCTTGAACGTTTTTGTTTATTTCAAAATTGGTGTGTATAAACAAATCAATTTTTAACATTATTGCAATGCATAAAAAATTCATTTTTTAGTAAAGAAAAGTAAACAAGAATTTTTTTATTGAAAATTATTCTAAATATTCTGATACTTTGGTAATATTTAAAAAAGAAATCTTTTTACTTAGGGATTTCATGAGAATTATAACTCAGATTCTCTAGAATCCCATCGTTGAAAAATTATTTTTATTTTCAAGATTAATATATGTGTAATGCAAGTAATAGAATGTGATATGCATGTAATTTCATATGTCTTAATAATTATTTTTTTATAAATGATCTATTATCTCTTTTTAATCTCCTTTATTTCCATTTTATATTATTTTGGTCTTATAATTTCATAATTTTTATTGAAAAAGAGAAAGAAAATCTTTTGTATTGAAAATTTTTTTGACACTATTATACTTTGGCAGCATTTTAGAAAAATTCTCTCACCTAGAGTCTAGAAATTTCATAAGAATCATTACGTGATCTTCCATAAAATCCTATCATTGAAAAACAATTCCTTTCCTTTTTTATTTATTATGATTTATTTTTAGAAATTTATCATTTGTGTAATCTAAATCTTATTTTTTTACTAACAAGATTAAATATTTATTTCAAGATCTAAAATTTTAAGCATGCATGAATGATAAAAAAATACAAATAATAATAATAATAAATAAATAAATAATTTAGTAGAAATAAAATGTCGTAACAGTTTTGGGGTCTACTAGACGAATTTGAAAACAAAAAAGAGTCATCACCAATTTTTTTTAGCTAAGTGTGTTTGGCCACTTTTAAAATTTAACCTTTTAATAAAATTTTAAAAATTAATTTAAACTTTATCAAAAAGATAATTTTTTGGGTTTGCGAAAGTAGTTTAGGTTCAAAAGTCTATTACGCATGGGGAAGTATTAGCACCTCTATAGCACTTGTTTAAAACGGTATTAACTAATTATGTGTTATCCTTTAATTTTGACAAAAACGTCAAAATATTTAGAATTAATATTCTTGAATTTTCTTTATTGTAAAAAAGTACATATTGTTATTTTTAGTTGTTTGCTCAAAAAATAAATAAGAATCTTGCATATTGAAAAAAATCTATAAAATATTCCAATACTTTGGCAGTATTAAAATAAGCTTTCTCACCTAAGAATCTTTTAAGAATCACTATTTAGAATTATAAAATATCCCATTATCGATGGTTCGTATTTATCTTAAAAATCAATGCACGTAATAAAATAAGATAACTATAATTTAACCTAAAGAAATTCATTTCTTATTCTATTTGTTAAAATATACGAGAAATTTTTATAAAAAATTATTGTAAATGCTTCAGTATATTGATGGCATTTAAATAAATTTTCTTACCTAGAGATTACTAAAAAATCACCACTTGGACTTATTTAGGATTTGATCATCGAAATTTTCATTTATTTTTATAATTGGTATTTTAAAAAAATAATGCACGTGAATTAATTTGTGATGCCATTGCATAAAAGTTAGTTTTTAGAAATGAAAAATAAACGAGAATTTTTTCATATTGAGAATCATTCTAAATATTCCAATTCTTTAGCAATATTTTTAGAAAAATTCTCTTACCTAAGAAAGTCTTGGGAATTACTACTCGGACTTATTGGAATCTCATCATCGAAAATTTCATTATTTATTAATTTTTTGTATTTCATATTATTATTACTATTATTATTATTGTCATAACGTCTAGATCCGGGGATCTATTGCTAAAGATTGACTTTTAGGAGTCACCACCAATCTTTTTTATCTAGGTGCGATTGGCCACCTAAAGAATCTGTCCTTCCAGGGAACACCTAAGTTTAAGGGTCCCTAAAAGAATAGGTTCAGGTCTACTAACCAAAACAGGGTTCGGGAGTTCGGTTACGTGTGAAGAAGGTTATAGCACCCTCACAACGCCCATCAAAAGATGGTACCAGCTTAAATTTGTGTTATCCAATTAGCCTTAAAATTTTACCAAGTAATTAGTTGTTGGAAATTATTCTCAATTGACTCTAATACTTTTAGCAGAAAATTGAAAAAATTCCCTCACCTCAAGAGTATGCAAGAAGAACTACTGTTTCACTTGTAGAGGCTCCGTCGTCGGATTAGTTAAAGAAAAATCAAAATCAAAATCAAAATAAAAAGGAAGAAAAGGATGATTGTTTTTTGTGTAGGGAAAATTGATACTTTCAACTTTTCTCAAAAATATATTTTTTTTAAATTTATTTTTAAGGAAAATTGATACTTTCAACTTTTCCCCAAAAATATTTTTTTTGGAAATTTTGATTTTCAAAGAAAATTGATACTTTCAACTTTCCCCTAAAAACCCTTTTTTTTGAAAATTTATTTTTAAGGAAAATTAATACTTTCAACTTTTTCTTAAAAATATTTTTGGAAATTTATTTTTAAGGAAAATTGATACTTTCAACTTTTCCCCAAAAATATTTTTTTGAAAATTTATTTAAAGAAAATAGAACAAAATAAAAGTGAAAATAAATAAAGATTAAAAAAAATAAAGAAAAGTAAAACAAAAATAAAAATAAGATAAAGATAAAAAATATTAAATAAATTTAATCTAATAAATAAAAAAAATAAATAAAAAAATTCCAAAAAGAAAAAAAAAAAAAAGAAACCTGGAGCGGCTCGGCTATCGGCTCGACTCAAGGAAGAGAAAACGGCTCGGGGGAGCGACTCGAAAGCTCGGCTCGGCTCGGCTTGCCTCAAAGGGGGGGCGGCACGCGCGGGTCAGGAAACGGGTCGACGCTCGGGTCGGGTCGGATCTCGGTAAAACGCACGGATCCTTTGGGTTACTTAAGGCCAAAACGACGTCGTTTTAAGAGGGTATAAAAGGCACTTCCCTCTGTTTTTCGACAGAACGCTCCTCTCCTCTCTCTCTCTTCTTCCTTTTTCCTCTCCCTTCTCTCTAAAAAGGCTGAAGAACACCGGTGGAATTTCTGTCGGATTCTGGAAAATATCACTGAAATCTGGAAATTTCGTCAGAAGTTCATCGGAAGTTGGTTGGAAGATCACCGGTTTTTGGGATTCTTCGTCGAAAACTGGGCTGGTCACTGAAAACTTCAAGCTTGGCCGGAATGTTCGCCGAAAAATTCAAACTTCATCGAAAAATTCACCGGAATCTGGAATTTCCAGAAATTCCCAAAAAAAAAAATCACCAAAAGCTTCAAAAAATTTTTTCTCACTCCCAGAACACTCCTAAACCTTTTTTGAGCTCTCTATACGCCCCTATTCTCTCAATCAGTAGCTTTTGCTTACTGTTTTCTGTGTGTTTAGCATCTGTTCCAGGAGGTCCCTTTTATAGGGATTGATCAGGAGTTCCTGATCAATCCCAATTCCTCATTGGACGGGAATTCAATCTTTGAGTCCAATCTGAACTCTTCTGATTGAATTCCCATTCACAATGGGATTCTTCAACTTTCAATCCCAGCCCTCCAAAATCAAATAAAAAAATGGATAATTAGAAAGATAGGATAAAAAGAAAAAAAATAATAATCAGATAATAAAAAAGAATCAGATAAAATTAACAGATAATTTAGAAAATAAAATAAGATAAACCCAAAAATATATTACAAAAAAATAATAATAATAAAATATAATAATAATAAATATATAACTATATACATATAAATCTATTCTAAATAAAAATAAATAAATACAAATATACAAAAGAAAATAAATACAGGATAAAAATTTAATTGGGCCTTACCCATTCGGGCCAGGCCCAATTGATCTGGGCCTGGACCCAATTGGGTGTCTACAACTGCCCCTCTTTGCACATTTTCTGTGAAACGAAAATTGTGCAAAGACGTAGACACCCAATCCAGACTCAACTCAACATCATTTTTTTGTTTTTTTATTTTTTTTTTAACCAAAGCTCCTATAAACAGAAGCTCAACAACTTTGAGAAACATAAATTGCTCCTCTAAACAAAGGCACCACGACTTTGGAAAAGTAAATTGCTCCTCTAAACAGAGGCACCACGACTTTGGAAAAGTAAATTGCTCCTCTAAACAGAGGCACCACGACTTTGAAAAATTAAATTGCTCCTCTAAACAGAGGCACCACGACTTTGGAAAGTAAACTGCTCCTTGACAATCATGTCCAAAGGAGTTGAAAGTTGTGTTTGAAGGAATTTCAGGAGATTATGCCCAAAGGTCTTACAAATCAACCCTGATACCAAAAGACATCCTATTTCAAGGATTAGGAACTTACTTGACAAGCTTTTTCTTTTTCAATTCTGCAAAATATCTTCATATCTGTCTTCTCTATGTGGGATGTTGGAACACCCCTGCTTCTTGAATTTGTACACTATATTTTCCTGAAAGTAGTGTATGCTGTGCAAATGCATATGAATTTCAATGCATGCTATGCAAATGTTGGCCAATTAATTCCTGTTCAATGTATGGTACTCAAATTTCTCAAGCTCTTTTCTTAGGCATCAAGCCCTTTGATTCTTCAGGGATCCAATTACACTGCTCTTCTAAGATTGAACCAGTGTAGCTCTCAATTGTCTTTTTCACTCATATTCTTCTTTGTTCAGTTTCTCAATACTTTGGAATAAGCTTCATCAATCAATCATCACTTGACCATCACTCAATGAATTTCCCAGCATTAACAAATTTCAAAACAAGTTTCATCCACCATCACTGGGTCATTATTCATAGGTGTCTCAGCATTTACCATTCCAAAACAGACTTTGTCCACTAATTGTTCTCATCATTCAATCATAACTTGCAAGTCATATCGACCAATTCATCCTTGTACTCATCACTTGGTTATATCACTTTTCAAGATTTACCCCATTATATTCTTCATTTGATCACATCATATATCCTTCACAACCATCTCTTTTAGGTTTCTACCATCATCTTAGATTTCTTTTCAAATGAATGCAAGACTCTTTTAAGCACATATTCATTCACTCAGTATCATTTTAAATCTTGACAAATACAATGCAATCAAGTATTTTCTCAATTCATTCTAGGGGTATAACAATAAGAGAACACAAGGTGAATGAAGATATATTTTGGTACAAAACAAATTGGAGAGGAAATAAATTGGATACATGTCAGTGGGATGAATGGTATGTCCAAATGATGAATATTTAGACAATTCTCAACATTAATTTAGGATTCTTTTTCAAAAACTCATTCGATTTACTGTTGAAGTCAACTTGAGCTTGGCGAACTTTGCCCCAGTCTTTCAGGGATCTTCAGATGTCTTTGATCTTGACCTGGATCTTTTTCTATCAACCTTTCAGGTTTTCAATTTGAATCTCTTTTTTTCATTTTTTCATTTTTTTTTTTTTCATTTTTTTCATCATCTTTTTTCATTTTTCATCCATTGTTGATATCTTTCATATAGCATGATTCCATTGTTTCATCATGAGCATGTCTTTTTCTCAACATATGATCATTCAAGTTGAGTATTCACATTTGATCCAAATGGACTTTTCAAGGTTGTAATGTAGGCTAAGGTGAAGGGTCATAAAAAAATGGATATAATAGGCTCAAAACATGTATTAAAAAGGTTCAAAACCAAAGGATCATTTGATACAACTTGGCATTTTACCCCACATTGTTTCATTACTTTTTTCTTTCCTCAAAAGATTCTCATTACTTTGCCCCAAGTCATGTGTGGCATTTATTTTTTTTTCTTTCTTTTTCCATTTTTGAGACCTTTTGTGAAATTTTTTCAAAAATTGCCCCCCCAGTGTAGAGTGTGATCCTTGGTTAGGGTTCTTCAGAAAAAGAAATCATAATAGGCTCAAAGGGGTAGCAATAAATGGTTTTTCAAATGGTAAAAGAAATATGGCCATTTTTCATCTCAATTATGAATACCTTTCTTGAACATCATCTATTGAACAAAGCTCATGAACTTGTATAAAAGATTGCACATCTTCAAGACATATCTATTTCACCTCCGGTAACAGCTTACTTTTTGCTCAAATCATCTTCTCATATTAATATGGATGAGTTCTCAAAATTAAATCCTAGAATTATTGTTATTATTGTCTAAATATTCATCATCGGAAATTTAAGAATGGGAATGTAAAGTTATGAAAGGTAACAGAGCATGGAGTAATGGTCAAGTGAAAGAGAAAAATGTAATGAAATGCATTGACTTACCTTTATTAAAATGATATCAAGTGAAGTCACATTGCAAAAAGAAATCCAACAATCACTCGAAAAAAAAATCCTAACATGACAAAAGAAACCTTCAACCAGCCTTATCTCTATTTTTTAAAATTGTCCCCTCAATTCATTGTGACTCTCCGGACACTTTCTGTTCTTGAATTTCACTCAGAGCGCTAACATTAGATGTTGTTGCTTTTCCTTGATCAAAACTTACCATTCCATCATTGATCAACCGTTGCACCTTATACTTTAAAGCAGTGCAATTTTCAGTAGAATGGCCAGTAATTACATAGTGATAGTCGCAGTGGGCTGTAGGATCATACCACTTTGGGTAGGGTGGTTTAAGTGGCTCCACATGGCTGGGGGCAATCAAATGGCTATTATAGAGTTCTCGATATAACTCTGTATAAGTCATAGGGATTGGATCAAATACAGATTTTTCTCGAGTAGTTCGTTGTTCTCGTGAACCACTTACTGGGTTAATAGGGCGAACTTGGGTTCTTGCAGGAGCTTAAATGTTGAGGCTGTATGTAAGATCTTGAGGGCTATAAATTGATCGGTATGTGGATGAATAAGGTGGTTGTGGAGCCAGCTGATATGGGTAGGATGAGACATTATTCACAGTAGGATAGTATGGAGAGTAACCTTGGGATGAATAGGGTTGATAACCCCTGAATTGTTGTCTATCAAAGCTCACAGCTTGAGCTTGAGCTTGAGCTTCCTTCTTTTTTGATGCCTTCTTGGTTTCTCCTCCTTTCAACTTACCATTTTTTATGGCACTTTCAATAATTTCTCAAGAGATTACCATGTCAGCAAAATTTTTTGTTGCATTCCCTATCATCTTTTCATAATAGAGAGGTTTTAAAGTGCTAACAAACAGCACTATGGTCTCTTTCTTCATCAGTAGAGGTTGTACCTGTAAAGCTATATCTCTCCATTTTTGGGCGTATTCTTTAAAAGATATGTTTGCCTTTTTCTCCAGATTCTGTAAAGACAAACGATCAGGGGCCAAATCGATAACATGTCGATATTGACTGATGAAGTTATGTGCCATATCGCTCCAGGAGCGAATGTGGGTCCTATCCAATTGAACATACCACCTAGTAGCAGAACCAGTAAGGCTATCCTAGAAGACATGCATCAAGAGTTCTTCATCATGTGCATGAGCTGCCATCTTTCTGCAATACATGGTGATGTGGGTTTTGGGGCACTTTGTTCCGTCATATTTTTCAAATTTTGGTACTTTAAACTTATAAGGGATAACCACATCAGGAACTAGGTAGAGCCCAGCAGCATCAACTGACCCATAAAAGCTAAATCCTTCCACAGCCCGTAGCCTCTGCTCTAGCATGCTAATTTTGGAGCTTTCTTCAGCTTCCACCCTTATCTTTTCCTTCTCCTTCTCTTTTAAATCATTTAGATCAAGAATTGGTTCTGCTGCCTTTTCAGTGAAGACAGGATTTATATAGCTATTATACTGCCCTGGGTTGAAAGCTGATGGCATTTCAGGACATGTTGGATATACGAAATGTTATGGTGGAACCTCTTGGGTAGACTGGGCTTGAGGTGGGCCAAAACTTGGAGGGTACAAAGGGTCAGCCACTTCTTACTAGCTTGTACTTCCTTCAACTCCTTTTCCTTTATTCATGTTATTAAGGGCCTCTAGAATCTTGCTTAGTTCACTTTCAATCTTCTCCTGAGCTTTTTCTAGCTTTTCAAATCTATGAGAACTTTCCTCTTCCATTTGCCTTGCTCTGGATCTTGTGTTGTATGGATGAGCAGGGTTTTCACTAGATGGAGCTATCCTCGGACCTTGAGTACCATACTTATGATTAGAAATGTTATGTTGTGCCTTATGTATGATGCTTTGATACACAAATGAAATGTATATTTTTCTGAATGAAATCTAGTATGCAATGAATGCAAATGATTGTGTTAAAACATGATCATGAAAAGAATACAGATGCATACAATCAGACAAACAACATAGTTAGTTCCATGGATGAAATGAAAGTGATGCTGATGCATAGTGTTACATATGATAAAAATAATACACAAAGTTAAACAATCAAAATGATTAGACAAACACCCTTTTTATGTCCTAATTTCAGGGTATATCTATCATTGGGTAAAAAAGGTTCTATCTTAGGTGTAGGCACTCTTAAGGTTCACTACATGTGGTTTTTAGGTCAAAGTCTAAAGGTCCTCAAATTGCTCCTTACATCCCTGTCCATTACAGACTAGTAAGGCACCATAATCCTCACTCATTATAGGCTACAAACGAAAAAGGTTCAATTTGAGTGGGAGTATTTCGCTAGCCACTGCGGAGGCATTAGACCTCACGAAAGCAATAGGTACTTTACTCCCTTCTAGAGGGACAGAGCTCGGGTGTAGAGCTCATGTTATGCACATGCATATGAATGACATAATTAACAAAGTAAATAAACATGAATGAATAATAATACATATATACAAAAGGGTTTAATTTTATTAGGCTTTTGGATAACACAAATTATTTGATGGCCTGACTCTCAAAGTCCCCAGCAGAGTCGCCAAGCTATCATAACGTCTAGATCCGGGGATCTATCGCTAGAGATTGACTTTTAGGAATCACCACCAATCTTTTTTATCTAGGTGCGATTGGCCACCTAAAGAATCTGTCCTTCCAGGGAACACCTAAGTTTAAGGGTCCCTAAAAGAATAAGTTCAGGTCTACTAATCAGAACAGGATTCAGGAGTTCGGTTACGTGTGAAGAAGGTTATAGCACCCTCACAACGCCCATCAAAAGATGGTACCAGCTTAAATTTATGTTATCCAATTAGCCTTAAAATTTTACCAAGTAATTAGTTGTTAGAAATTATTCTCAATTGACTCTAATACTTTTAGCAGAAAATTGAAAAAATTCCCTCACCTCAAGGGTATGCAAGAAGAACTACTGTTTCACTTGCAGAGGCTCCGTCGTCGGATTAGTTAAAGAAAAATCAAAATCAAAATAGAAAGGAAGGAAAGGATGATTGTTTTTTGTGTAGGAAAAATTGATACTTTCAACTTTTCCCAAAAATATTTTTTTATAAATTTATTTTTAAGGAAAATTGATACTTTCAACTTTTCCCCAAAAATTTTTTTTTTGGAAATTTTGATTTTCAAGGAAAATTGATACTCTCAACTTTTCCCTAAAAACCCTTTTTTTTGAAAATTTATTTTTAAAAAAAATTGATACTTTCAACTTTTCCCTAAAAATATTTTTGGAAATTTATTTTTAAGAAAAATTGATACTTTCAACTTTTCCCCAAAAATATTTTTTTGAAAATTTATTTAAAGAAAATAGAACAAAATAAAAGTGAAAATAAATAAAGATTAAAAAAAATAAAGAAAAGTAAAACAAAAATAAAAATAAGATAAAGATAAAAAAATATTAAATAAATTTAATCTAATAAATAAAAAAAATAAATAAAAAAAATTTCAAAAAGAAAAAAAAAAGAAACCTGAAGCGGCTCGACTATCGGCTTGGCTCAAGAAAGAGAAAACGGCTCGAGAGAGCGGCTCGAAAGCTCGGCTCGGCTCGGCTTGGCTCGAACGGAGGGCGACACGCGCGGGTCAGGAAACGGGTCGACGCTCGGATCGGGTCGAATCTCGGTAAAATACGCGGATGCTCTGGGTTACTTAAGGCCAAAACGACATTATTTTGAGAGGGTATAAAAGGCACTTTCCTCTGTTTTTCGACAGAACGCTCCTCCCCTCTCTCTCTCTTCTTCCTTTTTCCTCTCCCTTCTCTCTAAAAAGACTGAAGAACACCGATGGAATTTTCGTCGAATTTTGGAAAATGTCATCGGAATCTGGAAATTTAATCGGAAGTTGGCCGGAAGATCACCGGTTTCTGAGATTTTTCATCGGAAACTGGGCTGATCACCGAAAACTTCAAGGTGGCCGGAATTTTCACCGAAAAATTCAAACTTCACCAAAAAATTCACCGAAATCTGGAATTTTCAGAAATTCCCAGAAAAAAAAATCGCCAAAAGCTTTAAAAAAAATTTTCTCACTCCCAGAACACTCCTAAACCTTTTCTGAGCTCTCTATACGCCCCTATTCTCTCAATTAGTAGCTTTTGCTTACTTTTTTCTGTGTGTTTAGCATCTGTTCCAGGAGGTCCCTTTTATAAGGATTGATCAGGAGTTCCTGATCAATCTCAATTCCTCCTTGGACGGGAATTCAATCTTTGAGTCCAATCTGGACTCTTCTGATTGAATTCCCATTCACAATGGGATTCTTCAACTTTCAATCCCAGCCCTCCAAAATCAAATAAGAAAAAATGGATAATTAGAAAAGATAGGATAAAAAGAAAAAAAAAATAATAATCAGATAATAAAAAAGAATCAGATAAAATTAACAGATAATTTAGAAAATAAAATAAGATAAACCCAAAAATATATTACAAAAAAGAATAATAATAAATATATAACTATATACATATAAATCTATTCTAAATAAAAATAAATAAATACGATATACAAAAGAAAAAAAATACAGGATAAAAATTCAATTGGGCCTTACCCATTCGGGCCAAGCCCAATTGATCCGGGCCTGGACCCAATTGAGTGTCTACAATTATTATTCTACATATTTTTTTTAATTTACTAATAATTTTTTTAACACTAATTTTTCAAATTCCTCTGTTTTTTTAGATATTTATTCTAGGTATTTGAAATATTAAGATGCATCAATAAATAGTTTAAATAACCTGAAAAATAAAAAATTTTAAAAACAATTTAAGAAAATTATACAAAATCAGCTAGTCAACATTGGTCAATGGTCCAATAGTGATTTAGACCGGTTCTTAGTTGTTCATGCCGGTTCAGGGGTGGTCCAATTGAATTGATTAAATATTGATGGGAAGACGGGTAGGGTGCATGAATCTTGGGTAGAGTAGTCGGGTTGCGTGCAGATCTCCCTAACTAAAATGACATTATTTTTTTCCTCTGGCTTTACTATGAAACTAAAAAATTTTTATTTACTTCATTTCATGGTTTTTCCCAAAAAAAAAAAATTGCTTTTCTTAAACAAACCAAAAGGTTGGCCAAGCTTCAATGCCAAAATCCAAAACTCGACAATTAACCGTATTCACTACCACTTCCTTTATTGTCGACCACCATTTATTGGTGCTAGAATTAGCCTAAACTTCACCCGAATGAAGCCCTCACTTTCCTTTTTCTGTTTCTCAACCCTTTTTTCAAAATTAGTCTAGATCTTCTTAGATTTGCCATTCAACATCATGGCTTTAAACCTCAAAAGCCATCTTTTTTGTTGGTCGTAAACCCCCAACCTTTAATATGCCTTTTTTCTACTCAAAATCTTTCTTTCCTATGAAAACTAGGCTAAAACTTTCTTTAACCTGAAGCATTTCCTTTTTTTTTTTGTATTTTTTTGTGGTTTTTTTTTGTATTTTGGCTTTGTGGCACTAGATTCCCTTAACTAGGGATGAATTGTAATTGTTGTTTTTTTCTTTTATGATTGTTGAGTTTGGTAGTGGGTATTTGTTTTTCCTTTTCTTTTATATTTTGGGTACTTGTTTTGGCTAATGGTGGTGGGGTTTTGGGCATGGTTGAAGGGTTATGCCATAGGATGGTGTTGAATGGTTATGGTGGACAGTGGCCATGACAGTCAATTTAGTGGGGTTTAGCCAAATTAGGTTGTGAATTGGCAAGGGTATGGGTGATAGCGAGTGGGCTTGGTCCTCAAAGATAGGTGAAGTTGTTAAACAGGACTGTTAATTTTTGTGGTAGGGAATCGATTGTTGAAACTTGGTGTATGGGATAGGCAAGGGTGTAGGTTAGTAATGGTCAGAGGGCAATTCTTAGAGGGTAAAGTTAGTGTGGCTAGTTTAATTGGTGTTGCCAGGGTTTGTACTGGAGTGGGTAAAGGCTAGGTGAGGGAATTTTTTGGTGTTGGCCAGTGGCTTGGGTGGTGTTCAAAAGGGTTGGTACAAGTTAGGTCTCTTTGGGTGTTAGGAGCGTCTGGCCTGGTGTGTGCAATGCATTGGTGAAATGCATGCTTTTAGGGCCTCCCTACCCTGGTCTTCTTAGATGCTGGCCTTCTTTGGTTTTTAATCTAGCCATTTGTAAACAGTCTAAAATTTTTAGAATGGTAAAGTGATGGGGTTGAGACTAGGCAAATTTGGCTTGTTATTGTAGCAAGTTACCCCTGTGCAGTGGTTACCGGCCACTCCCATTTGTCTGTTTTCCTTTTCTTTTTGTTATTATTCAATTTTAATTACTTAATAAAGAAATAAAAATGAAATTGGCATTTAAAAATTAATCTAGGCCTAAAATTAGAGCTTAAGGCTCAAAAAATTGATTTGGGCCCCTATTGGGCCATCAAGCTCAAGTGATTGAATTTTGACTCGAGATTGAGCTGAATTGAACTTTAGGATTCGAACTTTAAATTGGACTAGATTTTAATTTGTATAAATGATTCAAAAAAAATTAATTCGAGGTAAGTTCGAAACACATTAATTTAATCACTACGCTCAAATTAGTCCAAATTAAATTATTTGAATCAAATGTAAAAATCAGACAAAAATTGAACCAATTTGAATTAAATTGGGCTAAACTTCAAATTATGCAAATTGATTTGAAAATGATTAATCCATACAAACCCGAACGAACTTAATTTAATTAAATACAATTAAGTTAGCCCAAACTAAAATGTTAAAATCAAATTTAAAAATTGAACAAATTCGAAAGGGGCTAGATAAAATTGGGTGTCTACAACTACCCCTTTTTACACATTATTTCGAATTAGGAATAGGGAAAAAATATAAACAATAATTTTTTTTAGAGTAACAATTCAAAATTTTTCAAAAGTTTTTTTTTTGTTTTCAATTTTTCAATTTTTCAATTTTTAGTTTTTGGTTTTTCTTTTTTTTTTCTTGATTTTTTTGGTTTATTTTTGTCTTGATTGATTTTTTTTTTAAATTGACCATTTAAAAGTAAATTTAAAAACTTTTTTTAAAAAAAACTCAAAAACTTTGAAAATAGAATAAAAGATCATGCCTAGAGGTCTTACAAATCGTAAAACTAAAATAGATTCAACTTGGAAGACTTCCAAATTCTGTCCAGAAGACTTAGGCCTGAAAGTCATATAAATCTCTATATCTTTGAATGCTCTTCCAATTAGAGGCATTGAAACTTTAAAAATTTAAAATGTTTTGCATGAAGGACTTGGAGATTATGCCTTGAAATCTTACAAATCTCGACATCTTTGAAAGCTCTTCACAATCAGAGGCATTGAAACTTTGAAATTTTAAAATGTTTGGCCTAAAGGTCTTTAGAGATTATGCTTAGAGGTTTTACAAATCTTGACATCTTTGAATACTCCTCCTAATTAGAGGCATTGAAACTTTGAAAGTTTAAAATGTTTTACCTAGAGATCTTGGAGATTATGCTTAGAAGTCTTACAAATCTCAACATCTTTGAATGCTCTTCCTAATTAAAGGCATTGAAACTTTGAAATTTTAAAATATTTAACTTAGAGGTCTTAGAGATTATACCCAGAGGTCTTAGAGATTATGCTTGGAGGTCTTATGAATCTCGACATCTTTGAATGCTTCCCTTAATTAGAGACATTGAAACTTTGAAAATTTAAAATGTTTTGTCTAAAAGTCTTAAAGATTATGCCCAAAGGTTTTAAAGATTTGGGTGCCAGCTTGACTGGGCTTGATGTGCCAAAGTACCAACTAAACTGAGCTTAAAATCTCAAATGTGCAAGCTAAATTGGGTTTAAATATCATCTGGGTACTAGCTTGCTGGTCCTAGTTTGATATGGGTTCCACTTGACTAGGCTTAGTTTGATCTGAGTGCCAACTAGATTGTGCTTGGTGTGCCAGCTAATTTGGGCTTAAATTTTATTAGGGTGCCAACTAATCTAAGCTTAGGTGCCAGCTAATCTGGGCTTAAAGTGCCAGCTAATCTAGGCTTCGGTGCTAACTGATCTGAACTTAAGTGCCGGCTAATTTGGGCTTAAAGTACCAAGTAATTTAGGCTTAGGTGTCAGCTGATCTAGGTTTAGGTGCTAGCTAAATTGGACCTAATTTGATATGGATGCTAGCTAGACTAGGTTTAAGTCTTATCTTGTATCTTATCTCATATTTTTTTCATTCATTTTTTCAACAACTCCTCTACTTTTTACAAATTAATTTTCTTTTAACTTTTTAGACCTTTTCGACATTTTGGTGTCTTGTTAAACTATTTTCTCATTTTTTTTCATGATAGTTTCAGTTCTTTTTATGCCTTCTAAAATAAATACAAGTGAACTTTTTCATAATGCAAATGTCAATGCTCCTTTCATGTAGATGTCTTTACAAATGCCTTTTCTATGATAGAGATACCGTGATGCAAATGCAAATGTCTTTCTTATGATGTAAATGTGAATGCTTTGGTTATAATGCAGATGATGTAAATGCAAATATCTTTCTCATGATACATATGTAAGTGATGCAACTACGAATATCTTTTTCATGATGTAGATGCAAATGTGAATGTCTTTCTTATGATGCACATGCAAATGTAAATGCAAGTGATGCAAATGCGAATGTTCTTTGTTTTATTGTAGTGTACAGAACAAATGTTTTTCTCATGATGCTCATATCAGTGTGAATGCAAGTGATGCAAATGTAAATGTCTTTTTTTATTTTTGCAATATGCAAATAAAATTTCTTTCTCACAATGCATATGTAATTGATACAATTACAATTTTCTTTTGTTTTTTTTTTTTTGTTTTTTTTTTTCTTTTGCAACATGTAGGTTAAATGTCTTTCTCATGATGTAAATATGAATATGAATGCAAGTGATGCAAATGAAAAGGCTTGTTTGGCTTTTTTATTTTTGAAAGATCTTTGTTCAAATTTTTAATATTTACTCTTCACCAAAAATGATCTTAGAATTTTGTATAAAATGCTTAAATAACCTCTAACATTTTCAAAAGTGATTGTCATAACGTATAGATTCGTGGACTTACTGTTAGACATAGATTAAAGGAGTCACGACCAATCCTTTTATTTAGATGTGATTGGCCACCTGATCAAATTTGATCCATGAATCAGAGTTTAGGTTCAGGAATGCGGTTATGTATGGGAAATGTTATAGCACCCCTACAGTGTCCATCCAAATGATGGTACTAGCTAGATTTCAGATCATCCAAGCCTTGATCATATTTGTGATTTACTAGATAATTTAATATTAAAAATATATCTTAAAATTGTCCCAATAGTTTGGTAGCAATTTAAGATAATTTTCTCACATCAGGAGTATTCATAGAGACAAGTGTCCCACTCTGAAGAGGCTCTGTCATTGAATTTATTAAAGGATTTCATTAGTAAAGTCTCCTAATAGTTTAGTAAGACTTAGTTTAGGAAGCAATTCTCCAATAGTTTAGAGAATGAAAATTTTTTTCTATTTTTTATTTTTTTGTAAAAAGATGAATTTTTGGAATTTCCCAATAGTTTGGTTAATTCTATTTAAAAAATAGATTCGTAAAAATTCTCCAATAGTTTAATAGAGTTCATGAATTTATTTTGAAAGATTTTTATTTAAAAGATTTTTTATAGGATTTTTCCATTTTTATAAATATTTTTTTTGAAAATTCACTTTAACAGTTTTTTTTTAATTGTTTTTTTTTTTAGAAATAATTTTTACAAAATAACAAAAATACTAAAAAAACAAGAAAAACAATAATAATAAAAAACAAAAAACAAAATGAGCTAAAAATAAAATAAAATATAAACCAAAAAATAAAAATAAAATGGAAAAAGGAAACCTTGCAAAATGGGGCAAGTCTATACGTAGATATTCATGTGGGTTGCCGGGTTGACACGTGGGTCTGGAATGTTCAAAACAATGTCATTCAAGCAATGTATAAAAGTCACTTTTCAGTGCTTTTGCTTTAGAATTCCCAGAGCCTCTCTTTCTCTAGCCAAAAAACCTTTGCCTTCTCTCTAAAATCCAGCTAAAAACACCATCGAAAACTTCAACAAAAAATTGGGTAACTTGTCGATTTTTGGGAAAATCACCAAAAAGTTGAACTAAAAATTGAAAAACCTATCGGTTTCTGGAAATGCCACCAAAATCCTACTGAAAATTCAACTTTGCCAAAAAATTCCATTGAAAAATTCAAATATTCTTCCGAAACACAGAAAAAACCCAGAAAAATCCAGAAAAATCCAGAAAATCCTTAAACATTCCCAAAAAGCTCCAAATCTTTCCTGAAACCTTTTGAAACCTTAAACCTAACTCCAAAAGCCTAAATTCACACTAAAACTACAAATCATACCCTAAATCCCAATACCAGAATTCCAAAAATTCCTACCGCCAAAATTTTTCCAAACCCTTTTTCTTTGAAAATTTTTATGTGTCATCATCCTCTTAGAGTTAATTCAATTTATAGGCAGCTCTAGAAATGATTTTAAGAAACAGATAGAATTTCCAAACGTAATTTTAGGTCCCTAAATTTTAGTTAATCACATTGATATGATTCTGTATTAACTTTAACTGAACTGACAAGATTCTGATTCTAAATTTCCTTGTTCATGTGCGGATTAGAGCCAAAAAGAAAGAAGAAACGAAAATAAATATAAATATAAAAATAAATATAATAATAGTAAAAAAAATATAATAATAATAATGATGATGATGACAATAATAATAATATAATAATAATAATGTAATAATGATAATACTAATAATAATATAATAATAATAATGTAATAATGATAATACTAATAATAATATACTATAATATTATATATAATATGTACTATAATAATAACAAAAATACTGATAACAAAAGAAATTGATCCAATTGGGTTCAAACACAAATTGGTGTCTATAACTGCCCCTTTTTGCATATCATTGTCAGATAAGGATGATGCAAAGACCTAGACACCCACTCTACTTAAGTCAAATCAGTGAGTAAAACTGACTGAGAGTAAACTGTGAGTCTGAAAATGACTAAAACCGAGTCGAGGTCATAAATGAATGATTGGGATGATGTCGTGAGTTTGAGAATGATTTGACTCGTGACGAGATCAAATGATTGGGGTGATGTTGCAAGTCTAAGAATAACCAAGATTGAGTCGAGGTCATATATGAATGATTGGGATGATGTCGTGAGTTTGAGAATGACTTGGCCTGTGCCAAGATCGAATGACTGGGGTGATGCCATGAGTTTGAGAATGACCAAGACTGAATCGAGGTCATAGATGAATGATTGGGATGATGTTGTGAATTTGAGAATGATATGGCTTGTGTCGAGATCAAATGACTGGGCTAATACTGTGAGTCTAAGAATGACCAAGACCAAGTCAAGGTCATAGATGAGAATGACTGTGATAGTGTCACGAGTTTGAGAATAATTCGACTTGAGCTGAGATCAAATGACTAAGATAATTCCTTAAGTTTAAGAATGATCTGACCTAAGTAGAGATCGAATGACTGGGATGATGTCACAAGTCTAAAAGTGACCAAGACCAAGTCAAGGTCATAAATGAATGATTAGGACAATGTCGCGAGTCTAAGTCAAAGTCGAAACCTGTGGTGAATGATCATGCAATAATATAAATGTATGCTCTATGCAAATGGAACATCCATTATGGTACTAAGGTTTCCATAGCTTTCATCCACATTCCTTATTTTTGTGTCCTTTTGGTAAGGAAACTATCCCTTAATCGTTATCCTAAGGGGACCCTTTTGCAATCATTGATTTTCTCTTAATGGGAGGCATTCATCCTTGGTCCTTGTCTCTTTCAATTTTCTCAAAGTAACATAGAATTTCTTATGACTTTGTTCAATTATTAATCACTATCTCAACTTCAAAATATGAGATGTAAATTATGCACTTCTTTTATTCATGGCAAGGCGTAAAGAGAAAGGAAATATATTGAAAGTGGAAAGTAGGATGAATATCATTTATTTGGATAAGTAATAAATTACAAATGATGGCATACAAACAAAAAAAATATATATAAAAACAGCTATTTAGGGTAGCAATGCCCCAAGATAAATGATTAGATAATCATGACAACCAATCTTGTATTTCTTCAAAAACTCAACCAAAATATAAAACCTCAATACCTCAAAGCCTTTTGAAATTCATTGTCTCTGGCATGCTATCCAAGTGATGCTATCTTCATCCGAGTTTACCTTCATTCGATTCAAGTTGCCTTTATAAACTTTTTCCTTTCTAGTTAAGTCACCTTTTCGAGTTTTCAACTCAAATTCTTCCCTTGGGTCCAAGCTGCCTTGTTAGGTTTTTAACTTGAACTTTTTTTTGTTCAAGTCACCCTATCGAGTTTTCAACTTTAACTTTTTTATTTTTTATTATTATATTTTTTTTGGTTTAAGCAAAGTACTTCTTCACGGCATCAGAATTAACAAGGTTAGGAAGTTCGTCCCTATTCATTTCTGACAAGATTAGGGCTTTTCTCGAAAAAGCTATTTTCACAACATATGGTCCTTCCTAATTTGGAGTCCATTTTCCTTTATTATCATATTGGCTTGGGAGGATTCTTTTCAATACCAACTCTCTCTTTTGAAATTGATGAGGTCAGACCTTTTTGTCATGAGCTTTCATCTTTTCTTTTGGTATAACTGGCTGTGGCAAAGTGTTGTCAATCTCTTTTCCTTAATAAAGTTCAATTGCTCATAGTGCTCCCGAATCCATTCAGCTTTTTCTAACCCCATTTCTCTTAGGACTCTTAGAGATGAGATCTTTACTTCTATTGGTAATATAGCCTCATTCCATAAACCAAGGAAAAAAGTTACCATGGTAGAAATACGCATGAAGGTTCGGTACGCATGTAAAGCAAAAGGCAATTTCTCATGCCAATCCCTGTATGTTTCAATCATCTTCTCCATGATCTTTTTGACGTTCTTATTTGTGACTTTTATTGCCCCATTCATTTTTGGGCGATATGGAGCTGAATTGTGGTGTTTAATCTTGAATTGAGCACATGCTTCTTGCATCATCTTGTTATTTAAATTTTTTGCATTATTTGAGATTATCCTTTCTGGTAGCTTATATTTGTAGATTACCTCTTTTTTTTATGAATTTGTAGACCACTAATATAGTCATAATTGTGAAATAAGCCACTTCGACCCATTTAGTGAAGTAATAAATCATTCCAAAAATGAATCTATTCCCATTTGAGGCCTTTGAAGTAATAGGACCAATAACATTCATTCCTCATATAGAAAATGGCCAAGGTGCTACTATAACATGTAAAGCATTGGGCAAAGCATGGATCTTATCAACATAAATCTGGCATTTGTGACATTTTTGAGCATAATCAATGCAATCCATTTTCGTTGTCAACCAATAATATCCAACTTACATAGCTTGCCTTGCCATCATGTGCCTATTTGCATGTGCTCTACATACGTCATTATAAACTTCCTCAATAATCTTTTTGGCCTCAGAGATACCTACGCAATGTAATAATACTTGATCTTTGCCTCTTTTATACAAAATTTTCCTATTTAAAAAAAATCTCATAGCCAATCTTCTCAGGATCCTCTTATCATTTTCTATTGCTTGGTCAGGGTATTGCTGATCCCTTAGATATCGCATGATGTCATAATACTAGGGATTGCCATCTTTTTCCTCTTCCAAGTTGGCACAATACACTGGTATGTCTTTGATATCTGGTTTGATAGGCTAAATTTTAGCAGTATCATCGATCTTTACCATTATAGCCAAGGTAACCAAGACATCTGTAATTTGATTTTCTTCGCGAGGTAAGTATTCAAACTAAATTACCTTGAATTGTTTGCATAGCTCTAAGATGTATTTGTGATAAAGGATAAGTTTTGAATCCCTTGTCTCTCATTCACCTTTTAATTGATAAATGACTAGAGTTGAATCCTTAAACACCTTTAATGCCTTAATTTTCCTATCCAAAGCAGCATGCAATCCCATAATACAAGCCTCATATTCAGCTATATTATTGGTGCAATTAAAGTTCAATCTTGCTGTAGCATGATAGTAATGTTTTATTAGAGATATTAAAACTACTCTAATCTTATGCCTAACGACATTGGCAGCCCCATCAAAATACATTCTCCATATCTCTTTTTCGCCATTATCTTCTTTTGATATGGCCATTAATTCGTTCATCTGAAAAATCAACCTTCATAGGTTCATAATCATTATGGCTTTATTTGCCAAAAATTTAGCAATGACACTTCCTTTGATTGCTTTTTGGCTCACATACACTATGTCATATTCCAAAAGCATCATTTGCCATTTTGCGATTCTTCCTGATAGTGATGGCTTTTCAAATATGTATTTGATGGGATCCTGTTTAGCTATGAGCCAAGTTGTAAGGTAGAGCATTTACTGCCTGAGTTTTTTTGCTGTCCAAGCCAAAGCGTAACACATTTTTTCGAGTGATGAATACTTAGACTTGTACTCTGTGAATTTCTTGCTCAAGTAATAAATAGCTTTTTCTTTCTTGCTGGATTCATCTTGTTGACCTAACATACATCCCATTGATTTTTCACGTACCACTATGTATAAAATCAGTGGTTTTCCTAGAATAGGTAGTGCTAAAATTGGGAGATTTGATAAGTACTGTTTAACCTTATCAAAGCTTATTGACATTCTTCATTCTACTCTCTATGATTATTCTTCTAAAGGAGTTTGAAAATAGGGTCATATTTAAAAATGAGTTGAGAAATAAACCAAGAAATATAGTTTAATCTGCCTAAGAAACGTCGAACCTCTTTTGTGTTCTTGGAAGGGATAAATTCTAAATAGACCAAATTTTATCTAGGTCAACTTATATTCCTCTTTCATTGACTATAAATCCCAATAGCTTTCTCGATCTGGCTCCGAATGCACATTTGGCTGGATTCAATTTAAGCTGAAACTTTTTCAACCTTTCAAATAATTTTCTAAGATTGACTACATGATCCTTTCTTTTCCAAGATTTGATGATCATGTCATCCACATACACTTCAATCTCCTTATGCATCATGTCATAGAAGAGTGTTACCATAACCTTTCGATAAGTTGCCCTAACATTTTTAATCCAAAAGGCATGACCTTGTAGTAGAAAGTTCCTCACATAATGATAAATGTGGTATTTTCCATATCATCTTAGGCCATCTTTATTTGATTATAGTCAAAAAAATCCATCCATAAAAGAGAACATTGAATGTCAGACCATATTGTCCACTAGTGTATCTATGTAAGGCAAAGGAAAATTATCCTTTGGACTAGTTCTATTTATGTCTCTATTGTCTACACATATTCGTACCTTTCCATCTTTATTGAGGATAGGTACTATATTAGTCACCCATTTAAGATATTTGGCCACTTGTAGAAAGCCTGCATCAAATTACGTCTTTACTTCCTCTTTAATTTTCAATAGCATCTCTAGCTTTATTCTTCTCAACTTTTGCTATACTGCTTTGTATTCTGGCTTCAAAGGTAGCCTGTGCTTTACTATTTCAGTGCTGAGCCCAAGTATATCTTGGTAGGACCAGGCAAACACATCTACAAACTCTTGAAGTAAATCTTATAACCATTGTTGATCAACTGCTGAAAATAAAGTACCAATCTTGACCTTTTTTTTTGTTTTCAACATCACCCAAATTGATTAGTTTAACAATTTCTTGATGAGGCTTGATGGATTTATCTTCTTGCTCAATGAGCCTTATTAAATCTGGAGATAAAGTGTATTCCTCGAAGTTTTTTTTAGTATCAAGTTCACCGAGATTAATTAAATTTTTAAAATTAAACCCTGGATCACTGTCATGACTACCTTCACATTCCTTTGGGGACTTGAAAGTTAATGGAATAAGAAATATTGGCAAGAAACTTTTGATGGGATGATGAATGGAATAGAAAAAATGGACTAAATGCATGCTCCTACTTTTATTGAAATAATGAAAAATAAAGGGCCCAAACATAAGAGTTCATCTTAATGCTTTTGGACATAAGCAATTAGGAGATGTGATTACATTGAGAAAAACTAAAAAACAACAAGCATCTAGATGACTTTTCAATTCTTTAATTCATAACCAAGTGGGCATGGGTAAACTAAAGCTTTCTTATTTTGACTTTCATTAACCACTATATGAATGGATAGATTGGCAAAAGCTTCCTCCCATTTTGGTTCTTTCTTTGTGTCTTCCTAAATTTTTGGGTGCATGTATCCTCTAGGAATGAAAGTTTCATTTAAATGGGGAAATATCATCGGTCCGTTCTCTGTCCTTCTGCTATTATTCTACATTGCTTCTATCTCATAACCTAATCATGATCTATAACTGTAATCTTCAATCTTAGGAAGCTCTCTTATCCCTTGAAAGCTTATGCCTAAGTCCAACCCAATGCTCTAACCCTTGTTAATCATCTGATTGATTATAATTTGACTAAACTTGAATACTTCACCTATTGCATTAACAGGTTCAAAAGATCGGTAAGAACATTCTAATGATTCCTTTACTGCTTCCACATATGAGGCATTTTTGAGTTGGGTCACCAATAAGTCTTTCTTCCTGGCCATAATCACCAATTGTCCTTTTATATTGAATTTAATCTTTTAGTGTAGTAAAAAGGGGACAATGCCTGCCTTATGAATCCATGGCCTTCCTAATAAAAAACTATATGATGGGGAGATATCCATGACCTGAAATTTTATATTGAAGACATACAATCCAATTTGTATAGGCAACTTAACATCCCCAAAAACTTTTCACCTTGTCCCATAAAATGCTTAAACCACTATCTGACTGCTTTCAATATGGGACATATCAAAAGGTAGCTTGGCTAAAATGGAAACAAGTATGACATTAATAGCTAATCCATTATCAACAAGGACCTTAGCTAATATATGGTCTTTACACTTAATGTTGATGTGCAACGCCTATGTGCTCATTTTACCTTTAGGTGAAATTTCATCATCATTAAAAGAGATATGATACAGCACCACTAGGTTCCCCAACAAGTGATTCACATACTCTACAAACACATTATGGGCCACATAAGCTTAATTCAATACTTTTAGCAAGCCATTGTGATGTGGTTCAGAATTTAAGAGAAATGAGAGTAGAGAAATTTTGACTGGCACCTTATTTAATTACTCTACCACAGAGTATTCACTATGCTTGACTAGTTTCAGGAACTCACAAGCCTCTTTTTCAGGCAAAAACATTGGGGCATCTTTTTTTGAAATCTCCTCTGGTTCAACCTACTTCTCATTTTCTTTTCCTATTTTCTCCAAAGTTTCAGAGTATAACATTTTCCATTTCTAGTCATGCCTTCTACATAGGTTATGTTGGTAGATTTAGATTTTACTATAACTTTCTCTTACCCCTGGGTTGTTACCTCATAATCATACCTTCATGGTATAGCCTTATCATCTTTGTAAGGAAATAGGTATGGGACTTTGAAAGCTACTGGCTTAGGAAAAACCTATTCCCAACTGATTACGACTTTTCATTATAGCATATGGTGATAGGCTTTGGCACCCATTGTCTGTCATAGCCACTCTAATATCTTTCGAGTCTTCTAACTTTTTATATAACTTTATTTGATAAGAGTCCATTAGCTTTTGCACCTTTTGGTGAAACTATCAACATTTCTCAATAGAATGCCTTAGAACTCTATTGTGATACTAACACATTTGATTAGGGATGTATATTCCTATATAGGTGTATGGGGCTATTGGTTGTATCAATCTAGCCTCATATAAGGCATCATACAACTAGTTGAATTACATCTTAATCTCCTTCACCCTTTGTTTTATAAGCCTTTTATCTTTATCCAAAGCATTAACCATATGGTTGGGTAAGGATTCCCACTGACGTTGGGTGTTGAGTTGCCACTAGTGTCGAAACTTATCAGCCTTTCTTTAATAAGATGTTGCACTTTTTATTTTAAAAAAAGATAATTCTTAGTAGAATGGCTTTTTACTCCATAATGGTAGTCACAATGAGTAGTGGCATTATATCATTTAAGACAAGGAGGTTTAAATTGTTTTGCAAGAACAGGGCAATGAGGTGGTTTTTGTAGAGCTCTTGATATAACTCCGTATAGCTTATGGGTATAGGATCAAAAGTGGGTCTTTCCCTTGTTTGTGATTCTCTGACATTACTTGTAGTGTCGACTGGCTGAGCAAGGGATCTTGGTGATGATGGATAAGAAGGTCATATAGCTTATTGGTAAGAGGAAGTGAAAGTATGGTTCACAGTATGGTGGTACGTAGGATAAGTATATCGAGAGTAGCTTCTAACTTACTGCCCTTCAAGACTCATAACTTGAGCCTCACTTTCTTTCTTTTTAGGTGCTCTTTTGAAAGACCCCCCTCCTTCAAGTTTCCCATTTTTTATGGTATTTTTAATGATCTCTCCTGAAATCACCATATCAAGAAAGTTTTTAGTTGCATTTCTTATCATTTTTTCATAGTATTGTGACTTTAAAGTGCTAACAAGCAACATTATAATTTTTTTCCATCAAAAAAGGTTGTACCTGAATAGCTACATCCCGTCACTTTTGAACATACTGCTTGAAGGATTCAAATGCTTTTTTTTTCCATTCCTTGCAAGAAAAGACAATTGGGGCCATGTCAATAATGTGGTGGTACTGATAAATAAAAGACTGAGTCAGATCTTTTCATGTCTTTATACGAGTCCCATCTAACTAAATATACCATTTTGTTGCAGACCTAGTTAAATTGTCTTAAAAGAAGTACATGAGTAACTTTTTATTGCTAATATATGCCATCATCTTACGATAATATATTGTGATATGCATGATAGGGCATTTAGTATCATCATACTTTTCGAACTCTAATACTTTGAACTTGGGTGGCAACACCATATCGGGTACCAGTCAAAGCCCCATTGCATCCATGGATTTGTAAAATCAATTCCTTCTATAGCCCTTAATCTTTCTTCAAGCCTATTTATGGCTTGGTCAGTTTTAGAATTTTCTAACGGGCAATTACCTGTAGCTTTTCTGTCTCCTTTGCCTCATCCACAGCAGGGAGTTAAATGGGTTCAACTATTTTTTTAGCATAAATAGGATTGTCATAACTTTGGATGTTCTCATGACTGGGTGCATAAGTTATCTATTGAGGTTGGAAGATTAAGGTAGTTTGAGTCTGTTGTGGGTTGAAAACCAAAGGATATGTTGATTCAGTAGCTTCTAATGAGGTATTTTCTTCTATTGCCTTTCCTTTGTTTACCTTTTCCAAGGTCAACTTTCCTTTAAGTACCTCATAAGCCTTTTCTATCATCTTAAAACAATTTGCATTGTCTTGCTTCATCTTCTTGGCTTTAATCCGAGTATTGTATAAGTGTGTAGCTATTCTTGCACCTTGGTACCATAATTAAAAATCAATGATGATGATATGATAATAAAAGAATGGATGTTATGCAATGTATAAAAAAGAAAATAAAATATGTGCCCCTTAAAAAAAATTCAACAAAAGTGAACTTTCATTTATTCCATAAGAGTCTGCTTTACATCAAATCTAATACTGTCCCTCTTTAAAAATGCTTAAGTTGCTCATATTGGACTTTAGCCTCCTCAATGAAGTTTAATAATCTTTGTCCATACTCTCCTGCTAGTGTAATTAAAGCTTTCAATGCTTCAGCCTCTTCGCTATCTCACTTGCCTTGATCACTGCCTTAGCTATCTAAGCTGTAAGGTGCTCTATATATCTTTGTCTTCCCAACCCTTCTCTCTTTCCACACCATAACTGATAGAATAATTCTCTGTGCTTTTTTGTAACGGTTCTGACACAATCTCTTTGTTCATCTAACTTCACCCTCAAAGTTCAAATATAGTTCGTGAGTATTTCATTTTCTTATTGAACTTCCTCAAAATCATCTTCTATTTCTGCACATACTTTTTTCAACTTTCATTCTCACAAGCCAAATCTATGTTTTTTATAACTTTGGCATACACCTATATGCACACCTCTTGTGCTTTTGGCTCAGCTTTTTCAATTCCTTAAGGGCATCGTCCCGTTCTTTGACAATTTTCTGGGCCTTACTATATTCTTTAGGAATCCTGTGGACTTAGATTTCTAGTTTTTCTACTTTGTTTTGCCATTAGTTTTTTTCTCCCTAGAGCTTCAAAATTTCTTGTTTTAATTTTTCTTTTTCTATTTTATATTCTTTTCTTATAGATTCTGGTTCTAGTGGCATATCATCTTACTCATGGTCCACTAACTGGCACTAGTCTGTAGGTCTAGGCCTTGCTATATTCTTTAAGAATCCTATGGACTTAGATTTCTAGTTTTTCTACTTTGTTTTGCCATTGGTCTTTTTCTCCCTAGAGCTTCAAAATTTCTTGTTTTAATTTTTCTTTTTCTGCTTTATATTCTTTTCTTACAGATTCTGGTTCTAATGGCATATCATCTGACTCATGGTCCACTAGCTGGCACTAGTCTGTAGGTGTAAGTACCATTTCTTGCCCCCTTTTAACTCTCTACTTCAGATACTTTGGAGTGGCCTTATCAATAAAAGGTTTAAGGCTTACCCTCTTGGGCTTCTTCTAGGCTTTAATCATGCTATCAATTTTTTGAAAAGTTTTGAGCTCCTTATATGAACAGTCAAACTAGTTGAGCTTATAAGTCTTAGGAGTAAACTGTTCAACTCCATGTTATTTCCTTACCATCAACGGTGCATAGCTCGTTGACCCCCATAGACCTAAAAGTGGAACACCCATCTCATCTCTACATTGATATAACATAGGTTCCCTATTCATCCACAAAGCTAACCATTTCACTTGATCAGCTGTGAGTTCTTGCGATAGATATTTCCATTCCTTCTAAGTCTTTGCTTTTGGCCAAATGCTCTAACAGAACTCCTTAATTGGGGTTCGAGTGTAGAAATAAAGCTTGGAAAAGGTACTATTTTTGCATTCGAAATGGCTTTTCATCCACAGATATAGTAATGGTATGCAACCCATGAATCTTACCATGTCATTTTGTCTATAAAAGTTCAGAGATCTGATGGTTTTTTCCAAGATAGCTAGAGAAGGATTACACCATTTTTTCAATCTATTCAAAAAGATCAACCACTTATATGTCAATGTGGCCTAACAACTTTGGGAAAATGATTCATCATTTGATCATCATCTAGATGCTTGATAATGAAATCTCGAAGAACCTCCTATGGGATACCCTTATGCTTTCCTTTTTCTTGAATGTAAAAATCTATGATCTTTTTTCCCACTCCTAAAATCTAGCCAATTTCTTGTGATTCCCTGATTTGTGCTTCTTCACATATATTCTATATGGATATAGTAGATGCATGCTCACTAAAGTCGAGTACTCCTCTATAGTTGACACTAAATCAACCCCATTAAAGATGAAGCAATGGTAGGAAGGATCCCAGAAGTGTATCATCATCCTAATGAGTGAGTTATCAATATCCATTGACAAGAGATATGCAGTATGACCAAACTTCTGACAAAAAGCTTTCTACCATAAAGGAGTCATGTTGTTCCATATATCTACTAGACTTTCAAGTCATTTTGTTTGAGGAGCAAGCGAACTTCCTTTGGTAATTTAGAGATATGACCAAGTGGCAAACAATCTCATTTTTCTTACTGCTTTTCTCTGATTCTATCTTTACATCTATGGGAGAGTCACATTTGAATAGTATAGATGAAGCGTAAACTTGATGCTTTGTGGGATCCATGAGAGTTTTTGTTGAAATAGCTTTTAGGGCAAGACTACTATGCAATCTGTAAGTATGTTTGTGAATATGCACAAAAGGAAAAGAAATAAAAGAAGACAGAAATTAGTTAGTCACTTCAATAAAACATAAAATAAACACCATATAGCAAGATAACAAAATGGACTTAAATTTGGATTGACTACAAAAGTTGAGATGATAAGGCTCTATCTATGGTTGAGCTTTTAAGGTTGACTATATGCGGTTTGGGTTAATTTTAAAAAGGTTCTCAAATTGTTTCTTACATCATGGTCCATCACAAACTAGTAAGGTACCCCAATCTTTGCCTATCATAGGCTACAAGCAAAAATGGTTCAATTGGAGTGGAAGTGTTTTGGAAGCCCATGTGGAGACATGTAATCTCATGAGGGCATAGGTACTTCACTCTTTCCTAAAGGTAAAGCCTGGGTGGAGAGCTTATATTATGCATATGCAAATGAATGACAAGTATATATATAATAAATATTTAAGCAAATATAACCAATGAATAAAAAAAAAGACAAGTGAATAACTAAGCAAGTATGCATAATAAAAAAAAAATAGCAAATATAAGCAATGAAAGGGAATAAAATAATTGCTAATTTATTAAGTGAGGCTTGGATGATAAGAAATCATTTATTAACCTGACTCTCTGGTCCCTAGTGGAGTCGTCAAACTATCATAACGTATAGATCCATGGACCTACTGCTAGACATGGATTAGAGGAGTCGCCACCAATCTTTTTGTTTAGGTGCTATTGACCACCCGATCAAATTTGATCCACGAAATCAGAGTTAAGGTCTAGAAATGCGGTTATGCATGAGGAATGTTATAGCACCCCCACAACGCCCATCCAAAGGATGGTACTAGCTAGATTTTAGATCATCCAAGCCTTGATCATATTTATGATTTACCAAATAATTTAACATTAAAAATATATCTTAAAATTGTCTTAATAGTTTGATAGCAATTTAAGATAATTTTCTCACCAAGCTAGTGTCCCACTCTGAAGAGGTTTTTTCATCAGATTTATTAAAAGATTTCATTAGTAAAGTCTCCGAATAGTTTGGTAGGACTTAGTTTGGGAAGCAATTCTCCAATAGTTTAGAAAATGAAAATTATTTTTTATTTTTATTTTTATTTTTGCAAAAAGATGAATTTTTGGAATTTTTCAATAGTTTGGTGGATTCCATTTAGAAAATAGATTCATGAAAATTTTTCAATAGTTTAATAGAATTCATGAATTTATTCTAAAATATTTTTTATAGGATTTTTTCATTTTTATAAATATTTTTTTGAAAACTTACTTGAAAAGGTTTTTTTTTTTTAGAAATAATTTTTACAAAATAATAAAATTACTCAAAAAAATAAAAACTAGAAAAACAATAATAATAAAAACAAAAAAAAGAGCTAAAAATAAAATAAAATAGAAATCAAAAAATAAAAATAAAATGGAAAAAGAAAACTTTGCAAAACGGGTTGGGTTTGCACGCGGATCTTCACGCGAGTTGCTAAGTTGACGCGTAGGTCTAGAATGTTCAAAATGACATAGTTCAGGCAATATATAAAAGTCACTTTTAGCATTTTTACTTCAGAAATCCCAAAACCTTTCTTTCTTTAGCCAAAAAACCTCTACCATCTCTCTAAAATCCAACCAAGAACACCACTTGAAACTTCAATCGAAAACTGGGTAACCTGCCAATTTCTAGAAAAGTCACTGAAAAGTTCAATCATAAACTGGAAAACCCATCAATTTCTAGGAAAGCCACTAGAATCTTGCTAGAAAATTCAACCTCACTGAAAAACTCAAATATTCTTCCCAAACCCAGAAAAAACCCAGAAAAATCTAGGAATATCCAAAAAAATCCAAAAAATCGTCAAACCTTCCCAAAAAGCTCCAAAGCTTTCCCGAACCTTCTGAAACCTTATACCTAACTTTAGAAGCCCAATTTCATGCCCAAAACTACAAATCAAACCCTAAATCCTAATACTAAAATTCTAGAAATTCTTATTACAAAAATTTTTCTAGACCCTTTTTCTCTCAAAATTTTTATGTATCCCTGTCCTTTGTAGAGCTAGCTCAATTTATAGGCAGCTCTAGAAATGATTTTAGGAAACAGACAGAATCAATCCCAAGCTTGAATCTTGGGATTGAATTATGTCTAAGTGTGATTTTAGGTCCCTGAATTTCAGTCAATCACATTTATACGATTCTGTATTAACTTTGATCGAACTTGTAAGATTTTGATTCCAAATTTCCTTGTTCACATGCAGATTAAAGCCAAAAAAAATGAAAATAATGAAAATAATAATTAAAAAATAATAATAATAACAAAAATATAATAATAATGGCAATAATAATATATAATAATGATAATACCAATAATAATAATATACTGTAATATTATATTATAATATATACTATAATAATAAGAAAAAGCTTGATAACAATAGAAATTGATCCAATTGGGCCCGAACGCAAATGGGTGTCTACAATGATCACAAAATTACTCTATATAAAGTATCTTTGTAATCAATGATAAAAGTTAAAAACTCATGACTTTTGAATTTCTTGAAAATTGATGATTACTACTTGAAATGCTTGTGGATGTGGGTAATCGACAATTCAATTTTTTTCACTGGTGGGCATATATCAAGAAATGCTTGACGAGGGTTGCAAGCATTACTCTTAGGCTCACAAAAGAGATAATTTTTTTAAAACACTTTTTTTTATTGAAAATATGATACTTCAATGTTCGTCAAAAGTAACCATTATTTTTTGAACAATATTTGAGAAGAGAAAAAGGTTGGCTTTTATTTTCACTCTTTGGTGAAATGCAGAGTCTTTAATGGGTATTGATTCTTTAAAAAGTTTTGCATTGTGACTTTTGATTTTGGGTAGCATGGAACTCTAAAATTCTTTTTGGGCCTCAAGAATGGCTCTAGCTCTAAACTGTCTTTTTTTTATTTCACTTTAGAGCTATATTTTCTAACAATGAAGAACTTAGTAACATCTTGCCACTCACTAACAGGTATATACGAATTTTCAAGGACATAGTTCTTCAATTCAAGTGTCTATATTTGATCAAAATGGACTTTTCAAGGTATGTATGTAGGCCAAGGTTCAAGGTTCTGAAAGGATGAATAAATAGGCTTAAAATATGTTATTCAGGGTAATTAGGCCAAATATGTTACAGAGCATTCTCTAGATGAAAAGTCATGTGTCTTTCTTTCTTTGCCCTTTATTTTTTTTAACATTTAACTTCAACTTTAGCATTCTACTTTTTTAAATTTTATCTTCTTTTTTACTTGGAATTCTAACTGATGTTTTATTCACTTTTGCCCTAGGCTCTCATTTCCAAGGTGTATCTCTTCCTTTATTTACTTTTCCATTTTTTCAAAGACATTTGACTTCAACATTTGACTTTCTTAAATTCCATCTTCATTTTTTTAACTTGGGACTCTGACTGAAACTTTATTTACTTTTTGTCTCAGAATCTTACATGTCTTTCTTTTTTTGCTTTTTTCTTTTTTGGAAACATCTGACTTTAACTTTGATGTTCTACTTTCTTGAATTCTATCTTCTTTTTAATTGAAATTCTAACTGAAGCTTTATTCATTGTTTCCCCAGATCTTTATCTCTAAGATGTATGCTAGACATTCTCAATATCAAATATTTTCTTTGAAGTTGGGCTCTTGAAGATATTCTTATTTTGCCCTCCAATGTAAAAGACAATTCTTGGTCAAGATTCATTTTGGAACAAGAAATTTAACAAGCTTAAATGGGTAGTAAGTGAATAATTTTTCTATATGCGAAGGATATAGAAAGATGGCCATTCATCATTTCAAACTCAATCACTTAGTTAGAAGAGTAAATCATTTGAAAAAAGAAATAAAAGGCCTCTTTTTATTTTTGTTTATTTTTATTTTGTGTTATAACCATTAAACGTTTTTGCGTAACTAATGCCCTATCTTGTTTTTCACTCAAGATCCCTACAACAGTGAAAATCAAGTTGTATGAAATGTTCTAGATTTGATCGCACAGTTCAAAAAAGCTCATTTGGTTTCAAATTATCTAGCATTTTTGATAAAATAAGGGGAAAATATATTAATGCATGAAACAAATTGTCTTAGAAGAGAAGAAATTTTGTTTCTTTTAGTCAATGTGCCTTAAGACGTGAAATAACGGCTACTTGAGAAAGAAAGTTTAGGTATTTTTCGTGTTTGTTTCTTTTAGTCAATGTGCCTTAAGACGTGAAATAACGGCTACTTGAGAAAGAAAGTTTAGGTATTTTTCGTATTTATGGTCATTGAAAGAATTTGGATGGTTCAATCATATTGGTAAAGTTTGACACACATTGAATTATCAATTAAAAATTTGAAAGAGTATCTTACATGATTTTCGAAGTTTAAAATGAATTTTCAAAATTGGCCTATTTTGTTCATTGCCCAAGAAAATTTTATTATCTCAATATATCAAATGATGACAAGGTTCGCAAGTTGAAATTTGTGCCCCCTTAAAGGATTATGACTAGTGAGTGAAGTTATTCAAAAGGATTGAAGCATGAGAGCGGTCAAAGAAAGGTGTAAAAGTATTTGGTGAGTTTATTTTTTAATAGTAATCACCAATTACTTTGAGATTCTCACCATTTAGAAAAAATACATTTCCTTTTGAAAAGGCCTACTTTCCTAAAAAATTTTTTGTCTTGTTATGATCTTGAAAACCGCTTATGTAGGACTTTATTCTCAAACAATTGCGAATTTTTTTTTTTTTGCAAAGCACTTTTCACTTTATGATTTTGGAAATTAATTATGTGGGATTGTTATTCAAACAAATGCATAAAAATAAAATTTCATAGAAAAATAAAAAACATTCATTTCTTTCAAAATAAAGTTGAACAAGATTAATTTAAATAACTCCTAGAGACACCATATGGATGTCTCTAGACCTCTTCCACATTTCAACTCCTCACATTTTACAATTAGATAGAGTCAATTGCCATTTTTCTATCAGTTCTAGAGTCAAAATACCACTCGTGATAATATTCTCAACATTTTCGTTCAACTGTTTGCATTTTTCAGTTGAATGGCCAATTGCTCCCTGATGATAATCACACTTACTATGAGGATCATAACTCATCGTCAATGGATTTGATGTTGTTTAGGAGGCACATGAGTGAGGTATCAGCCTTTTATTAGTAAAGAAAAAAAGTGAGAAATAGGGATTTGAAGTTTCTCTCGATAATTTGGTCTTTTTTGGTTTTTTGTTGGTCGGGTAGTAGGCTCAAATGTAGGAACAAGATTGTGAATGGTCATCTGAAGATGAGAATTTACCAAAAAGCCCAAATGTTGGCATGGTTGATAAAAATATTGGCTTTGAGAGATACTGCCTATTATAGGGAAATGGGGTTGATAAAAAGGATGAGAATTGCACTTGACGAAGTTATTGCATAGATGCCCCTCAAGTGTGACTGCTTGCACCTTCCTTTCATTTTTTTTTCAATGCATTTCCTTTTTTAATATCAATTGCATCTTTTAACTTAATCTTGCCATTCTTGATTGTATTTTTTATCATTTAGCAAAAATTTTAAAGATGTTCTCAATCATTATTTCTTAATAGAGAGTGTTCAGGGAATCAACAAACAAAATAGTGATTTTTTTCTCCAATAAGGATAGTTGTACTTAGGTTGCTATGTCTCTCCATCTATGTGTATATTCTTTGAAAGTTTTGGTTACCCTTTTTTCCATGTTCTATAAGGACAACCTATTTGGCACCATATCTTTAACATGCTTATATTGTGCTAAGAAGACTCTAAACAAATCATTTCAGTAGCAAATCTTACTTCGATCTAGCTGAGCATATCACTTTACTATAGACCTGGTAAGACTATTTTAAAAGCAATGGATCAGTAACTTATCATCATGAGTATAGCCTATCATCTTTCAGTAGTACATGGTGATATGTGTTAAGGGGCATCTCATTTCATCATACTTTTCGAAGTCAAGAATCTTAAACTTTGTTGGGATAACTAAGTCAATAACTAGGCTAAGCTCATTGGCATAATATTCTCGAAGACATTGCTTTTTTCCACTACCCTGAGTCTCTCTTCCAGTAACTTATACTTATCTTTTATGTTAGTTTTTTCAACTATTTTTGGTATCCGTTTTAACTTTTTTCATTCTTCGGGGTCATCTAGATTATGTATCATAATAGGATTAGAAGGGGTAGACCTAGGATTGAAATTCATCTAAACTGAGGGCAACAAAAGTGTCAATATAAGATTGATGGGTTGTTAGGGGTGCTTAGGGCATATGGGGGTTTTAAACATATGGATATGTGAACCCAGGTGGATACAATGGTTCCTCAATAGTTGTTTCCTTCCTTGCCCCATGTGTTCTAACAAAATTTTTTCCTTTTGTCAAACCTACTAATGTTTATTTTAATTCTACCAACTGTCCATCCATATTTTATTGCATTCTTGTAATTATTTCCCTGATCTCTCTTTGGGCCCTTTCCATTCTATCCATCCGACTTGTATTTTTATTTTTCATGATTCTGGTACGGGTTCGAGTGTTATAACTGAGTAGATTTAACTAATCTTGTTTCTTAAGATACACTATCTTTAAACCTGTTATTAATTACCAAAAGTCAAAAATGCATGACATGAATTCTATTTTTGAAACTTTCAAAAATATCTTTTTGCTTCAAAAGTTTGACAAAAGTATATTCACAATCACCATTCCTTATCCTTAGCTGGCATGAAGAAAAATGAATTCAAAAAATGATGCATGATATACAAGTCAAATTTTATTATTATTGAGAATGAGCCTAAATTTCATCCTATATTCAAGTCAGATTATGTAAAGTCATTCTTTTGCCTTAAAATTTTGGTGAAAGCATATTTGCAATTATCATTCTTTTTCACAGGCTCTTTTAAGCACACCATTATTTTTAAAAAGTGAAATGTAAATAGAGACATCCATTCATAGAAAATTCAATTCAAAAGAAGCTTTAATTCATTCCCAAAAGTTTCAAATCCATACATCATGAACTATCTGAAGATTAGGTCCATAAAATGTTAGACTTACTCTTACTTCCTCTTGGCTCGCCTAAAAAATCCAAAAAAAGTTGACTATGATTACTGGTGGCGACAATCTTTTGCTTTAAAAATTTTACTTTTTATTCATAATCCTGACCAATTTGACTATTGCCTACAACATTGCTTGCTATCATAGCATGGATCGATGAAAAATTCCTATAAACAACTGGCTTCTTTATAGTGTCAAAACCCAAATATTCGACTTTCATAAATCCCTATACCTTATATCTCAAAAACATGCAGTCTTCCAAAGAATGGCCTATAATGCCAAAATGGTATCCACATCAGGCATTAGGGTCTTACATTTTTGATAAGGTAGTTTGAGAGGTTCAATACGGATAGGGGCAAAAAGGTAGTTTTCTCGAAATAGTGTGTATAAATCTATATAGGACATGGGCATTAGGTCAATAGGGGTTCTTGCTTTGGTGTTAGTGGTACAAAGTTTTTCTATTCTATAGTTGGGTTGCTTTACTAAAAAAATAGTGGTATAGTTGGTGTCAAAGTGAATTGAGAAACTTTGGGTCAAAAATTAAGTTGAAAAGGTGGTGATGGGATAGCATGTTGCACAAGTAGTTGTGAAATGTGAGGTGGTGGATATGAATTTAGATGTAAAATTCTTGAAGGTTGCATAAAGTTTAGGGGCCTAATCCTAGACATTAGAAAAGAAGGTCGAAAGCAATAATAAAATGGACTTAATGTGAGTTTGGACTCGAGATAGTTGGTAAGGACTATTTAAAGCTTGGTGACTCCATCTTAGAAATTAGACTTTTGAGTTCAGTCATTTGTGTGGCCAATTCACCCATTCTTCTTTTGCACTTGTCTAAGCTTTGATCACTGCTCAAATCACCCAATGACTTAGTGTGCTTGGGAAAAGTGTTGAAACCAATAAGAGCCTATTGATCTTGATTTGATAGAATCGAAAGTGATGACAGTCCTTAAGGAGCAACAAGCTTAACCATACCATTATCTTTAACCATTTCTATCAATTGAGCAATTTGTTGTTTCATCTCCTAAAACTCGTGCCAAAATTCTTCTTCATTCAACTCCAATGTACTAATTTTTGCTTCCAATTGATCTCTCATTTTTGCTATTTTGTTCCCACCAAAACAAACATTTTATTCTATGACTTAGATTAAAAGTTCTATATTATTACCATTATTGAATGAATGCTACAAAATAATTTCTAACTTATATGGCACACAAAGCATGTTTATGAATATGACAATGATGCCTAAAGAATGTCATGAAACATCAAAATGCCTAAGATAATGAATTTTCATATGTACAAAGCCCTAAATGATAAAAATGTCATCATTCATGAATGTGTATGCAAGGAATATAATGTTATGTTGCAGGGATGATGGATATGAAATGCAATGCATGTTCTATAAAACCCTACCATTCATGAATCCATATGCATGAAATGCAATAACATACTTACATGAGTGATGAGATATATACTTACGACTAATGCCACCAACTTGTATGAAATGCATTGACTCGTCATATGCATGAGATATGTCTACATGAAATGCATGTATGTGTTATGTTGGCCTAACAAGGTTAACATTGTCTTAGGATATGTAATGAGATGGAATGCATCTACCATCTAATGAGACATACATAAAATGGAATGCATGTACTATCTATTGATGTGGATGAGATAGAATGCATGTATTATCTTATTATGATGTGCATAAGATAGCATGCATGTACTACCTATTAAGATGCCTAAAAAGTGATGAATGTACTATGTATTAAGATGCACAAGATGGGGATAAAAAATGATAAAAATCCTACCTATTATGATGTGATGCATATACTACCCTATTATTTCCATTTAAAAAATGATAAAAATGTATGAAAATGTGAAAGATGAAACAATATTCAAAGTTAAAATTCTCTTTTCTATTTTTTTTTTAGAAAAAAGAAAAATTCAAGAACACATTTTTTTTTTTTTTACATTGAATAACTAGGATTTGAAGGTTTTTCTCATTTTTCTTTAATTTTTTATTTGACTAATAAACAAAGAAATTAAAAAAAAAACTTTATTTTTTGAAAAATTGTTTTTTTTTTGTATGTTTGTTGGATAATGCTAAAACAAATTCTTCATTTTATTCTAAAATATTTTATAAAAATGCAAATTTTGGATAACCACCAAATGAATGAACTATATGTCAAAAGAAAATTTTTTTTCTTTTTTTCAAGAAAATGCTTTTCTTTTATTATCTTTTTTTTTTTCAAAATTTTAATTTTACCTGCCATTATTATCCTTAAATGCTTATTGTATTTGAGTGTCCTCATTTGGGTTATTTTTAAAAAAGTCAACATCGCTCCATCTAAGGTTGATCCTCTAAAGTTTAGTATATGTTGAGTAAGGATTTATACATTTAAAGGTTTTCAAATTGTCCCTTATTGGGGTGAACACAGAACTAGTAAGGCACCCTGATCTTCACTCATTATAGGCTATTAATGAAAATGGTTCAATTTGAGTGAGACTATTTTGCTTGCCATTGCGGAGGTTATCACCTCACAAGAGCATAAATACTCTATTCCCCCTAAAAGGGAAGGAGCTCGGGTATAGAGTTCATGCATAATATGGATGTGCCATGTGTGAATGAGGGAATATAACATTTAAAACCTAATCTTAAATGTTTTATAATCTATCAAGACTAATATAAAAACATAAAAAATAAGTGAATAAATAACATAATTAAAATGAAATGCATGTAAATTTTATTACTATTGTTATTTAAAGAAAACAAAATCAAAATCAAGAAAGTTAAAGTTAAATACTAATTAAAACCATTAAATCAAATTTAAGAATAACACATAATTAATTTTCTGGCCTGACTCTCTAAAAAAAATGATGTCTTCAATGAAATCGCTAAGCTATCATAACGGTTTTAGGGTCTACTAAATGAATTTGAAAACAAAAAAAAATCACCACCAATCTTTTTTGGCTAGGTGTGATTAGCTACCTATTAAAATTTATCCTTTTAATAAAATTTTAAAATTAATTAAAACTTTATCAAAAAGATAATTTTTTTGGTCTGCAAAAACATTTTGGGTTCGAGAGTCGGTTACACGTGGAGAAAGATTAGCACCCCCATGGCACCTATTTAAAATGGTACCAATTAATTATGTATTATCCTCTAATGTTGACAAAAAGATCTTAATTTTGATATTTAGAATTAATTTTCTTAAATTTTCTTTATTGTAAAAAAACACATATTGTTATTTTTAGTTGTTTACTTGAAAAATAAATAAGAACCTTTCATATTGAAAAAAATCCCTAAAATATTCAAATACTTTAGCAATATTAAAAGGAACTTTCTGACCTATGGATATCTTAAGAATCATTATTTGAAATTCTCAAAAATCCCATCATCGGTAGTTCATATTTATTTTCAAAATCAATGCATGAATAAAATAAGATAACTATAATTTAATCCTGAAAAAAAATTCATTTCTTATTCTATTTATTAAAATAGATGAGAAGTTTTTATTGAAAATTATTCAAAATGCTCTAATACGTTGGCGACATTTAGATAATTTTTTTTACCTTGAGATTCCTAAAAAGTCACTACTCGAACTTCTTTAGGATCTCATCCTTGAAATTTTTATTTATTTTTGTAATTGGTATTTAAAAAAATAACGCAAATGAATTAATTTGTTATGCTATTATATGAAAGTTCATTTTTACAAACGAAAAATAAACGAAAATGTTTTTGTATTAAGAACCATTCAAATATTCCAATTCTTTTACAATATTTTTAGAAAAATTCTCTCAACTAGGAAATTCTCAAAAATCACTACTTGGACTTCTCGGAGTCCCATCATCAAAATTTTTATTATTTTCTAATTTTTACTATTTCATATTATTATTATTTTATTATTATTACATTTTTTTAATTTACTACTAATTTTTTAACATTAATTTCCCTATCTTCTTTTTTTTAGATATTTATTATAGGTATTTGAAATATTAAGATGCATCAATAAATAGTTAAAATAACCTAAAAAATAAAAATTTAAGAAAATTAAGAAAGTTACTAAAAACCGGTTGGTCAATAGTCCAAGTGTGGTTCAGACTGGTTTTCAATGGTTTAAACGATTCAACAAGCGATTCAAAGGGTTTTGGCCAATTCAGAGGTGGTCTAGTCAAATTGATTAAATGCTACTAGAAAGGCAGATCAAGTGCATGAATCCTTGGTCGAGTACTTGGGTTATGTGCGAATCTCCTTAACTGAAATGATGTCATTTTTTTCCTTTCTCCCTTTACTATAAAACTCAAAATTCTTTATTTATTTTATTTCATAGCTTTTCCTAAAAAAAAAAAAACTTTACTCTTCTCAAACAAACCAAAAGGTCGGCCAAGCTTCAATGCCAAAGTCCAGAACCTGGTAATTAACCGTCATCATCGTCATTTTCTCCATTGTCGACCACCACTCGCCAATGCCAAAATTAGCCCAAAATTCACCCGAATGAAGCCTTCACCTTCCTCTTTTTTTTTCTCAACCTTGATTTTTCAAAATCAATCTAGATATTCTTAGATTTTTCATTCAAGATCATGGCCTCAAACCTTAAAAGCCATCTCTTTCACTGGCCATAAACCCCTAACCTTTAGTATGCCTTTGTTTTACTCACATTCTTCATTTCCTCTAAAAACTAGGCTAAAAACTTATTCAACCTGAAAGTTTTTCCTTTTTTTTTGTATTTTTTATAGTTTTTTTTTGTATTTTGGCTTTGTGGCTCTAGGTTCTCTTACCTCGAGGACGGATTGTGGCTATTTTTTTTTTTGTGATTGTTGAGTTTGGTAGTGGGTACTTGTTTTTTCTCTTTTTTTTTTTTTTTTGGTGCGTGTTTTGGTCGACGGTGATGGGGTTTTGGGAATGGTTAAAGGGCTATGCTTTAGGATGGTGTCGAATAGTTGTGGTGGATATTGGTTGTGACAGTTAATTTAGTGGGGTTTGGTTGGGGCTCGGTTATGAGTTGGCAAAGGTGTGGGCAAGGGCGAGTGGGCTTGGTCTTCAATAATGGGCAAAATTGTTAGTTGGGACTGTTAGTTTTTGTAGTAAAGAATTGGGTGCTGAAACTTGGTGTGTAAGATGGGCAAGGGTACAAGCCGGGATTGGTAATGCTCAGAAGATAGCTTTTAGGGGTTGGAGTTGGTGCGACTGGTTTGATTGGTGCTGCTAAGGTCTGTACTGAGGTGAGTGAAGGCTAGGTGAGAGAATTTTTTGGTGTTGGCCAATGGCTTAGGTGGTCCTCACAAGGGTTGATGCAAGTAAGGTCTGTTTAGGTGTTAGGAGTGTCTAACCTGGTGCTTGCAAGGCGTTGGTGAAATGTATGCTCTTGGGATTTCCCCTTCTAGTTCTTCCGAGTTGCTAGTGTCCATTGGTTTTTAATTTGGCCATTTGTAAGCAGTCTAAAATTTTTCAAATGCAGAGTAGTGGGGCTGGGACTGGGCAAATTTGAGTTGTTATGACAACAACCTACCCCTAGTGCAGTGGCTGCCAGCCACTCCCATTTGTCTATTTTCTTTTTATTTTTTTTATTATTCAATTTTAATTACTTAATAAAGAAATAAAAAGGAAATTGGGATTAAATTTAATCTAGGCCAAAAATTGGAGCTTAAGGTTAAAAAAATTTATTTGGGCACCTATTAGGCCATCAAGCCGAAGTGACTGAATTTTAACTTGACATTGAGCCGAATTGGACTTTAGGATTTGAACTTTAAATCGAACTAGATTTTAATTCATATAAATGATTAAAAAATAATTAATTCGAGGTAAGTCCAAAACACATTAATTCAATTATTGCATTCAAATTAGTCCAAATTAAATTATTTGAACCAAATGTAAAAGTCGAACAAAAGTTGAATCTATCCGAATTAAACTAGGTTGCACTCAAATTATGCAAATTGATTCGAAAATGATTAATCCCAGATGAACCTTAACGAGCTTAATTTAATTAAATCCAATTAAGTTAGCGCAAATTGAAATGTTAAAATCAAATATAAAAGTTGAACAAATTCGAGTTGGGCTAAAAAAAATTGGGTGTCTACATAAAATAAAGAAAATTAGAAAAATAAAAATAAAAAATAAAAAATACCAAAAATGACCAGTCAAACAGGTTAATGGTTTGAAAGGGTAGTTCGACTGGTATGAAGCAATTTTTTTGATAGTTTTGCTTGGTTTTTAGCTATTTATCCCGATTTGAAGTGATTTAACTTGTAGTTCAGTTAGATCGATCTAAATTTCAACTAAGGTGGGTTAGACGCATGGGTTTTCGAGTGGGTCGGTTTGAGGCATGGATCCTCTTCTTTCAAAATGACATTGTTTTGAACTTTATTTAAGCTATAAAATAATTTTTTTTAAATTCATTTCAACCCTTTTTACACAAAAAAAAGTTTTCTACCTTGAAAAACCAAGCGGCTAATCCTTCCAAGCCAACCCAGATTTTGGCTGATGCACTACCACACCATCCACTGTTCACAATCGTCAACCGCCATTCAAAAAATCTCAAAAATTCCTAAAATGTTCTTTTTAGCCTCTTGGTTCCCAATCTAAACCTCGAATCTAAAAAAATGACCTCTAACAATCTAGATCCACTTTAAATTTTTTGGCCAAGCTTTTTCTTTTTGTTGATTTTGGCTTCTTTGATGGCCTCAATCTCTTGATATGTTGTTCCTTCTCCCTAGATCTCCCTCTTACCTAAGTTTGAAGCCCTTGAAACTCCTAAGTCCAAAACCTTAAGCTATTTGGATTTTTGTGTTTTTGTTATTGTTGTTGTTTTATTTTTTTTACTATGGTTTCCCTCGGGGATGTTGATGATAGGCTAGTTTACTTTTTTTTTTTTTTAGCTGTTGACAAGGGCCTGGTTCAATTTCTTTTTGGCTATCATAATGGCTTGAGTGCTAGATAATATGGATTTAGGTTAGTGGTGTTTAGGTTAATGGTTGATAAGGATGGATGAATTGGTAATGCTGTTGTAAGGGTGAATTAAGGTGGCAATAAGCTTGTGATGTTAGGTTGAATCAATGATGACAGTAGATTAGACACTAGTTCTTTTTAGACTTTTCTTGAATCTCCCTTATTTGCCTACAAATGGCTCTTTTATAAAGCCAATCTAGGATGAAATTCCTTATTTTTCCTAGGACAAAAATTCTTAAATTCTATGGAGTTGGAAGAGTGAGTGGTGGCAATGTCAGGGGAGTCTAGAGATGGGTGGGTGGTGGTAGTGTTGAAGGATGGTGAATAAGGGGTTGATGGCAGTGTCTAGGGATGGTGGATGGAATAAACATTGAATGCTTGTGTCCTATAATGTTCAAAAAAAATGGAACAACAATAGAAGAGGAAGGAAAAAAATTCTTTGATTTGATTTTTATTTTTTTCATTTTTTTTAAATTTTTTATTTCTATAACTAAAATGAAATTAAAACATAAAAATGGGATTATGTTTTTGGGCTTAAAATTTCATTGGGCCTTCAAGCCCAAATAGCTTCCGTAATGGACTTTCAAACCTAAATCATTTTAACAAAATTTGAAACTAGATTTGGTTGCAATTCAACCCATTTAGTGATCTAATTAAAATAAAAAATTTAATCAAACGGCAATTAATTCAAGCATTCAAATAGGTTGAACCAGGTGAAACCTAAATTGTCTAAAAGTTTGTTTTGATTCAATTTTTAAACAATTTAGGTTTCATTTTACAAAAGAAGCCATAGGTTGAACTAAGTGAAATGTAAATTGTCTACGATGTTTTGAGTCAATTTTTACCTTTGTTTTTCATTTTACAAAAAAAGCCGTAGGTTGAGGATTAGAGAATGGATTGTAAGCATTTGAATTTAAATCTTAGATTCACTAAATGCTAACTTTTAAATATAATTTTATAAATCAACTAAATTAAATTTCGTATTCATCTTTTAGTCCTTGTTTTGTTTGTCTCTTATATTTTTCTATTTTTGGTCTACAACTATTCCTATTTTACTTTTTAAATGGTAATTCTCTTTTGACAAGTTTAAATGGTATCAATGTAGGATTTACTGTTATATAAGCTGTCTAGCATTTTACTTGAGATCACAAAATTTGGAGCGATTCTTTCTAATCACATAGTGAAAGTAAAATATTAAAAGCTATTAAAAATGTTACGCAAAAATTATTTTTATTAAGGATTTATATTTGATGCATTATCAGTATATAAATTTTATATATTATCAGTGAATAAGATGATGTCATCTCATTAATAAAATAAATTCGATGATGATATCTCATTAATAAGTAAATCCTTTTAAAAATATTAATTTTTATATATTTATTTTAAGAACTGATGTTTACTTGTTAATAAGATGATATCATCTAATTTAATGATAGCGTATAAATCTATACTTCGATAGTATATCACATATAAACTCTTTTATTAATCTGAAACCATCAATAAAGTATTTTAATGGAGGCAACCATACAAAAACATAATTTTTTATTTACCTGAATTGGGCTTCACAAGCATTTTTGATTCTCACATAAACACTTACACAAAGCAACGGTCAATATAAATAAGACACGCAGTCTCAGCCTCATAACCTGTTAGTCTTTTAGTCTCTTCCAAAGAACCTAATCATACTAAAACTCTAGAAACCCACAAAAAAATAACTTTTAATAAAATATTAACTGTTTTTAATTCCAATACTTTCCAATTTTAATTATTTCTAGAATAAAATGCATTCTTTTCATTTGGAAAATGTTGTAATATTAGAATGAAAAAAAGAATTAAAATTTAATTTTATTGACTCATATAATCATTTTTAATAAATAACATTTAATAAGTATTAAGCAATATTTAATACGTACGATATTCAAATCTTAACAAGCTTCTATAAAAAAAAATCACTTCTATTTATAGATATGCATTCGTCCAATGTGGTCTCCATCCCAAAGGGATATCTTAGCAAAAGAAATATAAACTAAAATAATTCCAAAAGTAACTTAGTGTAGACGATCCATCCGAGCAGCAGGCTGAGGCTTGGAAATGGGTTTTTGCCTGTTTAGTTCATTCACGATCTGCAGTTTCCCCGGACAGTCACAATGGAAACGCATCTCAAATAATGGGTCAAGGTTCAATTGGCCGTTGCACGTTTTGTCAGCCTTCCGGTGTGAAGCTACAAGCAAAGCTTCTGGTGAAGCCGACATCGTTAGACGATCTGCTAATTATCACCCATCTATTTGGGACTATGATTATGTTCAGTCACTTAGAAGCGACTATCTGAAGGTATATATGATTTTTTTAGTGCTTTGCAGATGGCACCGACTTTTCGCCTTTTTTCATATAATTGTTAGTAATACTAAATTTTGATCGCAAGCTAAGAAAAACTTATTGTGCCCTGTGCGTATAGGGTGAATCATACAAGGAACGAGAAAGCAAACTGATTGGAGAAGTGAGGATGATACTTGAAAATGTGGGGGATCATTTGGAGAAACTTGAGCTTATTGATACCTTACAAAGACTTGGGTTGTCCTACCACTTTGAAGATGAAATAAAGAAAACTTTGGACAATATAAGTACCGATCGCAGCGGTGTTGAATGTAAGAAAGACAATTTATATGCTACAGCACTTGAATTTAGACTGCTAAGACAACAAGGGTATGATGTGAATCAAGGTACAAAGAAAGATTCAAAATTGGATGTTTTAATTTACAACTAATTTCATTATAATTAATAGCCAATTTTTTTTCATCTACCAGCTGTTTTCACTAGTTTCTTGGACGAGGTTGGAAACATTAAAGCAAGCCTTTCTCAGGATTGCAAGGGATTGCTTAACCTGTATGAGGCTTCGTACCTCTTAGTAGAAGGTGAAACAATGCTGGAGAATGCAAGAGATTTAGTAGCTAAACATCTCAAGAAATGTCTGAAGCAGAAAAATGATCCTTATCTTTCCATGCTCTCGGACCATGCCTTGGAGCTTCCTCTACATTGGAGGATGTCAAGGTTGGAAGCCAGATGGTTCATAGATGTGTACGAGAAAAAAAAGGACAAAATTCCCATTATTTTAGAGCTTGCTATATTGGATTACAACATCGTCCAAGCTATGTACCTGGAAGATCTAAGATATTGTTCACAGTAAGTGTGTATACTGCATAGTAGTTCGAAATTTACTCACATATTCCCATCGCCTGCTAATCTGTCTATAATAAGTACTCCATATGGATAGTTTTGAACTAATTGATTTAGGCTATTGACTTCTATTGTATATTTAGATGGTGGAAGGATCTTGACCTTGGCGAAAGGTTGAGCTTTGCTAGAGATAGGCTGATGGAGAACTTCTTATGGAGTGTGGGAGCGATAATTGCTCCTGACTCCGGAAAAGGTAGAAGAATTCTGACGAAGGTCAATTCGTTTATAACAGTTTTAGATGATGTTTATGATGTTTATGGCACCTTAGGTGAGTTGGAGCTCTTCACCGATGCTGTTGAGAGGTATGTAATTCTGCTGGGATCTGATTTAGTTGATGTTGATATTTCTTATGAATGTTTAATCATTGATATGCTGTAATTTCAGATGGGATATCAATGCAATACAAAGCCTTCCCAACTATATGAAGATATGTTTCCATGCTCTTCATAATTCCATAAATGAAATGGCTTTTGACATTCTCAAGGAACAAGGAATAGATGTCATTCCCTTTCTCAAGAAACTGGTAGTAAAACCAATTTGTAGATTTTTTTTCCTTATATTCTTTTCCTTTTCTTTATGAACTCTAGTTTCTGTTACTCATGGTTTAATTATAAATGTTCAGTGGGCAAATCTTTTTAAAGCTTATTTGTTGGAGGCAAAATGGTATTACAGTGGACACACGCCAACCCTACAAGAATACATCGACAATGCTTGGATTTCAATATCGGCTTCAGTAATTCTTGGTCATTCCTATTTGGTAACTGATCATATAACCAAGGAGGGATTGCAAAGCTTCGAGGAATGTTATACAAATATAATCTGTTGGTCATCCATAATTGTACGATTAACAGACGATTTAGGAACATCATCGGTAAACAATATATATACTAATCATGACATCCTTAATTATGAAGATTAATCTATATATATAGTTGTAAACTTGAAATTTCCACTTTCTCATAATGAAATGCTTGCCTCTTGGATTTTTTTTTTTTTTTTTGACTAGTATGAGATAGAAAGAGGTGATGTTCCTAAATCAATCCAATGTTACATGCACGAAAGTGGAGCATCCGAAGACAAAGCTCGTGAGCACATAAGGAAGTTGATTGGCGCGACATGGAAAAAGATGAATAAAGATCGAATTGCTAAATCTCCTTTCTCGCAGATGTTTATTGAAATTGCTATGAACCTCGCAAGGATGTCCCACTGCATGTACCAGAATGGCGATGGTCATGCTATTGAAGATGGCGAGACCAAGGATAAAGTGTTATCATTATTTGTTCACCCAGTTCCTGAACCAAAATGATCAAGAAAATCGGAATACTTTTCCGAACTAAAACTAGTACTTTTCTAGCTTGTCTTTCAGTATGTTGTGGCACATCACTTATGGCCTTATTGTACCTGGTACTGGGACTCATACTCTTGTTACAGTGTGTTGTTATATCAAGTATCTGCTATTTCTCCCTTGTTTCTCCTCTTTCTGACCTCTGTTTCTTTTTTTTTTTTTTTCTCATCTCACACAAGGTTTGTTCTTCAACTCCAATCTTCCTGCATTTGATGTTTGCTTCCTTTCCTACATTCCCCTGTTGTTTGCTGGAAATTCCCAGCATCAGGTGATGTATGAGAAAAAAATAACAAAAATGTGATGTATGAGAAAAAAGATAACAAGAATGCATAACTTGTCTACAAAATGGCACGTCATTTTTTATTTACGATTTTTTAAAATATATATTTGAATTAAAAGAAGCCATAAAAATAAAAACTAACTATTCCACAAAAAATATTGAAAATTTTCCTAAATTCAAAATTTTAATAGAATTAAGATGCCAAAAGTGTAATTAATTCTTAGTTAAAAAGCATTAATTGTACCATATTGCATAACTTTTATAATAAATGCGTGCAAGAAAATTTTACTTTGAAAGCTTATTTTTCAGCGCTTTTAAACTTATTTAGTTATTTTGTATTTTTTAGTGTTTTTGTTATGCCGTTACTATATTTTATTAAATTTTGTAATTAAAAGAAAAATCAAATCGCAATTGCTTCACTCTTACCATAACTCTTTATCTATCTCTCCCCCTCTATCTAGCTATCTATGTGGTTCTCTAATTTTTTTTTCATTCTTTTGATCTCCTGTCTGGCTAATGATACTAGGGGCAAAGACTTCTTTATTTATTCATTGCATATTATATTGTATATAACAGTGGAAAAGAATTTATTAGTCGAGTGATTTATTAATAAAATATTAAAATTTTAATTTTAATGATCTGAGTAAATTTTGATAATTTTGATTATAAAAAAATGTAAATGAATAAATTGATACAAAAAATAATTGAATGAATTTCTTATGTCATTAAATAAACCTCTGAATCTTGAATCTATACAAATATAATTGACTTTCTAGCTATAAAAGAAAATTTTTTTTCGTGAATACATTTTTTAACTTCCTCATGTTCCTTAAGTTTTAAACGTCAATGGCTTTACCAGTTTAAGCAAGCTCTATGGTTAAGGAGAAACACATGTGACTATTACGTTTCTAGTTAATTTAGCCATTGATAGACTAGCTTTTGTATTTAAACCTTTTTGTTTTCCAATAAAAAACAACATTAAAATATAGAAAGACTAAATTTGTGTGAATCTCAGCATTCAACATCTCTAATGATTCTTCCCCACTAGTTACTACTATATAAAACTTTTTGAATTAAATATAGTTTCAAACGATAATGAAAGTTCTCAAATGGAAAAAATCAACATCTCTAATGATTGCTACAACAGATATTTCATTTTGCTTCTCTAATACAATTAGTAAAAAGCATAATTATGTTGAAAATCAAAAGATAATGAAAATTTGTGTGAATCTCAGCATTCAACATCTCTAATGATTCTTCTCCACTAGTTACTACTATATAAAACCTTTTGAATTAAATATAGTTTCAAACGATAATGAAAGTTCTCAAATGGTAAAAAGCAACATCTCTAATGATTGCTACAACAGATATTTCATTTTGCTTCTCTAATACAATTAGTAAAAAGCATAATTATGTTGAATATCAAAAGATAATGAAAATTATTAGAACACCATCTCTTTGAAAATAAAAAATTAAAAAGGAAGAAGTTTTCTTAATTAACAGTATGATATAAGTAAACTGTTTTGAAAAAATTTTGACATATAAATAAAGAAGGCTTACGTTCATTGTTAGAGCATGAATAAAAATAATGAAAATGTAGAAAACGGAAAATGGGTAGAGCGAGGCCTTTTAATTTTTTCTAATTAAAAAATTTTAAGGAAATATGACATGGCAAAAATTACAATGAATTAGAAATAAATTAAAAAAAAAAAGAAATACATTTTTCAAAATTTCAGAAAAAAGTACAACACCTTTTGGAAATAAGTAATAGGTATCTTTTATTCTGAAAAAGAAGTACTAAGTATCTTTCTATCCTAAATTTTTTATTCAAAAACTTATTTCTCAAAGTGCAGCGTTTTTAATCTTATTTTCTAATTTATAATGACTTTTGCCGTGTTATTACTTATAATAATTTTTTATTGATTTTCAAAAAAATCAAATTGCTTCAATTTGCCACTAACATTAACATAAAAAACAATTTAAAAAGATACTTGGATCAATAGAAATAAACCAATTAACATAAATAATATCAAATAGTATTGGACATTGAAATTCTATACGCGCAAAAGATTTTTTAGATGCTAGGATCAATTTTGGTTGATTATTTATGGCTAAAATATTAAAAGAGTACTTAAATTTAACTACTTTATTTAGATAAATTTTAATATTTTTATTATATCTAAATAAAGCCTTATTCTTTAATTTTATATTCAAGTAACCTTTTTTTCAAATTGATTTATGTTAAAAATTTATTTAGCTACAAATTAAAGATTAAGAGTTTATTTGAATATAAATTAAAATTTAAAAGTTTATTTCAATGTAAAATTAAGAATTTATTTATGTATAATAAAAATATTAAAGTTTATTTTAATAAAGTAATAAAGTTTATATATCTTTTTATTATTTTAGCTATTATTTATTCACCAAAATAACTGAGACGAAATTCTTTTATAAGTCCTCCATTAACAATAACATGCTGTCTCTTGGTTTGCTTAATCTTTAAGATTTATCTAACAGAGAAGTTTCAATTGAATCGATTAAGATATCATGAATTCATGATAAAATAGAGATGCCAATAATTTGAATTGAATAAAAGAATGTCTATTTCTCCAAATTACCTCCTTTGTTAATTTATATGGCCAAAAACTTTTCTTCGTTCTTCGTTTTTTTTCGAAAAAATAAAAGAAAAGTTAAAGAGAAAATGGGAAAAAGATAGAGAATTTACGGTAAAAGTTTAACGTCAAAGAAATCTCCAAGATTCCATCAAGCCCATATACAAGTCCATTGTCTTATGCGGCTTGAAATGATAACATATGAAGCAATTTGATCTATTTTTTCTCTTTTTCTTGGAAAGGAAAATAGATTGAGAGGAGAAAGATTCTTTTTGTTTTTTTTTTTTAAATCAATAAAAAACGAGTATGCGTAATGATGTGGTGAAATTTATTTTAAATTATGAAATAAGATTAAAAATACTATGCTTCGAAAAATAAGTTTTTGAATTACTATGATTAGATAAAAAAAAAAAAAAAAACTCTTTATGATCAGTGCACGAAATGAATCCGGTCCCCAACGTAATCCACATATCGAATGATTGACAAGCTGCACAACTAGCATTTGAAGGCTTCCAACCGGAAACCATAAAAAAAAAAAAAAAAAAAAAAGGCTTCCAATCGGTAAACTTGGCCTGTTACTTCAAAGTAAATTAAATGCTTATGAATTAATGTTCAAATTTATTGGGCACAACACTGCATTTGTTTTTTTTTTCTTTTAAGAAAAAACCTATGTCAACTTTATGCTTATGATATTTTTCTAAATAAACAAGTATTTAAGTTATATAAATATAATATTAACTTAAACAAATTTTTATTAATTTTTAACTTTATTTCTAAGTAATATTCTTTTTAGTACCAATTATCGAAACAAGTAATCTTTTTAGGATGTATTTGATGCATAAAATCAAACGAACTGAATTATTTATTTTAAGATTAATTTAATTTTATTGGATACAGTTTTTAGATTATTTGAGTTTAAAAGCCTAAATCTATAATAAAGGCCCAATTTCATTTTATTTAAAATTAATTATTTTAATTAATTAGAAAAAAAGATAGGAGATTTGTCTCGCATGAGCCAAATGCACTTTTCCTTCCTTCTAAATTATCAACCCATTTTCAGCTCTAAATTTTCTTTTTTGGTTCCATTTGTTTCGTAAAAAATGACTTTCTGAAATTGATTTTTGAAAAATATTTACATTTTTTGAATTGAAAGAGATGTTTTGTTGTTTGGAAAAATTAATGAAAAATATTTTTCGTTTTTTGGTTGTTTTTTGGAAATTTTGTTTTTTTTTCAAATAATATTAATATAATTATTAAAATACTAAAAATTATTTGTTATTAAAATATATTAAAATTATTTATATTAAAAAATTATTATTATTTAATAATAATATTTAATATTAAAATATTATGTTAATATAAAAATACTTAAAATAAAACTATTTATTATTCATTAATATATTATAATATTATTTATTAATAATATTTATTAATATATTATATTAATAGTGTATTATTTACTAATATATTATTATAATATTTGTTAATTAAATTAATAATATTTATTATTATATTATTTATCAATATTAATATATTAATATAATATTTATTTATAATATTATTTATGAATATATTAAAATATTATTTATTAATCTTATGTTATATAAATATATGAAAGCCAAAGCTTTTGGCAAAAATGAAAAAAAAATCCTATGTGGACGGCTTAAAGTGTTGACATATGGACGGTTTTAAAAATAATTACGTGACATCTAATAAATGCATTTTATTTTATTTAATACATTTTTAATTTAAAAATAATTCAAAAAACTAAATTGATTATATTTATGTTTTTATTATTAACCTTAAATCACTCACAATTCAATTCATATTAAAAGTATTAAAATTTTAAAAAAATTTTAATTTGACAAATTAAATCAATCAATATATAATTAATAATTTAATAAATACTAAAATTACGATTGTAAAATAATTGATTCTCTAATCAATTATTTGATACATTTATATTTGATTAAATATATTATCCATTTGAGTAATTGATGTATTTCATGTGTAAATATAGAAAGTAAATATATCAAATTAATTCTTCATAATTAAATTAATGGAATAAAATATTTTATTGATTTATATTTGATTGATAGATTTATATTTCACTAAATATGATTTCATTTGGTAAAATATTAATGCACATTTGATTTCATTTGATAAAATATTAACGTACGTGGATTACATTTGAAATCATTTATAACGTTTTATAATTTGAAAATCTAGATATTAATGCACATTGATTTAATTAAAATTTAATTTTTTTATTGCCATTATTAAATACAATAAATTTAATTTGTTTTATTATTCTAAATTAAATGGTCTTTAAATGTTAATGGTAGAATAAAAAATTTCAATATCAATCAACTTGCCATTATTAGACCATTATTCACTCATAATTTTTATTATTTCAATATTAACTTTCATAATTTAAGATTATCTTATTAATTAACCTATAATACACCTTTTGTCTAAGTAGCTTTAGGTTAAGCATAATGCATGCTTAAACATTTTTCACTAATTTTATATCTTTTGATTATTACTCAACTTTACTTCAATTTTCTCTCTAATTTTTACTTTGCATTGTTTCTTAGTTTGTGTTGCTCAAGTTATTCTCTTTTTATACTTGTATTTTATATCTCTCTAAGTATGATACTAGTTTTCTTTTTTTAATTCTTTTTATGTTGATGATTGATTTAAAAATGATTGGGTATATACAGGAAAAATCTTTCACTAGTAGAGTCACTATCATGAAAGTTGATACCATTTTTAGTCGGTACTATATGTCATGAGGCTGTAACAAAAAACTATTTGAAATTAATGGAAAATTTTAATGTTATTCCTACAATGTTGATGTCCTTGATCCAAGTCCAAGGTAATTAGTATTTGCATTTTTTTTATATTTGATACATAAAAAAATTATTATTCCATGATAATAATAAAAGTATTTTAAATTATTATATTATATTTATAATTGTAGAATTTTACATTTTTTATAAGTAAAAGTTAAATACTGAGGCATATGATAATTTTGGAATAGTGATATTTGTACTATTCAATACAAAAGCTAAAGATTTAATTAATAGATGTATTGACAATCTTTATGAAATATCTATTAAGGTATTGAATTAAAAATTATTTTAATATTATTTAATATTCAAATTAATTGAATGATATATTTTATAGTTATGATTTAGGAAAATTGAGAATAAATTCATAGAGATATTTAAAAATCTTAGAAGTAAAATTTGTGTGTTTGAGATGAGAACAACCAAGTATAATCTTAAGATAAGTAGTACCAATCTTACAGTGAATAAGTTGTATGATTTTGATCATAAGTTTGAATGTCAAAAATTATTGAAAGAGGTATGTATAAGCTTATTATAATGATTATGTTTGTTATAAAGTTATATAGTCTAGATTATAACTCAATTATTATCAAATTACAGATTATTGTTTATCTATAACTCAATTATTGTCAAATTATAAATTACTATTTTATCTATCTTTTCACCTCCATTTGTAAAATCTATTGACTCTTCAAATAAAATGACACCTACTTCAAGATAGCAATAAATACTAGAGAATCAATTGTTACATCTTTGCTTTAATAATAAGTTATGAAAGAATCTCCCATGAAGAAAGTTTGTATGTGAGATTAATTTTAAGAATAAAATTTTTAATTTCTTGAAATCGAAAACATTATTGTCTTTTGTTTAGAGATTATTTGGATTCAATAAATTATAGTTTGAGTTTTCTTTAAAACTGACGATAATTGTATAAGTATATTCAATATGTACTTAATTAATTTTATTATATTAAATTATATAAATTTAAATAAAATAATTATATAAGTTATTACTTGTTCATAAATTTCATAGCTTATATTATCATTTAAAAAATTATATTTATATAAGATTTATTGATATATGAATATATTTCCATGCATTGCATGAATTTAAAACTATAATAATATTATTTATGAATATATTATAACATTATTTATTAATAATATTTATTAATATATTATATTAATAGTATATTATTTATGAATATATTAATAAAATATTTATTAATTAAATTAATAATTTTTATTATTATATTATTTATTAATATTAATATATTAGTATAATTTTTATTTATAATAATATTTATTAATATTATTATTATTTATGAATGTATTAGAATATTATTTAATAATATAATATTATTTATGAATATACTATAAATTTATTTAGTAATATATTATAATATAATATTATTTTTAATTAATATAATATTAATTATAAGTAAAATCATACTAAAAAATATTGATAAATAATTTTACTCATAGACAATTCTTTTCTAAAAAATATCTTTTCATTTTCAAATCTGTAAGACAATTTTTAAAAAATTGATCTCATTTTTTATTGATCAATAAGTCATTTTCTGTTGACCAACTAGTTTTTTGCCAAACAAATGTCTAAAAATATGAAAATCATTTTCTAGAAGTTATTTTCCGTGAAACAAATGAAGCTTTCATTTTACCCTCGCTTCTTAAAACCATTTGACCAAGCATCCACAAAATCCAAAATGTAGCAAAGTTGTTACTACTGCAACCTTGCAAAGAATTCAAGTCCTATGTTTTATTTGACCTGTGACTCTACAAGAATAGATAGTTGGGAATTCAATATAAATATATATATTTATATACATGTATACACATAAGATGAGAGAGCTCGATAACAAGGAGGGAAACACAGACCAAAAACATCCGCGGCATTCACAAGCCCATCATTGCCAAGAACATCACACAGAACCTTTACAAGCCATCGGTCACGACCTAAGCGAAATAACCAAAAACCACCCCCTACTGAGACAGCCGCCACACCCAAAAAAAAAAAAGAGACCCAAGTCACCTAAGTCCCTTACTTAAAAACACTGTCAAATAACCAAAACAAAAAAAAAAAGAGGGAGCCACAGTAGCAAGAAACATAGTAACAAAAAAAAAAAAAAGCAAAAAGAGGATTTCAGTTTAAGTTTTATTTTATTTTATTTTATTTTTAGGATTTAGGCACAGTTTTGAAGGGAATAGGTTCGAACTTGTAAGTAAGGGAGACACAGTTGGAGGTAACAACAGCAGCGACATAAGGTGGTTCATGATGCCAAGGGAGATTTTTGAGCATCCAAATAGCGTGAAAGGAGAGTAAAGGGAAGAGAACAACATTCTAAAAGTGCATAGGGATTGTACTATGCCAGAGTGTTTTTTTGGCAATTTAAAGTTTCGGGCTTTCGGCTTATATCTAGGACTTGAGGGCTGATTTTGAAAATCTAAACTCGGATCCGTGACGAGGAGGCTAAAAAGAGCATTTGGAGAAATTGTGGGCTAAAAAAGACAACAACGACGGGAATGACAATCTGGCTTTTTCTTTTAAGGAGAAGAAATTTTTTTTTTAAAAAAGAAGGGGAATGAGTTGAGAAAAAAAAAAGTTCATCATACATAGTTGTGAAAAAGGGAACCAAGCAGATCAATCGGACTCGACTTTTCCCCGATCCAACTTGTGATCTGCAACCCGAACCCATAACTTGCCTGTGCATTGGATCAAATGCTACCAGACCTACCATTCACTTGGGCTTAGTGGATTTCTATTGTGGGCTGCAACGTGAAGGGTTTGTTGGGTAAAACTCTCCTCTTTTTAAATCTTTAATTATGTTTGTATATTTTTATATGTGCACAAGCTTAGTCATAGGAAAATGCATGCTTAATATTTTGAAAATAAAAACGTATGATAGTGTTTTTAAGTAAAAATGACTTTGAAAATCCTATCTAGATATTGAAAGGGATTCAAAAGATTATTTTTACTGAGAAATATTATTTTTGCTTGAAAGAATTATTGTAAGACTTTTTTTAAAAGAAAACAATAATAAATGATCAATTTTCTTAAATTTCACCTGGATATTAAAGAACTAAAGAAAATTTTCCAACATAAATAAATAAATGAGATTTCTTTTACCATTAATTTTTTTAAAAAATAATAATAATGAAAAAACAAAACAAAATAAAATTAAAGATTTGTGAAATGGAGTTAAATTTGTATTTGCATATTTTTAAGTTGTGTTTACATCATTTGTTTGCTTCATCTTACATCATGCATTTTGTTATTGTCGAAAAATATAAATTAATAAACGATAATTTTACCAAGTTGTTTTTAATGAAATACTAATATTCCTAAGTAAAAAAAAAAATTTAAAACTTTGCCTAGATATTGGAGAAATTCTCAATAATTATTTTTTATAAAGGAATATTGAGCTGAATTTTAAGGGTAATTGCGAGAATTTCAAGCGAAAGAAAGTTTTTCTAAATTTTGCTTAGTGTAAACACCTAATTTTATTTGAGACAATTCGAGTTTATTTGATTTTTGTACTTGATTTGAACTTTTAATTTGGACCAACTTAAGCATTTTAATTATGAATGGCAACGGAGTGAATATTTGCTATTTTTGAGATATTTGTATCCAAATCTATTTAATATTTATGATATCCAAATTCATTTAAATATCTGTTTAAGTTTAATATCATTATTCAAATTCGAATCTATTTAAATAAGCACTATTTGTTTAAATATCTGGATCCGTTAAAATATCTGTTTATTTAAATTTTTTTGTCAAAATATAAAATAAACAAGAATTTAATTTAAAATTCAAGTTCACTTTTAATTAATAATAAATAAAAGTTATTTTTAATATTCGAAACTTTCTAAAAGTATAAAATTTTTATATATTTTACATATGTAAATAGGTAACAGATTTAGATATCCATTACTATTCATAAAAACTTTAATGAATTCGAATATTAATTATCTAAGGGATACTATTTGTATTCGTTTCGAATCTATCATGGATAGTAAAATAATTATCCAAATATGTTAATTATTCGTTTATAACTATCTAAATTTGACATAAACGAATCACATAATGATGATTTTCTATTTATTTACTGTCCATTGCCATCTCTAATTTTAATTGGATTAAGCTCATTTGTACTTGTTTCAGATTAATCATTTTTTCCAATTTTACATGGGGTAAAGCCTAATTTAATTCACTTTCGGGCTTGAAGGCCCAATGGAATTCCAAGTTAATTTTAAAGCCCAAAGTCTAATTGAAATCCCAAATTCAATCTATAAAGCCTAATTTCATTTTGTTAGTATTAATTAATCTAATTAATTAAAATATTAAAAAATAAAAAATGAAAGCCTCTGCTAACCTGCCCTCATTTTTTTGTTTTCCAAAATTCAACTTTCATTGTCTCCCTATTTTTTGCTTACCAATTTCTCCCTCAATTTTCCCCTCTACCACTATACATTTATCTATTTAAGCTCTTTAAACTGAAATGCAACAACTATTGTTGCAATAGTCCAAAAAATTGAATTAATTTTCAAACCAAATTAAATTTTGATACAAAAACATGAAAAGGATCTTGCTCTTGGTTTTCTTAAAAGATTAAAAATGATCCACTCAAAAAGAGACATGAAATTAAAGCAAAAAATAACACCCATTCAGCACTCACAATCCCCAACTCTCAACACATAACAAAAAATCCAACTTATTATAGCCTCTTATTAGTAGTCGAAACCCATTGGCCACCATCAATTCCTCCACAAACCTACTCATTTACAACCTAACCAAAAATCCCTATTGTTTGCTCCAAAACTATAGCCCCAACACCAGTTGTAGAAAACAAAAAAAAAAGATATCACCCAAAAATCTAGAACCAAAAATCCAACGAAAGAAATAAAAAAATCCCTTTTGTCTTTTTCGAAAATCACATAAAAAATATAACAAGCCACAGTATTCACCTAGTGAGAAACCTAGTCAACTTATAAAAAAAACAAAAAATAAAAAGGCAGTTTTAGTTGAACAATGGAACACTTAAACTATTTAGGCAGAGATTTGGTTGGCAAAATATGAGGGAAAAGAGAAAAAAAGAATAAAGGAAAAGAGAAGAAAAAAAAAGAAGAGAAAACGAAAAAGAAAAGAGGGGCAGCATGTTAATGGCGTTGTCGAAGACAGGCGACTAAGAGAAGGCTTAGGCTTTGGCATAAGAGAGGAAGGTAAGTGTGACAATGAAGAAAAAAGAAAGAAAAGGAAGAAAAAGAAATAAAGAAGGGAGAAAGAAAAAAAAGAAGAAATAAAGGTTGGATTCAGTGTTTGAGAGGTGGGAATGAAAAATGTAAGAGAAATAAAGAAGAAAAAAAAGAAGAAAGAGAAAAAAATGGTGGGAAGAAAAGTAAAAAATGGTTTAAATTTTTTCTTACAAAAAAAAAAAAAAACAAACCTGACCATTTGACTTGACTCATTTAACAAGTGGTTGACCCACCTGAGCCTATTTTGTGGAGCCCAACACTTGTCACTTGGGCTTTAATAAAATTCTTGATTTTGGGTTTTAACACTAGAGTTCATTTGCTTTAAATTCTATTTGCCTATCCATTTATCTATTTTAGTCTTTCTTGTAGCATATATGTCTATGCCAAATCATAGTAAAATGCATGCTTAGAAAGTAAAAATTAGAAATGCTTATGTTAATATTATATCTTTATATACATAATTTTTACTAATGGAATTATTATTATTATTATTTGGGAAATAAAAAATAAGATAGTATTTCTAAGTAAAATAATTATTTTAGAAACCTAACCTAGATATTGGAGGAAATTCAAGTAATTATTTTATTAATAAATATTTTTTTTGTTTGAAAGAATTAGTATAAGTTTTTTAAACAAAATCAATTTTTTAATTTTACCTAGATATTAGATAGTTAAAAAATATATATTTATAATACCAAAAATGCCATTTTCATTCTAAATAAAATTTATGTCTAAAAATATATATAATTACATGCACTATTTAATTTATGTTCATATTGTCACATTTGTATTTCATGCATTAACGATAAATGTGAAATAGTATAATAACAATTTAAAAAAATTTCTTTTAGGAAAAATAAAATAATATTAAAAAAAAAAGATTTTGGAGACCTTGCCTAGATATTAGAAGGAATTCAAATCATATTTCACTAAGGGACAACATTTTTAATTTTACCAAAAAAATATTACAAGAATTTCTTAAATGAAGGATTACGTTTCCTAAATTTCACTTAGATATTAAGGAATCAAGGAAATTTTTCATCACTAAAGATTTTTATTTCTAAATATTTCATTAAAGATATAATGAAAAAGACAAAAAAATTATTTGAAAAGAATGACATAAAATTGATTGTTTGCATTGTGTGATTTTTTTCTATTTGTATCATGTATTATATATTGCATCATATGCATGGTATTTGTTGATAATAAAATTGAAGTGATAAAATAAAATTTTGAAAAAAAAAATTTAAAATAAAAGCTAATATTCCTAAAAAAAAAAAAAAAAGTTTTGGTATCCTAACTAGATATTGCAGGGATTCTCAACAATTATTATTATAAAGTAATATTATGCTTACTTTTACGAATTATTATGAGAATCCTAAGTAGAAAAATGTTTTTTGAAATTTCAACTAGATATTGAAGAATTTAAAAAATGTTTTAAAACTCAAAATTTTCATTTTATTCCTAAATAAAAAGTTTCAAAAAGATTTTTGCAAAAAATAAAAAATTAAGGGAATTATTTCAAATATTAAAATTAAGATAATTTTTATCAAAGCAAAATAATAACACATGATCAGTTGATACTATTTTTAAAATAGGCATTGTAAAGGATGTTAATCATTTTTCACGCGTAATAGTAGTTCTGAATTTGGCTATGTTTTTTCTAGTTCAAAAATTATCTTTTTTATATGTTTTAATTAACTTTAAGATTTTATTAAAAAGAAAAACTTTTTAGGTGACCAATCAAATCTAACAAAAGAAATTGGTGGTGACTATCTGATTTTGATTTGATTTCTTAAATACATATAACGATCCCTAAAACCGTTATGATAACTTAGGGACTCCACTATGGATCTTTCTTTTGAGATTCAAGCCAAAATTGATCATATGTTACCCTAAGTTTTGATTTAATGATCTTAATTAATATTTAACTTTGACTTTTAAAAAAAATGTTTTGCATTGCATTTGTCTTTTGATTGCATTATTTATTTATTTTATGTTCTTTATTATGTTTTTTTATATATTGTTCTTAATAAATGTTGAGGCATTTAGGATAGGGGTCGTAGTTATAAATTGTTGAAATGTTCCTCTGCACACAATTAAATCCCCATTATATGTATGAGCTTTATACCCGGGCTCTTACCCTTTTAGGAAGGAGTGAAGTACTTACACTCTTCTTAATTGAATACCTCTGCAATGGCAAGTGAAATAATCACACTCAAATTAAACCATTTTCGTTTGTAGTCTATGATAGGTGAAGATTAGGGACCCTTAGTAGTTTATAATGGATGATGATGTGAAGAATAATTTGAGAACTTTTAGACATATAAATCATAACTCAGCATATAGTGAACCTTAGGCAACCACCCTTAGGTAGAGCCATGTTGACCTTTTTTTGTAAAAATTCATTGAATTAAAACACATGAGGAACACTCTAGTATAATCTGTATTTAAGGATAATAATAATGAAAAAAAAACTAAAATTTGAAAAAAAAAAAGAAAACATAAAAAATAAAATGTAATTTTTCAATAAATTTTCTTTTGACATGCAATACATTTCGTTTGGTTTTTTACCAACATTTTCATCTTTAAAAAATACTTTTAAAAAAAAGGGATTTTTTTTTGTATTTTCCAACAAGCAAAAAAAAAAAAAAAAAGCTAAAAACAATTAAAAAAAGGTTTTTCTTAATTTCTGGTCAAATAATGAAAGCAGAAGTATGAAAAAGTCTTTAAATTCTAGTCATTTTATGTGCTTGTTTTTTGTAGGAAATTTTATTGAGTTTTTATTTCTTCTATAAAAAAAAGGAAAGAAAATTTCATTTTGAATCTTATTTAACCCTTTGTGTTTCATTTGATCTTTTTTGCGTCCATTTTCATCATGTTTCATACTTAGAAATAATAACATTGTACATACACTTCATTATATACACATATTAATGGTAGTGTCAATTTTATTGAATTTGCATAATACATGCATCCAACTTCATGTGAACATATATTCAACATGCATAAAATATGTTTGTGCATTTTATATAATTATGTTTGATCAGTCATATACATACATCTCATTATTTATGTAGTGCATCATTATGTTTCATGCATAAGAATTCACTAATAATATGAGTATGATAAAACTTGCATTATATGAATTGTATTTTATGTAAACACATTTCACCATCCCTACAAAGGATATAGCATTTCTTACATACATATTTATGGGTGATGCAATTTTTATCATTTGGGCTTTATATATATGAAAATCTATTGTCTTAAGCATCTTTGTATTTTGCAACATTCTTTTACTTTGATTATCATTACATCATGCATCCATGGACATATCATGCATATTTACTATCATAATGTATTAGTCTAAAATTTGAATGCTAGATGTAAACATTTGAAATAAAAAAGAAATAAAAAAGTTGCCATAAATCTTTTTTAGGATGTTATTGACCACTCAAAAATTTTATCTTTTTAATAAAATAATAAAATGGGTTTAAAGTTTATTAAAAAGATAATTTTGGTCCACAAAGACAGGATTAGGTTTTGGAGTCAATTATGCATGGAGAGGATTAATACCCATACAGCACCTATAAAAATTGATTCCAATTAATCATGCGCTATCTATAGTTTTGGATAAAAATGATTTTTTTTATTTAAGATTTAATAATAATTCCCTTCATTTTTAAGAAAGAAAATCAATTAAAAATTTTTATTTAGGAATATTGTGAAAATCTTTAAATTAAATAAGTATCTTATAGTTTTCCAACAAATAGGTAGAATTTAAAAACAATCCTTTCTGTTTAAATAAAGTTCCTTTAAAAAATAAAAAATAAAAATATTTACAAATGATAATTATTGATGACTCTCTAACATTTTGGTAGAGTATTAAAAATTATTTTCCTCAAAATATTATTTTAATTTTATTTTTTCAAATCAATTTTTTGAAGAACATTTTTTGCAAGGAAAAAAAAAAAAGAATGCTATATATATGTATGTGTGAATATATATATATATATATGCATAATGAATGCAAACCTTTATCTAAAATGGATAAATGCAAATGTATATCATAAGTAATGATGAGATTCAACTTTGGGATCATGTTTTTAAATATAAAGAAACCATTCTAGAATCTCCAACCTCTAGACAGAGTTTGGATGCAACTATTTATATTTAAGATCCTATTTTTATTTTTATTCTTTTATTTAATCTTATTATTGTTTTGATTAAAGAATTATATGAAAATTTTTAATAAAATAAAATTTCTTAAATACCTCATCTTCTAGGCGACGTTCAGAAACAGATTATTTCATGGGAGATTTTTATACAAAACCTTAGGATTTTAGGATGGTTTTAGGGGTTTTGAGCAAATTTAGGGTTTCAAGGTTTTATTTAGGGTTTAAGTTTATATTAGGGTTTAGGGTTTACACTTTAAGGTTTAATTTATCTATTAGGTTTAGGGTTGACATTTTAGGATTTAGGGTTTCATTTGGGGTTTAAGGTTTATATAAGGTTTTACAGTTTACATTTTAGGGTTTTCACTTAGGGTTTTTAAAAAATTTAAAACCTTTTCTAAAAGTTTTTAACATCTAAGCAGACTTTCAATGTAAATTTGCTTTTATGACTTCTTTAAAAAATTGAATTTTTATATTTTTATATGTATTCTTTTTCATTAAAATTTTATTATTATTATTATTATTATTTATTTACCTTTATTATTTTTATTTTTATTATTTAATAATTATCCAACATTTAGGATAAATTAATAATTTTTTTAAAAATATAAATTTTAATTCTCTCCTACATTTAAGCAAAAGTTACAAAATCTTAATTGCATTTTTTATTTTTACTTTATTATTTATCTAATACTTGTTATTATTTGACAATTAAATTGTAAATGAACTAAGTAATCATGAAAATTAAGGTGTCAAAAATTAACAATAGCGAACTAACAAAAATAAAACCAAAGTTCTAAACTAGGCCACCCTATTAAAAATAGAAAGTATGCATGGGACCGACAAGCCTAAAATTATTTCTTCCTTCTCGATCTTTATGTAAAGCTTTGTCTTATTATTTATTATTTTATTTTTTAGAAAACCATTATCAATTTTCTCTTCCTTTTATTTTTTTTGTTTTTGAAACAACATTTTATTTATCATATTTTTGAAAAATGTCATCGTTTTTTTTTTATATTGTGCAAATAATGCATAACAGTTTAGGGATGGAATAAATTTTCATGCAAACAAAACTTTGGAACCCCTTATCCATTGATTTTCACGTAAAAAAAATAAAAGCAGCTAAAGGAAGGAAAAAAGAAAAAACTAAACTTAAAAGACCCTTTTTTTTTTTTACAGCCCACTACATTTCCCCTATTTTTCAAGTCATTTTATGCTTTAAAACAATTGTTCTCTTCTTAGTAATCTAGTTCCAAAGGAATGCAGAAACTGGTCACTAGAAGAAAATGGCATATTAGCGATAGTTTTGTCGCAGCCCTTCACTTACAAACGTCGTTAGCTTCTGTGTTTTCATAAAACTTAAGGTGTTTATTATCAAAATGCCACTAAATATTCAAATAGCAGTATTGTTACTTATAAATGCCACCCATGACTTGATATCAGTGATGTTTATCGACTAAAAATGCCTTGAATAATCGTGCATTAAAAATTTCAGTGAATGCTAAAGGCATTTTTGGCAAAAAACACCTTGAATAATCCACTTAAAAAACCTTGATAGGGAATCACTAAAGGCGTGTTTCGACAGACAACGCTTTCAATAATCCCCTCATAGAAAAGTGTATGAGATTATTAAAGGCATTTTCTACAATAAATGCCTTTAATAATTAGACAAAAATTCCACAAGCTTATTGAAGTCGTATTTGTTAAAAAATGCCTTCAATAAATATCATATCAAAATTCTTGGAACGTACGGATGTTAAGCATTAGGTGGTAGATTCGACCCCTCCTTTAGCCTTTTTTGGGTTTTTGTAGAGATTATTTGTAATTGATTATTCTATACAATTTCTTGGCAAAAAACGTCATTATCAATTGCTTTAAAAATTTTGTGAAAAATATTGAAGGCGTTTTTTGAAAGGAAATGCCTTTAATAATCCAAAGGAAATATATGTATTTAATTCTTGAAGGCATTTTTTGTCAAAAAATACCTTTAATAATCCATAGACAAAAGTTAGAATGGATGCTTGAAGGCGTTTTTAGCTTAAAACACCTTTAATATTTCAGAGGATAAATTTGAATGGTCTAATGATTGAAGACAGTTATTTCCAAAAACGCCTTCAATAGCATTTTGTTAGGAATTATTCAAGGTGTTATGCATAGGAAAACACCCTTAATAATCCATTCGACTAATTCTTAGTTGGTATTATTGAAGGCATGTTTTTTAAAATGCCTTCAATAATCAATACAAAAAAGTCGCAACGAATTTTTGAAGGCGTTTTTTGCCTAAAATACCTTTAATATTCCAGACAATAAAATTTTTTGGGGGATTATTGAAGGCAATTTTGGTAAAAAATGCCTTCTAAATTTTCTGTTAGAGATGATTCAAGGCACTTTCTTGCTAAAAATGCCTTCATTAATCCCACCAAAAAAATACATTTGATATTGTATATGTCAAGTCAGTTGTAGGTTTATGCCCAGAAAACCTTTGATGTTTGTTATATATTTATGCCCAAAAAACATTTGTTTATATATGTGATACTACGAATTACATTTTGAAATTTACATAATGAACATTGTTGTATTTCAATAAATTGACGACACATCCAAAATTAAAACTGATAATGTTGCCATATTAATATACTTATTTGAAATAATCGTACTCAATAATTTATTAAGTACACATAGTATATTCATATTAAGTATAACAATAATATTAAACCAATATCCCACTGTACAAAGTTAAAGTTTCCATTCAACATGGCATGTTAAAAACATTATAACAATTTGTTCCTTATATATTTACATTCAACAAACAATGTCTAACTTGAAGGTTTATCAACATTAATACATGATAATACAAAATCACACCATTCTTTATGGACTTCATCAAGTTCCTCTTCTGTGAAGCTTTCTTTACTCTCCCACTAAAAAAATTATTAGGAGTAAATGTTAATAAATGAGAACATAATGTACCTTTTTATTTTTTGAAGATATAACGAGTTTATGAAATTTATACTAACATTGAATGGTGTGGTCATAAAATCATCTAACACTATCTCCTGCATAAAACGAAGGACATAATATCCATATTTAGTATTACCGGGTTGACGAGGTACCTGAAAATTAAATTAAGTGATTTAGAAAACATTTATCTACACAGACTCAACATAAAAGAATATATTTCACATTTACCGATAATGACACCCATTTCAGTTCCTTTATCTTTTTATCGAATGTAGATATTACCCTAAATTGAAAAAGAAAAAATTACTTAATACATAAATTAAATTACTTATAAAGAAACAAAATATATATAATATAATAAAGTGTAATACCTCTTTATAAAAGTTTGAATATCTGGGTTAAGCATCGCATTTGAATTAACTGAATTAAGTAAGTATGGCGTTAAGGATTTAGTGTCAATCACAATAAGCACCCAATGATGATTGCAAAATAATAACAATGATATACTCAAATTACACATCAGATCAAATTTGTGTAAGGTTGGAATATAACTTACTGCGCATTATATAAGAGCAAATAATAATCAACCAGTCTTTTCATGCATTGGATCACATGATTAGCATGATAAGCAACTGTGCCACTTTGCTCACTAATGAAGTTGGGGTCAATGAATCTAAATCTGTTGGTCAACTGTCTCTCATTGAACTCTCTATATAGGAAGCTACACGATAACAATCAACACTACTAGTTAGTATTACACCCTAATATAGATTACTACATATTGAATGCGCATATTTGTATTTATAAGCTTACCTTATATAAGCCATGATATCAACAGCTGATAATTCATCTAGTTCACAAAATTCTTTAACCTTCTCCATACCAAAAAAAAAAAATGATGGTTTATCAAATAATCCTTCCTCAGTCACAATGGTTATGAAGTTTCTTTTGGATAAATGCTTCAGTGAATATTTGGATAGCTCATCCATGGAAGCCTGAGCAATGGTCATACTGTGAGTCCAAATATCCTGCTAAATATTTAATGAAATATAAGTATTAAAACTAAATCAATCAATATAATAAACAAATTAATATTAAAATTATTAACAATATCATAGTTCTTGGGTGGTAATGAAGGATAGGTTCACTTCCTTACTTGCAATGGAAGCTTCTCCCATGGGGATGATGCTATCAGACCACCCTACTAGCATGTTATGCTGTAATGCTACCAACATGGACTCCAAAGCAGTGATTCTTTGCTGTTGATCATTGAGGCGTTCTTCTTGGTCATCAATTCATTGTTGTTGTTGCTCAATGATTGCTTCATATTGTGCATTTCTCATTCATGGAGTTTTTTGTTGATTACCAAAAAACTTTGATGGTAAGACAAATTTCCCAACCCCAAGAACCCGATCAGGCCTTTCTTTAACGCCTAATGTTAAAACAAAAGATCTTTGCCATACTGGGTTATCAGTTCACCAGATATGACTTTGATAGCATAATTATCCTGAAAGACAATAATAGATGATTGTAACAACAAATCTATACAAGCTAGTATACACACATGCATACAACCACAATGCCAATTATACATTATATTAAAAAAGCAGTTATACATACAATATTTTTGTCCATTTCTTCGATTACTTTATTTGTAAAAGATCCATCCTTTCGTAGATGTCCTTGTTTCCAAACATCCTATCTAGAAACTTCTATGCCAAAGCTCGCTAATTCCTATTAAATTACCTTAATAAAAGAATCAGAATGTATAAAATGAATGTTCATAAATATTCATTAATGAGTATAAAACAAGTGTGCCAATACATACAAGCTCATACTTCATATTTGTATATCTTTTTCTCATTGTTCGATGGTGATATTGTTGTTTGGCCTGAATGTCCTATTGCTGTTCTTTGATTTTCTACAAAAGAAAGAAATTACGTCAATCACATATGAAGATCAAAGGCTATATTGCATAAAGACTTATAAACAATCTTTTTGGTAATGGGTTTACATACTGAAAAATCTTCTGAAAGCTGATATTGAATAAAATTTGTCCAATCTTCAATACTTATCATATCTGCATATGCCACAGGTAAAATAGCCAATACATCACCTTTACCAACTAGCGGTAAAATATATTAAGTTGTCAATCTATTTTTACAGTCAATTGGGACGTTGAACCATTCCTAAATAAGTTAACACAATTAGTATAAACACATTGAATTTTAATTAAATGATCATTTAATAAATTTTACGAAATAGTTGAATAAACATACCACAACTGACTGCCATATATCATCTTTTAGCTCATCAGGAACTTGTCAACAATTGGTGTACGTAATTGAAATCCTACGATAGATGACAGCTCCAATATGAGTAGCCATTTTGGTAGCTCCTTCAGACACAGGCTAGTCACTTTGATTAAAGTCAACATGAATTTTTGTCTTACTCACTTTAATTTGTTTATTTGAGCCCCTTTCCTTTTTTTTTTAGCCTATAGGTGTGTCTTGTGAATGTTCATTAGAAGGAGAATGATGTTGTTCGAAGTCCATAATACTTGTAATCTTGATCATAAATATACGAATTACATAATATAACTGTCTAAATTTAACACTGTATGTAATTAAATACAACCAATACCATACTACATACAGAAACACCATTCAGCACACCAATAAGCAATGTGCTCAGACACACCTTTCAGCAAACCACTCAAAAACACTATTCAGTATACGATTCAGCCCTTTAATATTATACAACTCTATTAAGCAAAACAATATCAGACAACAAGGTTCAGCAAAATAATATCAGACAATAAGGTTTAGCAAACCATTCAACATATGATTCAGTCCCTAAATATCATTTAATACCATTCAGCAAAACAATATCAGACAATAAGGTTCAACAAACCATAATATTTAAGGCGTACTACATAGAAACAGCATACATGCAATGAAAGGTGCTTGGACGACTATGCTTATGGTGAAGTTAATGAAAATATATAAATGCATATGTATATATTAAGGGATCGAAAAAAAAATCTCTATCGAATATTATAAATAATACAGTAAATCGAAAAAAAAACTTACTGGTAAAAAGAGATGTGCACACCATTGATTTGTTAAAGGTCGGTGGCGATGATAGGGATAAAAAAACCAATGGTCTGATAGAAATGTGTTTAAGGGTTTGGTTTGGTTGAATAACGTAGCTTTTAATCATTTTGTGTACTAGCAATTTGTGATTCTGAATTTCAAGGCAGGGAAATGAATATAAAATTTATTATTAAAGGTATTTTTCTAGAAACAACAACTTCAATAATCCCGTTAAATTTTTATTAGAGATTATTGAAGGCATTTCTTACAAAAAGATGCCTTTAGTAATCCAAAAAACAATTTTCCTATGAAATTATTAAAGGCGTTTATCCTTAAAAAATGCCTTTGATAAATCTAAAAAATTATTAAAGGCATTTTAAGTAAAAAATCTTCTTTACTGATATCCTCATGATAAGGATAGAGGGAATTATTAATGGCGTATTATGTAGAAAACGCTTTCAATAATTAAGAACTCAAAAGCTATAACATATTATTGAAGGCGTTTTATAATAAAAAAATGCCTTTAATAATCTTAAAAAAATTTTAGTTGGGATTATTGAAGGCAATTGTTTTCTGAAAACGCCTTCACTAATTATCTACAAAATTTAAATGAAATTATTAAAGGTTTTTTTCTTGAATATATGCCTTCAATAATCGTGATAAAACTTGTGTTGTTGTATAATAAGGCACTTTATAGTATAAAATGCCTTTAATATTGTGAAAAAATTTTAGAAGGAAATTATTAAAGGCATTTATTATCAATAAACGCCATCAATATTTATGTAGAAAATTTAAAAGGAATTGTTGAAGGCGTTTGTCAGACGAATACGCCTTTAATAATCCCAAAATTTTGTTATTAACAAATGCCTTCAGTAATTATTTACTGAGCTTAAAAGAAATTATTAAAGGCATTTTCATTGAATAAACGCCTTATATAATCATAGTATATTGAAGGCGTTTTCTAGTAAAAGACACTAAATTTAATAATCTCAAATTTTTTTAGAGGAAAATATGTGTAGGCGTTTGTTAATAACAAACGCATTCAATAATTATGTACTGAGCTTAAAGGAAATTATTAAAAGTATTTTTCGAGAATAAATGCCTTCTATAATCGTTGTATATTGAAGGCATTTTCCAGTTTAATAATCCCAAAATTTTTAAGAGGGAAATATGTGTAGGCATTTGTTATTAACAAACACCTTCAGTAATTATGTACTAAGCTTAAACAGAGTTATTCAAGGCATTTTCCTAGAATAAATGCCTTCTATAACCTTTATAAATTGAAAGCGTTTTCTAGTAGAAGACGCCTTTAATAATCCCAGGCGTTTTTCTCATAAAAATGCCACTAAATTAACGACGTCTTAAAGATACAAACGTCACTAATATAGAAGCGTTTTCATATACAAATGCTTCTAAAGTAGTTACGTTTTTTGTTACGAATGTTACAATAGCAACAGCGTTTTTCTCATAAAAAACAATAATAATTTAACGATGTCTCAAAGATAGAAATGCCGCTAAAATGATGGAATTTTATATATAAATGCCACTAATATTGAGGCATTTTTTGAAAACGCCGTTATTTTTCACGATGCGTGAATAATCAACACTCTGACTGGCGTTTTTCGCAAACACTGCAAATCTTTCAGTGGCGTTTATAAACACCGCTAAATGTAAAAAAAAAAAGGCCACTAAAAACCTAAACCCCTGTAGTGGGTGCATTCTCTAAACAGTAACTAAAACAATATAGCTTTCAAGTCCTCATTCCCTTTGTTTTTTTTATTGCAGAAAAAGGTTTCCTTTTCATAAACAGAGCATGATATTGTAATAATTATTCCTCAAGCCAAGACAACATTCAAGTAGGACCTGGAAACTCTTGATAAGTAGAAGAAGAGAGATAAAAAAGCTGAAATAAACCTCTCTAAAAAAAGTTTTCAACATGCCAGAGCTTAAGAAAGAAGATCCTAGAAATGAACCGAACCTAGCTATATGCATTCAATAACCTAAGTACATATATTTAAAAGGAAAGTAAAGAGGGAGGGCTTACCTTCGTTCTTGTTCTTTAGATTTTTTTTTTAAACTATCCTCATTCTACGATTGCCCGAGCCTCTATTTTCTCTTCTGGTTTCTTTTCCTTTCTGTTGTCTTTCATTTTTCTTCCTCTCACGAATGCTTCCCTTTTTTTTTTTTTTTTAGTTCTGGTATCCATTTCTCTGGTTCTCTTTTTCTGCTACCTTTTCCACGAACGTTTTTTTCTTTTTTTTTTTAATTGGTTTTCTGGTTTGTTTTCACGAATGCTTACTTCTGGTTCTTTTTGGTCTTTTTTTAGACTTTTTCCATTTCCCTTCTGATCTGCTCAGTTTCACTTTTTGCTGTTGGTTTTTTTCCTTTTTTTTTGTTCAATTTTTCCTCTTTCTCTGGTTTTTTTTTTTTTTACTGCCAATGTCTCTTTTTTATCCTTCTCCTACTACTGCCCCCTCCTTTCTCACAAAAGCCCCCCATTTTTCTAGTTTTCTGTTTTAGTTTTTCCTATGCTGCTTTTATGCACCCACGAACCTAGGCCACAACCTTCAAGTTGTTTGCAGCAGTTTTTCCCCTTTTTCTTTCATGTGTGTATGTATGCAAGGCTAAGCCAAATGGTTGGGATTTTACTTATCTTTTTTTTTGTTGTGGGCCTTTCAAGTAAAAGCCATGTTTATCGGTTATACATTGCCAATTTGAACTCCATTGTGGACCATTAAAAGGGCAATGTTATGGCTAATTTAGTCTTTCATCTTAGGCTACTTTAAGCGATTTTGGGCCAAGCTTTTTTTTAAAATTTTATTTATTCATATATTATTTTTAATTTTTTTATATTTTATATTTTATATTTTATATATTTTTAATTTTTTTATATATTTATATTTTATTTTATTTTATGGCCAACAATTGATCATTAATGGGCTTTAAGGATGAGCCTTGTATCAGATCTTTTATTAAGCCATTTTGAGTATTTATTTAGGTTTATGCAATGGGCCTTGCTATGGGGCTCACATTGGGTCTCATACCAGAGTATTTAAAAATAAACCATGTAATAGGCTTGAAAAATGATGGTCTAGGCCTAATTGCAAAAATAAGCTTAGATTAAAAAAATAAAATATTTCAGACAAAATTATGTGTCAACATTTAATATCATGCTAGCGAGGTCTAATTTTTTTTTACTTTTTATTTATTTTAAATTTTCGTAAGAAGGTAGACACTTGCTTTGGTTCTCATCAAAAGCTGAAAATAGAAGATTGGTTAGAGACATGAATTAGTGTTTTAAAACATAATCAGGAGGAGTTTGGACAAGATATTTGAGAGATGAAACAATTGCTCACCAAGTTAACAAAAATGATTGAGGGATTCAATGAACTAGATTTGGCTCCTTCTCTAGGGTCCTTACCATTTTTAACCCAATCAAGTCTCAAAAACTCATGGAGTCACAATCAATTGATTCCTATTGGGTCCAGCACTTTTCCTAAGCATACTAGGGCATTCAATGGTTCACACAATGATCAAAGTTTAGACAAAGTCATAAAAGGAATGAATGAATTAACCTCATAAATGACTGAACTCAAAAGTTTGATGTCTAAAACAGAATCACTAGGTTTTAAACAACCTTCACAAATTGTTTCAACCCAAACCTATACTCAAACCCTTATCATGTCTGTTTTTAACCTCATTTTAAAAACATTTAGAACTAGGCTCCTAAACTTTATGCAATCTTTGAGAATTCCACATTTAAACTCATATCCCTAGCCTTTCATTCCCAAAAATTTATTCAGCCAAGTTTTCAAGTAAACATTTGTACCACCATTAGATACTTGGGGTTCTAACCAAACCGCTGCCTGAAAACCACCCAAGAAGAAAACATTCATAATTAAATCCTATTCCCATCCTATATAGAGAACTTTTTCCCTATTTGGTTTAGCAACAACTTGTCATCCCCAAACCTTTAAAGCCTTTAAAACCACCATACCCTAAACAGTACAATCCAAATGCAAGATGTGAATACCATAATGGAAATATGAGACATTTCATTGACAATTACGAGGCTTTTAAACACAAAGTGCAAGCGCTCATAAATGCAAAATGGTTCGATCCAGTGACAATAACTAATTAGAGATCTAAATATATTGAGAAAGGGTTGGCATGATGGTGAACGTTGGAGTTTTTTCCTTAAAAGGATCATCGAGCAATAGGTTGCTATGAAAATGAAATGTTTTGTAAGAAAATAGTTCCTTAATTCTTATATTTTGTAAATGTTTAAAAAGAATGATCTTTTACTTTAAATGAAACAAAATATGGTGTTGTCATTTTGAATTTAGATGTATGGATTATGATCTTAAATTTCTCTAACTCTTATCTCTGTTCTAATTTTTACACATTTTGTCAAAGAGCTTTGTCATTTATTCATTCATTCATTTATTAATTCATTCATATATCCACTTAAAAGAATTCAATTCATATGCACCTTGAGAGAAAAAATGTTTCTTCGAGATTAATCTTGGCAATTTCTTTTTAAGATTGAGAGAACATCAAATTGATAGGGGATCATATAGCTTGGATGGATGAAATGGAACAAGAACAAAATAGGATGTCACACGAGACAGAAGGTATAGGGCAAATGAAAAAGATCATGGAAAAAACATTTTGCTCAAGGAAATAACCAACCCAAAGGACCTAACAATTTTCAAGGATAAATTTTCAATGTGACTCATTTACAATCATGTCCCACTCAAGGGGTAAATTCTTCTAATCCCACCGGCATTCCTAGTTTAGGACCTTTAGGAACCCATTAAAAATGGCATAGGATCCAGATACACAAAGAAGGTATAGCCTCCTAGAAAAAAAATTTTCATGCTATTGAAAGTGGGGATATATCTTATGATGCACAGGAATTCTATCTGGTTCCAAATATGGTCATTCCACCTAAGTTCAAGGTTCTGATGTTTGAAAAGTATGATGGAACCGAATGCCCTAAAACACATTTGGCTCAATATTATCATAAAATGGTAGGTATGCCTGTAATGAAAACTTACTCATTCATGTCTTTCAAGAAAGTTTGATTAGTGCAGTTGTAGACATTCATTCTCGTCTAGGACATGTAACCAATTTCTCAACTGTGAATTTCGTTAGGATTGTCGGGCCTTGGAAGTGTTCGTGTTTTGGGTTTTAGCCCAATAATTGTTAATTGAATATGGGCTTTAGGCCTAATAAGTTTTTTTATTCATTTTTTAATTTTATTCTCTAATTTATTTTTATTTTACCTTTAATTTTGTGTTGTTTTTAACAAGAAAACTAAAAAAGGAAAAAGAAAAGCATATCTACAGTTTTGTTTTGGGATTTCAAATGAGAATCAGGAAAATTTTTTTTTGAAGGATTTCATATATAAATGAGAGACTGAAATTGCACAGTAATGAACCATAATCAACTGTGATAAAATCCTAGGATTTTAGCCTAGATTAATTTTGTTTAAACCCTAAAATCACCGCTAAAACAGGCTATAGATTGGATGCTAAATCACACAAAAAAGGCAAGGTGAGGGTTTTGGGTTTTCCTACCATTTGGACAAATCTTTCTTTTTTTGGAGTAGGATTAGTTAATCTTTGGAAGTTTCTAAGTTTGATGAGAAGTGAAACTATTTGGAATCCTTCAGAAAAAATCTAGAAAATGGTGAATTTCTAGGAAAATTTGGGAAACTATGAGTTTTCGATGAACATATGAATTTTTTGATTAAATTTTTTAATAGAATTTAAAGGTTTTGGCCAAGTTTTGATAAATTTTTCAAAAATTCACGATCAAGCCCAGTTTTCAGCAACTAAATCTAGGAAATTTTAGAAAGAAACAAGAGAGAAAAAAAGCTAAAGAGAGATGGGTTTGAGGCAGACTGAAGGAAAGCTAAGAATTTGGACTTTTATACTGATCCAAAATGATGTCATTTTGAAAAGCCTTTAACTTATGTTCGACCTATGGAAATTCGCACGTGACTCATTTCCAATTCCTACCTATTTCATAGGTTTTCCTTTTCCTTTTTCATTTTTATTTTATGTTTACATTTTCATTTATTTTATTTTTTAGATTTATTATTATTATTGTTGTTGTTGTTGTTGTTATTGTTGTTGTTTTACTTTATTTATTTTTTAAAATACCTACATGAATTTCATTTTATTTCAAGAAAAACAATAACTAAAAAATGTTTCTAAAATAAATTCATGAATCTTACCAAACTATTGGAGGATTTTTTTTTAAATTAAATTTTTTTATAAATTCTACCAAACTATTAGAGAATCTCATAAATTAATTTTTATAAAATAATAAGTACTAATAAAATATTTTCTTTGGATTCTACTAAACTATTAGAGGATATGCATCTCAAATTAAATCTTATCAAACTATTAAAAGATTTAATACATTTTCAAAATAAAAATAAATTTACAAGTAAATCTCACCAAACTATTGGAAGATTTTACTAATTATTCTCCTAAATAAAAATATATTAATAAATCTTATGACAGAGTCTTTTCAGAGTGGGACACTAGTCTTTATGAATAGTCCTGAGGTGAAAAAATTATCTTAAATTGTTACTAAACTATTGGAGTAATTTTAAGATCAATTTTCAATATTAAATATTTTGGTAAATCATAAATATGGTCAAGGCTTGGATAATTTGAAATCAAACTGGTACCATCCTTTAAATGGATGCGATGAGAGTGCTATAACCTTCCTCATGTGTAACCGTACTTTCAAATCTAAAATCTGATTTCATGGGCTAGAATTTACTATTTAAAGATATCTAAGTTAATCTTGGAATTCCTCTTTAAATGGGATAGATTTTGTTTAGTGGCTAATCACACCTGAACAAAAAAGATCGGTGGCTATTCCTTTAATCCATACTTTCATGAGATTTCATATCTCCACATAGGCTAGTAAAATGCTCTCACTTAAATGAACCATTTCTACTTGTAGCTTATAATGGGTAAGGATTAAGGTGCTTTACTAACCTATGATACATGATGATGTAAGAAACAATTTGGAAACCTTTTAGAAATGACCTAAGTTACATATAGTTAACTTTATGAGCTTAATCCATATATAAAATCATATCCCTTTACCCTTTATAGTTAATCTAAAATTTAGAGTTATGTTGTTATTGCATTATGCTTGCTTTATAGTGTTTATTCTTTATTTTATATTGAGGTGACTAACCGATTTCTTGTTTGCCTTTTTTTTTATGCATAGTCACGAACATACATACAAATTGCATATTATTCCTACCCTAAAAATATCTTCAACAAAAGCTTTCATGAAACTCACAGAACGTCAAGTTTGCGCCTCATCTATATTCTTTAAATTTCAGTCACCCATTAATGTGAAGATAGAGAAAAAAATGAGGCAATGTGAAAAAGATGATTGTTTACTATCTGGCTATGTCTTTACCTTACCTAAAAAAGTTTAATAGCTTCTTAAACAAAATGATTTAAAAGACTTGGTAAACATATAGGATAACATAGTTCTTTCAAAACAACAATCTTTTTATCAAAAGTTTGGGCATGTTGCACATCTTTTGTCATTGAAAGTTGAAAACTCACTCATTAAGGTGATGGTATAGTTTTGGGATCCTTCCTATTAGTGTTTCATTTTTAATGAAGTTGATTTGGTGCCAAATATAAAGGAGTATTCAATTTTGGTGGGTATGCATCTTTAATATCCAAACAGAATATATGTGAAGAAATAAAAGCTTGGATATCTCAAAAAGTTGGCTCATATTTTAGGGATAAAAAAAGAGCTCATAGATTTACATCTCCAATAAAAGGGAGGGCATAAAGGTATTCTATGAGAGTGTTTCCAAAATTTCATTGTTAACACCCTGATAATGACCAAGGAATGAATGCATTTGCTTTAGCAATAAATGAGATGATAATCTTCCCCAAAGTCTTAGGTTATATTAAGATAGAGGTGGTGGATTTATTTAAGTAGATTGAGAGAGGATGTAATCTTTTATTGGCGATATTGGCAAAAACAATAAAATCATTGAGATTTTACAGATAAAATGATAAAACGCATTTTTTGAGTTGCACACCATTATTATATTTGTGGATGAAGAGCAATTTTGAATGCAAGAAGAGTACTCTTTCCAAATTTTATTTTTGCAATCGAAATCCTATTAAAGAGCTTTTTTATAATGAATGGCCAGAAGCAAAGACAAAGAAAGAATGAGAATATTTACTGCAGAAACTCACGGCTTGTTAGGTGGAATGGCTAGTCCCATAGATTAGCTGAAAACCCAAGTTTTATCAATATGGAGATGAGATAGGGGTTCCACTTTTAAGCTGATGAAGGTTAACGGGTTATGCATTGTTGATGGTAAGAAGACAATATAGGGTTAAATAGTTTGTTTCTATGACATACAGGCTCAGCCAATTTGACTATTTATATCATAAACCTAAAATATTTCAAAATATTGATAGTATAATTGGAAGAAGCCTAAGAGAGTAAGCTCTAGATCATTCACTGATAAAGTCACTCAGGGGTATTTGGTGTGAAGAGCCAAGAAGAGTAAAAAGGTTGCATCCACAGATCATTACTAGTCAGTGAATTAGATGTTGGATAAAGTGCCTTCAAAGTTGGAACTTACAATGAAAGAATATAAAGTTGAGAAAGATAAATTGAAGCAAGAAATCCTAAGGCTTTAGAAAGAAAAGGAGCAGTGGAAAGATAAAGTAAAAAAGCTAGAAGTCCAAGTCCATGAGATTTCCAATGAGCATGATACAATAGTTAAGGATTTGGTTGAACTTCATTAACAACATACGATATTAGAGGCTCAAAGCAATACTCAAAAGCCTATTAGAGAGCATAAAGATGCCCTTACAAAATTGATGGAGCTATGGCAACAGCACAAAAGATTACGCATACAAGTGAAGTCTAAACAAATAAATATCATTGATTTGGCTTGTCAGAATGAAAAATTGAAAAAAAAAAGTTCCCAAATGGAGGATGATTATATAGAAGCTCAACAAGAAAATGAGATGCTTAAAAGGTATATCCAGACACTAAAACAGAAATTGAGTAAGTAGGAGAATCATATCATGGCATTCCTAAGAAGTATAGGGAATTATCCTATCAAGTATAGTTTAGTAAAAGAGAAAGGCTAAGAAGGCAAAGGTATATAGAACAACTTACAACCCAGATAAGCAAGGTGATAATTAAGGTAAGAGAAATGGCGAAAGAGATAGAGACATTGAGAACTCTAGTTACACCAACAGAAGAACATAGGCAGTGGCTATTGAATTTTGTTAAATAGGCTAAAGATCAGTATGAATAAAGCAAGCCTTTTTACAAGTAGAAAGTATTAGGCTTGATATAAAATAGACTTTTGTGGAATAAATGAAAGTTCACTTTTGTTGAAATCTTTAAAAGGACAAATATTTTTATCATCCATGCATTACATTGCATTCATTCATAATCATTTTCTAAGACATGTTAGCTCATAACAAGATCATTACTTTTAGATTATGGTATATAAGGTTCAAATATAGCTCAACATTTGTACAACACCCGAGCTCAAACTAAGAAAATAAAGTAGGATAATGCAAGCATGTTGAGAAGTTGGAAAAGGCTCAAAAAGAAATTAAGGGGAAATTGAGCAAGATCTTTAAAGTTTTGGATAAGATAAACAAGGGAAAAATAGTGGAGAAAGATGTTCACGTGAAGTTACTGAGCCACTATATCCTCTAGGTTACAGTCTACATCAGACCTAATCCACTCAACACTTCTTACCATAACAGCTAGTATTCCTAGCTAGAATTACCCGAAAATGCCTTATGCATTTAATTAAAGAAATATCTAAAGTTACATTAATCTTATTTTCGTTAAAAAAGTAATTGAGCTGATCTAAATCCTTAATTTGGACAAGGCAAAGGAAAATTTAAAGTTAAAAATGATTGAGTCTTTGGAGCACCATAAAGTTGATCACATGATTAATATGATTGAGGAGAGATTGCGAGTTGTAAAAAGCATTAACTTTTATAGTTCTATGGATGCCATGGGACTTTATCTGGCACCAGATGTGGTGATACTCCTAAAGTTTAAAAAGTATGATAGTACCAAGTGCCCTATCACATATGTCATGATGTATTATGATAAGATGGCAACAGACACTAGTAATGAGAAATTACTCATGCATGTATTTCAAGATAATTTAATTGGGTCTGTTACAAGATGGTATGTCCAAGTGATAGGGCCTACATACGATCTTAAAAGGATTTAACTTGATCCTTCATCAATCAATACCTTCATATTATAGATATGGCTTCTAATTGCCTTTCATTGTAAAATATAAAGAAAAAAGTGACTGAGTCTTTTAAAGAGTATGCCCAAAGGTGGTGGGATATAGTCACTCAAGTGCAACCACTGTTAATAGAAAAAGAAACAACAGTGTTATTTGTAAGTACTTTAAAGTCTCATTACTAAGAAAAAATGCTAGGAAATGTAACTAAATATTTTGCTAACATGGTGATCTCGTGAGAGATCATTGAAAATGTCATAAAAAATGGCAAGCTTGAGGAAAGAGCCCTTTATTGCTAAGAAGATGCCTAAAAAAAAGAAGAGTGAGACTCAAGCTGTGAGTTTTGAAGGGTAACAATTCATAAACTATCCTTAACTGGTTTATCACACATAATATCCTACCATAAATCATGCTTCAGTTTCCCCCTACCAACTAGCTCCATATCCTTCTTATCCATCTGTTTACTAGTCTGTCTTCAGACCATCGACCCACATCCATAATCTAAACACCTTGATCATAGCAAGGCATTTTGTTCATCTAAGTAACCCAACGAATGGTATGTGAGAGCCATGAAATAACTAAAAAAACCCACATTCGATTCTATTCTCATAAATTACATAGAATTGTACTAAAAACTCTATAACAATCACTTGATTACTCCTATCCCTGCAAAATCACCTAAACTTTTTTATCTCAAGTGGTACGATTCTACTGCTTATTGTGACTATCATTATGGGTAGTTGACCATTCCACTGACGATTACATATTTTTGAAACACAGTGTGTAAAGTCTAATTAGAGAAAGGCTAATAAATTTTGATACCAGTGGAAAAAAAACCCAATGTTAGTGACAACTTGCTACCCAATCATACGATCAATGCTTTGAATTAGAATAAATGGCATATAAAAAAAAAAGTGAAAAAGATCAAAATATTGTTCAATCAGTCATATGAAGCTTTATATAAAGTTGGGATGATATAATCGATAGACTTATGTACCTATCGTAAGAGTTGTGTCTCGAATAAAAAATATAAGTATCATAGTGGAGTTCCAAGGCTTTCTATTGAAACGTACAAATAGTTTCATGATAAGATACAGAGGCTGATGAATTACTTCTAAATCAAATTGTACAAAGAGACAAAAGGCACAAAAAATGTTGAAGTGGCTATGATTGATAAGTGAATGCCAAAGTTGATCACCATACATTGTGGTAAGAAGCTAAAATCAGTTGTGGACAAACTTATTCCTAGGCCAGTGACTTTTAAGGTCCAAAGTCCATTCCCCTACATGGATGAGAAGGCTGTGCCATGAACGTATGGTTGCAAAGTGATGATCCAAGGGCAAGAAGAAATCATGCATAGATCTTATGTTGCCAACATAACTGATATAGGTGGCATGACCAGAAGTGAAAGATGCTATACTTCAAAAGCGCCAAAAAAAGCAAGGAAAGATAAAATAATGGAAAAACTAATTGAACCAAAATTGTTTCTAGAAAAAGACATCCCAAAATCTATGCTAGAAAAGAAAGCTTATGAGTTCTTACAGTTGGTAAAGCATAGTGAATACTTTGTGGTGGAGTAATTGAATAAGATGCCAGCCAAAATCTCTTTGTTGTCATTACTATTAAATTAAAAACCACACTATAATTCCTTATTGAAGGTATTAAATCAAGCTCATGTGGCACATAATATATTAGTGGAATATGTGAAACTTCTGGTAGGGAACATGGTGGTACCACATTATATAGCTTTCAATGATGATGAGATTCCATTTGAAGGTAGGGGAAGTATAAAGGCTTTGCATATCACTGTTAAATGTAAGAGTCACATTATAGCCAAAGTCTTAATTGACAATGGGTTGGCTATTAATGTTATGCCTATGTCTACTCTTGCAAGGCTACCTATTGATACGTCCCACATCAAAAGCAGTTATATGGTGGTTTAAGCATTTGATGGAAACAAGTGTGAAGTATTGATAGATATTGAAATGCCTTTGTAAATTGGACCTTATGTCTTCAACATAAAGTTTATATTATGGATATTTCTTCATTCTATAATTGTTTGTTGGGAAGACCATGAATTTATATGGTAGGTGTTGTTCCTTCCTTTTTACATCAAAATGTTAAATTAAATATTGAAGATCAGTTGGTGATTGTGGCTGAAGAAGAAGACTTATCGATGACTCAGCCTATGAATGTTTTATACGTAAAAGCTATAGAAAAATCATTAGAATGCTCTTATCGATCATTTGAACTTGTTAATGCTGTGGGTAGAGATCCTAAGTTATACCAACCAAAGTTTAGTAAAATCATGATCAATCAAATGATGAATAAAGGTTGGAATATTGGAGTTAGACTAGGTAAATGTCTACAAGGGATAAAAAAAACCACCAATAATGGTTGACAACAATGGAAAACTGAGATTGGGATGTGAAGTAAAAAGAATCTGAGATAATAGGAAAGGAAAAAATATAACAAGAAATATGCCAATGGTTATTCTTCACTTGTATTAAACATTGGGTCTTAGAGGATACATGTACCTAGGAGTTAAGGAAAATGCTAAAGGGGAATTAAGCATGGAAGAAGCTTTCGTTAAATTATCCATCTTGATGATAGATAAAGATATCTGAAAAGGAGAAGTGTTGCTTTGTCCATGCTCACCAAATTTTGAACTAAAAAACTAGAGTGTCATCTAAATGCCTGTTGTCCTAGATATTTTCTCAATGTAATTACAACTCCCAATCACTTATGCCCAAAAGCATTGGGAAGATTTCTTATGTATAGGCTTCTTATTATCCATTATCTCAATAAAAAATAAGAGCATGTATTTTATTTATCTCTTTTATTAAATCTACTTTCCTATCAAATCATTTCACCAATATTTCCTATTTCATTTAATTTCATGTCTTTAAATGAATATGAAGATAATCATGATAATAATCAGGGATTTAATTTTGAAAATTCAATTAATGCTAATGAACTCAATACTTAAAAGGACTCTGAAGAATATATTTTACCTTCAGATATAATGAGATTAATTGAACAGGAGAATAAATTTATTACGCCTTATTAGAAAGTTATTAAGATGATCAATTTAGGTGATGACGAGAATAAAAAAGATGTTAAGGTTAGTACCTAACTTCTAATGATTGATAGACAACGATTGAAAGATCTATTTTAAGAATTTATAGATATGTTTGCTTGGTCTTATCAAGATATGCTTGGGGTTAGCAATGAGATAGTGGAACATAGGCTACCCTTGAATCCTGAATGTAGGCCAGTTTATCAAAAGTTGAAAAGAATGAAACCTAAAATGTTGTTTAAGATTAAAGAGGAGGTAAGAAAGTAGCTTGATGTGAGCTTTCTACAAGTAGCCAAATATCCTGAATGGGTAACCAATAAAGTACCTGTCTCTAAGAAAAATAGAAAGGTACAAATATGCTTAGACTATCGTGATTTGAACAAGGCTAGCTTGAAGGATAACTTTTTTCTAATTCATATCGATACATTGGTGGATAATACAACCCAACATGCAATTTTCTCTTTTATGGATAGATTCTCTAGTTATAATCAAATAAAGATGGCTCAAGATGTTATGAAAAATACTACCTTTGTAACAATGTGGGGAAACTTTTGTTTTAAGGTTATGTCATTTGAATTGAAATGCTAGGGTAACTTATCAAAGGGATATGGTAACACTCTTTCATAATATAATGCACAAAGAGATTAAGGTGTACATAGATGACATGGTCACAAAATCTCAAAGAAGAGAAGACCATGTTGCTAACCTTAGAAAATTGTTTGATAGGTTAAAGAAATTTAAGCTTAAGTTAAATTCATCCAAATGTACATTTAGAGTCAAGTTAGCAAGTTAGGGAAATTGTTGGGTTTCATGGTTAGTGAAAGAGGAACTGAAGTTGACCCGAACAAGATACGAGCCATTCAGAACTTATCCACACCAAGTACACCAAAAGAAGTCTAAAGGTTTTTAGGCAGATTAAACTACATTTCTCGATTCATCTCTCAACTTACCTCCAAATGCAATCCCATCTTTAAACTCTTACAAAAGAACAATCATGGTGAATGGAATACAGAATGTTAAGAAGCCTTTAATAAATTAAACAATACCTATTAAATCTTCTAATATTAGAACTACCCATTTTGGGAAAACCATTAATTCTATATATGGTGGTCCATGAGAAGTTGATGAAATGTGTACTGGGACAACAGGATAAATCTAGCAAAAAAAAAGCTGTTTATTACTTGAGCAAGAAATTACGGAGTATGTGTCCAAATATTCATTATTAAAGACAATGTGTTACACTTAACTTGGACAACTAAAAGATTTAGGCAGTATATGCTTTACCACACCACTTAGCTTATGGCTAAACATGATCCAATCAAGTACATTTTTGAGAAACCATCATTATCAGAGAGAATTGCAAGATGACAAATAATGCTTTTAAAGTATGATATAGTATACATAGTGCCATTACTGAATTTCTTACAAACTGCGTCGTTGAAAGTTATGAACCCATGAAATTTAATTTTTCATATGAAGAATTAATGGCCATCTCAAGATTAGAGAAGGAAAACAATGATGGAAAGTTATGGTGATTGTATTTTGATGGGGCTGTTAATGCCATGGGCATGTAATTGGGGCAATTCTAATATCTCCAAAAGGGTATTATTACCTTATCATAACAAGATTGAACTTCAATTGCATCAATAATGTGGTTGAATATAAAGCCTGTGTTATGGGATTGCAAGCTACTTTGGATAAAAATTAAAAGTATTAAAAGTGTTCGAGAATTGAACTTTGGTTATCTATCAATTGAAGAGAGAATGGGAAACAAGAGACTCAAAACTTATCTCATACCATAGATACATTTTAGAGTTATGCAAGTAGTTTGAAATAATCCAATTTGAACATTTGTCTCGTGAAAAAAATTGGATTGTGGATGCATTGGCTACTTTGGTCGTAATGATACGAATCAGTAATAATGCTAAAATTTAGCCCATCAAGTTAGATGTCAAGGATATACCAGTACATTATGCCAACATGGAAGAGAAAAGAGATGGGAATCCTTGGTAGTATGATATTCTGTAATACCTAAAGAGTTAGTAGTACCCAGATCAGGTAATGAAGAATGATAAAAAAGTCTTGAAGAGATTGGCTATGGGATTATTCATAGATGAGAAGGTCTTGTATAAAAGAAGTAAAGATCAGATGTTATTGCATTGTGTATATGCCTCTAAGGCAAAAAAGATTATTGAGGAGGTATATGACAGTGTATGTAGAGCACATGCAAATAGACACATAATGGCAAGACAGATTATGGGAGCTGATACTACTAGTTGACAATGGAGATTGATTGCATTGATTATGCTAAAAAATATCATAAATGCCAAATTTACATTGACAAGATTCATGCTTCGCCTATGTCGTTACATGTTTTGGCACCACCTTGGCCATTTTCTATGTGGGGGATGGATATCATTGGTCCCATTACCCCAAAAGAATTAAACGGGAATAGATAGATTTTTGTGATGATCGATTACTTCACTAAATGAGTCGAAGCAGCTTTTCTTACAAATGTAACTCGATCGATTGTCTACATGTTTATCAACAGAGAAATAATCTGTAAATATAGACTCTTAGAGAAGATCATCTCAGCTAATACAAAAACTTTAAACAGCAAGATGATGCAAGAAATATGTGCTTAGTTCAAGATTAAGCACCATAATTCAACTTCATAATGTCCAAAAATGAATGTGGCAATAGAAGCTGCAAATAAAAATGTCAAAAAGATTCTAAAAAAGATGACTAAAATGTAAAAAGATTGGTATTAGAAATTGCCTTTTGCTTTGCATGCCTGTCGAACATCAACACGCATCTCAATTGGGGCAACTCCATTTTTTTTAGTTTATGGGATGGAGGTTGTATTGCCAATGGAAGTAGAAATTCCATCCTTGAGAATCTTAAGAGAAGTGGGATTAGAAGAAGTCAAATAGATTCAAGAGCACTATGAGTAATTAATCTTCATTAAAAAGAAGAGATTAGCAATTTTGTCATGCTCAATAACACTAAAAAAGGATGATGAAAGCTCACGACAAAAATGTTCAATCTCGTTGATTTCAAGAAAGAGAGTTGGTATTGAAAAGAATCTTCTTGAGTCAACATGATGACAGAGGAAACCTGTAAAGGCAACTTGGATAAAAAAGGATACAGCATCATTCGTAAGGTACACAAAAGCCAAAATTAGTGAATTTTTTAAAAGCTCTGAAATGCTGAGAGCATTATATGGTTGAATTTTTGAAAAATTTTGAGATAATTTATCATAATTATATGATTGTTTGTCTTGGGACATTATTACCCCCAAATAACCGTCCTTATATGCCTTTATCTTGTCCCATGGCCATCATTTGTAATCTACTTCTTCTCTAAATAAATGATATCCATTTCATCTTATCTATGTCTCACTTTCAATCTTTGCTTTTTTCATTTTTATGCTTTGCCATGAATAAAAGAAATAAATAACTTGCATCTTATATTTTGAAATTAGGATAATGACTAATAATTGAATAATGTCATGAAAGATTGTGTATTACTTTGGGAGAGTTGAAAGAGACAAGGGCAAAAGATGAAATCCTTAAAGTTTGGTAAAGACATTGGTTGTGAAAATTCCCTTAAAAGAAAAAGACGAGTGCCCATCTTAAGTGACAAAAAATGGATTTGATTCTCCTTGTGAGAAGTATGTAGAGTTTGGAATGCAAAAAAAAAAAAGGTCTTGGGAACTTTAGTACCACAATCAAAATTTCATGCATTCGCAACTTAGATAGTATATACATTTGTATTGTTCGCATTATTGCTTATTAAGTAAAAATTTTTTATCTTGGCTTGGTCCATATCATTTTAATTTTTTGATTCACGGTTCAATCTTGATCTCCCATTTTTTATCTTGACTTGATCCGAATCATATTATTTTTTTGATTCGTAATTTCATCGCGATCGCTCATTTTTATCTCGATTCGGTCCAAATCATTTTGATTTTTTTATTCGTGGTTCGATCTCGGTCACCCATTTTTTATCTCGGCTCGGTCCATATCATTTTATTTTACTAACTCGCAGTTTGATCTTGATCGCTCATTTTCAATCTCAGCTTGATCCGGATCATTTTGATTTTTTAACTCGCAGTTCATTCTCGATCACCCTTTTTTTTTTATCTCGGCTCAATACAAATCATTTTATTTTTTTGACTTGCAGTTTAATCCCGATAACTCATTTTTTTATCTCAGTTTGATCTAGATCATTTTATTTTTCTAACTCATGGTTCATTCCCAGTCACACATTTTTAATCTCGACTCAATCTAGATCATTTTATTTTTTTGACTTGTGATTTGATCTCGATCACTCATTTTTTATCTTGGCTCGATCCAAATCATTTTAATTTTTTCACTCATGATTTGATCTTGATCATCTTCATTGCCGCACTTTAGAACACTTCAATTACTTTTGACTTTGAATTGATTTAGTCATTTTTCTAATCTAATTTGACTTCATTTTTCAAACCCAAATGTAATGGCTATGTATGTCTTGGCATCATTCATATTTCATAGGAATGCACAAGAGGCAACTGTAGGCACTCATATTCATCCAGGACATGTAACTAATTTCTTGATTGTGAATTTCATCGGGATTGTTGGGCCTTGGAAGTGTTCATGTTTGGGTTTTGAACCCAATAATAGTTAATTGAATGCAAGCTTTGGGCCCAATAAGCTTTTTATTTATTTTTAATTTTATTCTCTAATTTTATTTTTATTTTACCTTTAATTTTTTGTTGTTTTTAACAAGAAAACTAAAAAAAGAAAAAGGAAAGTAAATCGACAGTTTTGTTTTGAGATTTCAAGTGGGAATCAAGTGAAAAATTTTCTAATGGATTTGATGTATAAATGGGAGACTGAAATCTCATAGTAATGAACCATAATCAACCGGATAAAATCCTAGGATTTGAGCTTGGATTAATTCTATTTAAACCCTAAAATCACTGCTAAAATAGGCTATAAATTGGATGCTAAATCACATAAAAAATGCAAGGTGAGGGTTTTGGGTTTTCTTGTTGTTTGGACGAATATTTTTTTTAGTAGGATTAGTTTATCTTTCAAAGTTTCTAGGTTTGATGAGAAGTGAAACTGTTTGGAATCCTTTTGAAAAAAATCTAAAAAACGGTGAATTTCTAGGAAAATTTGGAAAAATCTAGGTTTTAGATGAACATGTGAATTTTTCGATTTAATTTTTTGGTAAGATTTAAAGTTTTTGACTAAATTTCGATAAATTTTCCAGAAATCAACGATCAAGCCCAGTTTTCAGTAACTGAATTTGGGAATTTTTAGAGACAATTGAGAGAGAAAAAAGCTAGAAAGAGAGGAAGTCTGAGGCAGATTGGAGGAAAGCTTAGAATTTGGACTTTTATACCCATTCAAATCAACACCGTTTTGAAAAGGCTTTAACCTAAGTTTGACCCATGGAGATCCACACGAGAACCGCTTCCAGGTCCAACCCATTTCGCAGGTGTTTCTTTTTCTTTTTTCATTTTTATTTTTTGTTTACATTTTCATTTATTTTATTTTTTAGAATTTTCTTTTTATTATTATTATTATTATTGTTGTTGTTGTTGTTTTGCTTTATTTATTTTTTTAAATTTCCTAATGAATTTCATTTTATTTCATAAAAAATAACTAAAAAATGTTTCTAAAAGAAATTCATGAATCCTACCAAACTAATGGAGGATTTGCATTTTAAATTAAGTCTTACCAAACTATTGAAAGATTTAATACATTTTCAAAAAAATAAATTTTCAAGTAAATCCACAAAACTATTGGGAGATCTACATCAAAGTAAATCTTACCAAACTATTAAAAGATTTTACTAATTATTCTCCTAAATAAAAATATATTAATGAATCTAATAATGAAGCTTTTTTAGAGTGGAACACTAGTCTTCATGACTACTTATGAGGTGAGAGAATTATCTTAAATTGCTACTAAACTATTGTAGTAATTTTAAGATCAATTTTTAATATTAAATATTTTAGTAAATCATAAATATAGTCAAGGCTTGGATAATTTGAAATCAAATTGATACCATCATTTAGATGGGTGCAATGAAGGTGCTATAACCTTCCCACGCATAACCACATTCTCGTACCTAAAAATTAAATTTGTGGGCTACAATATATTATTTGAAGATATCTAAGTCATTCTTGAGACTCTTCTTTAAATGGAACAAATCTGTCAGGTGGCTAATCACACTTAAACAAAAAAGATTGTTGGTGACTCCTTTAATCCATGTCTAGTGATAGGTCCATAGATCTATACGTTATGACAACAGTAGCTATTTGGTATTATAGGTTGGGAAGCGGCTAGATTCATACTATGAGGGATTTATCTCAGGCATTCTAAGAGCGATAGTAACATATATTAGAGATGGTTCCAAATTGATTGACCCTTTATAAAAGTTGGGGATGTGAAAGTTGGTTGTACTTCAAGTAGGGGCATTACTTTGTTTAAGTTTGTATATCATTTTAAAAGCATTATTGGGGATGTGAATTTTGGATTGGGTTTGTATGTTTGCATTAAATAAATGGACATAGCAAAACATATTGTCTCATGAAATTGGGAATATTGTCGTTTGAGGTTTTTAAATTCTTTTAAGTTTTGGATTTTTAAGATTTTTTTTGGAAAAAAAAAAAGAACAAAAAACAATTGTTGATTTGAATGAAACCTCACATAATTCATTTCCAAAACTATAAAAAGAGAAGAAAGTGCTTAGAAAAAAAAAGAAAAAAAGAATTTTTTTTTGTAATAAAAGGATAAAAGAGCCTCGAAGAGTTGGTGATCATTATTAGAAATGAACTCGTTTTAATAAATACTCTTACATTTTCTCTCCAAACACCCCTTTGTCATGAATGAGCAAAAGAGATAAGAGATCTAACTTTTCAAGAAGCATACATTTGAACTCCAAGAACCAAGTTTTCACTTGATCATACCATGATAACAAGGTTGATAATCTTTGCTAGGAAATGAATAATGAAATGATTAATTTGAAAAATTTTTCTATGGTTTTCTTGAAAATTAAGTAAACATGACATTTTCAAGGCACTAATACTCATAACTGGATGTGTGTCAAGATTATGATAGGTCTTCAAACATGAAAGCCATTCTCCCAAGTCCCTTTAAATGGCCATAAATACAAATGCTCAAATTTCCCCTGAAATTATCTTTGTTCCATATCTTAAGGCACATTGACCAAAATAGTAAGATTATTCATTACTTCTAAGACAACCTAAGTTAAGACCAATCCCTTTTTGTGAAATGACATGACAATTTGACACACCAAATGAGTTCATTCTATATTACTTTTCTATCATATTGACCTTTATTAGGGGTAGCATGTTAAAATAAGGGCATTTTCCATGAATCACATTTTGGCAAAATGGATCAATGTACAAGTTGTGGGACAAGAAAAGAAAAGGGATTGTGACATAATGCACTTGAGAAATTTAAATAAATCCAAACAAAAACTTGAAAAATAAAAAAAGGTCCAAAAGTTCTTAAAAGAAACAAAAAGCCCAAAAGTGAGAAAATGAAATAAAAAAGTCAAGAAAATTTGAAACAATTCCAAGAAAAAGAAATTTTAAAAAGCCTTTCTTTTAACTAATTTTCTTAAAAGGAATCACTTTTCAATTTAAGTGATAATGCTTGAGATGAAAAATTGTCATCTTTTATTATCCTTTCACAAACACGTAAACTATCTACTTGCTACCCTTTTGAGCCTGATAAATTCATTTTAAATAAACCTTAACCAAAAATCACCTTCTATATTAGGAGGAAAAAAAAGGACATATTCAAGAATTATACATGGTGAAGCCCTACTCTAACTATAAAAGGGAACCTATATACCGAGGGACAAATTTTCAATAAAAAAAGTTTTCAAAAAAAAGTTTTAATCTCACTTAATCAAAATGCAAAGAAAAGAAAAAAAAATGAAGAAACAAAAAGCAAAGAAGAAAAAAGAAGAAGGTAAGAAAAAAACAAAGCAAAAAATAAAATAAGAAAGTATATTCTTTCCTTCAAAACTTCGAACATTGGCCTACATTATATGCTTTGAAATATCTACTTCAATCAAACATGAATGCTTAAGCTGAAGAGCTTTCCTTTGTGGAACACAATATAATCTATAAGTCTTTTGTCTTCTTTCATGGTCCATCTACCTTTTGAATCAATAACCTATTTTGGATAAAATTTAGACTATTAAGTACATGATAAAACAATTAAAAAAATAAAAAAGAAAAATAGATGTGGCTTAAAGGTAAAAAACCTAAAAAAGGAAAGGTAATCGAGAGCAAATTTGAAAAACTTTGAAGCCACCTATAATGCCAAGCAAAATAATAGTGGTCAACAAGAAGCAACTAAGACTTTTAAAAAATCCAAGAATATCAAGGCTTTAAAAGTTTGAAATCCATTAAAATGATTGATATTGAAAATTTAAGCTTTTTTTCCATTCTAAAATGACCTTAAAAATCTTGCACCTATTACAACTAACTTTGACATCTATCCAAATCTCACATTTGGTTACTAAATAAAGTGTCAAACATGTTTGGTTTTCAAGACATTCATTCTTTTTAGAAAAATTTATGTCTTATTTATGAGCTTAGATGGAAAAATATACATATCTTTTGTTCCCTTTAAGTGGCGGAGCCTTTTTAAATGAATTGAAACCTAGACGTGCTGAACCATTCAATCCATTTGAAAAGAAAATTGCCACCTCTTTTTTATTTTTATTAGGGAATACCAATTTTCAAGAGTCTCAAACATTTGTTTGGATATTTCATTGTCTTTGACCATGAAGTTTAATTATGTGGGGTAATTTTTTGGTCATTTTGAAAAATTTTTTAGTTACTAGTAACGCATTTTTATGAAAAATTAAGGAAATTATATTTAGTGTAAAAGAAAATTATCGAGCTGTGAGAACCTTTAGACCAATTCAAATTCAAAAAATAAAAGTGTTTTTGTTGAAAATTAAAAAAAAAAGATTTTTTAAAGAAGAAACATGGTGCTTTGTCTTTTTAGGTTTGCAAATGAGTTTGAAATGCGTCTTGCATATTGTATGTTGAAAATGGAAATGAAAAAGAAAACATGTTGAAAATGAAAGAAAAATCGAGAAAGCCTATTTGAAAAGCAAAGAAAATAGAAATTGGTAAATAAACAAGATGGGAATAGGTGAAAGAATATTAAAATCTTGTTGGAAATAAGTCAAAGATTTAATTTGATGGATGATGGGGAATAAGTAGAATTAAGAAAGAAAAATTTTGAAAAAAAAGGGTATTTTTAATGTTTGCACCTCTTGACATGCATTTACACTACTATTTTAAATATTGGTGCTTGCATCCATATTGAGGCATATGCATTATGAAAGTTTTTGCATTTGCATAAGCATGGACATTTTTTAAATATAATGTTTTAGTTGCAGGAAGCATTTTTATTACAAAAAAAACAATTGAATTTACAAAATTGCATTTATACCTTTGAGGCATCTATACCATGTATAAATATTGGTATTTACATTTGTAAGGGACTTTTGCATCATGAAAAGGAAATTTGCTAGTAAAAAAAATGTTATGATAGCATCTTTGTTAGGTATATTTGTGTCATGAAAAAGAAATTCACATTTGTATTATTTAAGGTCATCTACATGGAAAGAATATAAGCATCTACATCATGAAAAAGTCATTTGCATTTGCATTGAGTATTTGCAACATGAAAAAGTTTCGTGATGACATGGACTCTTGTAGTTACATAAAGACATTTGCATTCGCATCATTTGTTGAGAATAGGCATTTATGTCATTATTGTATTTGTCAATTTTGTAAATATTAAAGAAAAAAAAAAGAGAGAAGAAACATTTTATGTTGTGAAAAAGTAAAGAAGAAAGTTTTCGAGAAAAGAGTTTGAAAAAAAAAGCAAAAAAAGAAGGAAGTCTATCATGGAAAGAGGAGAGAAAATAGTTTGACAAGAGGCAAAAATGTTAAAAAAGTTTGAAAAATTGAAAAAAAATCTTCAAAAAGAGGAGTTCTCGAAAAACAAATGAAAAATATGAGATATGAAACAAGTTGATATTTAAGCTAGCTTAGCTAGCATTTATGAGATTTAAGCCAATTTTAGATGGTATCGATGAGATTTAGGCCCAATTTAGCTGCCACAAATGAGATTTTTCAAGCCCAATGTAGTTGGTCAGCATAGATATTAAGCCCAGTGAAGTTGACATTATTTAAAAAATGTTGTGATCAGTGTTCTTCAAAACTCTCTCAGGTGATAGTCAAGCTTTTTTAAAATCACTCAGTGGTGATATTTGAATATTCAAGTATGAATTTCATTAAAATCCTTCGATGGCGATATCCAAAGTCAATCGTTTGCATTTTCTCAGGGGTGATATCCAAGTTCTCTTTAGTGGTGATATTTTAAGTCATCTTATTTTTCAATGGCGATATCCAAATTTCAAGAAATCTTAAAAATTGAACATTTTACTTTTGTTTTAAGAAGCAAATTTTTAAAAAATATTTATAAGACATTAGGGCAAATATTAGAATGATTTGTAAGTCTTTCGGGTATAATCCCCAAAACCTTTAGGTAAAGATGAGAATGATTCGTAAGTCGAATAAATAGAATCTATCAGAATTTGTAAAACATCAAGGCTTAATCATAAGAAAGTTGTCAAAGGAAATGGAAAACAGATATGATATTAGTTAGAAGCTTTTTTAAAAAAGAAAATGTTGAGAATTTAAAGATTTTCTTGATAAAAAAATTTTAAAATCCTCTAAGAAATATTCATAAGACCTCTAAGCATAATCTCCACGTTATTATGTTATATTTTCAAAAGTTATGGAGCCTTTGATGGGAGTAATTTTTAGATTTATTTTCAAAAGTTGTGAAGCCTTTAATGAAATGAACTTTTAAATCTATTTTCAAAAGTTAAGGAACCTCTAAGAAGATGAGCTTTTAGATTTATTTTTAAAAGTTGTAGAGCCTATAATAAGATAAGTTTTTTAAGAATTCAAAAAGTAATCCAAAAAATCCAAAAAAATTTAAAAAATCCAAAAAATAAAAAATTCAAGAAAATAAAAAGAAACCTAAAGATAAAAAATTTTCAAAAAAAGAAATTAGAAAATAAAAAAATTTTTGAAACATCCTCGAATCATTGACTCTACACAAAATTATTGTTTATGTTTTTGCTTGATTCTTGATTCTCAATAATATGCAAAAAGAGATAGCTATAAATATTTAATTTTATTCAAGACAATTCAAGTTAGTTAGATTTTTATGCTTGATTTAAACTTTTAATTTACGCCAGTTTAAGCATTTTAATTAAATGAGTGTGTTTGTACTTGTTTTAACTTAATCGTTTTTAGCCATTTTGCATGTGCTGAAACCAATTCACTTTTGTGTTTGAAGGCTCAATGGAAGCCCAAGTCAATTTTAAGGTCCAAAGTCTAATTGAATGCCCAAACTCAATCTTTAAAACCCAATTTGATTTTATTAGTATTAATTAATTTAACAAATTAAAATATTAAACAAATAAATAAAAATAGGGTCTACCAACCTTCCCTCACTTTTTCGTTTTCAAAATTTGCCTTTCATTGTCTCCCTATTTATAGCTTACCAATTTTCCTTTCCCTTTTCCCTTCTAGCACCATACACATATTTGTCTAAGCTTCTAAATTAAAATGTAGCAAATATAACAACTGTTGCTACAATAATAGTCCAACAGTTTCAAATACTTTTCAAACCAAATTAAATTCTAATGCAGAAGCATGAAAAAGATCTTGGTCTTGGTTTTCTTAAAAAGGTCCTAGAAGCAAAAAATTAACGCAAAAAATAACACATGTTCAACACTTAGAGTTCCCAACTCTTTACATCTAGCAAAAACACTAAACTATTATAGCCCCTAGTCAATAGCTGAAACCTACCAACAATCTCTTTAACTTTACCATTCAGCCACCAACAACTCCTCCACAAAACCATTCATTCACCAACCTAATCGAAAATCCCTACTGTCTCCTCCAAAACCATTACTCCAACACCAACCAAAAAAAAATAAAAAAAAAAGAGGTATCACTTAAAAATCCAAAACCAAAAATCCAACCCAAGAATAAAAAAAAATCCATTTTACTTTTTCTTTATAAAATCACAAGAAAAGAACAAGCCACAATCCTAACCTAGTAAGGAACTTAATCAACCTATAAAAAAAACAAAAACAATAAATAAAGAGGTAATTTTGGTAGAACAGTGGAAGGCTCAAATTGTTTAGGCAAAGATTTGGTTGGCGAAAGAGGAAGGAAAAGAGAATAAAGGAAGAAAGGGAAAAAGAATAAAAGATGAAGGGAGAAAAAAAAAGAAAAAAAGGATAGTGCGTAGTGGCAATGTTGACGGTAAGCAGTTAAGAGGAGGAATGGGCTTCGATAGAAAAACGGAGGGTAGGCATGGCAAGAAAGGAAAAAAAAAAAGAATGAGAAAAAATGTAGGAAAAAAAGAAAAAAAAAAAAAAAGGAAAGGGGGGCTGGATTCAACATTTGGAAGATGGGAAAGAAGAATAAAAAAGATAGAAAGAAGGATAAGAAGAAGAAAAAAGAAAAGAAGGATAAGAAGAAGAAAAAAGAAAAGAAGGATAAGAAGAAGAAAGAAAGAAAAAGAAATAGGAAAGGGTGGGAAGAAAAGTCAAAAGGAGTTTGGATATTTTCTTAAAAAAAAAAAAGGATAGATTAGACCCATTTGACCTGCCCTATTTGACTAGTGGCTAAGTTGCTTGAACCCATTTTTTTAGAGCCTAGCATCTCTATCACTTGGACTTTAGTGAAATTCTTGATTTTGGGCTTTAGCATTAGAGTTCATTTGGTATAATCCTCTTCTTTTAAATTTTATTAGCCTATCCATTTATCTATTTCAGTTTTTTTCTATAAACATATATATATATGTCTATGCCAAATCATAATAAAATGCATGTTTAAGAATTAAAAATTTTGAATGCTTATGTTAATGTTATATCTTTATACAAATAATTTTTGCTAATGGAATAATAATAATGATAATAATAATAATAATAATAATAATAATAAATTATTATTATTATTAGGAAAGGGTGGGAAGAAAAGTCAAAAGGAGTTTGGATATTTTCTTAAAAAAAAAAAAGAATAGATTAAACCCATTTGACCTGACCTATTTGACTAGTGGCTAAGTTGCTTGAACCTATTTTTTTGGAGGCTAGCATCTCTATCACTTGGACTTTAGTGAAATTCTTGATTTTGGGCTTTAGCATTAGAGTTCATTTGGTATAATCCTCTTCTTTTAAATTTTATTAGCCTATCCATTTATCTATTTCAATTTTTTCTATAAACATATATATATATATATATATGTCTATGCCAAATCATAATAAAATGCATGTTTAAGAATTAAAAATTTTGAATGCTTATGTTAATGTTATATCTTTATACAAATAATTTTTGCTAATGGAATAATAATAATAATAATGATAATAATAATAATGATAATGATAATTTATTATTATTATTATTATTTGAGAAATAAAAAATAAGATAGTATTTCTAAGTAAAAAAATTATTTTGAAAATTTTACCTGGAGGAAATTTGTGTAATTATTTTAGTAAGAAATTTTTTTATTTAAAGAATTAGTATAATTTATATTATAATCATTCATATTAAAATTTTAATATTTTATAAAAAAATGACAGTTGACAGAATTGATTGGACATTTGGCATAACACAATTTTCATTTGGATTTTTGTTTATATACCTTAGAATACACTTGTATCATTAGCATTACTTTCTTTTACGTGACAGCCCTTGGATAAAAAACGAAGTGAATAAATAAATACACTGACTTAAAACAAGCAAAAGATACTTGAAAGCGATGGGTAGATTCTGGCTGTAGCTCCAAAAACAGTTAACATGACAGGCTCTTTCGCTGACATGACATTCCCACTACTACTTTGCCTTTATAAAATAAATAACTTTATTCTATAAAAAAAAAAAAAAGAAGTGAACTTTATAAGCATGAAATGCTAGATTTTTCCTTCTATGTGTATATATTGGCGAATGCAAATGGTTATTAAGGTTTTTATAGATATTTCAAAAATTAAAAAATAAGAAAATTTAAAAAAAAAATTTGTTTCGAACATTTAAAAAAACAAAAAAAAATTTTAACACCTCTATAAGTTTTATCTCAACATATTTTATTTAATTCCTTAATCACTTCACTCATTGTTATTATCCAATATGCAACACTCAGCCTATAACCAGCTCAAATCTAATACTCAACAACGATCCACAATAATAAGTGAACACCTTAAAAAAATCCTAAATCTATTATTATATGTATATAAAAAAAATAATGTATTGTCATAATTTATAGGTATGTGAACTTATAATAAGATACAATTTAAAAGTCACTATCAAAATTTTTTTTTTATTTAAGTGTGATTAGGCACCTAATTGAATCTGTCTCATTTTAAAAAGATGTCTCAAGCATGGTTCTGGTTGATAAACACTGAGACTTGGCATCCTTCTTTCTCTCTTTCTCGTTTGAATCATTTTCTTTTTCCATCATTCTACTTTGTACTCCAAGTCGAACTTTTCACTATTATCTATTATTGTTGGAGGCTCCCTTATTCCTTGCAAGTCTTTGCCTAATTTGACCCTAGGATACCAACCCATTTTTATGACCTTATGATTTTTGCTATAACTGACAAACATGGGAAACATAGTTTAGATCATTGGCTTACATAAGCAGAATTAACAAGCTTAAAAAACCTATAGAAACATTCCAACTCCTTTGAAGCTTTTACATATAAAGCATTCATAGGTTGGGTCACGATCAAATCTTTCTCCCTAAACACGATTACAATTTTAACTTCTACATTAAAGTTGGCATTCTGATGTAAAGAAGAAGGAACAACACCTGCCATATGGATCATAGTTTTTTTAGCAAGTAGTGATATGATGGGGAGATATCTATCACCTGAAACTTCACATTGAATGTGCATAACCCAATTTGCAAGGCGATCTCTATATCTTCCAAAGCCTCTTGTCTAGTCTCATCAAAGGCTTGGACAATCATATGGCTACTCTTCATGTAGGACATGTCAATGGGCAACCTTGCCAACATCGTCATAGGCATGACATTGATGGTAAAGCCATTATCAATTAGGAGTTTGCTATGGTATGGCTTTTACATTTGACAATAATATGCAAAGCCTTGCTACTTCTCTTTCCTTTTAGGGAAATCTTGTCGTCACTAAGGGCTATGTAATAAAGCACCACCAAACTCCCAGCTAAATGGTTTATACAATGTGCGCCATATAAACTTGATTTAACACTTATAGCAAGACATTACGATGAGATTCAAAGTTCAACAATAGTGACAATAATGAGATTTGGCTAGTATTTGATTCAACTGCTGTATAATAGAATATTCATTGTGCTTCACTAGATTAAAAAATTCACTCACTTCCTTCTCCATTACTAGCTTCTGATATCTTTTCTTAAGAACTACTATAGGATCATTGTACTCTTTATGTTCTCTAACTTTGTCTCTTTCTTTTCTTGCTTTTTTTAGCACTTTTGGAGTGTAAAATCTTTCACTTCGAGTTATGTCATCCACACAAGTTATATCAACAATTGTAGATGCTTAATTTTGTCTAGATTGATTGAAATGGATCTTGAATTGCATTCATGATTTTGATTTGTCCAATTTAAACTTATTTGGATATTTTGATCATGTTTTTGGTTCAATTGTTATGATATATAATATTTTATTAATTAATTATGAAAAAAAAGTCAAAAAATAAAAGAAGAATTTGCTATGGAAATGAGAATCGGTAAGAGCTAAAGTCTAATCTTTAATTGTCTACCATACCCTTTTTTCATGGCCAGCCACCTAATCAATTCAAAATGGAGATTACAATACTTGAAATTAAGGGATTTGGTCTCGATTTTAATTTAATAAATTGGTGTTAAGAGACCTAAAGGAAAAGAGGCCAACTTTTTTTTAGAAGGCCAATTTTTGAAAGGAATTTGGGGGGCAACAATTGGTCTTAGTTGAGATCCATCATCGTCACCACCACCTCAAATAACTAAAACCAATAACTCATTGTCAACAATGAAAACCAAAAAAAACAAAAAAAAAAACCTTTTCAAAACCCACTACTCACCATCATTTGAACCTAATCTTGATACCCTTGACCAATTAAAGTCTAAAACCACTAACTAGCCTTCACCACTATACAAGCCACCATCAATTGCCACCCTTACCTTTGCCTGTAACCACCATTATAAGCCTGGCTTACCATCCTACCTCTAACTTGGACCATAAAAGTCACAAGTAACAAAAACACAAACCAACAAAAAAAAATCCACTAATGGGGAGAAACAACGCTGAATATAAAAAAATAAAAAATATATTAAAAAAATAAAGGAGAGTCCCTAAAGATTTTAATTTTGGGGTATTTTTATTTTTGGAGAGATTAGAGATATCGACTTAGGGAAAAATATATTAAGAGGTGGTGGTGATTGAAGCAATGGTGGAGGCTATTTTTGGGTTTAAAGCCATGACCTTTTAGTTAAGATCTAGTCTACTTAAGGCATTTTTAGTAAAACCTAAGCATAAATCTAAGATGAAAAGGTCGAGACGATCATTTTGGTGAAATTTAGGTTCAAACTAGCATTGTTGATTGGTGGATGATAGCAAGCATGACATTGGTGACTACTGTCGATCAATTTTTAGGTTTTATTTTTGGTCAGATGAGTTAGAGAGAGATAGTTATGATGAAGGTGAGATAGAGAAAGAATGAAAGAGAAAATGAAATGAAATGAAAAAAATTTGGCTTTTGTGCATGAAAAAAAAAAGAGTCAAGATCCTTATGTAAACCAGAATCTAACCTGAGATCCATGCGTCTAACCCAAGGCTAGTGAGCTGCCTACGCCAAGCTAAGTTGTTTGAGTTGTTCCATCTCACAAGCTGTTCAGCCAAGCCACAGACCAAGTTAAGCCATCGTTGATCATGTTGACCAAGGGTAATTTTGTATTTTTTCATATTTTTTATTTTTACATTTTTACTTATTTTTTAATATATTTTTATTCCTATTTTTCTAATTTTTTATTTTATTTTTGTGCGAAGCTTTATATAATTTTAGAAATATTTTTAAACTTGTGTGGAAAATAACATGTTTATTTTAAAATTTATTTAAAATAAATGTGGAAAATATTTAGGAAAATGTTGAAATATCAATTTTTCTTAAATTCTTTAGAAAATAAAAATAATAAAATAAGAAACAAAAATAAAAATATTTAAAAAAAAAACTAAGAAAAAAGTTGAAATATCAATTTTTTCTTAGAATAAAATTTTAAAAATATTTAGGAAAAAGTTGAAGTATAAATTTTTCCTAAATACTTTAAGAATAAAATAAACAAAATCAATTAAATAAAAAGTTGAAATATCAAATTTTCTTTTAAATAAATATTTTTAAAAAATATTTGAAAAAGTTAAAATATCAATTTTTCCTAAAAAATAAATAAAATAATAAAATTTTTGTCTTGAATTTCCCAATTATGGAATTAAAATAAAATCAAAATTTGTGATTTCAATGATAATTCCTAAAAGAGGTGTTTTTTCAAAATTTTACCAAGAGTGCCAGTACGATTTCTTGGAAATCTCTTCAATAAAATATAATAAAATAATAAAACAATAAAATAATATAAAAAATATAAAATACTTAATAATAACTTAATCACGAATGGTGATTTTATTGAAACTCTTAGGTGAGGAATTTTTCCAAGATTTTACTAAAATTGTTAAAACTATTTTGGGAATTCGACTAGTAAGATTTTTTGTTTACCTAAATAATCATAAATAATTAATAAACGTTCCAAAGTAAATTAAAATTCTTATCAATTATGAAATTCAAAAAAAGTCGTAAAGGTAATTTTCTCAAAATTTTTATATAAGAAATTCCTATTAGTCATACCAAAAGTGTTGTTACAATTTTAGAAATACTTTGATAATAGAATCATAATTTAATTTGCTTAGAAAATATTAAATAAATCCAATGATGGACCCTTTTCAAGAAAACGAATGGATTGTTTGAATACTTTTGTACCGAGAAGATTTTTTAAGTTATACCGAAAGTGTCAGGAATAAATCAAAAAATTTCAAATATTCAAAAAATAAAAAATGATAAAATATTAAGTAAAAGACCATTTGAGTAAGACCATCTTAAACCCTGTAAAATCAATTAGTATTGTTTTGGGACAGGCGTAATGAGGGTGTTACAACATTCCCTATGCATAATCATACTATTGAATCCAATCTCAATTTCTCAAACTAAAAGATAAGATTGGTGGTCAATCATACCTCAATAAAAAAAAAAAAGATTAGTGGTGACTCTTGATTTTTTCATCTAGCGATTGAGTCTACAGACTGACATATTTTGACAACAACATCTATTTGGACATGGTCTTTTTTTGCCCTAAGCTATGACATTGTAGCCATATCTCTAAGGTATATCTTTCTTGTCCTCGTATAGGAAGGGGCTAGGGACTTTGAAAGTCACTGGCTTACGAACAAGCTTGTCAATGATCGATTTTGACTTCTCACTATAGTAGATTGTCATAGGTTTTCATACTAACTTTGATGGTGTGTTGATGACGGACACTTTAGCATTCCTCGAAATTTCTCTTTTTTCATAGAACTTAATTTGGTAAGAATCTATCAACTTCTGCACCTCTTAGCAAAAATATTCACATGTTTCAATAGAGTGTCCAAAAGCCCCCATTATGCTATTTACATCTCTAATTTGGTACACATCTTTTACAGTAAGTACATGGGTCCACTAAGTGTGTCATGTCAGCCTTATGCATGGCATCAAAAAATTGGCTAAAAGGAGTTCTAATCTCTTTTACCTTCTTCATTACAAGATGCTCTTAGCTTTTATTCAAAGCATTCATGGTATGAATGGGCCATTGATTGCCACTAACATTTGGTGCTATCTTTCCATTAGTGTCAAAATTTATTAACCCAACTTTGATTAAACCTTACATCTTATGTTTAAGGGCAGTAAATTTTTGGTGGAATGATTGGTATTCCTAAAGTGATAGTCACAATGAGCAATGGAATCAAACCACTTGGGATAAGAGGGCTTGAACGGTTATAGATGTACAAAAGCAAGTAAATGGTTCTTTACAAGTTCTTAGGATAACTAAGTATAGGATTTGAGGATGATTCCCAAGGTAGGCTTTTTTTTGTTATTCCATGGTCCTTGTGAACCACTTGTTAGGTGAGCCGAGTGTGATAGGTATTATAACAGGTGAGGTGTTATGACTATACATCTTAGTTGGTGGTCTATAGATTGGTTGGTAGGTGCGTTGGCAGGATGGTTATGGAACAAGTTGGTATGGGATGGATATGGCATTATAGACAGCTAGGTAAGAAGTACGATAAACTAGTTAAGGATATAGGGGTAATTTTTAAACTATTTCCTTTCAAAACTCATAACTTGAGCCTCACTTTCTTTCTTTTTAGGCATCATTTTATTGTTGACAGTTTCTCTTCTTTCAAGTTTACCATTTTAATGGCATTTTTGATAATTTCACCTGAGATCAACATGTGAGCAAAATTTATTCTCACGTAAGTCCTTTAAAAGCATCTTTTACTAATCATATCATCTTCTCATAATATGGTGCCTTTAAAGTACTTATAAATAACACCATGATTTCTTTTTCAGTTAAAAGTGGTTGGGCTTGAGCAATCACATCCTTCAAACTCAGGCCATACTCCTTAAACAACTTTGTTGCCTTTTTTTCTATATTCTACAAAAAAAGATGATTAGGAGCCAAGTCTAGAATATGACAATATTAATTGATGAATGCTCGAGCATGCTTTTTTTTTAAATGAATATGGGTTTTATCCAACTAGACATATCACCTTGCAGCAAAACTAGTGAGGCTATCTTAGAATATATGTATTAACAACTTTTCATTGCTAATGTATGTAACCATTTTCCAATAGTACATAGTGACATGTGCTATCGGACACTTCATACCATCATATTTCTCAATCTTTGGAATCATAACATTTGGGACCAAATAAAGCCCGCAACATCTATAGAGTCATAAAAGTTTATTCTCTTCATGATATGTAACCTCTCTTCAAGCCTATTCATCTTTTGATAAGATTTTGAGTCCTTTAAAGACTTGATTACCTTCAATTTCATTTTTTCCTTCTCCTTTGGATTGTCTAAATTAGGGACTTAAACTAGCTTTGTTGCGTTTTTCCTAAAAATAAGGTTGACAAAACTCTAAAAATGCCCTTGAGTTGATGCAGAAGGCATTCCAAAATAGGTATATCTAGTCAAGAATGTGAATTATTGTGGAAGAATCCCCTAAGTGGATTAAGCTTGATATGGGCCATACCTGAAATGGTGCAAAGGGTTAACCACATTTTGTGATAGATGGTATTATGTGTTGGCATCATCTTTCACAACTTTCCACTTGTTCAGCTTATTTAAAACTTTTAGAATTTTATTCAACTCTACCTTGAGCTCTTTTTGGGCCTTTTCTATTTTTTCAAAATAGTTTGCATTTTCTTGCTTCATTTCTCCTGCTTGGTGATTGCACTAAAATGTTAGCATTTTTTTACTCATTTTTAGTGTAATTTCTCTTGTATTTTGGCTTGATACTTGAGAATTGTGGCAAAAATACTCCTTAATGCATATTTGTCTCATGTGTAGATAAAAATATATAAAATGAAGAATTTTGAACAATTTGGACTCAATTTAGAGGATTTATGATGATAAAAGCTAGCAAAGGTCACAACTAGTGTAATTGTGCTTCATTACCTATTAAGTGAATTCTTCTTACCCTTTGCTTCGATGATTTCATGAGCTCAAATGAACTTCATGGAATCTTATATTAAGTCCCAATTCTCATAATTTTCATTTGGATATATCTTCCTTGGCTCAATTTTCTGTTAGTACCTTTTTAGTATCTATATACATACTTGAAAGGTAATGTATACATTATGGGATTGGAAGTGAATTTTTAGTTGATTGATTTCCAAAAAAATCCAACTATTATAATGTCAAATTGGTTCTTTTTATGGCTTGAATTTGTGGCAAAAAAATTGAAGAGGAAGTGTGCATTTAGCACCAAAAGATAAGGAAGAAAATCCAAGTTTGCACGTTGGAAGCAAGGTTCATGTGATCACATGCTTTAATGCCACTTTTGGCAATTCAAAGAAAGCCATTAGGAGTTGCTAAGTAGGCTAAATTAAAGCTTTTTATTGGTAATTATTTTGACTTCTTAGTGCATAATGGCTCATGAGAAAAGGGCTTGAAAACAATGAAAAGTTTAAGAAGACAAACAAGTATGCATAAGCCATGAAGGAATGGAGGAATAACGATTTAGAAGACTGTCCATATCTAGATATTTTTGTAAGATATTTTAAGGTTGAGGCATCTTCAATTTGTCTATAAATAGGGGAAAGTGGCCAGCCAAAAAGGAGTTATTAGATAGAATTTTAGATTTTAGTTTTAAATTTATGCAATTACTTTTCTCTGCACTTTCATTTTCTTGTTCTTCAAAATAAGGCTTTTTTTTTTTTTATTTTGCATGCAAATTTACTTTTTTTTCATCTATTTTCAATGTACTTTTAGATTTTATTAATGAAAAGTTTCTCATGTTTTTGCATTCAATTTCAATTGAAATTATGTGTTCTTCAAATCTATTTTGAAATTTATGATTTTGACCTCTTCGTGGTTTTTGGATCAGTTCTTGATGAATTCTTGCTTGTTTTGAGCAAAACTTTTTTCTTAGATTTCTAACTCATAGATCTTTAATTCTAGAAAAATTACCTCCAATTCCATCCACACAAGTACAAAAAATTATCCAAAATCATGCCTAAACTTAGTTGATAGATTAGTTCTTTGCATGAGTGATAGCACAGCAAGGATCTACTCTCCTTCTTGGTGTTTGTTGTTTTTTTTTCACTTCACACTTTTAGATTTATAGATTTACTTGTTAGTTTTCAATTGATTGCATTTATTTTCATGAATTTGCTTGCTATTTGGAAAATTTTTGTTGAACATGCTTTGTTTTTCCAAATTTGTGTACTATTTAAATTTCTAGTTCAATAAGTGTCGTAACGTATTAGTCCAGGACTTAATCGCTAGACGTAAGAATTTAAAATTGTGAAAAACACGAGAAGTTGCCACTAATCATTTTTAAGGTGTGATTGGTCACTAAAAAATTTTATCTTTTTAATAAAACAATAAAATGAGTTTAAAGCTTTATTAAAAAGAAGGTTTTGGTCTACGAATATAAGATTGGGTTCAGAAGTTAATTACATGTTAGGAAGGATTAGCACCCCCACAACGCCCATAAAATTGGTATCAATGAATTATGCACTATTTGTAATTTTGAATAAAAATGGTTTTCTATATGAAATTTAATTAATTCCCTTAAGAGAAAAAACTAGTTAAATAAATCTTTATTTAAGAATGTTATGTAAATCTTCAAATCAAAACAATACCTCTAAAGTCCTTGACAAAAAGGTAGAATTTGAAGATATCTTTTCATTTAAGATTTACCATAACATTCCTTCTAAAAATAATAAAATAACATTTTTTGTAAATAATAATTATTAATGACTTTCCAACATCTAGGTAGAGTACCAATCAATTATGTTTCATAAAATGTTATTTCAACTTTATTTATCCAAAATAAAAAATTTTAAGAAAAAAAAACATTTTGTGTAGTGAAAACGAAATATAATAATATAATTAATATTAAACAACCATAACTAGAGCAAACATATATATGCATTATAAATGAAGACATTAATTTAAAAACGAAACATATGCAAAATAATGATCAATTGTGAATTTAAGAATTGGGTTTTCAAATATAAAAAAGCCACCTGGACTCTTCAACATTTACTCAAAGATTGGGTGTGAATTTTTATATTTAAAAATCTCGCCCGATTATTTTTTTATTTTACACTTGTTAATTTAACAAATTTACTTTGAGTTACGAAAATGTATGAAAGTTCTTAATAAAATAAAATTTTCTAAATACCCAACATCTATGTGGCATTCATGAGCAGATTATTTTATAAAAGGTTTTCATGCAAATCCTATAAAATTCTAAAACAGTTTAGGGTTTTAGTAACTTTATGAACTTCCTTAAAAATCTCCGACATCTAAGTAGACTTTCAGAGCAAGCTCGTTTTTATAGTTGTTCTAAAAATAATTAAAATTTTATAACTGATTAAATTTTTAACACATAAAATTATTATTATTGTTATTAGTAAAAGACATCTTCGAATTGCAAATAACAATTAAAATACATATAATATATTCCAAAAACATAAGCATATCAATTTAGAGGTTAACACATGCACAAAGGGATTAGACATTCAAAACCTAACATCATCCAATTAAAATAATTATGAAAAATGATGCTTAAATATTTTTATACCTTAATTAAATTGTTATTATTCCATTATCTACCTTAGCATTATTATTACTACTATTATTACCTTTATTTTAGAACATGCAATAGACATCATACCCAGGAAAACTATGCAATGCATATGAAACTTTCTTTACACCAAGAATGATAAGCAAATAATGGTGGGACTGTATAATACATTGGATGTTTTCCTAATATCTGTGAATGATTCATGGACTAATTGACTAGATAAGAGCATGCAAGGAAGCCAAGCAAACAAATATACTAATGGAACAACTTGCAGTTTACGTGAGGTTTGCCCCACAAATGGTCTATTTTTCAGTTTTCCCCATCCTTTATATAATCTCTAACAAGAACAAGCTAAAATAAACTCCATGCAAGAGAAAGAAACCAAAAAAAATAGAAAAGATTGATCCTTTAAGGCTTTTGCAAGAACCTTCACATAAAAACAACAAGTTAAAGAAGAGAAAACACTTGAACTTTAAATCTTTCTTCCCTTACAGACCACTTATCAATCCCTGTTTTGGAAACCATTTTCTTTTTTTTTTTTTTGAAAAAAAAAACTTCTTTCCATGTCAAAAGGTAAGGAACTATAAGCTTGAAAAATGATGTTTTAGAAAGCTTAAATGGATCATAACTGAAAGCCAGCAGTTACAAGCTTTCAGCTCTCATGACTTCCCCCTTTTTATCCTTTAAGGACCAGCACCATGGTTCCCAAAAGCTTTCGGCTATAAACTTTCTAGTCCTACCAATAAACCCAAGCCACATGTAAGGAAAATAAACAAAAAAGATGGTCGGAACCTCTATGGCAGTAAAAGGAGAAACTTTCAAGATCTATGTGGAAAAGCAACCAAATCGTGACTGCTCATAAAAAGCCAAGCAACACGGTTTGATTATTCCCAGCTACTTTCTAGGTCTTTTATTTATTTTTAGCTTATGCTAACTAAAAACTAGTCATGAAAGATAGAAAGCAAGGACTTTAAAGTAGAGAAAAAATGGTGGAAGACTCTATGGAGTGTGCTCAAATGTTGTTGCCACTTCAAAAAGCAGAAGCTGTTCAACGATGCCAGTGAATGTAGAAGAATATGAAGCTCTTTCAACCATTTGTAAAAACATAAAACATATAAAGCTCCCCACTTTCATCAACGTACACACCAAAATCAAAGCACGCAAGGGACAACCATGAACACTTTACAAAAAATATAATGACAGATGTGGAATGGTGTAGCAACTAATGACAGTAAATAGCACCTTTATGTGAGCATGCTTATAAATTGTCTTACCTCTTCTTTCTTAATGTTTCTAGAAGTTGTTTTCTCTCCTTTTGTCTTGTGAAAAGCCATCACTTTTGCAAAACTTTTTCTTTTAAAAATCCTTCATTTCTTCCTAGCTTTTCTCCCTTCTTTTTCTTTTGTGTTTAGTTTACTCTTTTTTTTTTTACCAAAAGCTTTTCTCCTTCTCTCTTTACTGTTTGACCAGCCTCTTCTTTTTAACTTTCAGCACCTTCCTCATTTGGCAAACCCTCTTTAAAAAAAAAGAAAAATCTTAATCTTGATGAATAAAGACTTTTGGATGAAATCCCATTCAAGGGATAAAGTTTCTCTTTTTCTTCTTTTCAAGGAGCCACATTTGGCCATTGGATCAAAAGTCAATAAAAGATCCAATGGCCTACATTAATCATTATAAAAGTCAAATTTTTATGCCCTCTAACCCATGAAAAATACCATTTTGCCCATAGTACAAATTTTCAATATTTAGGCCATTTTCTTAGAAATCAATGTTCCCATGCTCATTTTGCAAGATTTTAAAACACAAAAAATCATGAAATAGTAAGAAATTAAGATCTGAAAAGTTTTGTGAAAATTCAAGTTGAGAAAATCCAAATTATGAAAATACCCCAATAAGGGTATTTTGATAATTTCATATTTTTCGGGGTACTGAGGTGATTTCAAATGCACCAAAAATTATGAAATATTATAAAATTAATATCTAAAAAGTTTTATGAAATTTTGAGTTTGGGAACGCCAAATTACGAAAACACCCTTATAATAGTATTTTAGTAATTTCACACTTTTCAAGCTACTACTGTGATTTCAAATGCACCAAAAATCATGAAATATTATAAAATTAAGATCTAAAAAGTTTTATGAAAATATAAACTCAAGAAGGTCAAATTACAAAAATATCACCATAAGGATGTTTTGGTAATTTTGCCCTTCTCGGGGTACAATTAAAGTTTTAATGTCTCAAAAAATCCTAGATTTAATTTTAAGCCACATTAATTTCAAATAGGTTTTGAATTTTCAAAATTGACTCGGGTTCCATCCATTTTGACTAAGTTTTGTGTAATTTTAACAATGTTTGACAAGATTTGACCCTAGTTGACTTTGGATTTCTGAATGGGCGAATTTGTGAGCTCTTTATGGGTCTCAAATGGTTCTCATAAATGGTCTCAGCCCATGTTCACAAATAAGCCCTAGGTTAATCATGTTGAAAAATATTTCGGACAAAATTTGATGTCTACAATGAGCTAAATTTTCTTTTATGTAATGTGATTTTTTTGCTGAATTTTTTGGTAAACTTGTTAATGAATGTTGCTTTAGCTCAGTTCTAATTCAATCTTTCTAGAAAATTCCAAGTCTAAATTTTTTTTGCTAACTTTTTAATTTCCTCTGTTTAACTTAGTTTTTAGTTTCCTTTTATTTTTCTTTGTTAATTCTTGCAAATTTTGTTTAGTTCTTGTTCTTTAATTCAAATTCTCATATTCCCATATAGTTCTCTTAATGTTCTTGCAAATTTTAGTTTAGGTTCATTCAAGTTTGTACAAGTTAGCTTTAGAATTCTAAAGTTATCATTCAATTTCAGCTTGTTATTGAGTTTTAGTTTCAATTTTCTTTATAAATCGCTGCATTTTTTTTTTTCAATTTTCATTGTTCTATTTCAGCTCTTATATTTTCTTTTAATGATCTTCTAATTTCTAGTTCATGACTTGCAAATTTTACATGAGGTAAATCTAGAATTCCATTATGAAGTTACGATTTTCTTTTCAATCTTTACGCGTCACTTTTAGTTGGTGTTTGCTTATGGTAATTTTCTTTCTTTCTTTTTAATGCTCATTTTAAATATGATTTTACTTAGATTGAGCTACTGTATTTCACTATTGCATTTTGTTTGGTTTATTTCTTTTGTATATTTCTTAGATGGAATTCGAGTAGTTAGTTATAATTAGTTATAGTTAGTTAATTTGGTTAATTTGCTTTAATTATTGTTTTTGTTTCAATTTTTACTTGTTATTTTTCATTCTTAGGTTAGAGTTATATCTTAATTCATATTTAGTTCATAGAATCCATTTTACCTATTGTCTTTTGTATATTTTCTCATTTTATTTTGTTTATATATTTTATGCTTTGTTCACTTTTATTTTCATAGTTAGTTTGATTTCATGTTTATTTTGTGATAAAGCCAACTTTAGAGAGGTGTGGGGATAAAAACTATTTAGCTTAGGAATTTCTTTACCTAATCCTTGTGGGATGGACATCTTGACCTTTTAGTCACTATTATTACTTGTACAACTTATGTGCTTACAGTATTTACTCCAATCACTTAGGCTCTCGTATTGTATTGATGGTAAGTTGGCTGGGCAAGATTCTTCGACTGTTGAGCTATACTTGAACCTTATGTACCATAATTTTCAAGTTAAATAGATTAGTCATGCACTAATGTGATTAAAACTAACTATAAATGGATGCAATGAATTGGAAAAAATATTTGCCCCTTTAAAAATTTTCAATAGAAAAGAAACGAGCTTTCATTTATTCCTTAGAAGTTCATTTTACAAAAAATCTGTTATTCTAAATGTCGTAATGTATAGATTTGTAAACCTATTGCTAGACATAGATTTAGAAGTCGCCACCAATCTTTTTTGTATAGGTACAATTGGTCACTTAACTAAATCTATCCCATTTTAAAGAAAGTTCCAAGCTTGACTGGGTATCTTTAAAAGATAGATTTTAGTTCATGAAACCAAAACTAGGTCCAGGAGTACGGTTACATGCGAAAAAGGTTATAGCACCCTCACAATGATCATCTAAAAGATGGTACCAGTTTGATCTCCTGCTATCCATAACTGTAAAAATCTTACCAAATACTTAATTATTACAAATTATCTTAAAATTACTTCAATATGTTGGTAATAATTTTAGGACATTGCTTCACCTCAAGAATATTCAAGGACACTATATGTCACACTTTAAAGAAGCTCCACTATCATATTCCTTTAATTTTTGTGAAAAAAAAACTTTAATTTGTGATAATCAAATGAGATTTATAATTTGTATTGAAAATTTCTATCTAAATTCTCTAATATATTAGTAAAATTTCGAAGCCATTTCTCACCTAAGAATTTTCATAGAGATTGCTATTTATAACACTCTTAGTAATTTCATCATCAGAGATTCAAAATCTAATTTCTATAAAAACATTTCATTTTCAGAAATATCTTCTAATATGTTAGTAAGATTTTTTGCTAAAGATTATCCTCCAATATATGGTTCTCCAATCTATTGTAAACTTTACTTTTCTAAAATCACAAGCCCTATAATATGTTGGTAAGACTTTTTGAAAACTTTTTTTTAAATAAAATATTATTAATCAAAATATGTATAAAAATTGAATAAAATAAGAAAATAAATAGAATAAACAACCAAACAATTAAATAAACAAACATATAAATAACTAAAAAAGACAAAGAACCCTTCCATATTATAAATGTCTTTTTTCATATGCATTTATAGCATTGGCACAATTAGCAATTGTCATATCCATCGAAAATGTAAAAGGCTTAATGCAAGCCTTTTAAGCAAAGCAAATAGTACTTGTTAAGAAGAAAACTTCACATCAAAATTTCAAAAAATCACATTAAAAAAAATTTAGACATTCACATCCAAAGTTTCAAAAATTCTCCTTAAAAAAACATTAATATTTCACAACCAAAATTTCAAAGATTCTTATTTAAAAAATTTCAGGGTTTCACATCCAAAATTTCAAAAATTCATATTCAAAATATTTTGGGGTTTTGTATCCAAAATTTCAAAGATTCTTATTTGAAAAACTTCTTTAAACAAAGGCTCTATAACTTTAAAAGTTTGAAAAGTTTTCCTTGTCAAGAAAGTCTCACCATGAAAGATCTTTCTCATTCAAAGATTCAAAAAACTAAACATTTTCTCCCAACAAACTCAAAATCTTGTATGCAATAAATGCTATGATATAATGCAAATGACTTCTAAATGATGCAAATGATACAAATGCATGTCCTAAACAACAATGCAAATGCCATACCATGATTCATATATTCACTACATGATGCAAATTTATGCCCCAACCATTATGCAAATGCAATGTTCAAAAATGATTTAGATACTCACCAAATAACACAGATGCATGGTCAAAACAAACAATGATACAAATGCAATATTTGAAGTAATCATTTAAATATTCACCAAAGAATGCAGATGCATAGTCCAATCAATTATGCAACTTAGAAATTCCCTAAATGATGCACATACATATCCATACAATTATGCAAATGCAATTATCAAAACAAGGACTTGTACATTTACCAAATAGTGAAAAAAACAATTATAAAAACAAAGCATTTTTGTTACCCCAAAAAAGTTACACTTGTCATATTGATATGAAAATCATTTTTCTTTCATCCATCAAAATTCATGTATACAACACTTCAAATTTAAAAATTTTCAAAAACTCACAAAAGAAAAGCAACCAATTACCCTAAAAATTACCCTTTACATCACTCTTCCAACACTAAAATGTATCAACATGTGACATTTAGATCTCTTAAAAAATAGTGACTACTTCCCATAATGACTTAAGTGAATCTTGGTCTTTCCAAATAGATGAAAGGGATTAGCATATCAGGATTTCAGCTATTAAGAAAGACTTTGTCAATGAATGAGAAAAAGAAAATTAATATTTCTTCATCTAGGCTCACAAATGAAAGTTTAAATTTGAGAAATGATTCTTTTTAAAACATAATTCATTTTAGCACTCCCTTAGGTTCTTGATATGGGGCATTTTAACAAATGTTAAAACTAATTATGATAGGCTAAAAATTTTTAAGAAAGAAAAAAATGCTCAAATTTTAAAATAAATCTTCATATTGAAGTTTATCTTCTTAAATTTCTTAAAGGTCTTCATTGTTCATAGGTTCCTTCAAAATCACTTTCTCTAATAAACTTGCTTGAGTTACTTTCAAACTTGCTCTAGATTGCCCTTTCGGGTTTTTACCATAGAGCTTTATTCAATCTTCTTCTTTTTTTTTCTTTTTGACTATTTCATCATGCATTTAAAAATTCAAAATTCATCCAAAATCCAAAAATGATCGTGATTTCTTTAAAAAAAGCTCTTTAAAGGATGTAACATGGGTTGGGGTTTAGGCTTATGAAAGAAAGGATAAATAAGCCTAAAAATATGTTTAAAAGTAATCAAGCCAAGGATCATTTATCTTCTCAACGACATTTGTCTTTCCACTTCTCATAACATGCATTTTCTTCTTTTCATTTCTTTTATTTTTTTATTTTTCTCTTTTTTTTTTCATGTTTCCACATCTTAACAAATTACCCAAAATTTTGAAGCTTTCCTTTTGATTGTTGGCATTCCTTTCCTGTCCTTAACTTTAGATTTAATACTTTCTCAAATAATCCCCTTTCATACTTGCCCCCCAGTGTGCAAGGTGATCCTTGGTTGGGATTTCTTAAAAAAGAATTCAATAGGGTCAAAAGGGGTAGCTAATGGATATTTTCTTTTTGTGAAAGGAATATGAAAGATGATCATTTATCATATCAAATACAGATTCCTCTATTAAGAAACAATTCTCAAGAGTATATATATATATATATATATATATATTATTTTAAAATTCTTTGAATATCTCATATGCATGATGTTACAATCAATCCTTTTTTCATTTTTCTTTTGCTCTCTTTTTTTTTTTTTTTGTGCAACTAAAGCTCAAAGAATGATATTACTACATCAAATGAAGTCCCAGTGTAATAATTTTCATTTTCACAACCCATACCAAGAGATGAAATCAATACCATCAAGAAGAAATGATATTGGAAAAATTGTATAATTTAGGCTTTTTGGTAAATTTATCCCAAGAAGAAGGTAAAGGAAAATTTTAGGGCAATGAGAGAAAGAGAAAAGGAATGTTGCATAAATCAAGATGTTAAACAAGGATATTTAGGAGATGTGGCCTTTTTGGTAATTCTGCCCTAGGGAAAAAATTGGAGAAGGTTAACCTTTTTGAAGAAACATGGGTAGCATTGTATTTGGAATAGTTCGACACTTATTAAATTACCAAAATCTAGAATATTTAAGAGAGAGCCTCATGTATTGGCTTATAAAGAATTTTTCAAACAAAAATTTTCAAACTTTATTGCTCATAGCCTTAATAAAGATCATTGACTTGAAAATCCTTCTTTGTTAAGTGAAAATTAGAATCATTGGACTTGAAAAGTCAGGCTTTGAGTGAGGTGGCATTCAATTGAATTGGTGTATGATATGGTAAGTGAAACAACTATGTATGTTCTCACCAATTCTTTTAAGATTGTTTTCGCAAAATTTTTTCTTTACAACAAACATTTTTCAATCATAGAAAGAAATCGTGTGGGTTTTTATTATCAAACAATTCAAATGAATAAGAAAAAATACATACAAATACCTGTATGCAAATCATAATGAAAAACAAGAATTGATATTTATGTACCAAATATTGCCCAAACAAATGAAATAATGAACATAAAAAAATGTATATATAAATACATGTATGCCATACATAGTAACAATAAGAATTCATATTCAAAACTATGTAAAAAATTGAAATGGAAAAGATTTTTTTGAACAAATAAAATAATGTACATACAAAGATGTTTACATGGGTTTATATGCAAATACATGTATATAATAAATAAATGAAAGCAAAATTTCATATCCAAACCTATGTACAAAATTGAAAAGGCAAAGATTTTCCTAAACAAATGAAATAACACATATACAAAGATTTTTACATGGATGCATGTGTGCACTACATAGTAAAAACAAAAATTCATATTCATAACTATGTAAAAAAAACTAAAAAAAAAATTATTCTTTACTTTACAACTAAGCATTCACATCTTTTAATATATGAAAAAGTGAAATGGAATAATTCATGAATGAATACATGTATGCATGAATACAATAAGAAGGATTTAATGATGTGAATGCATGTATATATAATAAAAGAAAAGGGTTAGTAAACATGATATATACAAAGAACAACATAAAGGGTTAGTATGCAAATAATATATAAAAAGAACAATATATAAATTTACAAGCAAAATAAATATCCTATTATATGTCCTATTTAGGATTTTCTAGCACAAGGGAAGGGATGGCTCTCACTTAGGTTCGGACCCTTAGGGTTTATTTGCATGCTAGGTTCAAAGGTTTGATAGTCTAAAGGTTTCCAAATTGTTCCTTACATCATTGTCTATTATAGACTAGTAAGGCACCCTAATCTTCACTCATTATAAGCTACAAGCGAAAATGATTTAATTTGAATAGGAGTTTTTCACTAGCTATACGGAGACATGAAATCTCACGAAAGCGTAGGTATTTTACTCCCTTTTAAAAGATAGAACTCAAGTGTAAAGCTCATGTTATGCATGTGCACATGAATGACAGATATGTAAAATGAATGAATAAATAGATAAACTACAACCAAGAAAAAAATCTTAAATTTATTAGGTTAGACTTGGATAACAAGAAATCATTCACTAGCTTGACTATCGATGTTCCCAAAGGAGTCACCAAACTGTCATAATGTATAGATCCATTGTAGACACCCATATGTGTCTAAGCCTAATTAGGCCCATTGGCATCCAGGCCCAATTAGGCCCATTGATGTCTAAGCCCAATTAGGCCCATTGATGTCTAGGCCCAATTAGACCCATTTGATGTTCGGGCCTAATTAGGCCCATTTGTGTCCGAGCCTAATTGGGCCAACTCTGTTTATTAATGTCACTATTATTTGATTATTATTATTATTATTATTATTATTATTATACTTTTATTTTTATTTTTATTTTTATTTTTATTTTTCTTTCTTTGGTATTTCTGTGTATATATTTATATTCTTATTATATTATTATTATGTTGTTATTATTATTATTATTATTATTATTATTATTATTATTATTATTATTTTATTTCCATTTTTTTCTTTCTTTTTCTTTTGTTCCTTTTTTTGTTTTCTATTCTAATTTGTACGTGGATGAAAAAACAAGAAATCAAAATTGGAATCCTTGGTCAAAGTTTTAATTGCAAATCGTATTACTGAAATTTTGGACCCAAAAATCACATTGGATAGAATGCAATCCCAAGATTCAAGCTTGGGATTGATTCTGTTTGTTTCCTAAATTATTCCTAGAACTACCTATAAATTGGACTAATTTTACAAAAAATAACATAAAAAATTTGGAGGAAAAATGGTCTAAAAAATTTTGGCAATAAGGGTTTTTGAAATTTAAAAATTGGGATTTATGGTTTAATTCGAAGTTTTGGGTGAGATTTTAGGTTTCTAGAGGTAAATTTAAAGTTCCAGAAGGTTTGGGAAAGAATTTGGAGCCTTTTGGGAAGGCTTGGAGAATTTTTAGATTTTTTTTGGATTTTTTAGGTTTGGGAAAAACTTTGAATTTTTTCGATGATTTTTTCGGCAAAGGGTTGAAGTTTCTGGTAAGATTTCGATGAGATTTCCAAAATTCAGCATGTTTTCTAGAAATCGATGGGTTCTCCAATTTTCAATTGAATTTTTTTACAAAGTTTCCAAAAATCGGTGTGATTTTCAGTTTTTTGTTGAACTTTTTAACATTGTTCTTAGGTGTTTTTAGAGAGAAGGCAAATGTTTTTTAGCTCGAGAGAGAGGCTTTGAGATTTCTAAAGAAAAACGTTGAAAGGTGCCTTTTGATACTAGCCCAACATGACGTGGTTTTAGACAACCCAAGATCCACGCATTGACCCGATGACCCACGTGTTGATCCGCAGTCCAACCCGACCCGATCGCAAGTTTTCCTTTTTCATTTTCATTTTAATTATAATTTAATTTACTTTTTTGATTTGATTTTATTTTATTTTTAATCCATTTTTTATTTTATTTATTTTTCTAGTTATTTTTTAAAATGTTATTTCTGCCATTTTTATTTTCTGAAAGTGAAAAAGGAAAGAAAAAATAATTCAATAAAAAAATCTTTCCAAAAAATAAAAATATCTTCTCAAATAGAAATTTTCAAAAGTCCTTTCAAATAAAAAAAATTTTTAAAAAAAGAAACATTATTCAAAAATAATAATAATAATAAATTTTTACAAAATAAATTTGTGGAATCCACCAAACTATTGGAAAATTTCATAAATTAGTTTTCAAAAAAAATAAATAATTTTTATCCTCTAAACTATTGGAGAATCGATTTGAAGTAAGTCCTACTAAACTATTAAGAGATTTACTAACTTTTTCAGAGTAAGATAAATCAATAAATCCAATGGCGAAGCCTCTTCAGAGTGGGATACTAGTCTCCATGAATACTCTCGAGGTGAGAAAATTATCTTAAATTGCTACCAAACTATTAGGGTAATTTTAAGATATATTTTCAATATTAAATTATTTGGTAAATTATAAAATGATCAACGCTTGGATAATTTGAGATCAAACTACTACCATCCTTTGGATGGGCATTATGGGGGTGCTACAACCTTCCCCATACATAATTGACTCCAAACCTAACATGTGTTTTCGTAGATCATAATATATTTTAGATGGCTAATCACACCTAAACAAAAAAGATTGGTGGCAACTCTTCTTATCCATTTCTAGTGATAAGCCCTTGGATCTATACGTTATGATAGTTTGACGACTCCATTAGGGACATTAAGAGTCAAACCAGTCAATGATTTGTTATTATCCAGGCCTCACTTAATAAATTTAAAGTTATTGTATTCCATTTCATTGCTTAAATTTGCTTTATTATTTATTTTCTTTTTCATTATGTATACTTGCCTAATTGTTCATTTGTTTGTCTTTTTATTCATTACGTATATTTGCTATCTACTTATTGTATATATCCGTCATTTATTTGCATGTGCATAATATAAGCCCTTCACTTAGGCTCTAACTTTAGGAAGGAGTGAAGTACCTATGCCCTCGTGAGATTTAATGTCTCCGCATGGGCCCGCGAAACATTTTCACTCAGATTGAACCCTTTTCACTTATAGCCTATGATGGGTGAAGATTGGGGTGCCTTACTAGTCTGTAATGGACAATGACGTAGGAAACAATTTGGGAACCTTTTAGAATTAACCCAAATCGCATATAGTCAACCTTAAGAGCCCAACCATAGATAGAGCCTTATCATCCCACCATTTGTATATAATCCAAAATTCTAGGTCATGTTGTTATCTTACTTGCTATGTGACGTTTACTTTATGTTTTATTGAAGTGACTAACTAATCTCTTCATCTTCTTTTATTTTTTTTCTTTTTATGTACATTCATAAACATGTTTCCAGATTATATAGTGTTCTTGCCCCAAAGCTGTTTCAACAAAAGCCCTCATGGATTTCACAGAATGTCAGGTTTGTGCCTTATCTACACTGTTCAAATATGACTCTCCCATAGATGTGAAGATAGAATCAAAAAAGAAGTAGCTAGAAGAAGGAGATTGTTTGCCACATAGTCATGTTTCAATGTTGCCAAAGGAAGCATGTTTAGTCATCAAACATAATGATCTGAAAAGCTTATCAGATATACGAAATAGTATGACTCCCTCAAGGCATGAGGCTTTTTGTGAGAAGTTTAGACATATTGGATATCTCTTGTCATGAAGGTTGACTACTCATTTATCAAGGTCATGGTACAATTTTGGGATCTTTTCTATTGATGTTTCATCTTTAATAAGGTTGATCTTGTACCAATAATAAAGGAGTACTCAACTCTAGTAGGTATGCATCTACTGTATCCAAATAAGATATACATGAAGAAACATAAATCAGGAAGTCACAAGAAGATGGGTCAGATTCTAGGAGTAAGAAAGGAGGCCATAGATTCATACATCTGAGAGAAAAGAGATCACAAGGATATTCCGTGGAAAGTTTTCTGAGATTTCATTATCAAGCATTCAGATGATGACTAGGGAATGAATGCATTTCCTCTATCCATATATGGGTTGATCATTTTCCCCAAGGTCTTAGGCCATATTAAGATAGAAATGATGAATTTATTTGAACAGATTGAAAGGAGGTGTAATTCTTTACCAGCTATCTTGGTAAAAACCATCAGATCTTTGAATTTTTATAGATCATACCCTTATTGTATGTGTAGATGAAAAGCCATTTTAAATGCAAGAAAAGTGCTTTTATCAAACTTTATTTCTATACTCAAAGTCTGATTAAAGAGTTCTGTCAGAGCATTTAGCCAGAAACAAAGACTCAAAAAGAGTGAAAATGTCTGCTGCAAAGGCTCACAGCTGGTGAAGTAAAATGGTTAGCTCTGTGGATGAATAGGGAACCTATGTTATATCAATGTAGAGATGAGATAAGGGTTTAACTTTTAGGTCTATAGAGGTTAACGAGTTATGTACCATTGATAGTAAGGAGACAGCATGGAGCCAAACAGTTTACTTCTATGACTGACAAGCTTAGTCAGTATGATTGTTCATATGGGGAACTTACAATTTTTTAAAAGATTGATAGCATGATTAAGGCCTGAAAGAACCCCAAAAGAGTAAGCTTAAGGCCATTCACTGATAGAGTCAGTCCAAGGTACCTGATTTGAAAAAATAAGAGGGGTCAGGAGATTACATTTATGCTTCAGAACAATCACCTGCTAGTGGGCCAAAAGTCAAACAATAAGCTTTCAGAATTAGAGCATGAAATGAAGAAAGAGAAATTAAAGCAAAAAATTTTGAAGCTATAAGAAGAAAAAGACCAGTGGTAAAATAAAGCAAAAAAATTAGAAATCTAAGTCTATAGGATTTCCAAGGAATACAGCAAGGCCTAGAAAGTTATTAGAGAATGAGATAACACCTTTAAGGAGCTAAAAGAGCTACGATAAGAACATAAAAGGTTGCACATACAGGTGCAGGCCAAAAAAATAAACAACACATATTTGGCTCATGAGAATGAAGAGTTGAAAAAGAGCATGTCTAAATAAAAGATGACTTTGAGAAGGTTGAGCAGGAGAATCAAATGCTTACAGATTACATTTTGATTCTGACACTAAAGTTGAATGAACAAAAAGATTGTGTCAGAACCCTCACGAAAAGGTATAGAAAGTTATCCTACTAGGTGTGGTATGACAAAAGAGAAGGATTAGGTAGACAAAGATACATAAAGCACTTCACAGCTCAAATAGGCAAGGCTATGATCAAAGTAGGTGAAATGGCAAAAAAGACTAAGACACTAAAAGCTTTGGTTACACCAGTAAAGGAGCATAGATAGAGGTTGCCAAACTTTATTGAAGAGGCTAAGAATCAGTATGAGCAAGTTAAGCATTTTTATAGAGAGACAGTATTAGATGTGATGTAAAATAGACTCTTGCGAAATAAATGAAAGTTTTCTTTTGTTGAATTTTTAAGAGGCAAATATTCTATTTTTCTCTTCTTTTCTTTTTCATGCATTTGCATCACACTCATTCATTCATTCATTATCATATCATCATCATTGAATCTTCAATTATGGTACTAAGGTACAAGAATAGCTATACATCTATACAATACTCGGGCTAAAACTAAAAAGATAGAGCAAAACAATGCCAACTGTCTTGAAAGAATAAAAAAAGCCCAGAAAGGACTTAAAGGGAAACTGAGTAAAATTCTAAAAGCCCTAAAAAAAGTAAATAGAAAAAAAATCAATGGAAGAAGATACTTCACAAGAAGCTACTGAATTAACATATCCTCCAAGCTTCGATCCACAATAGAATCAAACAGCCCCGATATTCCAACCTCAATAAGCAACTTTTTCAAAGTACAATTACTTGGGGATGACTTATAAACCCGATCATGAGAACATCCAAAGTTATGACAATCTTGTTTATGCTAAAAAGATAGTTGAACCCATTTAACTCCCTAGTCCCTACTATAGATGAAGCAAAAAAAAAAGAGAAGCTATAGACAGTTATGCCTTTGTCTAGTACCAAACGTTGTGATGCCACCTAAATTCAAAGTATCAGAATTTGAAAAGTATGATAGTACTAAGTGCCCCATCATGTATATCACTATGTATTATCGTAAAATGATAGCATATACTAGTAATGAGAAGCTACTGGTGCATGTGTTTCAAGATAGCTTGACTGGGTCTATAGTAAGATGGTACCTTTAACTAGACTAGACCCACATAAAGACATGAAAATATTTGACTAGATCTTTTATTAATCAATACTACCATATTATTGATATAGCTACTGACCGTCTTTCTTTACAAGAAATGAAGAAGAAAGCATCCAAATCCCTCAAGCAATATGATTAACGGTGGCAGGATGTGGTTGCTCAGGTGCATCCCCTATTAATAGAGAAAAAAACTACTGTACTATTTGTGAGCACTCTGAAGTTGCCATACTATGAAAGAATGACTGGAAAACTGACTAAAAACTTTACTAATATGGTGATTTCAAGAGAGATCATCGAAAATGCCATTAAAAATGGTAAGCTTGAAGGAGGCAAGTCTTTCAAAAGAGCATCTAAGAAGAACGAAAGTGAGACTCAAGCTGTGAGTCTTGAAAGGCAGTAATTCAAAAGTTACTCTCAGCCTACCTACCCTATATACCATTATATAGTGAACCATACTTCTATATCTCCTTACCAATCGACCACTTGACCATCTTATCCATCTTTATCGAGATCCCCTACTCACCTAATCAGCACTACAAGTAATGCCAGAGAACCACAAACTAGGGAAAGACCCACTTTTGATCCTATACCCATAAGTTATATGGAGTTATATCAAAAACTTTACAAAAACCATTTAATTGCTCTTATCCCTACCAAATAGCTTGAACCCCCTTATCCTAAATGGTATGATTTAAATGCCCACTATGACTATCATTTTGGAATAGAAGGACATTTTATCAAAAATTATGTCCCTTTCAAGCATAGGATACAAAGTTTGATCAATGAAGGATTGATAAGTTTTGATACCAATGAAAATTCAACACCAAATGTTAGCAAGAATCCTTTACCTAATCATACAGTCAATGTTTTGGATGAGGGTAAGAGGCATATGAAAAGAAGGGTAAATGAGCTTAAAATGCCATTTAACCAGTTGTATGATGCCCTATATGAAGCCAGACTAATACAACCAATAACTTCATGCACCTATGTAGGAAACTGCATCCCCAATCAGATATGTAAATATCACAGTGGAGCTTCGAGGCATTCTATTAGGAAATATCGATAATTTCACCAAAAGGTATAGAAACTAATAGACTTTTACCAGATAGAGTTATATGAGGAATCAAGAACATTGAAAAACATTAGGTGGTTATGACAGACAAATGGGTGCCAAAACCTATCATTATATGTTGTAAAGAGAAGCCACAATCAATTGGGAATAAGGTTGTTCCCAAACCAGTAGCTCTCAAAGTTTCACATTCATTTTTTTATAAAGATAACAAAGTAGTGCCCTAGAGATATGAGTGTGAAGTAATGACTTAGTGGTAGCAAAATGATATGCCAAAAGCTAAAACTGCCCATATAACGTGTGTAAAAGGCTTAACTAAAAGTGAAAGATGTTACACTCCAACAACTTTAGAAAAAAGAAAAAAAAGTAGATTGAACCAAAGATCCCAGATAAAGATACCTCAAAGACTGTGCCTAAAAAAGAGGCCTACGAGTTTTTAAAGCTAGTCAAGCACAGTGAATATTCTATGGTGGAGCAACTGAATAAGATGTCAGCTAGATTTATTTACTATCACTTCTCTTGAACTCTGAATAATATCGCAATGCCTTGTCAAAAGTATCGAATCAGGTTTATGTGGCCCACAATGTATCTATGGAGTATGTGAATCACTTGGTAAAAAATTTAGTGATGCCATATCACATCTCTTTTAGCGATGATGAGATTCTGTCTGAGGGTAAAAATAGCACTAATGTGTTGCATATCACTATTAAATATAAAAGCCATATTGTAGCTAAGGTTCTTATTGATAATGGAGCAGTTATTAATGTCATGCCTATGTCCACTCTAACTAAGTTACCATTTGATATGTCTTATATCCAAAATAGTCAGATGGTGGTTTGAGCATTTGACGGGACTAGATGAGAGGTCTTGGGGATGTTAAATTACCTATATAGATTGGGCCATAAAATTTTAGGTCATGGATATCTCCCCATTATATAGCTACTTATTGGGAAAACCATGGCTCCACAAAATGGGTGTTGTCCCTTCCTTACTACATCAAAAGATCAATTCAAGGTAGAAGGACAATTGGTGATTGTAGCTGAAGAAAAAGATATATTGGTGATTCTACCCATAAATACCTTTTATGTGAAAGTGACAAAAGAATCATTAGAGTGCTCCTACTGATCTTTTGAACCTATTAATACAGTGGGCAAAAGACCTAAATTTAGTCAAATAGTGATCAATCAGATAGTTAACAAAGATTGAAGTATTAGGTTTAACATAGGCAAAAGCCTTCAAGGGATAAGAGAGCTTTCTAAGAGAGAGGATTACAATTGCAGATCAGGATTGAGTTATAGATGAAGGAATGGCAGAACAATAGCAAAAAGGCATGGAATGGGTCGATAATTTTCCCTCGATTAAATGAAACTTTCATTCTTAGAGGATACATGAACCAGAAAGTTGAAGAGAACATAAAAAAAGAACCAAAATAAGAATAAGTTTTTGCCAAGCTAGCCATTTATATGGTGGATGATGGAAGTCAAAATAAGGAAGCCTTGGTTTATCCCTACTTGCTAGGATATGAATTGTATAATTGGAAGGTCATCTAGATGCCTATAGTTTCTAATTTTTTTTTAATGTAATCCCATCTCCTAATTGCTTATGTCCAAAAGCACTGGGATGAACTCTTATGTTTGGGCATTTTATTTTTCATTATGTTAACAAAAGTAGGAGCATGCATTTTGTTCATTTCTTCCATTCCATTCATTACCCTATCAAAGTTTCATGCCAATATTTCCTATTTTATTAACTTTTAGGTCCCTAAATGAATGCGAAGGTAATCACGACAATGATCCAGGGTTTAACTTTGAAAATTCAATTAATGCTTATGAACTTGATACTGAAAAAGATTTCAAGGAATACACTTTATCTCTGGATTTAATAAGGCTAATTGAATAAGAAGATAAATCATTGAGCCTCATCAAGAAATTATTGAATTGATCAATTTGGGTAATGTCAAAAATAAGAAGGAAGTCAAGATTGGTACTTCACTCTCAGCGATTGACTAGCAGTGGTTAGAGGATTTGCTTTGGGGTTTTATGGATATATTTGCCTAGTCCTACCAGGATATGCTTGGACTCAGCACTGAAATAGTGGAGCATAAGCTACCATTAAAGCCAGAATGCAAATTGGGGTAGCAAAAACTAAGAAAAATGAAATCGAAGATGCTGTTGAAAATCAAAGAGAAAGTTAAAAAGTAATTTGATGCAGGCTTTCTGTAAGTGGCTAAATATCTTGAATAGGTAGCTAATATAGTACCCATTCCCAAAAAGGATGAAAAGGCATGAATATGTGTAAACTATCGAGATCTGAATAAAGCTAGTTCAAAGGATAATTTTCCTTTACCTCACACAGATACACTGATGGACAATATAGCTCGACATTCAGTGTTCTTTTTTATGGATGACTTTTTTAGTTATAATCAAATAAAGATGGCACTAGATGATATGGAAAAGACCATATTTATCATCATTTAGGGAATATTTTGCTACAAGGTCATGCCTTTTGGACTAAAAAATACTAGGGTAACTTATCAAAGAGCTATGGTAACCCTCTTCCACAATATGATGCATAAAGAGATTGAAGTATATGTGGATGACATGATTACTAAGTCTTAAAAGGGAGAAAGATCATGTGGTTAACCTTAGAAAATTATTTGAGAGATTGAGAAAGTTTTAGCTCAAACTAAATCCTGCTAAATGTACATTCAGAGCTAGGTCAAGAAAGTTACTGGGATTTATATTCAGTGAAAGAGGAACAGAAGTCAATCCAAACAAAATTTAGGCCATTCAGAACTTATCACATCCAAGCACACAAAAGGAGGTTTGAGGTTTCTTAAGTAGATTGAACTATATTTTTTAGTTCATTTTTTAACTCACTTTTAAATGCGACCCTATCTTTAAACTTATTCGGAAGAATAATCCTGGAGAGTGGAATGAACAATGCCAGGAAGTTTTTGATAAGATTAAACAATACCTATTAAACCCTCTAATATTAGCATCTCTTATTCCTAAAAAATTGTTGATTCTATAAATAATGGTATATGAGGGATCTATGGGATGTGTGTTAGGCCAACAAGATGAATCTGGTAGGAAAGAGAGGGCTATTTACTACCTGAGTAAGAAATTCATAAAGTATGACTCCAAGTATTCATCACTAGAGAAAATGCATTGTACTTTAGCTTGGACAACTAAAAGACTTAGAAAATATATGCTTTACCATACGACTTTGCTAATAGCTAAACTGGATCCCATCAAATACATCTTCAAGAAACCATCACTATCAGAAAGAATAGCAAGATGGCAGGTGATGCTTTCTGAATATAACATAGTATATATAAGCTAAAAAGCAATCAAAGAAAGCATCATTGTTGAATTCTTAGCAAACAGGGTCACTGATGATTATAAGCCCATGAAACTTGATTTTTCAGATGATGAACTATTGGCCATCTCAGAGTTAAAAGAAAATGATGATAAGAAAGAGATATAGAAGATGTATTTTGATGGGTCAGCCAATGCTATGGCATATGGAATTGAAGCAGTTTTAATATCTTTAACAGAACATTATTACCTTATTACAGCAAGATTGAATTTCAACTACACCAATAATGTAGCTAAATATGAAGCTTGTGTTATGGGGCTACATGCTGCTTTGGACAGGAAAATTGAAACATTAAGGGTGTTTGGGGATTCAGCTCTAGTCATTTATTAACTAAAAGGTGAATGGGAAACAAGGGATTCAAGACTTATTCCTTATCACAAACACATCCTAGAGCTGTATAAATAATTCAAAGTAATTCAGTTTGAACATTTACCTCGTGAAGAAAACCAGATTGTAGATACCTTGGCTAACTTGGCCGTAATGGTATAGATTAGTGATACTACTAAAATTCAGTCTATCAAATTAGATATCAAGGATGTGCCAGTCCATTGAGCTAACTTGGAAAAGGAAGAGGATCGCAGCACCTGGTACCATGATATTATACGATATCTAAAAAATCAACAGTACCCAAATCTAGTAACAAAAAATGATAAGAGAATCTTAAGTAGGTTGGCTATGAGATTTTTTTTGGATGGAAAAATTCTATATAAATGAGGTAAAAACCAAGAATTATTATGTTGCGTAGGTGCCTCTGAGGCCAAAAAGATTATTAAAGAAGTTCATAATGGCGCACGTGCAAATGGACATATGATGGCAAGATAGGTCATGCGAGATAGATATTACTGGTTGACAATGGAAAAGGATTGCATTGATTATGTTCAAAAATACATAAATACCAGATTTATACTGATAAGATCCATTCTCCACCCAATGCTTTACATATTATAACCTCACCTTGGCCATTCTCTATGTAGGGAATGGATGTCATTAGTCTCATCACACCAAAGGCCTCAACCGGAATAGATTCATTTTTGTGATGATTGATTACTTCACTAAATGGGTCGAAATTGCTTCTTTCACAACTATGACAAGATCAATGGTCTATAAATTCATCAAAAAAGAAATAATTTACAGATATAGGTTTCTGAAAAGAATCATCTTAGATAATACAAAGAATTTAAATAGCAAGATGATGCAAGAAATGTATGTTTAGTTTAAAATCAAACACCATAATTTAGCTTCATATCATCCAAAAATGAATGGGGTAGTAGAAGCTGCAAATAAGAACATCAAAAAGATTCTGGAGAAGATGATTGAAACATACAAGGACAGATACGAAAAATTACCTTTTGCCTTACATGCATATCAAACTTCTATGCGTATTCTACTAGGGCAACTCTTTTTTTCTTAGTTTATGTGATGGAACCTATATTGCCAATAGAAGTAGAGATTCTATCCCTAAGAGTTCTAAGAGAAGTGGGATTAGAATAAGTTGAATAGGTCAAAAAGTAATATGAACAATTAAACTTCATTAAAAAAAAATTAGTGACACTCTATCATAACCAATTGTACCAAAATAAAGATGAAAGCTCATAACAAGAAGGTCAAATCTCGTCAATTCTGAGAAGAAGAGTTGATATTTAAAAGAATTCTTTCAAGTCAACATAATGATAGAGAAAAATGAACTTCGAATTGAAAAAGATCATATGTGGTAAAAAGAGCTTTTTTGGGAGGAGCCTTAATCTGGATAAAATTGATAGAGATGAACTTTCTAGTCTTGTTAATTTTGATGCAATGAATAAGTACTTTGTTTGATTCTAAAGAAAAAAAAGAGAGTTCAAGTTGAAAATCTGAAAAGGCAACTTGGATCCAAAAGAAATGTTCGAGTTGAAAACCTTAAAAGGTAGTGTGAATTGAATACGGCATCACTTGGAAGGCATACTAAGGATAATGAATTTCAAAGAGCTTTAAGGTGTCGAGGCATCGTATTTTGATTGAGTCTTTGTAGGAGATCCGAGATTTGTTTTCATGGTTATTTGATCATTTGTTTGGGGGCATTGCTACCTCAAATGGTCGCTCTTGTATAATTTTTATTCTCTATACCATGATTTTTAATTTATTGCTTATCCAAATATATGAAAGCTATCTTATTATTCTCTCGTAGTTTTATACATTGCTAATATATTTGTCCTTTTTCTTTATACCTTGCCATGAATAGAAGAAGTGCATAATTTGCATCCCCCACTTTGAAATTTGGATAATGATTAATAATTGAACAAAGTCATAAGAAATTGTATGTTACTTTGAAGAATTAAAGGAAACAAGGACCAAAGATGAATTCCTTCAAGTAAGTGAAAAGTAACTTCCATTATTTTTTCTTGGGATAAATATTCAGGCTAATGAAAGAAAGTTTCTTTGCCAAAGGTGTATAGAAATAAGAATACAGAAGCCTTAGTACCATAATTAATGTTTCATTTGCATTCTAGATAAGACATGCACTTACATTATCCACTCATCTAATCTTGGCTCAATTTAGATCATTTCTTGTGAATCGTAGTTTCGTCCCGATCATTTATTTTTGACCTCGACTTAGTCCTGGTCGCTTTATTTTAACTCATGGTTTTATCCCGGTTACTTGTCTTGGCTCAGTTCAGATCATTTTTTATGATTCGTGATTTCGTCCTGATCATTTATTTTCTACTTCGACTCGATCTTAGTCGTTTTATTTTGACTTGTGATTTCATCCCAGTTACTTGATTTTGGCTTAGTCCAGATCATTTCTTATGACTTGTGGTTTCATTCTGATCATTTATTTTTTACCTTGACTTGGTTCTGATCACTTTATTTTGACTCGTGATTTCATCCCGATCACTTGATCTTGACTCAGCTCAGATCATTTCTTATGATTCATGGTTTCATCCTAATCATTTATTTTTAACCTTGACTTGATCGTATTCATTTTTATTTTGACTCGTGATTTTGTCCCGATCACTTGATCTTGGCTTAGTCCAGATCATTTCTTATAATTCATGGTTTCATTCCGATCATTTATTTTTGACCTCGACTTGATTCTGGTCACTTTATTTTGACTTGTGGTTTCATCCTGGTCATTTGATCTTGGCTTAGTCTAGATCATTTATTATGATTCATGGTTTGTCCCAATCATTTTTTTTACCTCGACTCGGTCTTGGTCGTTTTATTTTGACTCGTGATTTTGTCCTGATCACTTGATCTTGGCTCAGTCCAGATCATTTCTTATGATTCATGATTTCATTTTGATCATTTATTTTTGACTTCGACTCAATCTTGGTCACTTTATCTTGACTTATAGTTTAGTCTCGATCACTCGATCTTAGTTCGATTCAGGTCATTTTTTAGATTCGAAGATCTTTCTTGATTTGACTCGAATATAGTGGGTGTCTAAGTCTTTACAACATCCCTGTTTAACAAAGATGTGCAAAGAAAGGCAGCTGTAGACACCCATTTAAGTTCGAGCCCAATTAGGCCCATTGGTGTCGGACCCAATTAGGCCCATTAATGTTCGGGCCTAATTAGGCCCATTGGTGTCCGAGCCTAATTAGGCTGACTCTGTTTATTAATGTCACTATTATTTGATTATTATTATTATACTTTTATTTTATTTTTATTTTTATTTTTATTTCTTTGGTATTTTTGTGTATATATCTATATTCTTATTATTATTATATTATTATTATTATTATTATTATTATTATTATTATTATTATTATTATTATTATTTTATTTCATTTTCGTTTCTTTTTTTCCTTTTCTTTTGTTCCTTCTTTCTTTTTCTATTCTAATTTGAACATCGACAAGAAAACAGGGAATCAGAATCAGAATCCTAGGTCAAAGTTTTAATTGCAAATTGTATTGCTGGAATTTTAGACCTAAAAATCACATTGAATAGAATGCCATCCCAAAATTCAAGCCTAGAATTGATTCTATCCGTTTCCTAAAATTTTTTTTAGAACTGCCTATAAATTGGATTGATTTTACAGAGAACAACACATAAAAAATTTGGAGGAAAAAGGGTTTGAAAAATTTTGGTAGTAAGGGTTTATGAAATTGGAAGTTAGGATTTATGGTTTAATTTATAGTTTTGGGTGTGATTTTAGGTTTCTAGAGGTAAATTTAAAGTTGCAAAAGGTTTGGGAAAGGATTTAGAGCTTTTCTGGGAAGGTTTGGAGAATTTTTGAATTTTTTTTTGATTTTTTTGGGTTTGGGAAAAACTTTGAATTTTTTGGTGATTTTTTCGACGAAGGGTTGAACTTTCCAGTGAGATTCCAACAAGATTTCTAGAATCCGACATGTTTTCCAAAAACTGGTTGGTTTTTCAATTTTTAGTTGAATTTTTTGGTTAAGTTTCTAGAAACCGATGGAATTTTCAGTTTCTGGTTGAACTTTTTAGCATTGTTCTTGGGTGGTTTTAGAGAGAAAGTTGAGGTTTTTTAGCTAGAGAGAGAGAGAGGCTCTAGGATTTCTAAAAAAAAATGTTGAAAGGTGCCTTTTATATTAGCCCAGCATGATGTCATTTTGGACAACCTAAGATTTGTACGTTGACCCAGTGACCCACGTGCTGACCCACGCTCCAACCCAACCCAATCACAGGTTTTCCTTTTTCCATTTTAATTTTAATTTTTGATTTTATTTTATTTTTAACTCATTTTTTATTTTATTTATTTTTTTGGTTATTTTTTTAAAATGTTATTCCTACCATTTTTATTTCTGAAAGTGAGAAAGGAAAGAAAAAATGATTTAATAAAAAAATCTTTCCAAACAAAAATAAAAAGATTTTCTCAAATAAAAATTTTCAAAAGTCTTTTCAAATAAAAAAACAAAAAATTTTTAAAAATAAAAAAAGAAAGAAACATTTTCAAAAAAATAATAATAAAAAATTTTCACAAAATAATTTTGTGAAATCCACCAAACTATTAAAAAATTTCATAAATTAGTTTTCAAATAAATAAATAAATAATTTTTATCCTCTAAACTGTTTGAGGATTGATTTGAAGTAAGTCCTACCAAACTAACATGTGTTTTCGCAAATCATAATATATTTCAGGTGACCAATCACACCTAAACAAAAAAAATTTGTGGCAATTTGTCTCATGTTATCCAAAGTCGTAAAAATCTTATCAAATAATTAGTTATTAGAAATTGTCTTAAAATTACTCCAATATGTTAGTAATAAGTTTAGGATATTTTCTCACTTTAAGAGTATTCAAAGAGACTATTTGTCATACTTTGAAGAGATCTCATTATCGGATTCATTTAATTTTTATTAAAAAAAACTTTTATTTACGATAATCAAATAAGATTTAAAATTTGTATCTAAATTCTCTAATATATTGATAAAATTTAGAAGAGATTTCTCATCTAGAAATTTATGTAGAGATTATTATTTTCAATGTTTTTAGTAATTTCATCATTTAAGATTCAAAATCTAATTTTTATAAAAGCACTTTATTTTCAAAAATATTTTTCAATATATTAATAAAATTTTTTGTTAAATATTATCCTCCAATATGTTGATAGGAATTTATGAAAACTATTTTTTTTAAAAAAAAACTTAATCTTTTTAAAAAAAGTATCATAAAATTCTCTAATCTATTGATAAAATTTAGAAGAGATTTTTCATCTAGGAATTTATGTAGAGATTATTATTTTCAATGTTTTTAGTAATTTCATCATTAAAGATTCAAAATCTAATTTTTATAAAAGCACTTTATTTTCAAAAATATTTTTCAATATATTGATAAAATTTTTTGTTAAAGATTATCCTCCAATATGTTGATAGGAATTTATGAAAACTATTTTTTCTTTTTTTAAAACTTAATCTTTTTAAAAAAAGTATCATAAAATTTTCTAATCTATTGATAAAACTTTATTTTTTTAAAATCATAATCCCTCTAATATGTTCATAAAATTTTTTTAAAATTTTTTTTTTTAAAATAATATATCTTTTATCAAAACATGTATTAAAAATAATTGAATAAAACAAAAAATAAATAAAATAAATAATTCAACAATTAAATAAACAAACACATAAATAACTTAAAAAAAAGTACATTTTCATATTATAAATGTCTCTTTTCATTTGCATTTAAAAAATTGGTACGGTTAGCAATTGTTTTATCCATCGGAGATACAAAAGGCTTACGCAAGCCTTCCAAGCAAAGCACCTGTTAGCGAGAAAACTTCACAACTTTCAACATGATTGGATATCTCCTCCACGTGCCTCTCTTTCAAAATTATTGCTTTTTAAATAAAAAAAAAGTTTTCACTGAAGAATGTCTAAGGATTTGATGGTTGAGATTTTCGAGAGGATTTTTTTCAAAACCGGCTTATACTATGTTACTAGAGCTTGGAGCTACGACTATAGTTGAAAATATTTTGCTATTGAAAATGGGTAGGGAAATCATAGGTGTGAAGTGTTTGCTATTGTAGTAAAATCCATCCTTAGTAACTTCTTAAAACTAAACCCTCAATCCTTTGTTTTGCTCCTTCTTTGATTGTCCCCTTGATTTTTTTTTCTACTCCTCTCTAGGCCTGTTCTACAAAGATATCAAAAACCCAAATACTAACAACCAAACTTCTTACAACGTATGTTTACCCTACTATCTCTGGACTTCTAAAATTTCTTCTTCTTTTTCTAACCTCTTTTTGATCCTATCAATTCCCAACTCTCGAAAGAAACCTTCAAATCAAGTAAACCTTGAAAACCAAAAATCACACTACTACCTTCCACTTTTGTGTGTTTTCCGTGTCTGAATTTTTATTTGCTTTCTCTGTATTCTTGGATTTGTTGGGTTGAAATGGGACTCAATTTGGGTCTGAGTATGATGGCTAAAAATTGATGAAAAACTAGGTATTAAAATTTTTATCTGGTTAACTGGTGATGGCAATGGTGGACTTAGGTCTAGGTAGAGTATGGCTGGTTTAGGTCGTGGATGGCAGCGAAGAGCGAGAGTGGTAGCTGAATCAGCTACTGGTTCTTCTTTGTTTTCTTCTTTGATTAGCTTTTTTGTTGTTGAATGAATGTTGTAAGAAGGCAATGATGGACTTGTGTTTTTGAAAGGCTGAATGGAATTTGACAGCGAAGGTTCTCGATGGGTCCAGATGGTGTTCAAAACTGCTAATGGTTGCTGATGGTTGCTTTTTCTGTAATTGTTGTTCACTAGTCATGCCCCACATTTTGATCAAAGATTTTTTTGTCATTTATAAAGAAATTTATGCCAAATCAATTCCCCATAAATTTACGATTTTATTCGATTTCATTATGAATTAATCTTAATTCCCTCTGACTTTTCATTTCATTAAAGATTAAGATCCAAAATTTCCATGAATCATTCAATCCTCAATAATCAAATTTGAGACTGAATCCAATCAAAATTCCTATGCTTTTTATTTATTATTTTTTAAAAAACCAAAACAATCAAAAAAATAAAACAAAAAAAATAAATAAAAGAAAAAAAATTTTGACTTTTATTTATTAGGCTTAAAGTTTTTCGATTGGGATCACTTTATGATCGAAAACTCATTTTAATCCTAAAAAAATTTTTAAATAAAATGAGGTATCTACATTAAATTTATAGAAATGCTTGATATGCTAATATTGATCTTTGACTTTTTCAATAGAATGCAGCAAAAGTTAACATCTTTCTATTAGATTGACCATGCTCTTAAATGCCTCAGCCTCTTTTAACCATTTAACCATTTAACCATTTCCCTTATCATGATCACTACCTTGTATACTTGTGTTACAACATGCTCTATGTATCTTTGTCTTTTTAAGTTTTCTCTTTTATCAAACTAAATTTGGTATGACAATTCTCGATGTTCCCTTGTGAGTGCAGCGAAGTGATTTCATTGCTCATTCAGCTTCTACTTTAAAATATGAACATATTTTTTAAGTGTGTCATTCTCTTTTTGGACTTAAACACATTCATCTTCCATTTTAGAATATTCTTTCTTCAAACTTTCATTCTCATAAGTCAAGTTGGTGATGTTTATCTCTTTGGCCTTTACTTGCGTTTTTCATGTAACTTTGTCAACTCATTAATGGTAGTGTCATACTTTTCGGCTACCTTTTAGGTCCTAACCTCTTGTCAACTCATTAATGGTAATGTCCGCTTTCTGGCAAGCTTTTAGGCCCTAACCTCATGCTTTTCTACCTTAATAGTCATTTCCTTACATTTTTAGTGTAGCTTTGTCAAGTTGTTAATGGCTTTGTCATGTTCTTTGATGACTTCACCCATCTTACCTTCCTATTTTCTTGCTTTTTCTTTGATTTTCTTTTTTCCTTCTTAAAGCCTTTTAATTTCTTACTTTAATTTGTTATTCTCAGGTTCAAACTTTTTTTTTTTCAAGTTTCAATTCTGATAGTAATTCTTCTATGTTTTGATCCACTAACTGGTAAGAGTCTTTGGGATTGATCATAACATTTTTGCTCTTTTTTGCTCTCCATACCAAATATCTTAGGGTGACTGTCAATAAATGACCTATGACTTACCCTCTTGGGCTTCTTCCATGCCTTGATTATGCTATTGATCTTTTTGAAATATTTTAGTTCACCATATAGACAATTTGATTGGTAGCTCCAAACTACTTTTGCACCATGAGCGGTGCGTAGCTTGTTGACCCCACAAGCCTAAAAGCGCAACCCCAATTTCGTTTTCATATTGATACAATATGGGTTCTCAATTCATCCACGAGACTAACCACTTCAGTTGACTACTTATGAGCTTCTGTAGCAAACTCTCATTCTTTCTTGGACTTACTTATGAGCTTCTGTAGCAAACTCCCATTCTTTCTTGGGCTTCGTCATTGGCCAGTAGCTCTCACAAATTTCTTAATCAAAGTTTGATTACGAAAATAGATTTTGGAGAATGCATTTTTCTTGCATTTGAAATGGCTTTTTATCCATAAGTACAATAGTGGTGTGCAACTCAAAAAGAGCCTCTTTTCATTTTGTCAACAATAATTCAATGACTTGATGATTTCTGCCAAGATTGAAGGTGAATGATTGCATCTTATTTTTATCTGCTTAAATAAATTTATCACTTATAACTCAATATGGCCCAAAAACTTTAGAAAATATCACCATACCATATATTGCTAAGGTGAACACATTCAGTACTTGGTCAACATCTAAATGTTTTACAATGAAATCACAAAGAAATTCCTAAGGAATACCTTTATATACTCTTTTTTTTTAGACATGTGAATCTATAACCTCCTTGTCGACTCCCAAAATATTGGTCAATTTCTTACGATATCCTGGCTTTTATTTTTTTACATAAATTTTGTCTGGTATGCATATTTACCAAAATTGAACACTCCTTTATGGTTGGCATCATATCAACTTCATTGAAAATAAAGCAACAATATGAAAGGTCCCAAAACTTTATTATCATTTTAATGAGTGAATTTTCAACCTTTGTTGACAAGAGATTTGCAATATCGCCATACTTCTGACAAAAGACTTATTGTCTTGAAAGACTTATATGCTTCTATATTTCTACAAGTTTTTCAGATCATTTTGTTTAAGGCGCAAATGGACTTCTTTAAGTAAGGTAGAGACATAGCCAGGTGATAGACAATCTCTTTTCTTTTGTTATGTTTTCTGTGATTCAACCTTTAAATCATAGGGTGACTCACACTTGATGAATATGGATGAGGCACAAACTAAATGTTCAATGAATTCTATAAATGCTTTTGGTGAAAATAACTTCAAGGTAGATATTTTATGTAGTCTTTATGCACGTTTATGAATATGCAAAAAAAGAAAAACAAGTAAAGAAATTGGTTAACAAAAAAAAAAGTTAGTTAGCATATATAAAAAAGCAAATAGAATACAATAATATGATCCCTAAACTTCGGGTCAATTCTAAAGAGTAAAGGAAACATGGCTTTACCTATAGGTTAGGCCCATAGGGTTGACTATACAGGGTTTAGATTAAATCTAAAGGTTCCCAAATTATTCATCACATCATTATCCTTGACAAACAAGTAAGGCACTATAATCCTTGCCCATCATAGGCTACAAGTAAAAAATGTTCAATTTGAGTGAGAGTATTTCGTTAGCCCATTGAAGACATGAAGTATTATAAAAGCATAAATACTTTACTTCATCCTAAAGGACGGAGCTTAAGTGCAAAGCTCATGTTATGCATATGCACATTAATGACATAATAATAAATGCTTAAAAAAAAGAAAAAAATAAATTTATTAGACTTGGATAACACAAATTCATTTATTGACCTGACTCTTGATTATCTTCAACGGAGTCCCTAAACTGTCATAATATATAAGTCCATTAACCTATACCTAAACACAACTTAGAAGTCACCATAAATCTTTTTTGTTTAGGTGCAATTGCCACCTAACTGAATCTGTTTTATTTTAAAATATCCTAAGCTTGACTCAGGTATTTTTAAAAAGTATATCTAGTCCACCAAACCAGTACTAGGTTTATGAGTATAATTACGCATGCAGAATGTTATAACAACCTCATAACGCCCATCCAAAATATAGTACTAGTTGATTTCATGTTATCCAAGTCTTAAAACATGTTTGTAATTTTATCAAGTAAATTTAATATTAAAAATTAATCTTAAAATTACTTCAATAATTTTGTAGTAATTTAACAAAATTTTCTCACCTTAAGTGTATTCATTAAGACTAGTGCTCTAATCTAAAGAGACTCTATCATTGAATTTATTAATGTATTTTTTAATTATTTATTTTAAAAAACAGCCAATAAAATATTTCAATAATTTGGCAATATTCTATTTCAATACACATCTCTTGTAGTTTGGTGAGATTTTTTTAAAAATTTTATTTTATGAAATTTTATATATAAATTAGTCTAAAGAAAAACTATTAAATCTTTCAATATTTTGATAATATTTAATTATGAGATTTAAATCTTCCAATAATTTGATAGGAATGAAAACTTTATTTTTTTTTTTATAAAAACTCATTAAATTTTTTAATAGTTTGATATAATTTAATTTAGAGATTAATAATTTCATAGGATTGATTTAAAATATTTTAATTAAATTTTATTTTGAAACTCTCCAATAGTTTGATAGGATTTATAATCTAAAATATATTTTAAACCTAGGATTCATAATCTAAAATATATTTTAAACCCATGAAAATCATTCAATAATTTGATAAGAATCATGAATTTATTTTTAAAAATATTTTTTTTGGGAAAAAACAATTAAGATAAATAAATTTTAAATCAAATAAATAAAATGAAAAAAAAAACCAAAAAAATTATGGCGATTCAACTCGACTTGGAAATAGCTCGGCTTTAGGAACAAAACACGATTGGAGGCTTAATAGATAGTTTAGATCATGGCTCGCCTTGTCAATTTCACGGCTTAACAGGATCATAGGTTGAAAGGTCATACGATACATGTCGAGTTGGGTTAGTGGTAAAACATATGGATCTTAGGAAATCAAGATCCTTAAAACATTCTCGTTTAACTATTGGTATATAAGGCCAAAAGTTTTTTTTTTCTTTCAAAATTTTTTTTGTTCTCTCTAGACAAAAAATTGATGCGACTTTCAAGTTTCGCTGAGTTCAGAGTTGTGCCACTGGAATCTCATTGAAGTTTGGCCGAAATCTGGGTTTGGTTGCTATATTATAGGGATGACTAGTGGAAATTGGAAAATTTTGGCCAGATTATGAAGACATTGTCAAAATCTCGCTAGAAAACTTGACTCTCACCTAAAAATTCAACTGAAAATTTTAAAATTTTCTAGCAAAATTGTAGAAAATTTTCAACAACCCTTTTTTGACAAATTTTGACTTTTAAAAATCTATATATCTACGAATTTTCCCTTAAAATCACCTTTAACATCCTTCCGACCTAAGATGAAAATACTACCCAGGATTAAACCTCATTGTTAAAAGAATTTGCTCTCCAATTTCTTTCTCTACTTGTTGTTTGTGCTTTTGTTTGTTGATTGCATGTCTGTTTATAGGAAAAATTGAAAAAGTTTCAGCTCAATTAGGATTAAAAATTTTAAAAATTGAGGATTATTATTAGAGTATTCCTAATCTTCAAACCAATTCTAATAAGGATTATCACTAAGAGATAGCTGAGCCAAATTTTTAAAATTCAAATCTTTCAGTTTTTTATCTCTTAGATTTTTTTATTTTTTTTGAAATAATAAAATAACTGAAGATAATAACTAAAGATAAAATAAACATAGATAAATAAAATAAAAAGTAAAATAAAAAGATAAAGTAGAAAAAAAGAATAAGAATTAAAAGTAAAAGTAAAAGTAAAAATAAAAAATTGGAAATTCAACAATTTAGCTTTAAAATGTCTTATCTCAACTGGTTTAAACCCCTGACTAAATAGGATGTTTACATGTATATTTTGAGTTTTACTTAAAACTTATTTTAGGAAAAAAAAAGTTAATTTTTCTTCTCAATTCATATTTAATCTTTATAAAAATTACTTCAAAAATTTCTAAATACATTAAATCGAATTGATGTGGGAAAATATAATTTTAATATTTCTAAACAAAATCTCAAACAAAACCTAAAAATACCCCTAATATTATTACCAAAAAATAATAATCTTTTATAAAAATAGATTAAATAACTTAAAATTTTACGATCCTAATCCAAGCCAAACATAGAAAAAAATAATTGATCTTTTAAGTTTCTAATGAACAATATCAGTCAATGTCATTATCTATGTCAGCTTGATTTTTTACCTTGAGTTTTTTGGGTTTATTATTTTCTTTAAATGAAATCATTATTAATAAATCTTTTAAAAAAACATTATTTTTCTTTGGTTTTTTTTTTTTATAACTTGGGAACCTAATTATAACTAAAGATGCACCTTAACGTTTGACGCATGATTCCCATTAAATAAAAAAACAAAATTCTAATCATTCTTTCAGCCAATTAAGATATATAAATATATTACATAAAAAACAATATATACAATATTCTATACTTTGTTATGAATATGGTATACCACTGTCTTGTTGGTAGAAAATATTTGGAGAAGATATGCATGGTGAACGAAACCTCTAATTAAGACCATGAATATTTTTGCTTCTCAACTACCTGTCTCCTCACATGTTTTAATTCTTCTCATGTTGAAATTAGATGCATTTTCAGTTCACTTACGACCGACGAAAGTTGGTCATAGCCAGATACACTAGTATTATGCTTATTGAAAGGGAATTTTATAGTCATTGACAAATTAAAACACGCATTAGTTCATTCTTTGAATTATTATTATTATTATTTTAAAAATTATTCTTTCGATTATTATTATCGAAATTATGCCTAATGCATGGGCTTATCCGGCAATACAGGTATCAAATGCCTTGGGCTGGGTATGGCCGAGTTTATGGAGCTCTTTTATTAAAAGTCAAGCTCATTCAGTTTTTACTTTATTATCAAAATAATAAAAATATTATTAATATTATGTTTTAATATTTTAATTTTATTTTAAAATTAAATAAAAATACATAATTCATTAACAAAATAATCTAATCAGATCTGACCGGAACTTGAAAATCTCAGACACAGCTCAGATGGGCCTAGACGGGTAGACTACCCTTTGAACACCTCAGCTCCTAATCCAATCGGAAAAACAACAGGTAAATTAATTTATTTGACATGTGTTCTTTGTACAACATATGAATTTGCAAAATTGTGATTTATAAAAAAGAATGACATGCAATCCTCCAGAACTTACTTGATTCTTGATATGAACCAAATCCAAAGCAATATAACCCTAAGATAACTAAAACATAAAATGAGTTTATTCGAAATAATTCAAACTTGAATTTATTCAAAATTCAAAATAATTTATATCAAAATTAAATTTGACTCTAACTCGACGATATCAATTAGAGCACAATGTCAAGCCTTCACTTAATTTTTGTAATGCTCAAACTAATACTGTAAATATCAATGCATCTCACCCATCTCCTACATATTGGCCCAATAACACATAGAGAACCCTACATGTCCTCACATGATTGCTTCTCATGTTTAAAATTGCATACAATTCTAGTTCGTATGGATCGATGGCAAATTGAAGTCATTGCAAGAAATATATTGGTTTTTGGCTAATGAAATTGATAACCATTAACAAATTAAAACACCCAATCAGTTTTTGAATCATGATAGGCCAATAATAAGCACGTCATTTTCTTCAAATCATTTCTTAGCATGTTATTTGGGTTTGATTATTGTTAATGATATTTTGGATGCTGTTAGGAGGGACGATGATTTGGAGGTTGTGTGAGGGATAATCTGTATTTGTAATAGGAAAGCATAATCAGGGGATACCAGAGTTAGTTTTTCATAACGCTTTTTGACACTCAAATCAAGTAAATGTTTAGGATTTTTAGGAAAGAAGACGGTGAATGCAAAGAGTATTGAGGAAGCTTGAGGGAGAAAAGTCTTTACTTGGGCCATTTTTTTTATACCTTATAAATGAGAAGAAAGGTGGTGATGTAATCAGAGTAATTGATAATTGATGATAAGTTTATGTGAAACTTAAAGAAGGGTTACTTAGATGAGTGTGGTCTGTATTTAATGATTTTAAATTAGTGTGAATTGTATTTAATGATTTTAGGTAAGGCGAAAAATAATTGATTTATTGCAAAGTAATACCTTGATAAGACGTTAATAGAAGTAGTTGAGCGAGCTTCTCCTAAGCGAAGGTGAATCTGCTTTGTGATGAGAAGTCTGAATGTTGTCCCTTTTTAATGGTAATGTGATAATCAGACGAATATTGACTTGACTAATATGGATATTAATCTTATTAACTTAGTGAGTATGTATAACAATTATCTAATGCCAGGTACTACTAAATTAAACAAGTCTGCATGAATTGCAGGCATTACAAGTAGTACAAAGCCATCTTATTTTTTATATCTTTTTAAATTTGATTTACACCCGACTACTTGATTTTTCTAATCCGAGTAAGGAGATAAAGAATTTTTGTTTCTTTTGTGAATTGCTACAGAAAGAAAGAAATGAAATTCGTCTTTCTATAGTAAAAGAGGTAATACAAACATCATTTATTCATTTTCCACTTGAGATAGCGAAAAAAACCCCACAGATACAGCGCCGAGAGGTGGGCTTGAGGGCAAATATAATTAAATGTTAAGAACTCATAAGGCTTGCATATGTTCATTAAATGTCATAATTAATGACCAAACTAATATATATAGTAAGAATTCTTTTCTAGTAATACGAAGGTTGCATTATGTATTCATCTTCATTCAATTATAAGCAAAATTGTGGAAGAGCCAACATAGAATTATTGCAATGGTCAACCACTTAAGTAATTAATATCAATAATACTTTTTTTTTACATTATTTTAGTCTTTAATGAAGATTTCAAGGTGCGTTTTTTAAAATTATACGGACGAATTTATTAATATCAATGTCAATAATGTGGACGAATTTATTAAATGAGTAAAGTGGACAAATATGATTATATGAAATTTATACATTAATCACTAATAATAAATTATAATTAATGCATGAAATGTTGAAAATAAATATTAAATATCAATCAATAAAAAATTATTAATAATTTTTTTATCATGAAAAAAGTTAATTTTATATTTAACATAATATACATTTATATTATTAATAAATTATGTTTAAATATTTAATTTTGACATTTTAATTTCTATATAATTTAATTTAATTTATTTGATTTTAAAAGTTAACAAATTGAACGAGAATTATATGAGTATTGAACCTCTAATAATTTGAGGTCAAACTTAAAAAAATAAAAAATCGAAATGAGTCAAAATTGAAATGATTCAAATATGAATGGATTTTTATATAAAATGATTCAAATTCAAATTGATCTATACTCAATAACCCAAATTTTCTATTTTATTTATATTTAAAAGAAAAATAATAGGTTTATCAGATGAATAAATTAGAGAAGAGAAACAGATTAAGTGTATGTATTTTACTGTCGTTACTCATTAGAGAATTTCTTCCTATACGATGCATCTAAATTTGACGTGAAAAAATATTCTAATGTGGTGTAATATTGTTGGATAGATCTATGGATGACGTGATAGGTATTGGATTTTTGTGATAATTTCTTCCGTAGTTGAAATTTTTATTTGTAAAAAATACATTATACAAAAATAATCCTCCACGTGCATTTCCTTAGAAGTTAGACCAACGAGACTCCATGTATATACTAGGAACCATCATTTTCGGCATACACGCCACATACGAAGGCAGGGGAAGTACCTCCACCGCCAGCTGCCTCTAATTTCAGATACCCATCAATGTAAAACTGTACTTTGACAGCATCGTCATCATCAGTAACATATTTTTTTTATTCCATACACAAATTTAATGCAAGGGTAAAATATTTTATTCCTTACGATGAAAATAAACAAGAAGTTCGAGTTTAGTTGAGTTGTAATAGGCCATGAATAATTTGACTTATTTACACTCAAGTAAATCACATTTCCTTGGAACTTTGATACTTTTCCATTGAGACTCCATGTACATGTATACCAGGAATCATCATTTTCGGCATATACGCCACATTTGGAGGCATGGGAGGTCCCTCCGCTTCCAGCTGCCTCTAATTTCAGACACCTATCAATGTAAAATTACTTTGACAGCATCGTCATCATGTGGGTAACATTCAACTTGAACCACTCCACTTGTCATAATATTTGATTCGGTATATAGATTCATATAGATTCATTGCAATGCAAGGCATAAATATTTTTTTTGTCCGAACATTTAGGAATTTGGACAAAGAATATGCACTTGAAAATCCCTACACACCAACTATAAGAGTATCGAATTCCATAAACAATATTTCGCGCATCTCATAACTTTGGTTTAACCCTTCTTTTCATCAAAAGAAAGGGAAAGGTTTTGAAGAAAGGATGGCTGCTTTAGTTCCCATTGGTTTAGTAACCTTATTTGCTTCTCTTTTCCTCATGCAATTGGCAAGCAGCAACCCAATCGATCCAACCAAAGGCTTTATCGAACTCCCATTAAACAAATCTAACTTCCTTAATGACAAGCCATACGACACTCCTGTAAGCAAGCGGCATAGCTTTGAACATGGAATCCCAAGGTTATTAATATCGTATCATATAAGGCTTGGTTTCTTTTTAAAAAAATGACATATATCGGTATTAAATGTTTTGGTATATTATTTCAAATATTTTGGTTTAATACAAATATATTTATAAATATATATGTGAACTTATACATTATAATATTATTAATAATCTACAAATAAATATGTAATATATTCAAAAATCAAATAAATAAATTTAAAAGTATAATAAATAATATCATAAATTTTTTATGATATTTTAAACACTTAAACTGATCATATGATATTTAAATAAATATTTTTCATATAAATATTAAGATAAAAACAAAGATATGAAAAAATTAACCAAGACTTTATGATTATTAAACTTTATAAAAGGAGTATAATTGTTTTAAAAAAAATTAAAATACTTATAAACTTTGGTTTGAAAAAATAAAGTACAAAAAATAAAAATAAAAAATAAAAAAACTCAGCTTTTAAGGATTATTTTGTCAATTAATTTTTTTATTAAATTAAAAATAATTAAATAACAAAAAACAAGTTAAAAATTACAAAATATATTTCATATTCACTTACCGGCTGAAACATGTTATTTCACCAAAATTTACCAAAACAAGCCCAAACTAACAAAAACAACCGATATTATTTGGTCTTAAATCCAACATGAAAAATCATCCGTAGGTGTACTGTATTTCGATAAAATTGAAACGTTATAAAAAATGATCATTTGATTGTACAAAAATGCCTTAAATGATCATATTTTATAATATAATGCCTTAAATGATCATTTAAGGTGTTTTTCTTCACAAATGCCTTAAATCATCAATTAAGATGTTTTTCTGTAAGCTAAACACCTTAATTGATCTACAATTAAGGCATTTATTTATGTCAAATGCCTTAATTGTAAGGCTTTAAAAGATCATCTTTTATAAGCACCTTAAATTAATAAAAACGCCTTAAGTGGTCCTTTTATTTTTTTTATAACGCTTTAATTTATTAATTATTTAAGGTATTTCTGTACATAAATGTCTTAAATGATCATCTTTTATAATATATAAATTGGATCATTTAAGATGTGTTTATTCACAAACGCCTTAAATGATCATTTAAGGCATTTTTCCAAACAAATGCCTTAAAAGATAATTTAAGGCGTTTTTCTTCACAAATGCCTTAATTCATCAATTAAGGTATTACATCTTAATTGATCTACAATTAAGGCATTTTTTCATGTCAAACACCTTACTTTTAATGTAAAAAAAAATAAAAAAATTAAACTAACAAAAACCTACAACTGAATTCTAGTCACTTTCAGATATATTTTTCAGATATATTTTTCAAAAGAGTAACAGCTATATAATAATTTTATATTTAGATCAAATTTTGAAATAAGGTAACTTTCTTTCAAAATCTTAGAATACTATAGAGAGAGGTGGGTTTCTAATTTTGATATTTTGAGTGCTATTGAGAATTTGACATTTTCTTCCCTAATCGAATGACCCTGAACTAAATGTAAGAATGAAATTCCCACTATCAAGATTTTGAAAGAAAATTTATGAATTCCTCCAAACTAAATGCACTCTAAAAAATTTCCACCTTTTTCATTTTCTTCTTTTCTCTCTCTAGTTCCTCTTTCTCTTTAATTCATCTATGTCTAAAATCAGTAGCCACTATTATTTCTATAATTCGGTGCGATGCTAGTCATTTATGCCAGACTTCGCCAACCGACATTTGAATCCCTAAAAAATCCTTCATTTGATCTTTCCCTTTTTTCTAAGAATGGATTTTCAAAACCTTCTTATTGATATCTAAATTCCCTTTTACCAGTTCACTGGTGAAAACCTACTCACCACTATCAGTCGCCTTTATTGTCATCGTATGCCAATGGTTGCTAGATATCCTATTACCTTTTTTTTTTTCGCTATTCTTCTTTCCCTTTCTTTTTTCCTTCTCTCTTGCCATTCACTTGAAAACCTGCCTTACTATTCCTTCTCACTTTATTTTTTGAGTTGTTTTTTTTCTTTTTTTTCTTTTTTTTCTCTTTGGTCTTGGAACATTGGTCTTTGGGTAACAAATAATGTTCTTTAGGCTACAACAAAAAAAACCCACCATAAAAAATCTGAGAATCAAACTGAAAATGGCAACTTACAATAAAAAATTACAACATCACATAAATAGAAATCCATAAAAACATGCAAAAAAAAAAAAAAGCTAAGGTTTCAGGCTTGAGGGTATCTCTTAAGGGGCATTTGGTTCATGGAATCTTGGATCCCGAAAAAAAGTGTGATCCCCAGAAAAGTGCAATAGTCGAGATCTTTTTTCATTTTTAGGGTATCCCGTATTCAGATTCACTCATTTAATTAGAAGAAATCCACATATATTAATTTCTAAATAATTATCATAATCTCTTTAACATATATGATGACAACTTTTTATTAGTTTTTATTAATAATAAATACCTAAATGACAAATGATGCTTTTAACAGCAAAAGAAGATAAATATTTTATTTTATTGTTATTTTTATTTATAAAATATCATCAATAAAAAATATTGAGAATTATTTAAGGCATTTTTGGTTGGGAAATGCCTTAAATAATCCCTTTTATTTTTTTAAATGGAATTATTTAAGACATTTTTGGTCTAAAAGTACCTTAAATAAATGTCATTTAAAAATTATAAGAGAATTATTTAAGGTATTTTTGACCCAAAACTACCTTAAGTAATCTCTAATATTTTTTTTAAGTGGACTATTTAAGATTTTTTTTTTGTCAAAAATACCTTAAATAATCTCTAATTTTTTTTAAGGGAAAACACTTTAAATAATACCCTTCAATTTTTTGAAGGGTATTATTTAAGGCATTTTTTTACTAAAAAAGTCTTAAATAATCTTTAATATTTTAAAGGGGATTATTTAAGGTATTTTTAGTCAAAAATACCTTAAATAATCTCTCATTTTTTACCAAAAATATCTTAAATAATCCTTAATATTTTTTAAAGAGAATTATTTAAGGCATTTTTGGTAAAAAAAAACCCTTAAATAATACCTGTATCTTTTTTGGATCATATTATTTAAGGCATCTTTTTATTAAAAATGCATTAAATAATCTCTTTCATTACTTATAAGATTTAAGAGATAAAATATATAAAAAAAAATGGAGTAACTCAGTTGGTTAGAGTATATGGTTATGAATCATAAGGTTGTAGGTTTAACCCCTCCTTTTAGCGATTTAATTTTTTTAAGGAGATTATTTAATATGTTTTCGGTCAAAAACACCTTAAATAATACCCTTCAACTTTTTGGCCCATATTATTTAAGGTATTTTTGACTAAAAATATTTTAAATAATCCATTTTATTACTTATAAGATTTAAGACATAAAATATAAAAAAAATTAGAATAGCTTAGTTGGCTAGAGTATATGGTTATTAACCATAAGGTCATAGGTTTGACCCTTTCCTTTAGAATTTTTTAGGATCATTTAAGGCGTTTTTGGCCAGGAAACGCCTTAAATAATGCTATTCAATTTTTTTAGAGGATTATTTAATACTATAAAATTATTTTCACATACTGACGGTCAAATTCTATTAGTAAAAGAGATTTTTACTGATAGATTTTTAATATCGTCAAAATATATCATACTTATACCAATATTTTATTTAACCGTCAGTATAAATAAATTTTTTTTTATGGTATATGACTATCTATTAGTATAAATATGTTATATATTGACGGTTATTAATGTAACCATCAGTATATGCTAAAAAAAATTTATTGGCTTACAAAAAATTAAATGAGATTATTAAAGGCATTTTTTTACTAAAAATGCATTCAATAATTCATTTAAAAAAATTTTGGAAAGGGATTATTGAAAACACTTTTAGCCAAAAATACTTTCAATAATCCATACAAAAAATTTTTGTATGGATTATTTACTAACGGTTCAATTTTGTTAGTAAAAAAGACTTTTACTGATAGATTTTGAATATCATCAAAATATACCATATTTATACCATACTTATACCAACACTTTATTAACAGTTAGTGTAAATAAACTTTTTCTAATGATATATGACTATCTATCAGTATAAATATGTTATATACTGATGGATATTAATATAACCGTCAGTATAGGCTCAAAACAAAAAAACTATTAGCTTACAAAAAATTGAATAGGATTATTGAAGGCATATTTGGCAACAAATACCTTTAGTAATCCATTCAAAAAATTTTGAAAAGAAAAAATTAATGGCATTTTCAATAAAAAATGCCTTTAATAATCTATATAAAAAATTTTGTTAAGGCATTTTTGAGAAAAAATGCCTTTAATAATCCCTCATAAAAATTTATTCAAGGGATTATTAAATGCATTTTTGACCAAAATGCCTTTAATAGTCTCTGAAAAATTTTGAAATGGATTATTGAAGGCGTTTTTTACCAAATATGCCTTCAATAATCCAAAAACACCTTCAATAATCTCTCATAAAAATTTATTGATAGGATTATTCAAGGCATTTTTGGTCAGAAATACCTTAAATAGCCTCATTGAATTTTTTGTAAGAGATTATTTAAGGCGTTTCTAGCAAAAAACACCTTGAATAATCTAAAAAAAAGTAGGCTTATAAATTTAAATCATTTTCTTTGCCTCCACCTCCCACCGACTCTACATACGTAATCTTCACTTCCCCCAACTCTCTCCACCCGTCGTTACCCATAGCCTAATCTCCACCTCCCACCAACTCTCTCCACCTCTCACCAACTGTACAAATTTAAACCCATCGGCATCCATTTTGTTTTAGAGCTGAATCAAAATTGAAGCATAAAGAATCTCATCATTTCTCAAAGGTATTTTTTATTTTTTACATTTTAATTTTGTGTCATCGAGCATGCCTTTTTTTTTTTGTACTTTTGGTTGTATTGAATGAATCTATGCTCAGTCTATGTCACTTTAAAAAGTAAAAAAAGGCCTAAAATGTTATTAGCAGCACTATTTTTGTTAATGGAACAGCTTCAATAGGAAAAATAGATGAAAACTTCATCTGTTCTACTGTGAATTGGTGGCCTCTTAATAAATGTGACTATGGAACATGTAACTAGGGAAGAGCTTCTCTTCTTAATCTAGTAAGTAGCTTATTCTTAGGCTTCTTGGATAAAAACATCATAGAAAAAAATCCTTCTTTATGAAATTTTAATGTTTGCTTTACTTTTACAAAATTTCTTAAATAACAATCTGGCTTATAAGGAAATGAATTGTGTGGCTTCAATGTTGGAACAGGAGTTGCAGTAGATCAATATACATATGATGTGAACAATCTTCAAAACGTTGTTTAGAATATATATAGAGGATTTGAGATTTAGTCATTAGTAATAGCATTGGGAGGATTCTTTGATACAAACTTTGAGCACCAAGTTTGTAGATATTCAATCATAGATATTAATGTTCTTTTTTTTCTAGATTTCATACAATGATGTTAGTTCTTGACTTATTTTAAATTTGTAGATTATAAAACAATTTGGTTGTTGTTTTATTTCAAATGTTATTAAATATTTTTACTTTTTTGTGTATTTTTACTTTATATGAAATCATATCATATTATGATTATAAATAAATTAATATTAATAATTGAAAACATAATTCAAAAAATATTTTTACCGACGCTTTAAAATTTATACCGACGCGTTTTACTATTGAAATATTTTAGGCTATACTAACAGTCATCATAGATCATCGGTAAAAGTTAAAACACGTAAGGCTATACTGACGAACATTGACCGTTGGTAAAAAATATACTAATAGAGACATCGTCGATATTAGTTGAAAAAAATTAAAACATACGAGTCTATACTAATGGGCATTAACTATCAGTGTAGACAAGAAAAACTAAAACATACAAGTTTATATTGACAGGTGTTCACCATCAGTAAAAGGTATAATGGTGGAACACACAACAGATGCTATACCAATATATATACATTTACTGACAATCTTAAACCGTAGGTATATCTCTTTAAGCTATTCTGACACCTTAAAAATTGTAAGTATAGTTTTATACTGATAAAGGATATATTGACGGTTAAAAATTCATCAAAATATATATTTTGACCATTAGTATAGGGTTTATGGTACTATACTGATGAATTTTGGAGTTTTATTGATGCTTTTTTTATTGTCATTATATGTCAAATTTCTTATAATATAAGAAAATATCTTAAATAATGCTAATCAATTTTTTGGTTTTGGTTTAGGCATTGATGAGGTGAAATGGATTTTTAAGGGAAGAGTCGTGGGTTTCAAGTTTAGATTTATCAAATTCTAGGTTTTTTGGCAAAATCTAAATTGCATGAAAGGTTGAGGTGATTGAGAGGATTATTCGGATTTTTTTGGACGAATTTTGACATCAAGTAGTAGCGATCAACGATTGTGGGAGATGATGGAGACGGCAGCGAATCCTCCAATTTTGAAAATGGGGACATTTGATTTGAATTTTGAAGAACTTGAGAGAGATGGGATAACATAGAGACAGAAGGAGCTGGGAACAAATGAAATAAGGAAAAGAAAAAAATGGAAAACTCAAAATTTAATATTTAAAAATAAACTAACAGTTTTCCTTTATTTTTAATTTTGCAATTTTATTTTTTCTAATATTTTTAAAATTCACAAAATTTAAAAATGTATTTTGGTTTAAAATAATTTTTAGTCTTTGTAAAAAATAAAATATCCCTGTGGCAGTTGAAGTTACATAGTATTAGGTGACATTTAATGTTTATATTGACAAAAATACTGAATCAATGATCAAAACGTTAGATATTACGAATATGAGGATCACCAAGAGGCATTTATAAGAATAAATATTAAAACAATGTTTAAGTTAAAATTCAGAGATCATGTGTGCACACTAATTACTTTTTTTTTCTCTCAGGTGTCTGGCAATTCGAAGGATATGGTTACGTACCCAGTAGCAATGAAACCAACGGTGTGTGCATCATGCAAGTTCTTGGGGGAAATCCACACGCCACAACTTTAATCCTGAGACTCTCCAAAGATTCACTCTATTACTGCAACGGAGGTCCAGTTGTGTTAGAGAACGTTTACGACAGATGGTTTCGGCTTAATGTAATTCATGATGTCGAAGCTTCGAAATTACAGATTTATGTCGATGGTGTTCTAAAGCTGTAACTTCCTGGGCGTGGAGGGACAAACCATTACTTTAAATTTGGGGTTTATGCACAATATGACTCTTCCTACAACATGGAATCACGTTGGCAGGGCATCAAGGTTATGAAAAAAACATGATTCATATATTAAAATGGTTGATAAAATAAATCTCTCATCTGTCAAGTTTAAGGATATTGGACAAGAGAATTGTTTCAATTTATTGCCGAATTAAATTAATATTTGTTTAGGGACTCCGCACTTTTGTTCTATACAAATTAATATTTGTATAGGATTTGAAAAAAATAAATAAAGGATTATATGTGATATTATAATGCGTATTTATTTTGAACATTTGTAGTATCCATTCAACCATAGTTTCTTCAAACAGTTGCATTCCCCTAATAGTCCACCACAATATATAAGTGTATAACCATTTCACATTTCAAGAAAAAAAAAAATCTTTTACTTTGTGTCTTTCCTTTTTTTTTTCTTTTTCTTTCAATTCTCTTTTCTTCTCCTCCTCCCCCCCCCCCCCCCAAACAAAAAAAAAATTGCCATCTGACAATCAAGCATCAATAATTGAAGTACCAAGGACAGCCACCTAACTATAGCAGACATAAAAAGGAAGGAATTGGACCTTCCTTAATTATATTAACACATGAAGAGTTATTTACTTGTATAATATTTTTATTTTTCTTTTGTTAAATTTTTAAAAATTAAACATTTAAAATATAAAAAATTAAAAATATTTTTTATTATCTATATATTATATAAAATTGAAGTTGGATGAATATTAAGATATTGATCTTTGTGTTGAAATTTGATTTTTTTTTGGAGTTTTTTTATTTGATTTTTTTCTTAAAATTTGGAGTTCTAACGGGAAATCAAGTTTTATGCCAATTTCTTTTTCTTTGTATGTACAAAAGAAAAGAAGAAACCAATATTCATTGCATACCGTAATTAGCACATTAATTCTCTCATCTTATAAATAAAATTGCAAAATCTCCCTTTGTGTAATGATTGATATTTTAGTCCTCGGTCCTTCATCTCCACGAACAATTCTTACGATTCACACGTGACAAACTTATTATTGACCACTCCTTTTTTTCATAGTGCCAAGATTGACCGTTCCACTTCCTTCCACTTCAATTTGAATTTATCTTTTTCAAACTAAGGTTGCTTGACCTCCAGTGTATTCTTTGACCATCAACTTCTTAATTTCCGGTGCTTTAACATTTTTTTTTCATAAAATGCCGAATAAATCTGGAGTTTTTAACTTTTTTTTCCTCCATGTAATTATGGTGGTTAATACATATATTCATGTAAATATGGTAAATAATTTTATTAAAAAATCTTCTTAAAATTTTATTTTAGTTATATATTGATCTCTAATATTTATTTTTTATTTATTTTATATCAAAATTTTTATTTTTATATAAAGCTTATTATTATAATTAATTTTTTTATATATAATTGTACATATGTGTATTGCACAGGTTTAAAACTAGTTATAATTATAATCAAGTATTACATAAATCTCAAACATATAAATCAATTAACCACTAGGATCATGACAATTCTAATTCTAGTTATTATGCACAAAAACCTCAAATCAATTAAATAATCAAGCCAGAAAAAATATAATCAAATAATCAATTAAGTCAGAAGAAATATAATCAAATCATCAATTAATCACATAAGATATAGCAATTTAATGTGATTCAACCTAATCAATCTACGTCTACAAATGAAAAAAGATTTAGTAATTATAAAGAATTGCAAAGATATAAATCATCAATACTCAATCCCAAATAATACCATAAACCCTTAAATTCTCCTCCACTCATATGAAATATTCTTAACCTAAACAAACATACACCCAGAAAGTATTCTCAACTCAAACAAATACATACCCGTATCGATTACCATACTTATGTGGACCTTCTATTTCTTCTCTAATCCATTCAAACATACACATACATAAAGACCCTCTCAATCTCCTCTAATCCCCTCAAACATGCACACTCACAAAAACCTCTCAATCTCCTTTAGTCTAATGGAGCATCTATCCAATAAAATTCTATAAATCTCTTACATATTTTTCTCATACATAATCCTATAGAAACTATTATTTATAAGTATACAAAATTGCCTGCATACATAATCTTATAGAGACTCCACTATTTATTAGTATACAAATTTGCTTATCAAGAATCGTTTTTCTTTTAAAATTCTTCTCTTGGAGGTCTTCTTATCCATCAAATAATATCTAGCCAATTTTAAACAAATCTCTTATAGGGTTTGAGTCATTATTCCCAACACCAACAAGCTAGAAAAAAACTAGATAAATCTAACATAAAATTAAATTAAATCAAGATATAATGGGATTTGAACCTAAGACTTTAGGGTTTTAGTGGCTCATCTTTATCACTAAACCAAAATCTAAGAATAAAGACTTTCTTAAATGCTTTTAAAATAATGAGTTTTTTGTTGAGGTTTTCCTTAAATCTCTTAATCTCATATTGAAAGTTGAGTGAAATTATAATAATTAAGAGTTTGTCTTATATCCCATATCAAAAGTTTAGTAAAGTTATAAGAGACTTTACCTTATAAATAAGATACTTTAGTTTTAGTTTGACAATCCCAATAGTTAGACACCAAAAGAATAGCTAAGTGAGTGGATTATTAAAAAAATATAGTTAAGTTTTTAGTTAAGTTTTGAGCAATAAGTTTTTTTGTGAATTTTCTTATTATAAAAGTCCTACGATTATAAAGATTTATTTGTTAGTGGAATGAGTTTGAAGTAGTCATTTTGGGTTAGGTTGAAACAAATATATTTGCATGTTTTTATTTTTATTTTAGGCTTGCTTTATTGTTTGTGTGTATCGGTGCTGTGAATGAGTGTTTGTTCCTAACAAGTGATGTCAAAGTAAGGTTTAAAATGTGGAAAGAGATGAGCCCAAGAGAAAGGAGTTCTAGTTTCATGAAGACGATCCGAGTATCTCAAAATGTCCGAAAGTATGCCTAGTATGTGTAAGTTTCAGATTCCTTTATTTGATGAAAAGAGTAATTTTATGTTAAAACAAAATATTATTCAAAATCTGATAGTATAACAAAAGTTAAATCAGGCATTAGAAAATAGTAAACTTAAGGGAATGGCTTATTGTAATTTTATTAGAATTTAGAAAAAAATTGTTAATCATATTATATTGGCCCTAGCCCCAAAGATAAAATATAGTATATTGACTAAAAGTACTCCAAAGAGTTTGTAGAATAAGTTTAAGGGCATCTATGCGTTGAAGTCATTAACTAATAGATAATATTTAAAGATAAATCTTTATTCTCTAAAGATAAAAAAAGATACGAGGCTTCATAATCACCCGAATAAGTTTAATAATTTTAGTTTCTTAATTATTAGTTATTTTTGTTAATGAGTTAGAAGATGAAGAGAAGGTTTTAATTCTGTTGTCATCTTTACCTAAGTCTTTTAATTCGGTTGTCATCTTTACCTAAGTCCTATAGACTTTTAGGTCAAACTTTGTTAGTGGGTAGGTCTACTTTGAAGTTGATGATGTGATAGATTTGTTGTGTGAGAACAAAAGGTTTATGGAAACATAAAACTCAATAAGTGGAAAGAATGTACTAGCTATAAAGGGTTCCAATCGATGGAGGACTCAAAAGAAGGTTCATGGATCAAAAAAAAGATTCAAGTCATGAGACAGAGATTACATTGATATAGAATGTTATTGCAATGGTAAGAAGGAACATATCCAAATACGTTGTAAGAAGCTAAGAAGGGACATAGTTGCTTTCAAAATGGCAAATGATGAGAAAAAATTAGATGAAGAAAAAAATGAGACTGCTGCTGTTGTATTTGATGATGATAATTTTTTGATGACTTGTGTGGATGAGACTCAAACTTTAAAGGATGATAAAAGTTAGATTTTGGTTAGGTATTTTTTATAAGTGCAAAGGTTCTACAAGTAATAATAGAAACTATAAAAGTCTACATATCAATCTCACAAGAATTAGTTAAAGAGATTTCTAGAATAAGTACCTATTATCCCCAAACCCTATCTAAAGTTGACTCAATCACACTAACATAAATTAAAATGCCTATCTAATCTAAGAATTGAAAATAGCAAGTGCAATGATCAACGAATATAGCAGCTAAAGGAATGAACCATAACAACTAACTTTAACCGAAAGTAGCTAACTATAACTAACTTTTAACTTCCAACAAGACAACTTCTAAAAAATTCTTAAGAAATTAGCCAAACAAATTAGAAATTACTCAAAACAGAACGTGAATGAAGATCCAAATAGAGTTAAAATGAAATTCAAGTGCTAAAAACACAAGATCTAAAGAACATTCAAACCGAAACATAAATTCAAAATTAGTTATTCAACAAGAAATCTAGATCTAGATTGCATCAAATTGAATGAACAATTAATGAAATTGCAAAAATAGTTAATGATCTAAAGTAAAAACAAAATTGAAGTGCAAGTAACAAAAGAAAATTGCAAGAATTGATTAAAAACTTGAAAACTGAAAGTTGCAAATGAATTTGGAAGCTAACAATTTTTGAAAGAAAAGTTAGATCTACAACTCTGTAGATAGAATGAGCTCAAACTTAACTAACACAACCTAGATCTACAAGTTTATAACATGAATCAACAAAGAAATCACATCAAAAAAGAAAATTCTAGCTCATTAAACTATAAATCCAATAGAATGCAAAAATAGGAAAAATAGAACACTTGCAAAGAAAATCATCCAAACTGAAAATGCAACAAAATGAAAATTAACAACACATAGATTGAAGAGTGTAAAGTGCTGAAATTGTAAATCAAATGCTAAGAATGAGAGAAGTCCCTTGATATGCTGTCACTCATTTAAAAGTTCAACTTTGCCAATTAAGTTTAGCCAAAATTTTGGAGCTAGATCTAGAATTTTATGGATGGAATTTGAATGAGATTTTTTTCAGATTTAAAGATCTATGGTTAGGAATCTACGAAAAAAAGTTTGGCTCAAAACTAGTGAGAATTGAGCAAGAACCAATCAAAATACTGCCAAGAGGTCAAGAACGTAAATTGCAAAATATATTTGAAGAACACTTGAAACCTATTGAAATTGAGCAAGAAATTGTAAAAATCTTGAATTTTTATTAAAGAAATCTTAAAGAGCATTAAAAATTAAAGCAAGGAAGTTAAATTTTGCTGGAAAAAAAAGGCAATTTTCTCCCCAAACAACCTTCTAAATGAACAAGGAGGAAACTGTTTGGAGATAAAGAAAGTAAATTGCAAGCAAAATAAAAATGTAAAAACTAAACTACTTTTTTAGGGCTGCCCACTCTCCCCTATTTATACACAAATAGGAAGAGCTTTAGCCCCTAAAATTGTACAAAAATATCCAAGTATCCACCAGCCTTCTAGATCCTTCTTCCAACCTTTTTTCAATCCTATGCTTGTCTACTTTGTCTCTTTAACTCTCCTTTCCTTAAAGCCTTCTTCTCATGATCACTTGAACTCCAAGAAGTTAACATTATAACGGATAAGAAGCCTCTAAATGTCTAGCTCAGCAGCTCCAATAGGTCCTTTTTAAATCTCCAAGAGTTCTGCTAAAATGCCTCCATCACATTGCACTAGCATCCACCGACACTATTTGAACTTTGCTCCTTCATTTTGGCACCAATCGTAAACAATTTTCTCTTCATTTTGCTGTTAAAATTCAAATCATTAAGTGGACAAATTATGCATTATAAACCTGAAATTTTTTGCAAAGTTACCAATTCAAAGTTAACTTTTAACTTCCTAATGCACCTATTACCTTTCAAGCAAGTATAAAGATCACATAAGTATAAATGGGAAACTTAGTGAATGACATTTTTTAAAAGTGACTTCATAAACCTAATTTATTTAGAAGATTATTGTTTTCTAAAGATTATCAAGAACTTTATTTAATCAAGAGAACATGTTGGTCTATAATTTTGTGTTTCAACCGTCAAGTAATAAACTAGTATTAGAAAATTTGTCTAAAAAAATGCAATGACAGCTCACTGGCCAACAGCTTGTTGAAGTTAAAATAGAAGTTTGGCATATCCCTAAATAAGATAGAGCGAGTTCCCTCATTTTTGGGGCACTACAAATCTTTTACTCTTGAAATATCATAAGCTAGATTACTTCAGAAAGGTTGACGTTTCCCTCTCAGCCGCCATAACCAATTACATTCATGAATCAACATTATCTTCAATTTTGCAAACCTGATTTTCGTTGAAAATTTCATTTCTCTCTGTACAGTTAAATGTTTGTCTTTTGGCGTCGGCGTTTCTCTTCAAACTCAATTAATTCACTACAAACAAAAAGCATTATAAATATGCTCAAAACAACACTAATTTGCACAAATCCAATATTCAGTCTCATTTCTATGTATCTTCCTTTCAGCTCTCTTGAGATGGCTTTTCAACTCCTTTTTTCGCTTCTTTGTCTTAGTCAGCTTATTTCCTTCCAGGCCAATGCCCAGCAAGATCCTACAAGTGGGTTTACCGCCGTTTCTCTGTCTCAATCAAATTTCGAGCTGCAAAAGCCCTATGATAAGTCTCCAAACGAACGATACAGTTTCAATAATGGCGAACACAGACTGTGGGTGTTTGCCACAGACAAGCCTCATACTCCAAGTAGCAATACTAAGCCACGCACAGAGATCCGAATTCGAGTAAGTAAAAAAAATTCAATGTTGTTGTTGTTGTTTTTTTTTTTTTTTTTTTAATCAGTACCTCATATCCTCATTTTTAAGTACTCTTAGTTATTTTATTTTATTTTATTTTAAGTAGTCTTATTACTTAGTTCTTTTTTATTTTAATTCATGATATCAACAATCAATCAATTGTCGATATTTTACAAATATTAATATAACTTTTAATCTAATTTAAAATTTATTTGCAAAAGAAAAAAAATCGAATCCAACTCTTTTGCTAAAAAATACATGCATACCAAATATTCGAATTGTCGTTTGCATATCATTGGCTAAACCATTGGACTAAAACTAGTAACATTGATTTAATGCAACCAACAAAAGTCAAGAAAAACAACTATTTCAAATTCAATGAAAGCAATAATAGTGCTCAAATATGTTGTCAACCTTTTTTTTTTTCCCTAGGGCTATGATTACTCCTCTGGGGTTTGGCAATTTGAGGGGCAAGCATATGTCCCAAGCGGAACAACCGGTACATCCATCATGCAAATATTCGGTGGTACATCTCGTGCTACGACCATAATGCTCCGAGTATACACCGGCTCGCTCACGGTTTACAGGAATCCGGTGGTGTTGTCAAACATGTACAACAGATGGTTCAAAGTGAACGTAATCCATGATGTGGGTGCATCGAATGTGAAGGTTTATATTGATGGAGTCCTAAGATATCAAGGATCCGGTGATGGAGGAAGCCATCATTATTTCAAATTTGGAGTTTATGCACAAAATGATGAATCCAATTACATGGAGTCTCGTTGGAGGGGAATCAGGGTTCTCAGAAGGAATTGATGGTTACTATAATTTAGCCCTTTAGGTTTTCCCAATGGGTAAAAATGGCCAAATTTCATATATTACTGCTAAATAATGGTCAAATAGGTATGTTTTCTATGGTATTAATGTCGTCTTGATGGTCTGAAGACAAAGGTTGACGTTTACTTTATTCATGGAATAAAGAATACTCTTTTTATCCAAATTGAATTTTTTATTTTTATTATTTTTAAATAAATTAATTTATTTTTAAACCCTTAATTTTTATAATATCTAATTAAAAAATATATCGCGTCTATAAATATTTTTAAATTCATAATTTTCAAATAACAATTTTAATATCATGCAAAGTAATGCAAAATTAATGAACATTTAAATTTTGCTTTTGATTTTTGAAATAATGTTCACTTTCCTTTATGATATATAACACCGTTCATAATTTTTTTTAATTGCCGTCATTGCCATTTTCGACAAAGAAAATTTTAAATGATCTTTCATAATCAATAATTAATTTGAAATAAATTGATTAGTTCTTATTTATGTTTGAAAATTGAGCTACCTCCCTCTCTCTTTCTCTACGGCTCACAATCAATGGTTGCCTAGTACGTAGTTATCATGGACACTGAACTACTTAAGTCTAGATCTCACAATTTTAGACGTGATATTGTGACAGGACATAAAAATAATACAAAAAAAATTACATATATTTTTAAAAAACGTATCTCATATTTATTTGTATCGACACGAATTTTGATACAATAAAATTCGTATTTTATACGCATTGATAATTTTAAATACGTGTAAGATACAAAAAATATATTTAAATAAAATGTATCATACAAATACACATTTAACATGTGACATAACACAAAAAATACGTTTAATTTAATCATATCACACGAATATATGTTTAACATATTTAACACATTTAAAATATTTTTATATTTATTTTAATTTAATATAAACATATAAAAATTATTTTAATTTTTAATCTTTTAATTATTATACCTAATTAGCCATTCAATACTATATAAATATTATTTTAAACATTTAATTATAATACTCATTTAATAATTATTATAAAACTATTTTTATATTAATAATATAAATACAATATAAGTAATAATATCAGTACAATACATCATTATGTTATTTTTTAATCTTTAGCGGTTCATTATTTTGGATTTGGTACTAAAAATTAATATATATATATATATATGTATGTATGTATTTGTGATTATTATATTAGTAATATATATATATATTAAAAATTAAATATATATATTAAATACATATTAAATGGGTATCAAATTTTTTATGCTATTTAATATGTAAGTATTTTTTTATATTAATAATGTCTATATTACATATATATATATAAATCTTAACATATTAAATATATATTGTTCTTTGTAATTTTTTATAATAAGATTAAAAATGATTTTTTATTAAAAATTTTGAGAAGCACAATATACGCTTAATTGTTAATAACAAGAACATCTAACATTTTAGTCATTGATCAAGCAACATAAATCCAAATCACATGAATATATAATAATAGATTATACTGACAATAAATAACATTTATAATGATAAGAAATTATATGATCATCTTAATAACATGAATCATGCATGATATATGATTATTTTAAATCATAAGAGTTAAAATAAGAGATTATATATTAAAAAAAATACATATTCTAAATAATATGCATAATGATTAAAATTATATATTTATTTTATTTTACTTGGTATGATATTATTAAAATGTAACCTATAAATTATTACTTTAAATACGCATCTTGATGATCTATTTTAAATATTTTATTCTAAATCACATGGCAAGGGATTATACATTTGAAATTAAAATTAAACATAACATATTTCTTCTAAATAACATTTATAATGATAAGAGATTATATAATTTATATTTCTATATGACATGATAAGGTTTTATTATAATGTAGCATATATACTCATCTTAATAACTTGTATATATTTTATTCTAAAATCTAAATAACATCATATGATATCCACATATAATTATAAGAAATTATATTTTATTATAAACTATATGTATATGAGTATACCATTGATAATTAAAATAAGTAATTTATTTTAATCATATTATAACGTATACAAAATTATTATAAGTAACATAAGTATATTAATTTGATATTTTTTAATAATTTTAATAAATCATTAGGATCTTTTACAAATAACTCATACTAATTAAGTAATTACTAAAAATATATAGTTATATTTATATATTAAAAATATAATTATAGTATCCATATATTAACATTATGTATAGGAAAAAATGAAAAAGTATAAAGTATTAAAAAATATAACTTTTGGAATAAACTTTTTATAATATATATATATATGATTATTATATATTCATATTTATTTTTATTTATTTATTTTGAATACATTGACTTAATAGGCTAGTATGTCTTATTTGTTGAATTGGGTATGATGTTTGATAATATATTGGTATCTACTATCTATACTTGGATATTTGTAAATTATTTTACTATTTTAAATATATATATATATATATTATGGAGTATGGAATGGATTGAAGATATTATTACTTTTTTATATAAGTTATTGTTTATTATCCTTAGTGGAACATCACTTATGAAGCTTAGAGATTTGAACTTGACTATTGTGTAATTTATATTATGTAAATGTGTAACGAGGCATAAGTTATTGACTATTGTTTAGTATTTAGTGTCTTCAGGAATTTAGTAGTTAGTCTTACTTGGCTAATGCTTAATTGTAACTTGTATATTGTAAATAATAGATAGTTCATAGTTATTTATTATTTTAAAAGTGTTTTATGTATATTCGTGTTAATCGTATCTATTTGTATATATTCGTATTATTCATGTTTATTCGTTTGTTTAAATGAATTAATTGTGTTTATGTTAGTCGTGTCATATCGCGTATAGTACATATAATAAATATTTTGTGTTTGTGTTTAAAATTTAAATATGTTTAATAATTCATGTTATTATATATGTCAAATACAATATGAAATATGATATCAAAATACAAATTGTCATATCTATCTCAGCCAATCTATTCATTCCTACAATTTAATAAATGTTCACTGTTTTTTCTTTTTTTTAATCTAAAATCTTAAAGCTATTCGACTATAACTCAATGGATTATATTAAATGATTGATATGTGCTATTTGGTGAAAACTTTAATGGTCCAAAATCTTTAAATTTATGATTATGATAAGTTAACGTGACATTAAAACTGAGTTTCTTAAAATCTTGCAAGTATTGGATTATAACTAAACTTATAAAGTAGCTTAATTATAATAGGATCTTCAACTATGATCATTTGATTCTTTCCACTCTCCAAAACTATAATGGCACATAGCATGGCATGTGGTCCTCTAGACAAGGCATCCACAATTGAATTAGACGTTCGTTTTCTAAAATATAGTTCAAAGTCATAACCCATCATTTTAGCCACCCACAATTGCTGCATTGGGGTTTTAGTCATTGGATCCATCAAAAATTTCAAACTCTGATGACTAGTTTTAATCTAGAAATGTCTCTAAACAAATAAAAACTCTATTTTTTAACTGCTACTAACACAGCTACCATTTCTTTTTCATATATTGATAAAAGATGGTTTCTAAGAGATAACGCCTTGTTGAAATAGGCAATTGATCTCCCTTTTTAGCTCAAAACAGCTCAAATACCCATGTTAGAAGCATTAGATTCAATAACAAAGGTTGAATTAAAGTTAGGTAACGGTAGCACAAGAGCTGAAACCATTGCTTATTTGAGTGCTTCAAACACCTTAGTAGCTTGTTCATTCCAATTGAACCCATTCTTCTTTAAAAGTTTTGTTAATAGGTTAGCTATGGAACCATAACCCCTTACAAATCTTCTGTAGTAACTAGTTAAGCCCAAAAGGCCTCTTAATTCCTTAACATTATTGGGAAGTGGCCACTCCAACATACAAGCTGCCTGTTTCTTATCCATGGTTACCCCATGTGAACTAATCACATGCTCCAAGTATTCTATTTTTTTCCTAAATTCACACTTGGATAATTTCACAAATAATTGGTTCTGTACCAGGACTTCAAACACTTGCTAGAGATGCATCATGTTATTCTTCCAACTGTTAGAATATATTAAGATATCATCAAAAAACATAAAGACAAACCTTTTAAGGAAAGGTTGGAATTTGTTATTCATATGACTTTGGAAAATAGATAGGGCATTAGTAAGGCCAAAGGGCATCACCAAAAACTCGTAATAGACATGGTGTGTCCTAAAAGCTGTCTTGTACATTGCTTCTACCATTTTTATTTGATGGTACCCCGATCTCAAGTCCAATTTAGAAAACCAACGAGCTCTAATCAATTCATCCAAGAGCTCCTCCACCAATAGAATGGAAAATTTATCCTTTATAGTCAACTTGTTCAGGTGTCTATAATCTACACATAAAAGCCATGACCCATTCATCTTCTTTACTAGCACCATAGGAGTAGCAAAAGAACTGGTGTTGTCTCTGATAATTCTAGCGTCTTTCATTTATGCCTCCAGTCTCTCACTTTCGGTTTTCTAGATAAAAAGGTACTTATATGGCCTGATTCTGATAGCTTGAGTCTTATCTTGCATGGAATTCGATGATCATGACTCCTCCAAAGAGGTAATCCTTTCGATATTTCAAATACCCTTGAAAACATAAACAACGGCTTTTGTAACTCCATTAGTAGTATGCTAACTTCCTAAATTGCATTTTGAGTTGGTACTGACTATGAGGCTTACAACCTAGTGAGCATCATCATACAAAAGCTACATGAAGCTAAGTTCAATTTAGCTGTTTGCTTCCTAGTAGCTAGTAGTATTTTTCCTTCCATGATACCTTGTAAAACTAGCTATGACCTTCCACAGCAAATTACATTAAAAGATTAGCAAAGTCTCATATGATAGGTCTTAAATTCTGTAACCATTGAACACCAAGCACCATGTCACACCCCATCAATGGCAAGACCAAAACATCAATGTCTTTTATCATTCCTTAAGCTTCCCACAATACACCTGTGCAACATTGCTTAACCACCAATTGGTCACCATTAACCACAGTTACAATCATGCCTTCTATTGAAGCCATTTTGCAACCCAACCTTTTTGATACAACCTAATCAAGGAAGTTATAAGTGCTTATTGAATCAATCAATATCATAATCTATTGGTTTCTAATCTTGCCTTGAAGCTCATGGTTTGGGGGCTGGCTGTACCACTTAAGGCATATAAGGAAATGATTGGCTTGTTTAAATTTCCACTGTCTTCATTGCTAGGGTCCTTAAACAACTCCAAATAATTTGAAAGCTCATCTTGTTCCGTGGGCTATTCTTTTCCTTCATCCATTAGTAATTGATATAATTGGGATCGCATACATCTATGTCTTGGTACAAACTTAGTTCCACACTACATGCATAACCTTTTCTTTTTCCTTTCCTCCCTTGCAGGTAATTTATTACCCTTAAGTAAAGTTGTGTCTGGTTAAGGATTTGGTGGTTTAGGTCTTTTTAATGTGGGTATGGGCAATAGTTTGAATAGGAAGGGCTGTTAGTGATGCATTGTATGGTGTAAAGAATTTCCTAGGTAGGTTAAAAATGAGGGATTCTGTTTGTTTGGCTAAATGGTAAGCATGGGTTAAAGTCTTGGATTAAAACATTCCGACTGGTTTTAAAATTTCTGGGTTTAGGTTGCTGATAAATATACTAAAGGCATGTTCATCCAAAAGTTGTATCATGTTCAAAAATCCTTCAAATTCATGATAGTATTCATCAACAATCCCATTTTGCTTAAGGCCAGCCAACTTAAACATAGGATCAGAAAACTCATAAATCTTCGGTACAGAGTACTGAGGAGAACAACAAACATAGATTTGAATAAATTAGAATAATTAAGTCTTCTTTGAAATGATATTAGAATTATCAAATCTTTACAGATTTGTAAGGTTACATATTCTAAACTTTTCACATTTCACTAAATTAATTAATTTCCAAATGATATTTGAAACCAAATTTCACACAAATAACATACCATAATTCATATAGTTTCCATAGTCTTGAACCTCAATACAAAAATTTATTGTCTCCAATACTAATTCTTGAACATCAAATAATGTCTTAAACTCCAATTATCACATATACTAGCAACGTTTAACTTGGTCCTAGTTCCCTAATAAAAACTAATCAGCTAACAAGTAGCAACTATTCCCCGGCATGGATCTAAATACTCAGCAAGCAAGCAACAAACCTTCTCAGCTAGCTACATCAATATATATCACGGCATATAGTTTTTAAGAGCAGCTGTAGTAGCAACTTGTATTTTACCGTCGCTCTAGGCTGACGCTTTCTCACTATGAGGTGGACTAAGATACGTTTTTCGATAGTTGTTTCCTGTTAGCTGTTAAATTGTTCCGTCAGTCTACTCGCTTTATTCCTCAATTCTTATCAAAACTTATGAACCATGTGATCCCCAAGTCAACTAAACAAATCTAATCTTATTCGGCTATAAAATGCGATTAGAACCGCTTAGAAAAATGAAAATTTGAATTTTTTGTTTCAGGAAAAGCAAAACAGAATGGCACCAAAACTGGATTTTAGTAATAAAAACTTCAAGAACAATGGTTTAAGTGGCTGTAGTTTATTTAGCTGTAAGAATTCCACTTGTTAGGTCAAAACCTCCAATCAATCATATATATGCAAATGGAAGCACAATCAAATAATAAAACATTCATGTAAGAAATAATAATTTATCTTAAATCAAAACTTTACTTGCTTACATCTATAGATAAGAAAAAAAAATTGATTAATTGTACAAAATTACAAACAAATTAAATTAACAATCAAACAATCACTCACAATCCAATCCCAAATATACAAATCAATTTCAACCAAAACAAAGTCACTCAAAGACCCAATCATTTTTCTATAGTCCTATGTGTTGCGCCTGAAGCAATAATCACAACAATACAGAAGCAATAGACAACAATCAATAATCAAATGCGCAGGAAAAATAAAGCACACCAAAATTTACGTGAAAAACCCTCCAGTGTAGAGGGAAAAACCACGGGCCACCAGAAAAATCTTCACTATCAAATAATAGTTATACAAAGTTCTTCTCTAGCTAAAACTAGAGCTAATCAACAACTAGAGAAACAATTTGAGAAATCTCACCAAATAAGTGACTCAACAAATACACCCTGGATTTGTTCCTAGAGAGCTTCAAACCCGATCTTCACCATTCAGAATGTATAACTCTGAATCATAAACCTCCTGACAAGGTTCCAACTCAATCGGACCACAGATCGACTTCCGTTTAACCAACTCTCCCTTCTCCTTTTTCTCTTTCTGTTTTTCCTGGCTTTTCTTCTTTCTCTGCTTGGTTGTCGACACACACTTAAAACAACCCCAACTCTTTTTTATTAAGTAGCTAGGGCTCTGTGTAAAATAAAAGATTAAGGCCCATGGCCTTTACTTGGTCCAAAACCACTTACATGGGACTGGACCCCATTTTCCTAACAATCTCTCCCTCCAGTCCCATTAGAAGGAGATTCATCACCATAGCAATTTCATTTGGAACTTACCTTGGCCAGGGAACTCATTCCGGTCAAGTTACTGCAAAGCTCAAGCTTTTCCCTTAGAAGTATCTTAGTCAACATATCTGCCACATTTTTATCAGTATGGACTTTCTTCAATAGCATCTGTTGTTCTTCAATCACTGAACGTAACCAATGATATCTAACATCAATGTGCTTTGTTCTAGCATGGTACATGGTATTCTTACTCAAATCTAAAGCACTCTGGCTATCACAAAATACCATATGCTCTTTCTGATTCAACCCCAATTCAAAAAGAAAACGTTTCATCCAAAGCATTTCTTTACATGCTTCAGTTGCTGTAATATACTCAGCTTCTGTAGTTGACAAAGCAACACACTTCTGTAACTTAGACTGCCAAGATACAGCTCTTCCTGCAAAAGTGAACAAATACCCTAAAGTAGATTTCCTACCATCAAGATCGCCTGCCATGTCAGCATCAGTAAATCCTTCTAGAATTGGTTGTGAAACTCCATAAGTCAAACACATTTTTGAGGTATCCCTCAAATATCTAAAAATCCATTTTACTGCTTCCCAGTGAACTTTCCCTGGATTAGAAAGAAATTTGCTTACTACACCAACTGCATGAGCAATGTCAGGCCTTGTACAAACCATAAGATACATTAAAGAACCAACTGCAGAAGAATAAGGAATACTAGACATAGCTAGTTGCTCTTCCTTAGACACTGGACAAGATTTCTTACTTAAATGAAAATGGTTGCAAGTGAACTGCTAACTGATTTAGCATGTTGCATGTTGAATCTACCAAGCACTCGTTCAACATACTTTTCCTGTGACAACCACAGCTTTTCAGCTCTCCTATCTCGGATAATGTCCATACCAAGAATCTGCTTTGCTGGACCTAAATCCTTCATATCGAAGGACTTAGACAATTGTTCTTTCAACCTGCAAACCATACTAGCATATTGTCCTACAATCAACATATCATCAACATATAATAATAGGATAATGAAGTTACCATTATGGAATTGTTTAATATACACACAAGAATTCGCTGCTGTTCTTTTATAGCTATGACTCACCATAAAAGAATCAAACTTCTTGTACCACTGTCACAGAGCTTGTTTCAAGCCATACAAGCTTTTCTTCAATTTGTAAACTAAGTGCTCTTTCCCTTTCACTTCAAAACCCTCAGGCTGATTTATATAAATGTCTTCCTGCAAATCACCATGCAAAAATGCAGTTTTAACATCAAGATGCTCAAGCTCAAGATTCAAACTAGCTGCCAATCCCAGTACCACTCGAATAGAACTTATTTTTACAACTGGAGCAAAAATCTCATCAAAATCGATGCCTGGTTTCTGAGAAAAACCTTTTACTACCAATCGAGCTTCGTACCTCACTAGTTTGTCACCATCCTTTTTCAACTTGAACACCCATTTATTCTTTAATGGCCTCTTCCCTGTTGGAAGTTTAACAAGATCATAAGTATCATTCTTTCGCAATGACTCCATCTCTTCTTTCATTGCTTTTAACCAGTGCTCCCTATCCGGAGTAATCTACACATCTTGAAAGCTTTCTGGCTCCCCTTCATTGGTAACTAAAATAAAATCTGAACTTGGATACCTGGTAGATGGCCTGCGCTCTCTAGTAGATCTCTTGGGCTGAGACTCTACATCACTTGATGTTGAAGGTAGCTCCCCCTGCTCAACACTCTCAGGTAGAGAGGATTGCTCCTTCTGCTCAAAACTAATAGCATCTGGCTCATCACCAACTATGGCTGGCTCATTCATATCCCCAAGTTCTGTTTCTGGCTCATTTTCACCATCTGTGGCTCTTTCTTATGAAATCCCTGTCGGTGTTGAAACATTACACTCAACAGTAACTCGTGTAGTCTTCTCATTTTTCTCAAGGTCTGCTATGGTTTCTTTTTCATGAAAGACCACATCTCTGCTTCTGACTGTCTTTCTCTTTACTGGATCCCATACCCTGTAGCCAAATTCCTCATCACCATATCCTACAAACACACACTGTGTAACTTTACTATCAAGCTTTGACCTCTGTTTTTTTGGTACATGCATGAATGTTTTACACCCAAAAACTTTCAAGTGAGAGTATGAAGCATCTTTCCCTGTCCACACTCTTTCTGGAATGTCAAAGCCCAAAGGAACTGATGGTGACCTGTTAAGTAAATAACAAGCTGTGTTGACTGCTTCACCCCAGAATGGCTTTGGTAATTTTGCCATCCTCAACATACATCTGACTTTTTCCATAATGGTGCGATTCATTCTTTCAGCTATACCATTATGCTGCGGTGTTTCAGGTTCTGTCCTCTCATGCCTAATCCCATGCTTTGAGCAATACTCTTCAAAGCCTTTAGATGTGTATTCCCCACCATTATCAGTTCGAATACACTTCAAGGGTAACCCTATCATCCTTTCAACCATGGCATGAAATTTTTGAAAATACTGCAGTACCTGACTTTTGTATTTCAACATATACACCCAAGTCTTACGTGAAGCATCATCAATAAAAGTAACAAAATATCTGCTACCACCTAATGACTCAACCTCAATGTGACCACATATGTCAGAATAAATTAATTCCAATCTATTTTCTTTTCTCTGAGAACTTTTACGAAAAGAAATTCTATGATGCTTACCAAACAAACAATAATCACATGAATCGAGAGACATACCTTTGGTCAACGGAATGAGAGAGTGCCTTGCCAAAACCTGTAACCGTTTTTCACTCATGTGTGCCAGCTTCCTGTGCCACAAGTTTGCTGAACCATCATTTTCAACGGTATTTACCTGGTTATCGTTCAATTGCATCCATGTCTTATACATTGTACAGCATAGTTTTTCCCTTGCAACTACCATAGATCCTTTGAGAAGCTTCCACTATCCATTCTTTTGTCGGCTTTCATATCCCTCCTTATCAAGGACATTAATAGCAAGCAAGTTCATTCTCATATCTGGAATGTGTCTGACATCCCTCAAAGTCAACATGCAGCCTGTACTAGTTTGTACAACAATATCACCAATCCCAACAATCTGCGACACACTCTTGTTTCTCATCTTGGTACAATCAAAGTCTCATGCTTTGTAAGTTGTAAACAACTCTCTCTTAAGAACACAATGATATGTCGCTCATGTGTCAACTATCCACTCAATACCGAGATCACTAACATGATTATAATCACCATGTGTACAAATCAAAGTAACTGAATCACTATCTGAATTCACTGCTACAACATTGCCATCATCTGAACTCTTGCCTTTCTCATCTTTTCACTCTTGCTTCAAGATTCTACAGTTTCGTTTTATATGACCCGCCTTACCATAATGGAAACACTTCACTTTACCTCTAGACTTGGATCTATGTTTAGACTTACCACGGCCTTTTGAGTCCTGACCTCTGTCGATGTTTCTACCTCTGTTCTCTGTGACTAGAGCTTGATTCCCAGGGTCTACATCTTTTCGCCTCACTTCTTCATTAAGCATACTGTCCTTTACCATCTCCAATGTCACCTTATAATCAGAAGCTGAATTAAGAACAGTCACAACTAGAGTATTCCAGCTGTCTGGCAATGAACCCAAAAGAAATAATGCCTTCATTTCATCATCCATCTTAAGTTTCATAGTAGTCATCCGATTAAATATATCTTGAAAATCACTCAAGTGCTCTGTAACAGATCGTCCATCCCTGTACTGTAAAGTTGCAATCTTTTTAACAAGCATAACTTTATTCATACCTGTTTTTCTCTCATACAATGCTGCCAATTTTTCTCAAACAATGTGAGCATCTGACTCCTGCGCTACATGATGGAACACGCTGATATCAACCCATTTTTTAATTGTAGCCAGCGTCTTTCTACCTAGCTTCTTCCAGCTTTCATCTTTCATATCTGCTGGTTTAGTCGAATCACCCAATACTGGCTCATACAAATCTTTGCAGTATAGATGATCCTCCATCATAGGCTTCCAAATTGAATAATTTGACGCTGTCAATTTTATCATGGAACCTGTATCACCCTCCATGATCTCAAACAGAATTTACTTTTATCCTGGGTTGCTTCTGTATCGATGTCTCAAAATAACCCTCGCTCTGATGCCACTTGTTGCGCCTGAAGCAATAATCACAATAATACAGAAGCAATAGACAACAATCAATAATCAAATGCGCAGGAAAAATAAAGCACACCAAGATTTACGTGAAAAACCCTCCAGTGTAGAGGGAAAAACCACGGGCCACCAGAAAAATCTTCACTATCAAATAATAGTTATACAAAGTTCTTCTCTAGCTAAAACTAGAGCTAATCAACAACTAGAGAAACAATTTGAGAAATCTCACCAAATAAGTGACTCAACAAATACACCCTGGATTTGTTCCTAGAGAGCTTCAAACCCGATCTTCACCATTCAGAATGTATAACTCTGAATCATAAACCTCCTGACAAGGTTCCAACTCAATCGGACCACGGATCGACTTTCGTTTAACCAACTCTCCCTTCTCCTTTTTCTCTTTCTGCTTTTCTTGGCTTTTCTTCTTTCTCTGCTTGATTGTCGACACACACCTAAAACAACCTCACCTCTTTTTTATTAAGTAGCTAGGGCTCTGTATAAAATAAAAGATTAAGGCCCATGGCCTTTACTTGGTCCAAAACCACTTACATGAGACTAGATCTCATTTTCCTAACACTATGGTGTCTACACTCACCAATCATTCAAATGTTCAGAAAAACTGAAACTTTCTTATCAAATCATAATTATTAAAAATTTTACAGTTATTGTACTCAATTTCATATTTTAAAAACATTGTACAATAGCTTAATTGTCAATACTTTCAAGCACATCTTTTTTCATGTATACAATTAACATATCATTCAAACACGGATCTCCATTAGAACATGCAAATAAGTTTTCAAAATATTCATTATTGAAAATAGCTATCTTTATTGTGACAATGACAATTATTAAAATCAATATTAGTCTTCACAACGGACCAACGAAAACTCTTTAAATTTTATCTAAAGTGCACATAAAACCCCTGCTAAATAGCTTCACCTATGCACCAATTAGCACTTTCATTAAACTATGGAGTGTTTACCTGTAAAATCATGTAACTCTTTTTATCTTTTTTTTATTATATCTAATCACTCTCACTATTACAAGCCTTAACCACCAAAAAACCATTTTTCTTATAATTCTTGTTTTACTGATATTGCTGTTTATCAAATGTGGACGGGGACAATTTTATTCTCATTCATTTTTATTTTTTATTTAGGAATATTTATTTTGTGCCTATTTCAGTATTTTAATGATATTAATCTTATATGAGTTCATATGAACTTATTTTTTATTTGGATCCATCTTTCGGGCTTAATTTATTTGGGTTTATCATGGATTAAATCTCAATTCAATGCAAGATTTTGGAACCCTCGAGAACTTTGTTTTTCTTTCCTTGTGCAGAAAATGCAAAAAAATTAAATAAATAAATAAATAATGAAATATATATATATATATATAACAACAAAAGTTAGAGAAATTAACAGAAAAAGACCAAGCTTGGACTGCCATGGCAGCCATCTTTCTCCACCTGCAAGAACTTTTCCTGCCGCTTCATGTTGCATCACATACATTTTATTATTATAAAAAATATAAAGTAGTAAATTATGATTTTGAAAAATTGTTCTTTTTATTAGAAATAAAAATAAAATAATATATTAAGTAAAATAATTTTCAACAAAAAATAATATATTGAAAGAATTCTCAACAATTATTCTTTATAAAGAAATATTATTTTTGATTTTAAGGATTATTATGAAAATATTCAAGTAAACAAATATTTTTTGAAATTTTACCTAAATATTAAAGAATTTCGAAAATATTTTGAAACCAAAAATTTTCATTTTATTTCTATATAAAGTAATTCTAAAAATGATGACCAAAAGAGTTTTGTAATAATAAATGGAATAAAGGAATTATTTTTAAATATTAAAATTAAAATCATTTTTATCAATGTCAAAATGATAACACGTAATTAATTGATATTATTTTTAAAATGATCATTATATGATGCTAATAATTTTTCATGTGTAACTGTAATCTTAAGCTCAACTTTGCTTTCAAATAAATATATTAATTTTATTCATATTCAATGAGAGATTTGATTTTTTTATCTCAAGGAGATAAGAATGGGGATAAGTATGATTTTAAATTTTTTACCAAGTTCAGGGATAAGAATAAGTAATATAAACATGTCCTATACATGTCCCTATACTTTACATATATATTTAGTAAATAAATTTTTATTAAATAATATAAATTATTGTTTTAGATTAATTAAAACTAATATATTTTTATTTAAAATATATATTAATATATTGATTAAAAAAACTTATATGAATATACAAGATAACATTAAAAAAGTAAAAAATAAATTTTTATTTTTATTTTTTAAAAGTTACAAGTACAAAAATTATACATACGCATTAAATACCCACATAGATGAGATAGAGATAGATGTGAAATACTCGTAAGATATGAATGTAGAAATAGATACAATATAAAAATCTAAGAATAGAGAATGCTCTATAGAGATGTTAATTGATAGGATACAGGTCCGACAGAACATTCTTCATCTTCATTTTCGGTTGTTTATATTATATTCATTTCAATACTCATATTCAAAAGATATTTTAAATTTATCTTTATTTCTCTTCCTATAAGTATTTAATAGATATAAATAATCCCTTATCTGAAGCTTTTTAAAAAAAAAAAAAAAAAATTTGATTTTGATTTTTATCTTATACATTTAAGTAATTTTTTATAAATATGTATTTTTTAAATAAAAATATATTAGTTCTAATAAATCTAAAATAAAATTTATATTACTAAATAAAAAGTAAATTTATTAAATGTATATAAATATATATAATGTATGAATACGAAAGAGGTGCAATATTATTCTTCTCTTACTCGTATTTGATAAAAAATTTAAAATCATATATATTTTTGTTCTCATCCTAAAATTTAATACGCGTTTCTATCTTCGTTAGAATAAAAAATTAAGTTTTACGATTGAGTAAAATTGATGTTCTTAATACTCTATCTTTTTCTTTTTTTTTTTTTACCTATTGACATTTCTATTTTCAAAAATTACAACCGTAGCAATCGTCACTGTATTTGGTAAGATGAAGTAATCAGTCAATCAATTTATAAAAATGAGCTGCCGACAATGTATTAACTAAATAATAATTGTATAAAAAATAAGGTTCTCAAACATCATTTTCCCCGTCAAAAAGTCAAAGTATTGATAAAAAAAACTAGAAAAAGACGAGTTTTGAACTTTTCTTGACCTTTTTATGTGTATGATTTAATTTTGATTTAATTTTATGTTAGCAAGATAAATCATTGAACCATTTTAGTGTGATTTGATTATATAAACTTAATAGAATCCAATAGGTAGATTTTTTTTTAAATCTCCAATTCAATTTTTTTCTCTTAAATTTTCAAATGAAAAAAAAAATTATATAATTTTGATTTTTTATCTTTATTATCTCTTATGTTTTAAATCATTTGAAACGATTAAATATAAATTCAGAAACAAATGAATTTATAAAAGCTATTTAAAAACAAAAATTGAACTTTGAAAGCTCAAGGTATTATATATTCACTACATATATGTTTTTAACTTGGTCTGATGGTGTGATGGGAACTTGGATGATGACTTTTTGTGTTGATATTGCTTTGATTTTTACTAGGACCAGTATAACATTTTGTCCGATCTTCTTTTTTTTTCTTTTGTTTTCGTACCATCAATAAATTTGGTCTTATGATGTGTCATTAATTTTTGGTACAATAATATAAGAGTCCCGTTGTAAATGGTTTTATATCCGATATTTATGCATATTTTAGAATTAGTATAATTTTTATATGATCACATTTTTAAAAAGATGTTAGTGTATAATAATAACATTTAGACTATATTTGGATTAAGATTAATTAAAAAAATAAAGAAAAGAGGGATTTTTAAAGGAAAAAAATGATATTTCATTTTCTTATTTGGATGTTAAAATGACTAAAGAAAAACATGAAAGAATTATGAAAATTTTTGTTCGTTTAAATTTAAGGAGAGAAAAAGAAAGAAAAGAATATGTTATATCATATTATTTCAATTATATCCTTTTAAAATTAATTGTTTAATTTCTTATGTGAATAATTTTGAAATTAATGGTTATAAGTAAATTTCAAAGTTAAAAAAAAAAAAAAAAGAATTTCAATTTATTGTTATTATATTCTTTGAAAATTAGAAAAAGCAATACGGGTTTATGTTGAAATTAATGGTTATAAGTAAATTTGAAAATTAAAAAAATCAATTAGTTTTCAACAATGATTTTCTTGATTTCATATAAGACAGAAATTTATTACTAAAAAAATTACTAGGGGAAAATTATTAAATGATCAAACATCAATATATATATATATAATAGATATTATAAACTATTAATGGAATTTTTAATTTTATAAATAAAATTAATAGAATGATATATGTCTCATTTTTTAAATTTTTTTAAAATTTTTTTAATATAAAAATATGTATCATTTTATTAATTTCACTTGTAAATTTTAAAAAAAAATTATATTAACAATATATTCAATAATTTTTATATAATAATAATAATAATATATTTGATAATTTTTACGTAATAGTAATAACAACAATAATAATAATATTAATATTAATATTAATAATATTCAAAAAAATTTTGAAAGGCGAAATTTTTTTTTTTAAGAAAAAATATATCAATTGAGCAGTTCAATGTACCTCAACCACTAAAATACGATATGCAAGGAAGGATTTGCGAATGAAGTAAGCATGCGTTTATATTTAAATGCTAAAATTTTGAACCTGCATTTAATATTAGTGCTGAAACATATGTGCTCTCACGTTCTCCTTGGTATATAATTAAAAAAGAAAAAACCGTTATCGTTAATAAATTTTTTAAATTATAAATACAAAAAAATTTATAATTATAATTAATTATTATATTTATATATCATTAAATAATTAATTAATAAATTAAAACATAACTAAACAATTAATTTCATGCATAATAAAATTTAAATCTAAAATCTTTAAAATATAAATAACAACTTTTTTTTATAAAATAATCATTTTGTGAACTTTTTAATCATTTTACTCATTATAACAACATCAAATGATTAATTTATATATCCACTAATAAAAACACTTGGCTCTATCCATGAACTGGCACTTGGCCGTTTCCATCACCCTCGTTTTCTCGCTGATCCTCCTCGACCGTAACATCAAAGAAAGAAAAAAGAAAAATAATAAAAAACAAACCTAGATTCTGTTTTGCGGTTTACAATTCACTTTCCATCAAAGCAATCGCTATTGCCAGCTGTAGTGCTGTACCATCTTTGATTTTACAAATTAAAAAAAATATATACTAAAAATTATAGACGGAAAGTTTCATCCGAACGAAACTTGTATCACGTTTCCTACACGAAATTTGTACATTTTTAAAAAAATAATTTAATAAAAATTTTAATAAATAATCTAAATCAATAAATTAATAAAATATATATAACAATTAATAATATATAAAAAATTATTTAAAATTTAAAATTAATTAATATTTATTTATCATAAAAATTTTATTAAAAATATCTATTTAAAATATATATAAATTTTTTTTAATTTTTTAAATTTTATATATTTAATTTATGTAATAAAAATTTTCAATAAATAAAAAATAATTATTTTCACCGTGAACCCTAATTAAATTAGGACAAAAGAGAAATGCTAGAGACAATCACAATGGCACACGTTTTGGACACTCGAATTGTTATGAAATCACACCATCTCACGTTTTGAGTTTGAAATTGGAACTCTAAATATAAAGTTACTTGATTTCTCAAATGTTTTGGATATCATCATGAATAAAAGATATTAATAAAATAAAAAAAAAAACATACCGAGAGTCCATTTTATATTAAAAAATAAAAACCTAAAATCCTATCTATTAAATTTTGTTGTATATTTAAATTTTAGGATTACGTTTTAAAAAAAAATTGATTAACTTGTTTCTTTTTTTAATTTGAAGTTCATTAGTGGTGTTATTTGTTACGCTATTGCAAGTCTAAAATTCTGTATAGTTTTTTATATTGATAAAATTAATGAAAAAAAATTCAGTTGAAATTTTTTACGTGGGTTTTGTTATTTTAATTAATTTAAAATATAAAGTTCAGTAAACATATAGGATTGTCTGCGAATTGACGAAGAAAGCTGAGTTTAGAAGGACATCAAGTTTCAATTCATCAAAAGATGTTTATGTTTTTCTTTGATTTACTTATAAGTTTTGCTTTTGGTTTGTACCTTTTTTTTTTTTTTTACCGTTGTACTTGTTTCAAGGTTGTATAGTGCATTACTTCGGACTTATATGCTGGTTAAGCGTGCACAAGAAATATTTAATAAAATACCCATGAGAATTTCTTTTCTATTATTTACAAAATTTTATTTAATTTTTATTGATATTTTCTATTAGAAGTATTCATTAGAAGATAGAGTCGAGATTGGTTAACACCTTAAAATTTTTATCCAAGATTTGGTTTGGCCCAGTCTGTTGAACCAAAAAAAAGTTTGTTACGATTCAAAAAATATTAAAAATTTTTCTATTAATATTTTAATGATTTAACATATATTTTAAAATTAAAAAATAAAAACCAGTCTTTATTAATTAAAATAATGTCTTTAGTTGGATCAGCTGGACAGGTCTACTCTCAACTATCTTGTTTGTAATGTGAAGTCATTAAAGCTTACTTCAGTTGTTGATTAGTTTTTCGAGTTGACACATTTAATTATTTTTTTGTAAATATATGACAATTTTTTAAAGTAAATTTTTTTAAAAAAGATAAATCAACGTTCGTAAAAAAGAAAAGAAAGTCTTATCTAAAATGAAATATATTTCATTCTTTGCATAAAACTCAGATTCTTTTAGAATTTTTTTTACATAGTCAACAAATATATTTAGAAAACATGACAAAAGCCATTAAAATCACAGTCCGAAGCAAGTTATAATTTCTTGTTGCTGCCTTGGAAGCAAGTTGCGTTTCCTTTCAGACTTGGTGCATGAATATGATGAAACAAATAGATTTGCGGGGATAGAGGATAGCTAGTTGACGTGGCTTTATAAGGATTTAAGTGTCCAAAAATGGGTGCTAGTGTGACTGTCCCTAGCATTCCTCTTAGGGCAAAAACCAACTCAATTGTCTCTTGGGAAAGTCGGGGACCCAATCATCAAGTGCCTTACCTGGTGTCATGTTTCAAGATTTGACTACTTGACCAGGGCTTATAATTAAAGGTTCCAGTTTTTTTCTTTTGAACTTTGGGGTCATGCAATAATTTCCGTTTGTTATAGATCAAAAAGTTATCTATATCTCTTAAATAATGCACATATGATGGTATCAATACGGGGTTTAGTTGTCTCACGGCAAGTTCTTAGTTTCTCGTTTAATTTTTGCCAATGATAACACCTATTTTGCAGGTAAGTGCACATAATGTGATGCAATATTGCTTGATATCGTAAGATAAAACGAGATCGCTTCAGATCAACAAGTTAATGTGGACAAGTTTGTTGTGTTATTTAGCTCTAATACGTCTCTAACTTTGAATTTTTCGATAATGAGTCATTTAGGTGTTACGAAGACTAGAGAAAAATAGGTATTTGGGATTGCTTACACTCGTAGGGAGGCTAAGAAAAAAGAATTCCAGCTAACAAAGGAGAGGTTGTGGTAACGTTTGCAGGGATGGAGAGCCAAATTATTATCTTTCGCTGATAAAGCTGTTTTGTGCAAGAGTTGAATATGATAATTGCAAAATTTTGGTGGAGTGAGGAGAGTGTCAAAAAACGCATTCATTGGCTATGCTGGGACTCTGTATATATTTCTTATAAGATAATGGTGAATTGGGATTTTTGGATTTTGAAGCTTTTAATCTCGCTCTTCTGGTTAGACAATTGTTTTATTCAAAATGAGAAAACATCGTGTCATAAGGTGTTAAAGGTAAGGAACGTCTTGAATGGTTCGCTTTTGGATGCTGGTTCTAGTTCAAACCCTTAGTTTAGGTGTTGAAGACAGGCAAACCCTTTGTTAGATAAGTAAGAGGTGTTGATAGAAATGTTAAGATCATGACAATTATGATACCAATTGTTAGATAAAAATGCCCCAAATTAATTAATCATCCAAGCTAACAAAAGTATAATTAAACCATCATCAACCACACAAGAGACAATAATTTAATGTGATTCACTCAAACTAGTTTACTTTCACGGATGAAAAACAAGATCTACTAATTATAGAGAATTACAAATAAACAAATCATATCAATCAACACTCACAATTAATATATATATAGATCTTCATATTCTCTTCTAATCTTATTGAGTATTCTTAGTCTAAACAAACGCAAACCTATGCATACCCATACACCATACATGTGTAGAGACTTTCATTCTCCTCTAGTCCACTCAAACACACACACTCTAGGGCCCTCTCAATCTTTTTTAGTATTATGAAGGGTCTATCTTATAAAATCCTATAACTTTCTTATATATTTTTCTTATACCTAACTTTATAGAGACTTCATTTATTTACAAACATACTAACTTGCCTATCAAAAATCTATTTTCTCTTAGAATTTATTTTTTGCAAGTCTTCTTGTCCATCAAGTAATATCTAATCAATCTCAAACAAATCTCTTATGGGATTTAAGTCATTATTTCCAATAATTTCCACCTTAGCTTGTCATAATGTATAAGTCTGTGAACCTATCGCTAGACACAACAAGAAAAGTCACTACCAATCTAATTTCTACGTAAGTGTGATTGATCACCTAGTTTGTTAGATGAGAGAGAGGTGTTAGAGGCTAGTTTGGGTTCAAACCCTTACTTTGTTTGAAGGAGTTTGTTAGATGAGAGAAAGGTGTTGGTAGAAATGATAAGATCACAACAGTTTTAATATTAGTTGTTAAAAATGTCTCAAATTAATTAACCATCCAAGCCAATGGAAGTATAATCAAACCATTAATCAATCACACAAAAGGTAATAATTAATGTGATTCAGCTCGACCCATTTATATCTACGAATGAGAAAAAAGATCTATTAGTTACGAAAAATTACAAACATATAAATCATATCAATCAACACTCACAACCAATACCAATAGATCCCCCAATTCTCTTCTAATCTTATTAAGTATTCTCAACCCAAATAAATACATACCTATGTGCACCTATACACCATACCTATGTGGACCCTTTTATCCTCTATTCCACTCAAGGACCCTTTCAATCTCTTTTAGTACCTTGAAGGGTATATCCCATAAAAACTTTTAACTATCTTATATCTTTTTTTCATACCCAACATGATAGAGACTTCATTTATTTATAAACATACTAACTTGCATATCAAGAATTCATTTTCTCTTAGAATTCTTTTTCTACAAGTTTTCTGGTCTATCAAGTAATATCTAGCCAATCTCAAACAAATCTCTTATAAGATTTGAATCACTGTTCTTAACAATCTTCCCCTTAACTTCTCATAACGTATAGGTCGTGAACTTATCACTAGACACAACCAGAAAAGTCACCACCAATATTTTTTCTATGCAGGTGTGATTGGTTATCTAGGTGAATCTATTCTTTTGAAAGAAAGTCCTAAGTTTAACTAAAGGTTCATAAAAGAAAAGTTTTGATTTACATTTTAGAACTAAGTTAGGGAATTTAGTTACGTATAAAAAAGATTATAGCACCTCTCCACGCTCGTTCAAAATATGGTACCATTTAGTTTCAAATTATCCTAAAGATATTGGTTCTAATGGTTTTCTATTAAATTTTAATGTTTAAATATTAAAAATAACTTTTAAGATTTTTCTATCAATCTGGTAAAATTCTTAAAAATATTTCATCATCTCAAAAGTATCAAGAATCTTATTTGTTTTCTTGAAGAGGCTTTATCATTGGGGAAAAGACTTTAATTAGTTGTTTTATTAAATCTTATCTTATTGAAAATATATTTAAATTTTTTGCCATTTACGCCAAATTTAAAAATATTTTCTCACTTAAAAAATTCTTAAAAATCATTCATTTATAATTACTAAGAATTCATCCTCAGACTTATTCTTTATTTTGTAAGTTTTGTTTCTAATTTTTGTTGTATTGAAAATATATCTAGATTTTTCACTATTTAGGTCAAATTTAGAAATATTTTTCTTACTTAGAAATACCTTTAGAAATTGTTTGTTTATGATTTTTAAGACTCTTATTATAAAACTTGATTCATCATTTATTTCCTAATTTTTAAAATAAAAATAAAATGCTAATTATTTTTTTAAATCTTATCTAAAGACTTTCGTTATTTGGGTTAAGTTTTAGAAAAGATTTTTACCTAAAAATCTCCTAGAAAGTTAACAATTTATGATTTTCATAAGATTCCATCTTTGGATAATTGCCTTATATCTTTAAACAAATTTATAAGTTATATTTTTCTTTGATTTGGAAATGAATGTAATCACATCTATTGAAATTTCATCTAAATTATTTTATCATTCGAGTTAAATTTAGAAAAATTTCTCACCTAAAATTTTTTTAGAAAATTATCCATTTGTAATTTTTAAAAATCTCATCATTGGATAATTGTTATTCATTCCCAAAATTTTGTAGTTTATTATTATTTTTACCTTGAAAATAAATACTAATTATTGTTGTTGAAATTTTATTTAAATTTTTCCTCAATTTGGATCAAATTTTAAAAAAAAAATCTCTCACTTAGAAATCTCTTAAGGGGTGTTTGGTTCATAGAATCGTAGATTCTGAAAGAAAGTATTATCTCTAGGAAAATGCGATACCCTGAGTTTTCTTCCATTTTCAGAGCATCCCATGTTTAGATTCATTTGTTCGTTGGCTAGAAAATGCCTTAAATAATCCTTACAAAAAATTAAATGGGGTTGTTTAAGGCGTTTGTGGCAAAAAAAAGCCTTGAATAATCTCCTTCAACTTTTATGAGAGGATTATTGAAGGCGTTTGTGATCAAAAATGCCTTAAATAATTCCTAAACCCTAAACTCATAAAAATTTAAAGGGATTATTCAAGGCGTTTTTCTCAAAAAATGCCCTGAATAATCCCTTAAAAAAATTGAATGGGTTTATTAAAGGCATTTTTAGCCAAAAACATATTGAATTATTCCTAAACCTTAAACTTTAAACCCTAGACTTATAAAAATTTAAGGGGATTATTCAAGGCGTTTTTGCCCAGAAAATGCCTTGAATAATTTTTTATAAAAAATTGAACGGGGTTATTAAAGGCGTTTCTAACCAAAAATGCATTGAATAATCCCCTTAAACTTTTATGCATTTAGGATTTAGGGTTTAAGAATTATTTAAGGCATTTTTGGCTAAAAACACATTAAATAATCACCTCATAAAAATTGAAAAGAATTATTGAAGGTGTTTTTTTACTAGAAACACATTCAATAACCCTATTAAATTTTTCGTAAGAGATTATTCAAGGCGTTTTCTAAACAAAAACGCCTTGAATAATCCCTAATAAAAAATTAGAGGGGATTATTCAAGGCGTTTTTGGTAAAAACACCTTGAATAATTACCTTATAAAAATTGAAGTGGATTATTGAAGGCATTTTTTGCTAGAAACGCATTGAATAACCTCATCAAATTTTTTGTAAGGGATTATTCAAGACAAACGTTTCTAGCCAAAAACATCTTGAATAATCCCTTATAAAAAATTTAATAGAGATTATTCAAGGCGTTTCTATAAAAAAAAAATGCCTTCAATAATCCGTTTATAAAAATTTTTAGTGATTATTCAAGGTGTTTTTGGCTAGAAACGCCTTGAATAACCCCATTCAATATTTTATAAGAGATTATTGAAGGCATTTTTCATGCCAATCGCCATATAAAAATCAAATTTTTTATCAACAAAAACCTACAACTAACTTGCATTCATTTTCAGACATGATTTTCAAAATAGTAACGGCTGTTTCACAATTTTTTAGTCAGGTCAAATTTACAAATAATGTTATTTTCTCCCCCGGAATCCTAGAATACTAGAGGGAGAGATGGGTTTTTTATTCCAAGAGTTTGGGTATTATTAGAAATCTGTCAATTTTTTTTTAATCAGATTACCTTGAACCAAACGTTGAAATCAAATACCCAACAGTAAAATTTCGAGGAAAAATGTGTGGATTCCTCCAAACCAAATGCCCCTTTAGAAAATTATCCATTTGTAATTTTTAAAAATTTCATCTCTAGACAATTACCATTTATTTTTTAAGATTTTGTTAAAGTTTTATTTTCCTCTTAATTTATTTCTATTTGTTTTTATTAATCAAATTAATTATTTTATCTAATTCTAAAAAGTCCTACCCTAAGTAAACTATGATAAAAATAACATAAAATAAACCAATTAAAACACAATAAACAAAAAAGAAAAGACAAGCTGCAGTACATATTGGATCAGGTTGGTGCTTGGAAAATTGGGAATCATCTCCAAAATCCATCGAGAACTTTAGCACTTGCTGTAAAATGTTACTATAATCTAAAAATCTCATCAAAGTCTATGAATCTCATTGGAAAATCGTCGAGAACTTGAATAAGTCTAAAATTTGAACTTGAATTGCCTAAAACTTTTTTGCTCTCAAATTCTCCCATATAATTATTATGTGTTGATTGAGTAAACTTGCAAGGTATTTATAGGATCCTAGTCCTAACTTGCTAAGGACTTTAACTAAATAAAAAAAATTATTTTAAAAATTATCTTCAAGATTATCTTAGAATTTCATCCATATCCTCACTTTATTTTTTTAAATAAAACTCTTTAGATTTTATTAGCACATTATGTATCTGATAAAGAAATTGATTTATGTACAAAACCCTTGAATTAAATGAATTTCTATCCTCTAAGAATTCAACTTCACCCACACCATTTTTCAACTTTTTTCATTTTTTTTCAAAAAAAAAGATAAAGTAAAGATAATTAAGAAATAAATAAAGATATGCAAAAAAATCACTAAATAAAAATTACTAATGAAAATAAATAACCTATAAAGATAAATGAAAATAAATAATAAAAACAAATTTTGGCTTCAAGCTTAGACCCTAATTAGGTCCAAATAATATAAAAAATCAATACACCTAAAAAGTAATTTTGAAATTTTAAATCCAAACAAAATGAGATGTCTATGGTTACCCCTCTTTTTGTATTTTTTATAAAATAAGAATTGTACAAAGATATAAACTTTTATTACGTCTAGGTGTGACCTAAAATAAAAAAACATAGATTCGCATTGAAAATAAAAATTCATAATTTGAAATTCAAGAATTTTCCACTTGAAATTCAAAGGTTCACAATTTGAAATTCAAGGATTCATAATTAAATTCAAAAGTTCTTATTTGAAGATTCACATTCAAATATTCATAAGGTCTTAAAGAACTCAAAAAATTCATAAAATTCAAAAATTCGTAAGATTTTTGGATTCGTAAAAACTGAAGATTCACAAAATATTTGGATTGTAAGAATTGAATATTCACAAGATTTTCAAATTCGTAAGAATTGAAGATCCGTAAGATTTCAAATTCGTAATAACTAAAAAATTCGTAAGATTTTCAACTTTGAAAGATTTCAAGATTCTAAGAATTTTTTATTTGTAAGAACTCAAAGAATAAAAAAAAAATTCAAGGCTTCATAAAACTTTCATATTTGCAAGATTTTTTGATTCGCAAGAAATAAAAAATTCACAAGATTTTAAAGATTTACAAATAATTTCAAAGATTTATAAAAGAAATTTCAAAGCTTTGCAATTATAATGATCCACATTTTGAAAATTTTGGTCAAATTATGCAATTAGTCCTTGTACTTATATGAAATTTAAACTTTAATTTCTATATAATAATTTGTAGAAATTAGATCTTCATACTAATTTAATTTAACAATGTTGGTCCAATTGATAATAGTATTACTTGATCTTTAATAAATTAGTTGATGTGATTATTGACTATGCTAACGTGGCATTAACTTACTAATGTAGCAATTGGGATTAATGAAATTAGATGTTAAACTATGCAAATGGTCTCTATACTCTTATAAGATTTGAAATTTAATCCTTGTACTTGCACAAAATTTAAAATTTAATCCCTTTAATATAAAAATATTTTAAATTTTTTTAGTTTTTAAAATATTAAATTATAAAAATATTTAATCCCTTTAATATATTAGTTTTTATTATATATAATTAATTATTAATAATACCATATTAATAATTATATTATCATTTATATTAATCAGTTATAATATTAATAATTTAAATTAATATATCAAAGTTAATGTTATTTTAATTAGTATAAACATATCATTTAACAAAATTTATAATGAACCAAACAATTGACTAGAGTTGCATTTGTGATGAATCCGAAATAGACTAGGAATGAAATGATCATTCCATCCAATCCAACAATGTAAAATATTCAAACTTAGATTCTTACAAGAAACGAGCTCTTATTCGTTTGAAAGATGAATTTTGAATCTTAACAAAATGAAAGTAGGAAATGATTTATTTGATAAACTAAAACATCAACATCATATGTCATAATGAGAACTTTCAATTTTTTGGGTTTTCATAAAGAAAAAACTTATTTAAATAATTATCTTAAATTAAATAATTAGATTAACTTTAAAACCAATACCATTAAATTTAGTAAATTACTTTAATGTATTTAGAATCTTGAACCTATATTTGATTATAAAAAATCATTTAAATAGGGTTTAATTTAAAGGACTGGAAATATTGTTTTATGGATAATTTTACTTGTATGGGATGTAATTATTATTCTAATTCATTAGATATTAATAAAAAATAATAATTTTGTTAAAATTAGATAGTAACAGATTTTTATCATATATTCACAAATTTGTAATAAAATTTTAATAAATTGGTTTAAGATTTTTTTTCATATGGCTATAACATACTACAATTATGGTAAAAAAGTGTGACAAAATTAGTGATAAATATTGTGACAATATATGAAAATTATGATTTAATATTATGATAGAATATTATGAAAGAATACTGTAGCAATTTTTAAAATTTATTGTAAGAAACTAGAAAATTTTTAAAAATTCAAAATATTTTTTAAATTAAAGGGGCTAAATTTCAAATTTTATGCAAGTATAGGAACTCAATATCAAATTTCATATGAGTATAAGGATCATTTTTATAATTTAAAAATTAATTTTATCAATCCCAATTACCACATCAGCAAGTCAATGCCACATCGACTTGGTCAACAGTCATGTTAACTAATTTAACGAAGATGAAATAACATTGTTATCAATTGGACCAATATTATTCAATTAAACTATTATGAGGATTTAATTTTCGTAAATTATTGTATAAAGATTAAAGTTCAAATTTCATAAAAATATAGGGACTAATTGTATATTTGACCAAAAATTTTTTAAATTCACAACCAAAAATTGAAAAATTCATATTCCAAAAATCTTTAAAATTCAAATCAATAGCTCAAAAATTAACATTCGAGGGTTCTTAGAGGTTTACATCCAAATTTTAAAAATTTATCTTCAAAAAAGTTTTAAAAATTCACATCAAAATTTTCAAAGTTTACATTCAAAATTCAACGACTCGCATTCAAAAATTTTTAAAGATTCACATCTAAAATTCTAAAGATTCTCATTCAAAAAACTTTAAAGATTCACATCAATATTTTATAAAGTTCTCATCCAAAATTCAAAAATTCACATTTGAAAAATTTTAGAGATGCACATATAAAATTTTAAAGATTCTCATTTGAAAATTTTATGAATTCACATAAAAATTTCAAAGTTCACATCCAAATTTTAAAGATTTTCATTCAAAAAAATTTAGAGATTCACATCTAAAATTTTAAAGATTCATATTCAAGAAATTTCAATGATTCACATCTAAAATTTCAAAGACCACATTCGAAAAATTTTAGTGATTCACATCTAAATTCAAAGGTCACATTCAAAAAATGCAGGGGTTCACATCCAAAATTTCAAAGATTTTCATTTGAAAAATTTTACAAATTCACATCTAAAATCTCAAAGATTTGTATTTGAAACTCAAAATTTTTCATTTAAAATTTATTAGAGATTATGCTCAAAAGACTTACAAATCATTCTCAATATTAAAAATACTTCGTCAAAACAAAAGCTTCACAACTTTAAACTTTTGAAAAGGTACCCCAAGGTTTTGAATATCATGTCCAAATGTCTTATAAATTGTACTCGAAAGTCTTATAGATTGTGCCGAAGGTCTTTAGATTATGCCTGAAAGTCTTATAAATCATGTGTATCTTTGAAAAAACTCTTTTAATCAAAAGTTATACAGGTAGAAAAATGTTCTTCTTATCTAAAGAGTAAAAATATCATTTTAAAAGATTTCATCATTTAAGGATTCATATGTTCAAACTTTCTTCCCATCAAAGTCAAAATTTTATGTATGATGAATGATAATGATGTAAATGCCTTCAAAATGATGCAAATGCAATAATTCAAATTCTAACTAAATGGTGCAAATGCATGTCCTAAACAATAATACACATGTCATCCTTTAAACCATGATTCAAATGCTCACTACATGATGCAAATGTATGTCCAAACCATGACATAAATGCAATTATCAAAACAAAGATTCAAATATTTACCAAATAATGCAAATGTAATACTCAAAACAATAATCTATATAGTCACCAAATAATGCAAATTCATGGTTCACATGACAATGGAAATGTAAAATTCAAAACAATCATCTATATATTCATCAAATAATGTAAATGCATGGTTCAAACAACAATGTAAATGCAATATTCAAAATAATAATTTTACTTGCCTTAAAAAAGTCACTTTCGTAATAATGGTATGGAAATCATCTTTTTCATCTATCAAAATCCTATAAGCAACAATTCAAATTTGAATGGTTTTCAAAACTCTAAAAAATGGCAACAATAATTAGCTAGAATAATCAAAAGAATCTTTCCTTTAAAATGTTCATATTACCTTCATAATCTTATCGAATGACAATAAAAAATTACCCTATATAACTATTTTTCCATGAATAAGATGAAAATGAATCAATCATTCATTTTAAAACATATGATTAAATCTTTTGAAAACTAGTGATTACTACCTAGAATGAATAAGGTGAATCACAACTTGGTCTTTCCCAAATGATGAAATGATTTGGCAAAGTAAAATATTCGTTATCAAAGAAAACTGGGTCATTAAATGAAAAAAAGAATGTCTTTTCATCTAGGTTTACAAATGAAAGTTGTCTGTTAAAGCACAGTCCATTTTAGCACTCTTTTAAGTTCTTAACATATGGCATTTTAACAAATGTCAAAACTAGCTATAATAGGATCAAAATTTTTTAAAGAGAAAAGAAATAAATAAATAAACTCTGAACACTTATTCAAAAGTGATATCTATCTCTTTAAATTTCTCAAAGGTTTCTAATACTTATTTATTCATTCAAGCTTTATTTCCTTGAAAGGCTCCTTGTTTCGCCTTGTTCTCATGCATGAATTACTATTAATCTTGCTTAGACAGTCTATTTTAGGTTTTCACCCTAGAACTTCATTCTTTCTTTTCTTTTTTAATTTTTTAGATTGTTCACCTTGTATTTGAAAATTCAAAGTCATCCAAAATCAAACAATAATGATTTTCTAAAGAATAAACTTTCCAACTTAAATATTCGCACATGATCAAAATAGACTTTTTGAAGGACATAACATAGGCCAAGGGTTTACAAAGAATGGTTAATAGGCCTAAAAATGTGTTCAAGGTGATCAAACCAAAGATCATTTTCTTTTTATAAAGACATTTGTCCTTTCCATTTCCTAAGCATGTTTTTCATCTTTCCATTTTTTTTTCCCTTACATGTTTCCATTTTTAACAAGATGCATTTAAAATTTTTGAAACTTTGCTTATTTCAAACTTCCTTAACATAAGGCATCTTTCTTAGCACTTAACATAAGATCCAATGCCATTTATAAGATCTTTTTTTAAAGTAGTCCCTAATGTGAAAGGTGATCCTTACTTAAGGCTCATTCAAAAAGAAATTAACAATCTCAAAAGAGGTAAGCAAATGGATAGTTTCTTATTTTGTGAAAGGAATCTGAAAGAGGGTTATTTTTCATTTCAAGTATGGATATTTTAATTGAAAAACAATTCTCGAGTGATGATTTTCTTTACTTATTGATCTTAGATTCATCTGAATGTCTTGCATGCAAGATAGTACAATAAGTTATTCTCCTTTCACCTTTTTTTCTTATTTTTGTTTTTTATTTTTTTACTCATGATCAAAAGCACCACCTCAATTTTGTAATCAAGTGAAGGCCTAATGTAACAATTTCAATTTCAAGCCCATTCAAACTATTCATGTAATCTTCGCGCAATAATAATGAATATCACATATCAAAATATTGAAACAAAGGATATTATGGACATTAGATAATGTCACTCATTTGGTAAATTTGCCCCAAGATGTGGGCAAAAAAAAATTTTGAAAAAAAAATTGAAAAAGAAACAAAATGTTGAACAAATCGATGTGTTAGTCAAGGATATCAAAAAAATATGATCTTTTAGTCATTTGCCATAAGGAAAAGATTGAAGAGTTTGAACTTTTTGAAGAAACTTGGGTAATGATGTGTTTGGAATAATCTTAACACTTATCAAATTGCCACAACTCAAAAATCTTTCAAAGTGCCTTATCTATTGGTTTTCAAAGAAATTTCAAAAACTTTTGCAAATTAATAAGTTTTTTCATTGCTCATAGCCTTAATGAAAATTATTGACTTTGAGATCATCATGGTCAAAGTGGAAGTGAAGTCTATAAAACTCAAACTAATGTCTTTTAAAGATTAAAAGCTTGGAATGATCTAGATTTTGACTAAATTTAAGTAAGATAGGATTTGTGAAATGAATGGGTATATTTATTCTTGACATTAATTACCAATTCTCACAAGATTAATATCACAAACTTTTTCCTTTCTTTCGAAAAGAGTAATTTTCTTTTAAAAAAAATCATGTGAATTTTCATTGTCAAATAATTTAAAACTCAACAGATGAAAGAAAAAACTTTTCAATATTTACAAATCCTTTCCAATTCATGGCAATATGTTGTAATGTTCAAACAATAAAACAAGAGTTTATTCTAAACTATGCATAAAAGCAAAGATTATCCCAAATAAATGAAACAATATAGATACAAAAATGTTTACATGAATAAAAAAAAATTTATGTACAATTTCATGTGTGCAATATGTAATGAAAAACGAGAATTCATTTTTAATTAGACTATGTACAAAACTGAAGAAAATAAAATTGCCCTAAAATATATGCCTATAAAGATGTTTACATTGATGAAAAAAAATGTATGTACAAATGCATCTTATAGTGCAACAATTTATTTCCAATTAGATTATGTGTAATCCTAAAGAGAGCAAAAACTATCCTAAACAAATGAAAAGATGCGCATACCAAAATATTTACATAGATGACAAAATGTATGTACAATTATATATATACTAAATAATAGTTCATTATTTTCAATTATATATGAAAGTAAAGAGAGCAAAGATTGCCCCAAATGAATTAAATAACGTACATATAAAGATACTTTTATGAATGCCATCACATATATCCATTACATTATAAAAATTAAAAATTCATATTCAAAATTATATACAAAATTGAAGGGGGCGAATGAAATAATGTATATAATGAAAAACTAGGTTCATTTTCAATTAAATAAAAACTAAAAAGGAAATGCAAAGTTGCCCTTGATTGTTCCACATCTTTTTTTAAATATATATATATATATACATGGATAAGTGAAATAATTCTTGTACATGGATAATGTATGTATAAATACATGTATGTAATGAAACAAAAACATGTGATGCAAATAAAAAATTTCAACACAAATTCTCATTTTTTTTAAAGTAAAAAAATCTTTTGAAAAATTTTTTCATAAATTTAAATTACAAAAATTATCTCAACAAAAATAAAAATATCAACAAATACAAGATCAACAAAAACATGTTCTACCCAAAGATTAACATAGCTTAAGTTTGAGTTCTCTAAGTTCACTATATGCTCAGTTAGAATGTTGCAACAAACTAAAAGTTTCTAAATTATTCTTTAGAATTGTCCATGATAAATTAGTAAGGCATTTTAATCCTCACCCATTACATGCTACCAATAGAAAGAATTCAATTTGAGTGAAAGTATTTTGCTAGCTATTGCATATATTATCATCTCATAAAAACATAAGTCTTTTACTCCCTCCTAAAATAGACAAAACCCAATATAGAGCTCATGTAATGCAAATAAAGTTAATATTTTGTGTGAAGGGACATATACATTTTTCAACCCTAGTTCTCTTTAATCAAGAAAAAAATGAAAAACAAAGAAAAAAAGGTTAGTAAACAGATAAAATAATCATTACACTTTAAGACCATTAAACTAAATATTAGGATAAATTTAAAATTTTGTGGGTTAACTATCTATTAATTGTCCCTAATGGAGTTGCCAAACTTTTATAATGTATAAATTCATGAACCTATCACTAGACACAACAAGAGGATTTGTCACTAAACTTTTATCTATATAGGTGTGATTGGTAACTAAAGTGAATCTATTCTGTTGAAGAAGTCGTAAACTTAACTAAAGGTTCATAAAAGAATAAGCTTTGGTTTGCATTTCAAAACTAAGTTTGGAGTTTGGTTACGTATGAGGAAGGTTATAACATCCCACATACCCATCCAAAAAATAGTACCATTTAATTTCAAGTTATCCTAAGTATCTTGGTTTTAACAGTCTTTTATTAAATTTAGTGTTTAAATATCAAAAAAATAACTTTTAAGCTTTCACCATTAATCTGGCAGAATTTTTAAAATACTTCTTTAGCTCAAAAGTATTCAAAAATCTCATTTGTTTTCTTGAAGAGACTCCATCATCGAAAAAAACTTAAATAAGTTGTTTTATTAAATCTTATTTTATTGAAAAAATATATATATTTTTCGTTATTTTGGTCAAATTTAAAGATATTTTCTCACTTAGAATTTTTTTAAAAAATCATCATTTTGTGATTACTAAAAATTTTATCGTTGGACTTATCTTTTATTTTGTAAATTTTATTTCTAATTTTTGTTGTATTGAAAATATATCTAGATTTTTTATCATTTGGGCCAAATTTAAAAATATTTTACTTGCCTAGAAATACCTTAAAAAATTATATGTTTATGATTTTTAAGACTCTTATTATAGAACTTCATTCATCATTTATTTCCTACTTTTTAGAATGAAAATAAAATGCAATTATTTTGTTAAATCTTATCTAAACTCTTTCACCATTTAGGTTGAGTTTTAGAAAAGATTTTAACCATTTGTGATTTTCTTAAGATTCCATCCTTTGATAATTGCCTTATATCTTAAAACAAATTTATAAGTAATATTTTTTTATTTGATTTGGAAATGAATGCAATTAATTTTATTGAAATTTATTCTAAATTATTTCACCATTCGAGCTAAATTTAGAAAAATTCTTTACCTAGAGATTTTTTAGAAAATTATCCATTTGTAATTTCTAAAAATCTCATCATTGGATAATTATTATTCATTCCCAAAATTTTATAAAATTTATTATTATTAATTTTTACTTTGAAAATAAATACTAATTATTATTGTTGAAATTTTATCTAAATTTTTCCTTCATTTAGGTCAATTTTTTTAAAAAAATATTACCTAAAATACAATAAACAAAAAAAAAAGAAAAAAGAAAAGACAAAACCTACAGTATGGATCGAATTGAGTTTATGCTTAGGAATTTAGGAATTATCATTGAAATCTATAGGTATCATCGGAATCCCCATCAGGAACTTCAATGTTCCCTGGAAAATGTCACCAATCTAGAAATCTTATTGGAGTTTGAGAATCTCGCCAGAAAATCATCGAAAACTTGAACAAGCTTGAAATTTGAACTTGAACTGCCTAAAAATCTTTTGCTCTCAAATTCTCCTGTGTAATTGTCGTATGTTGATTATGTAAACTTGCAGGGTATTTATCGGAGCCTAATCACAACTTGATAAAAACTCTAACTCAATATAAGATTATTCTAAAAATTATCTTCAAGATAATCTTAGAATTTCATCTACAGCATCACCCATTTTTTCAAAATCAAACTCCTTAGATATATTTTATCAGCATATTGTACATTTGACAAAGAAATCAATCTATGTACAAAACCCTTAAATTGAATGAACTTCTATCTTTCAAGAATTCATCTTCACCCACACCCTTTTCAACTCTTTTCATTTTATTTTATTTTATTTTTTTGTTTCACAAAAAGATAAAACAAAGTAAAGATAATTAAGAAATAAATAAAGATATATAAGAAATAATCACTTAATAAAAATTACTAAGAAGATAAATAACCTATAAAGATAAATAAAAATAAATAATAAAAAACTTAAAATAATAAAAGAAAATTTGGGTTTTTAAGCTTAGTCTCAAATTGGATTCAAATAATATAAAAAATCAATACATCCCAAAAGTATTTTCGAAATTTTAAACCCAGACAAAAAAGGGCATCTACATGACTCAAATTTCATCAAATTATCAGTTTTTATACTAAACATGCTTAGCTACACTTACAATGAAAATCTTGTAACAATCTTTTCATTTATCTTCATGCTTTATTCAAATTGATCCTCAAAATACAAACTCGAACTCTGCCATTGAATTGAGCTCCTTCGAACTTACCCCTTCCCACATCTCAAACCTTCGATCTAATACCAATTGATAGGTTCATAACAGCTCTTATATCAATTATTAGGCAAAAAGGCCCAAAATCAATTAACCATCCAAGCCAGTTTAAACTATCAATTAACCATAAAAAAGAAAATAATTTAATGTGATTAAGCCTAACTGGATTATATCTACGAATGAAAAAAATTTTATTATTTGTAGAGAATTATAAATATACAAATCAGATCAATTAACACTCATAGTCAATACCTATAGACCTTTTCATTTAGGGATGTAAATGAAAAGAACTTTCAACAAATTGTTTGTGAACATGTTTGGCTTTTATTCGTTTATATTCGTTTATTAAGATTAACAAATGATCTTGAACAATAATTTTATGTTCGTTTATTAAATGAACCAAATACAAATAGAGGTTTGTTTGATTTGTTTGTATTTATGAATAAACTTGTTTAAAGTTCGTTTAAAACTCATTCGTTTATTCTTCGTTTATTGTTCATTTGCTATTCGTTTATAATAATAACAACAAAATTACATTTTTATCCTACCCTAATCTTATTTTAAGGTCTATTTATGTTTATTTGGATTCGTTTATATTTGTTTATTTAAATTTATTTGGTTATGATTTATTTATTGTTTTTGAACATGTTCGTTTATAAATGTTCATGAATATGTTCGTTTAATATTTACGAACATACTTGTTTAACTTAATCGAATCAAACACAAATTGAATACAAACATCCTACCATTTAAATGAATCAATCTTGAATGAACAAAGTAATTTTCTTATCGATCATTAATCGAGCCTAAACCCCTCTAAAAATAAATGAATAAATAATAGACATACGTTCATTTGTTCGTATTTGGTTTGTTTACATTCCTGCTCTTATTCTCATTTAGTTTTATGAAGTACTATTAATTCAAACAAATACATACTCATGTGCATTCATACACTATACCTATATAAATCTTTTCATTTTCCTCTAGTCTACTCAAATATACATACTCATAAGGATCCTCTCAATCTACTATAGTCCTATGGAGTGTTTATCCTATAAAATTTTATATTTTTTTAATATATTTTTCTCATATATGATCTTATATAGATTTCATTTATTTATAATCATATTATCTTACCTATCAATAATCTATTTTCTCTTAGAATTCTTCTTTTGCAAGTAATTTTTTTTTATCAAACAATATTTAACTAATTTCAAATAAATCTCTTATGAAATTTGAGTTACTATTTTTAACAAAAAAGATGAAGATGAAAGGTGAGGATACAAACAATTAAGGTGGCAGATTTGATTGATCAGCATCGTAGAAAATTACAAAAAAAAAAAGAAAAGAGATGATTAATTAATTAACCGTTTCATCTAGAAGATGCTGGTTTGATTACTCATATGCCTCTAATTCGAAGGTGTACTTGCTAAACTCTATTTGGATTGGTTCTCTGCTAGAGCAATTCACCGTGAAGTCATCAGATTACGTTGTTGCAAGGAAATTAATCGGAAGAGAGAAAATGTCTGCTGAATATCGATCTCCAATCTGGAGTTTGGTGTGGTCAGCCAGAGCTTTTCCCAAAGTTAAATATTTCACGTGGAGATTTCTTTTGGCAATATTTCCCACGAGGGATAGATATATAACGAGACCTTCAACTGGACAATAATTGTTGTACGTGTGAAATGCCTAATGAGTTTATCTGTCATCTGTTTTTTGGGTGTAGATTTAGGCGACATGTATGGTACAAAATTTGCAAATGGATGATACCAGCTTTGGAATAAAGGCCTTCCTGGCCCTATGGAATTTAGGGTGAATATGTTGATAAAAGCAAAGCAAGAGGAGGATTTGGAATGTTTTCTTAATGCGCTCTGGTTATTGTGGATCAATAGAATTCGGTATTATCATGACCAAACTTGCAAATTGCCCAGATGAGAATTGTTCGTTGGAAGGACATGCAAATGAGTCCCAAAGAAGCACCTGTGCAGCCAACTGATCACCCTAGGTTCTTAAAATAAACACTGATGCAACTTTTGATGTTAATTCTGGGATTCCAAGACTTGGCTTGGTGATCAGAGGTACAAATGGCTAGGGGTTGTTGAGTGCAATGACTAGAGTGGAACAGGTAGCCAATCCTTTTCATGCCGAAGGAAGGCAATTCTCTTTGGAATATTTAAGGAACTGATCGTGGAGAGCAACTCGGAATAGGGGGAAATCTATGTTGTGGAAGGTTGATGGTATGACTTTTGACATTGTTGATTTGGCCTCCACATGTGAGAGTTATCATTTTATACACTTTTCTTTTAGGATGTATCTTAGTTGACTTTAATTGGTTTTGAATAAAAATTTCTAGCTATTATAAAAAAAAATAAATTATTAAGCAGGTGGTTAAGCCTACCAATCTTCCACCTGTCATATGATTATTAGGAAAAAAATAGTGGTAATGTTGTTGAATTCACCATAAGAAAAGTTAGCATTTATGAAGTAGCATCTTATTTATAATTATTGTATTATAATTAATTAATTATAATTTAAAATAATATAAAATTTATTAAAATTTTATATAATACTTATAATTATAAATGATAAATTTTTATATATTTTTTTGTTACGATTGAACCATTATAAAATTGCAGTGAAACAATTTGTAGGTGAAAGTTTTTTTTTATGCTTCTTCAATTGAATTCACGTTATGAAAAAAAATTCCCCTCGAATGGGTAAAAAAGTGCCTCTAATGTGTGTTAGTCAATGATTGCATACAGATCACAAAACTGTGTATTGCCACTATTACTTTTTTGGGCTTCTGATCAAAAGCTTAAACTAAGATTATTGTAAATTTTTACTGTAGGTAATGCATATTCATGATGTAATCATAAAAAGTCATCAGGTGCCTATAAAACTTAATAAAAAATAAAAAATCATTTAACATATTTATTAAAGTTTTTAAATTTTATAAATAAAATTAACAGAGTAATATATATATATTAAAATTTAAAAAATATTAAAAATAAAATATATAATAATTTTTAATTTAATTTATAAAATTTAAAAAATTATATTATTAATAAAAAATAGTTAAAATGCTATTTTTTTTTAAAAAAAAATTTCTAATAATGAAAGTGGTAAAGTAAAACAATAGAGTGGGAGACTGATTGCTCCACCGACAGTCTAATTGCACATGTGGCGTGAGAAGCACAGTACCTGCCACAAGAAAATGACTTGATGTGGCGCCCACAAAAGTGACTTTCTATATAAAAAATAAATAAACTAATAATATATTTTCTTTAATATTTTTTTATATAATGAAAAAATAAGGTGATAATTTGTCATCCAATCTTTGACCAATTATTATCTTAACGGCCAAAAAATTTTTTTGGAGTTTTTTTTTTTAATTTTACAAAAGGATTTTTGTCGGCTGCACATGTCATTGTTGTGTTTTAGGACCAAGATCATCTGAATCCATGAGTTAGGCTGAAGGGGTTCCCTTCCATTATTGTTTGATGCTCACTTAAAATTTAGTTGTTGAAGCTGAAAGACGTTGCAATTTCAGGTGAATCACTCTTGAAATTTGGATTCACAGATGAATAAAAACTCAGTTAGCTTTCTCATGTAATTCCATTACAGTGGAAATATTTTTTTTATTATATCTTATAATATCATTTTATGATTAAATTTATAAATTTTAATTACAAAACATAATTGAAAATTGATCTTTTTAAGCTTTTAAGAATCTCTTGTTGTGTTTGCTTTGGCATTTGTGCTAAATGAACTTCATTTCTTTTGCTCTCCTAATTCATGGGAATAACAAATTGTAATGGGTGATGAGATCAATTACCCCAAAAAGTATATTAATGAAAATTTTCTTCATGATTAAAACTTAAAAGATAATGACTTTTTTAATCATATATATATATCATATAAAAGAGACATCTTTTAACTCATAATATGTATATTATAATATATGAAATTTCGATAAATAAAATCTTAAACTGTTACAATTGTAAACTTTAAAAGATGTAGACTTGTGAAAAAGAAAAAGAAAATGTTTTCAAAAGGTTTTATTCTCAATTTCTTATGCCCTTTAAAAGAGAACAAAATTAAAATAAAAAAGTATTTTCTTTATTTTTTTTTTTGGGTAATAAATACAAAACAAGAGTTCTTTTTCTTTTTTACCAAAATTTTGATTCTAAAATTATAAAAAAAATCCAAAAAAAAAAAGCCAAGGAAAATAGGGTTAAAAAGAAGAAAAAAACCTAAACCCCAGCAACTAGATCTGAAACATACTTTCCCCAAAACCCAACAAAACACTCCAAAATATTTCCTCACTTTATTTCCAAGAAAAAAATCTTTTTATTTTTTTCTAAAAATTCTCTGTTTCATTGTTGAAATAAATATTTTTGTTTGTCCAGCAACTGTGGTGGGGGCAACACCCAGCGCCACCATCCTTTTCTGGACCCACCACCTTTGCTAGGCTTTTTCTCTCTGTATATATATATATTTTTTTCTACTGTCTCTCTCTCTAATTAGGTGTGTTATGCCTGTCATCTCCTTCTTTGTTACGCGTCCACATTTCAACACTCTCATCGCTCTTTTCTCTCTCTAAAAAGCCTCCAATTCCCATTTTAGATTGATACCAAACCAGTTATAGAATAGACCTGGCCTGCTTCTCAATCCAAAAGCCCACACTCTTTCTCTAGTTTTTTTTCCCTTCCCTTTTCCTTTTCCTATCTTATTATATAGGCAGCTCTTTTCCGGTCGATCTGCGATTTCGGTTTCCTGTGATGGGAAGTGAAAGGACCAAAATTTGATTTTTTCAAGGAATATGGTGATTCTGAGACTTAAGTTCATGTAAAGAAGATACCGAGTCTTTCTGAATTGGGTCGTTCTTGCTGTTGTTGCTATAGTGAGTTATGGACACTGGAGGTCGACTCATTGCTGGTTCTTACAACAGAAATGAGTTTGTTTTGATAAATGCAGATGAAAATGCGAGAGTAAGACACTCGAAATCTAAAAAAAAAAAGCTTCTCATTTTTTACTTTATTTGTTATTTGAGGAATACCCATTTGGTTATTTTGTTGTTTTATGAAATGGGTTTTCTTTTTTCTTTGTGTATTGCTAGATTTGTTGTTTAATTTTTGCTGGATTTGTTGTTCTCACATTTCATGGTCAGGTGCTGATGGTACGCTCTTTATGCTTGTGGTTCTTATCAGATAAAGTCTGTGCAAGAATTGAGTGGACAAACATGTCAGATCTGTGGGGATGGGATTGAGATTACAGTGGATGGAGAGCCCTTTGTTGCCTGTAATGAATGTGCTTTCCCTGTCTGCAGACCCTGCTATGAGTATGAGAGAAGAGAGGGAAACCAAGCTTGCCCTCAGTGCAAAACCAGATACAAACGAATCAAAGGTGAGATTGTTACTGCAATATATGGTCTATATTGGCAGCCAAAAGTGACTTATGAGTGTCCCTAACTAGTGATGTGAACTGCAGGCAGTCCTAGGGTCGAAGGTGATGAGGAAGAAGATGACATAGATGATCTGGACAATGAGTTTGACTATGATGATTTGGATCCTCAACAAGTTGCTGAGGCTATGCTCACTGCACGCCTTAACACTGGCCGTGGTTCCCACCCACATGCCGCTGGAGTGCCTGCACTCTCAGAACTAGAATCTTGTCCTCCTAGCTCTCAAATTCCTCTCTTGACCTATGGTGAGGAGGTGAGTCTTTCTTCGCTTCTCTCTATTTATACGTATTTGTAAGAGTTCCAATTTACAGTTGCTCTGTGTTTTTACACTGTACTGCACAAATAATAGTTGCATTTTAACAATGCTTTTATTGTTTTAGGGTTCGGAGATTTCTGCTGATCATCATGCTCTAATTGTACCCCCGTTTATGGATCACGGAAATAGAGTTCATCCAATGCCTTATACTGATTCATCCATTCCTTGTAAGTCATTATCCTTCTGCTTGTTGCCATTTTTGAATTAATTGTCTCTCTAGTCTTGGACCTTAGTGTTTCAAATGTTGCAGTGCAACCTAGACCAATGGTTCCTAAGAAAGATATAGCAGTATATGGTTATGGAAGTGTCGCATGGAAGGACCGTATGGAGGAGTGGAAGAAAAGGCAGAATGACAAACTTCAGGTAGTTAAGCATGAAGGAGGGAATGATAGTGGAAACTTTGATGGAGAGGAGCTGGATGATGCTGATTTGCCAATGTAAGTGATGTTTAAAGTTTATGGTTTGATTTTTGTTACTAGTGTCTATAAACATTGAAAGGTTTTTGGGCAGATTTGTTTCTGAAATTCTGCACAGTGGCATCGTTTGCTTGTATCTGTATAATAGTTTCTTTGTCATTTAAAAAATGTTTTTTCATTTCAGGATGGATGAAGGCCGGCAACCACTTTCAAGGAAGTTACCCATTCCTTCAAGCAAGATAAATCCATATAGAATGATTATTATACTCCGTCTTGCAATTCTTGGCCTATTTTTTCACTATAGACTTCTGCATCCAGTCAGGGATGCTTATGGCTTGTGGTTGACATCTGTAATATGTGAAATATGGTTTGCTGTTTCTTGGATTTTGGATCAATTCCCAAAATGGTACCCTATAGAGCGGGAAACATACCTTGATCGATTATCTCTAAGGTTTGTGGTGGTGCCCAAAACTTACCATGTTTTATGTGTTTACATGATTATTTGACATGAATTCAGATATCCACCTCCATTTTTTCCTTAATGCTATTTTTAATATAGCGCCACTTTTCTTGCTAATTTAATCTTTATGCACAGGTATGAGAAAGAAGGGAAACCATCAGAATTAGCTAGTATAGACATTTTTGTGAGTACAGTGGATCCAATGAAAGAACCTCCGCTTATCACTGCAAACACTGTTCTGTCCATCCTCGCTGTTGATTATCCTGTTGATAAAGTTGCATGCTATGTATCAGATGATGGTGCTGCCATGCTCACATTTGAGGCTCTCTCTGAGACTTCTGAATTTGCTAGGAAGTGGGTTCCTTTCTGTAAAAAATTCAATATTGAGCCACGTGCTCCAGAGTGGTATTTTTCTCAGAAGATAGACTACCTAAAAAACAAAGTCCATCCAGCTTTTGTCAGGGAAAGGCGAGCAATGAAGGTGTGACGTCTTGTCATGCATTGTAACATGTGTTCTGTTTGAGTTCATATTTTGAGTTCTAAAAATCATCTGTGGTTTCTAATCAATCTGAGGTTGAATTTAGCAATGATGATTTTTGCCTTTGATTACATGGAATGTTTAATTTATTTGAGTTTATTATTTAATTGGACAGAGAGAGTATGAAGAATTTAAGTTAGGATAAATGGATTGGTTGCCACAGCACAGAAGGTTCCTGAGGATGGTTGGACAATGCAAGATGGAACTCCATGGCCTGGAAACAGTGTTCGTGACCATCCTGGTATGATTCAGGTGAGATACTGTTGCATTTGACTTGCTGTATTTTTCTCATTATGTTTCCAAGTGTGTGTAATGCAGAAGAATTGAAAGACGATGGAAGAACTTTTACCATAGGGAACACAACACCCTTAGGATGGATTCAGTCCTTGATGAAATGCATCATTTTGTTACCTTAACTATTTCTTTGATTTGTTTATGGTGGCCATGCATGTGGGTGAGACTCGCAGTATTGATGTTTGATTGGGAAAATAGGTTTATTTATTTTGTTTGTGATTTGTGACTGTAGCTTATGATTTTAAGACTTGGTTCATTTTTGGTGCCTCTTGTGTGCATGGCCGTTATGCTAATCCCTACTTCATCCTGTATTTTGAGTTTTTCTTTTTTAATTTTTATTTCTCTTATGAGACATAATTTGTAGGGGCTTCGAGATGCTTGCTATTTTGATTTAGGTGTTAATGATTTTTCGCATAGGTTCATTGATTATTTGCACCATATAACTAAATTTGTATTCTGGCAGGTTTTCCTAGGTCATAGTGGTGTTCGTGATGTGGAAGGAAATGAGTTACCTTGCCTAGTTTATGTTTCTCGTGAGAAGAGGCCAGGTTTTGAACACCACAAAAAGGCTGGGGCCATGAATGCTTTGGTAAGGCACAAGTTCTTTGTTTTTCTGTTTCATAATCTTTTGGCATTTAAAATATGGTTTCAAATTTATGAACTTTCATTGTTTGTACTGAAGATACGGGTCTCGGCAGTCCTCTCAAATGCTCCTTATCTTCTGAACGTCGACTGTGATCACTATATTAACAATAGCAAAGCACTTAGAGAAGCCATGTGTTTCATGATGGACCCAACATCAGGGAAGAAGGTTTGTTATGTGCAGTTTCCTCAAAGATTTGATGGAATTGATCGACATGATAGATACTCAAATCGAAATGTTGTGTTCTTCGATGTAAGTTTATTTCCTTTCTTCCCTGTTAATTATGTGTTCTTTTCTTAAATCAAAGCCTAATCTCTTAAATCAAAATCAGATCAACATGAAAGGATTAGATGGCATACAAGGACCTATATATGTTGGAACAGGGTGTGTTTTCCGAAGGCAAGCACTTTATGGTTATGATGCACCAGTTACCAAGAAACCTCCTGGTAAGACCTGCAATTGTTTGCCAAAGTGGTGCTGCTGCCTGTGCTGTTGTTCTAGAAAGAAGAAGAAAACAAAGCAAAAGGAGAAGACAAAGAAGTCTAAGCAAAGGGAAGCTTCAAAGCAGATACATGCTCTTGAAAACATTGAAGAAGGAATTTCAGGTAAGGGTTCAATTTACGAGGGTGCAACTGAAAGTTCCAGTAATCTTATTATGTGTCTATAATGAATTTTTAATATGATACTGTAAACTGGAATCTGTCCGCATGCATCTGTCAGAGGCAAACTCTCAGAACTCATCCAAGGCGTCACAGATAAAATTGGAGAAAAAGTTTGGTCAGTCTCCTGTGTTTGTGGCTTCCACTCTTCTGGAGAATGGTGGAGTTCCTCAAAATGCAAGTCCTGCATCCTTACTGAGGGAAGCAATCCAAGTCATAAGTTGCGGTTATGAAGATAAAACAGAATGGGGAAAGGAAGTAAGTAAACCGGAAAATCAACCTGTACTCTTATTATAGGCAAGTTGAAGTTTATTAATATCTCATAATCATAAAAACTTTTAACTTGCAAACCAGGTTGGCTGGATATATGGCTCTGTGACTGAGGATATCCTGACAGGATTCAAGATGCACTGTCATGGCTGGCGATCTGTGTACTGCATACCTAAACGACCTGCTTTTAAGGGTTCAGCTCCTATTAACCTCTCAGATCGTCTACACCAAGTTCTGCGTTGGGCTCTTGGATCTGTTGAAATTTTCTTGAGCAGACATTGTCCCATTTGGTATGGATATGGGGGTGGATTGAAATGGTTGGAACGATTTTCCTACATAAACTCAGTTGTGTATCCATGGACCTCCATTCCCTTGCTTGTGTACTGTACCCTTCCAGCTATCTGTCTCCTCACTGGGAAGTTTATTGTTCCTGAGGTAAGAATTCACTTTGTGTTGTTTTATGCTCCCGTGCTAACATTTAAATCTAGCTTTTAGAGAGAAATTTTTAGTCCTATTAACTCATTTTTGAGTTGATATTAAAGCAGTGATAATTGTTCAAAACCTGGAATGTCTCCAGGCACTCGTGCCTGCAACGTAATTGAAGCTCTAGATGTGTTACTGATTGGTCAACCATGAAATTTTAGATAATTTTAAATTATCGCTTTCTAATGGTTTATATATAATATGAATTTTTTACTTTAATTTAGCATTTTTAACTTGCCAACCTTGAAAAAGAGAACTAGGGTGCTTAAAGCTAGTTTCTTTGTGGAGTTTTGGTTTTTCATTGTAAGCAAGTCCCACCTATACACGGTGGATTGCTTTGTTTGCTAAGTTATACTCTGTTGATTTTTAACTTCTATTTATTAGCTAGGGCCATTGTCTAACATGGAATTCATGACTCACAGATTAGCAACTATGCCAGTCTTGTATTCATGGCTCTCTTCATATCAATTGCTGCAACTGGTATTCTTGAGATGCAGTGGGGTGGTGTTGGAATTGATGACTGGTGGAGAAATGAGCAGTTCTGGGTGATTGGAGGTGTTTCATCACATCTTTTCGCTCTCTTTCAGGGTTTACTAAAGGTTCTGGCTGGTGTCAGTACAAGCTTCACCGTAACCTCTAAAGCAGCAGATGATGGTGAATTTTCCGAGCTTTACCTCTTCAAATGGACATCCTTGCTCATCCCTCCCACCACCTTATTGATCATAAATATAGTTGGCGTCATTGTTGGGGTCTCGGATGCCATCAATAATGGGTATGATTCATGGGGCCCATTGTTTGGGCGGCTATTTTTCGCCTTCTGGGTTATTATGCACCTTTACCCCTTCCTCAAGGGTTTGCTGGGGAAACAAGATCGCATGCCAACCATTATTTTGGTGTGGTCAATTCTGCTAGCCTCAATCTTGACTCTTATGTGGGTTCGAATAAACCCATTTGTCTCGAAAGATGGCCCTGTACTAGAAATTTGCGGGCTGAATTGTGATGACTAGGAGATTACATGAATAAGGAAGCAGCTTTGGCTCATCAGTTAGTTATCTCATACGCAATGGTTGTGGTAAAGTTGTTGCACAAAGGGAATTATTTATTTGTGTTATTCTGTGCTGAATGCTTCAGGTTATGTTGCATGATGAAGTTTTCATCATGAGCAAGGCAGAAATTTTGTTTGGGGGGCAAAGCATAGGTTGATGTGGGTGTTGTAGATATGGGCACATTGTTCTTTGTTTTTAAAGAGTTCTTTGCTATTTATTCTTTTATTATAATTTCGTGGGGTTTTAGGGGTTTTTTGGCTTTTATTTCTTTGTGTATTTTTTGGGTCTGTATTCCTAATGTTGAAGGTATTTTTATTAATTCCCTGGCCATTGTGGGGGATTTGGTACAGGTGTCTCAAAATTTATATTCCCATTTCTTCATCTATTTGTTATAATGTTTGGAATGGACTTTGGAGTTTGTCCAATGTACGCTCATAAATTGAAGTTATGGATATTATAAAACTGTATTTGTTGCCTCATCTGCCATGCATTTCTTCTTCTTCATTTTCTTTTTCTTACCTGGATTCTTTAAATTCTTATTTTTTAAAAATGACTTTGTGAGTTGTTTGGTGTTAGTTTTAGGAACACGAGGGAATCCCTCTCATAGTCCCGTCGAAACAGTAGCAGTGTTAATTGAAAGGTCGATTACTGGCAACAAAAGTAGTAGTGGTATTTGTAAAATAATAGCAGCCATGTTTTGAAGGTAAAAGATTTTCTTATTGGATTTCTCATCATCCTTCCTCTTTTCGTAATTGCAATGTCTTCAAAATTCAACTTTAAAACATTAAAAAATAATAATAATAAAGTGAGAATCATGGGTTCATGGTGCTGAAAGTCAAACATGTTTTAAGTCAGGCAGACACACACTCTTTTTTCTTTTCCTAATAGTTAGATAGTATGACTACTCACATATAATATAGATATTTATTTCTTAATAATAATTAGATTGTTGTGAATCCACGGAAATTGTTTATCATGTTTATATGTTATATGTATTTTTCTTCTTAATTTAGTTTACCATGTATAGTTGTTTTATCTTTTATTTTGCTTCTCTATAAGTTTTTTTATTTTTTTTTTTATTTTGTAAGTTAGAAGTAATCTTTATCCTTTTTCTTTTAGTAATCGAGTTATAAACATAAACTTATATTTGGATGTAATTCAAACTTGAATGCAATTGTTGAAGATTGAGTGTTCTTTATTCAATTACTCTCTTTACTATTCCAATCTTTTTATTCAGTGTGAATTCTTCACACATTTTCATCTGTGACTTTTACCAAAAGATTAAAAAAAAGGGGTAGAGACCGAGGAAAAGGTGAACATTATTTACGATTGGACATTAATTAATTTTAACCTTTTTGTTGATACAAATTTATAGGGTTTTATCTATATCAGTATAAAAGTTACTTTTTTTTTTTTTAATATTTGAATCTAAATTATATTTATAACCCTTACACTTAGTCATTTAGATCTAATAATTCAAAAAGTGTATAATTCTTATATTAATATAAATGAATCTCTTCTAATGTGTGTGTTAATGTGTGTGTGTATATATATATAAGTGAAAATAGGATTAGATTACAAATTGCTGGTAAACGTGACCAAGCATTCACAAAGCCAAAGAAAGTTACTATAAGTCAAACAAATGGTGCCAGTGCAAGTGATTCAGTCTGTTTTAAAGTCATACGAGCGGTAGTTGTATTAAGTCGTATCAAGAAAAGAGCAATCAAAATCTATAATTTGATCAAATATGGAACCAAACCCAGTACTTTAGACCCACCTTATGCTTTTCCCTATCAGCCACAGGGTGAGTAACGAGTATGACCCTAACCCTCGAAACAATTATTAAAAGATCCAACTGAAAGAAATCTGAAATTGTTACGATATTATTATTATTATTATTATATACTTTGTTAGGCTGCCAATTCCTCACAGCTTCCTTTCTTCTTCCTCTCTCGGGTCGTATGGAAAAATTGGTTTCAGAGACCCACATGAATATCAATGTCAGCTTCTAATTTATTTCCCAAGCACACATTCAATAATCAAAGTCAACACTCTTGACACTCCATTACGTATAACCCCTCCTACGGTTCAAATGAACACTACACGTCTCCTAAATATAATTTATTATTAAATAATTAATTTTTTTTAATTTTAATTTGAATATATATATGTTTAAATATATTAAATTATAATATAATTTTCTAAAAAACAATTAACATTTTAATAATTTTGAACTGATTTGGATTCCATTAGAATGAGTCCGGCCTTCGAAGAATTTTCAAAGGGTGAACGAGCCTAGTACAACTCCATCTTGGAGACTCCTATATTATGTTTTTGGTTAAAAATATTAAAAACAAACAAACATATTATAAGTAGCATCGTTTTTTTTTCTTTAATCTTATTTTGTGTTTATTTTTTCACTCATTCGCTCAAATTTCTTGTATATATTTGAAATTATCAAAAGATTAACATTTAATTATTAAAATTAAATGTCTCATATTTTATAAACAGTCTCTTATCATTGGCATTCTCTAATTTTCTTCTCTCTTTCTTTGAATTTAATTTAAACCTGATCAAATATAGGATAATAATCTTCCTTAAGAAGATAAATTTATGATTTATACCTTTCACTTTCACCCCTTTCAAATATTTTGATACGTATTATTTTAGAAAACTATATGTATGACTAAAGAAAATAAGCCTTGAGTTGAAATGATTTTTAATTAAGTAGTTGAAATGTAAAAAAAAAAATGAATTGGGTGTAAGAAAAAGAGAAGCATTGAGGATTAGAAAAATTTTAGAATTTGTACCCAAGCCAAAATCCAAATTAATCTCAGGCCAAAGCGGATAAACACTATATTTTCCTTTGTTTTGTTATGTCTGCTTATGCTGCTAGGCACAAAACTTATAATAATAATAATAATAATAATAATAAAACTTCAATGACAATAATTGTTCAATTTGGACTATGGATAATTCTACTTCCTTTCGCCAATATTTGCTCATTTCCTTCTCAAAATTTTTAATTATACTCATGTATCTATAGATATAATTATAACTCCCAACATAATACGTAGTACACATCAAATGTATTTTCTTATTGAAAATCAGAAACATAGAAAGTGAGATAAAAAAAATACAAAGTGAACGTTTGTAGTAAATAGTCATTTTTCTTCAATTATATATACGAGTGTATTTATAAAATACCGCTAATATAACAAATTGAAAAATAAATGACAACACTCTTTGCAAAATAAATAAATTAATAAGTTTTTTCACTTTTGCTTAATTTCACTTTCAAAAGTAGAAAACAATAAAAAAAAAAGAGAAATTATTTGATACATTGATAGTAAAATCTTTTTAACTTCACTGACGAGATTAAGATTGTGACATATATCTCATTTTTTTAAAATTAATTTTTTTTAAATATATAAGGGACATGTATCATTATCTTAATCTCGTATGTGGAGTTAAAAAACTTCACTATTAGTGTATTTAATAATTCAACTTAAAAAAATAGTTCAATTAAATATTAATGTTTTAACTTTAACGCATAACAAAAAAAATGATGTCTTACTAGTTTTAAAGTCACCCGACAAATTTGAAAACAAAAATAGAAAAATTAAAATTGCCACTAATCTTTTTTGATTGGGTGTGATTGGTTACCTATTAAACTTTATCTTTTTAATAAAATCTTAAAATTAATTATAATTTATTAAAAAGATAACTTTAAAGTTTGTAAAACAATTTGAATTTAGGAGTCGATTACGTGTAGGAAAATATTAGTATTCTCACAACGTTCGTTTAAAAAAATATAAATTAATTACATATTATCCTTTAATCTTGATAGAAAATAGTCTTAGTTTTGGTGTTTAAAAATAATTTTCAAGACTTCTTTTATTTATCGAAATTTTAATTTTTAATTTTATTTTTATTCAAGAAAAATAAATTAGAATCATTTTATTGAAAAAATTCTTAAAATGTCACAATACGTTAGTAACATTAAAAAAAAGATTTTTCATCTAAAGATTTATTAGGCATCACTATTCAAAATACCTTAAAATCTTATCCTCGAAAACTCGTATTTATTTTTCATAAAACAAAGATATGCATGCAATGCGAATGATAATATATTGATACACACATTTTACTTTTCTTTTAAAAATTTTAGTGTTTTTTTAATTATTATTATTTATTTGGAAAAAAAGATAAATTTTTATTATATTGAAAATTTTTTTATAAATACTCTAATACCTAGTAGTATTTTTAAAAAATCTTCTTACTTAGAGATTTTTTAAGACATCATTACTTGAAATACCTTAAAATCTAGTCTTTAGATAAAATTTTCTTTTCTCTTATTTTTATTACTTTTACTAATAATTTTAGTTAATTCTTATTTTTAATTATAATTTTTTGTTAATTCTTGTTTTTATTTAATAGGAAAAAGGAAGATTTTTATTATGTTGAAAACTTTTTATAAATACTTTAATACGTTGGTAGTATTAAAAAAAAAACTTCTCACCTAGAGATTTTGTAGGTATCGCTACTCGAAAATATTTTAGAATCTCATTATTGGATAACAAATTTTTTTATTTTTAATTATTTTTAAGAAATGGAAGAATTTTAAAAAATACCAAAAGTTTGTTTTTTTTCCTTTTCATTATTTATTATTATTATTATTAGTAGTAGTAGTAGTAGTAGTTATCTTTTTATATTTTATTATTTTATAAAGTTCATTTTAATTTTTTAATGAAATTTAAAATTATCAAGAATTTAAACTTTATTTTCTATTAAAAAAATTTTATTTCGAAGCATTAAAAAAGTATGCTAAAAAATAATATAGTAAAAAAATAAAAATAAATCAAAAATAAAATAAAAGTAAAAAAAAATTCTGAACTAGATCGATTAACAGTCTAATCAATGGTTCTGGCTAGTTTATACGATCTAGAAGGTTCAGAAGCAGTACAACAGTAGTTCAGGCAGTTCAATAAGTAGTTCAAGAGACTTTGGTCAGTTCAAGGATGGTTCAGTTGAACTAGTCTGGGTTAAGAGAAAAAACGGGTCACAGAGTCAGGTGCGCAGGCTCTGGGTTAACTTGCGGGTTGGCACTCAAATCCTAAAGGGCCTTAACGGTGTCATTTTAGGGTTTTCTTCCTACATAAATGCCACTTTTTTTTTAATTTATTTTTTCTTCTACTTAAAAAAAACTTTTTTTTCTTTTTCAAACAAAAATAGAAACTAGTTGTGGCCACTTTTTCCATTAGCCACCACCTTCAATGGTTGAAAATCATCGAGAAAACACCCAATTGCCCCGTTCTAATCTCCTCTATCCTGTTACAATCTCATTTTCACCAAAAATTGAAGCCAAAACCCTATATCTAAACCAAAACCCTTCAACTCCCCGAAAAACTCAAAATTTTTACACCTCTTTTTCTTTTTCTTGAGATGTTAGGTTCCTTGTCAAAGGGATTATGGTTTTTTTTTTCTTTTTTTGTTATGTGTTTGGTGTTGATTTGATTTTTTTTATATAAGTAGTGAGGTTTTTCTTATGTAGTTTAACATAAGCCCGTCTTTTTTTTGTAGTTTTTTTTGTTTTCTTTCTAGCAAAATCCCACCATTTTCTTTTTTTTTTCTTGGTTATTTTTGGCAAGGTTTTTTTTTTTTTGTGAGTTAGGTTTTCTTTTTTATTGGTTTTATATGGATGGTGGTGGCAGTGGCTATTAATGAGTAATGTGGTGGTGGCCAAGGGAATCAAAGGGTGATGGGTCATAGAGGTAGGCAGTTAAATGGGTGAAAATAGTAATAGGGACTTTAGTTCAACTGGTAAAGAGTAAGGTAAAGGCGTGATAGGGTTCCCAACTCTATAAATTTTTTTTTTATTTGCATTTTGTTTGTTTCACAGGGGAGTTGGATTGTTCATAATAGAAGGTAGAATCTGGAATTTTTTGGCAATGTCTATTTTTTTTTTTTTGAGTCTTTTTTTCTTGTTTGTGTGCTTGATTTATAAAGCCAACCTTTACATTTTCAGCCATGATCCGTGCTACAAAAGGATGGTGCCAGGTGCGGTTGGTGGCTAGCAGGGTAGAGGTCTCAAAGGGCATGTGGGTTGATGACATGATAGGTGTCTTAGGGCATAGTGGTTGTTAGGGCAGGGTATGTTACAATTCAAGTGAATGAAAAGGTTGGTGCCATGCACAGCATTATGCTATCTTTTATTTTTTATTATTTTTTAATTTTATATTTAATATTTCATAAATATACTTTGTGGTTAACATTGAAATGAAAATGACCCTTAAGGTTTAAAATGTGACACTTAACTATCTTATGGTTTGTTTTATATTATTTTAATCAAAATCATTACTTTTTTCGTTACTTTTTATTTTTTATTTTTTTTTCCTCTCAATTCATATTCTCTCTCTAAAAATTTATATTCTTTCTGTAAAAATTCATTCTCTCTCTTTTTCTAAAGCCAAATCAATTCTCTTTCTAACATCTTTCTCTAACCAAAACAAACTCCTTGTGCATTCTTCAACTTTTCACTACCAACTTTAAACTTAAAACAAAACTTAGAAATAAGTTAAAAAACCACTACTTGTTTCACCATTGATCATTGACCTAGGCCTTCTTTCTCCCATATATGGCACCATTCCTCTCTTTCCTTATCTACTTAATGCCCAGCAAAAGCTCAATATATGATAAAAGACGTCGTTACGTTTTTCTCTATTTGAGCACTTTAAGACATAGACTAAAATAAAAAAAAAAACCTTTCAAATCGTTCTTGCCATTATTCACCAATCAAGAACCCTAAAATAATATTTTTTTTCTTTGCCAAAACCTTAAAAAGAATAGCCTCACAACTGAAAAAATACCAAAAACTCTTATAATGAAAACTTTTAATTTTGTTTTTTTATTTTTTCTGTGGGTGTTCTACTTTTAATTTATGTGTCTATTATTGCTTATCGATGGGTGATTGTTAATTTTGTATGCCGAATAAGTCTTTTCTAGGTCTGGTTAACTGTTGATTCTAGGTTCATTGATTGTTGATCTGTGTTGAGTCTTTGTTGGTGGATTCTTTGCTGTTTGTTTTATGGATTTTGGCTTTAAATTGCTTACTATTTTTTTTTTTTTTTTGGGTTGTTGAATTCAAATGAATATTGGCTGCTGAATTATTTGGGATTACTCACTACCCAAATTTCTTCTCTTTTTGGTTTATGCTTGTTTGCATTTTACCCTTGTTTGCTCAATTGTCTAGGCTTTATTGAATCAAAATACTATTTGCTGGGAATGGCTTTGATTAAGTTTCTGGATTGGCAAATTTATTCTCTCTCTAAAACTAAATCAATTCTCTAAAACTAAATGAAATCAAACCATTAAAGGGAGAATTGATTTGATTTTAGAGAGAAAGAATGAATTTTTAGAGAAAGAATATGAATTGAGATGAAGAAGAAAGAAACAAAATAAAAAAATGAAAAGAAATGAAAAAATTAATAGTTTTAAAGAAAAAATAATAAAACATATTATAAGATAGTTAAGTGTCACATTTTAAACTTTATGAGGCTCCTTCATTTTGCCCTTAACGATAGGGTATATTTTTGAAGTTAACCTTTATTATTATTATAAAACAAATAAAGTTAAATAAATAAAAATGGGTCCTCAAATGGGCTTTATCTTGGACCCTAGGCCAAAAAAATTAGAATCAAGCCTTGGGCCTAAAAACTCGATAAAACTCAATAAATTTAATATCAATGCCTAATTTAGAAAACTCGGACAAATTTGGTATCTACAACTGCCCCTCTTTACGTATTACTAAGAATTAAAATAGAGCAAAGATAAAGACAACAATTTTGTCCAAAGTTAAAATTTTTTTTTTGGTTAATCGAAAAGCTCCTCTCATCAAAGCTAAATATCTTTAAAAATCAAATGAAATTCTCTTATTATTAGAGGCTCGATAACTTTTAAAATTTTAAATGGTCCTTTAAGCAGATGCTCAATAACTTTTGAAAATTTAAAAAGTTCTTCTAAGTAGAGACTTGACAACTTTTGAAAAATTTTAATGGCTCCTCTAGCAGAGGCTTGACAATTTTTTTAAAATTTAAATGGCTCTTCTAAGTAAAAGGTCAACAACTTTTGAAATTTTAAAATATTCTGCCTTGAGAACTTACGAATCTTGACAAAAAAAGCTCCTCTAAGCAGAAGCTCAATAACTTTAAAATTTAAAATATTATGTTTAGAGGACTTATGAATTTTGACAAAGAAAGCTCCTCTAAGCAGAGGCTTAACAACTTTACAATTTACATCTCTTCTCGAAACTAAGATCACATCTTTGAAAAAGTAAATTTCTCTTTTTTTATGATTGAAGTTTCTTCTTTGATCATTATCCTTACCTAAAGGCCAAAATCCTATTTTTCATTAAAGAGTGAAAAATCCCTATCCTTGTAACTTGTGATCTTAATTGTTCATGGATGCATGTACCGAATACTCTAGATGCCATGCATGTAATACAATCAAAATTATTCATTTCCAATTATGTTAAAAGGTTCTTAAAATCTCTCGTCTTTTTGCTTTAATCATCAAAATTCTCAACAATTACCATAAGACCAATATGTTCTTTAACTTCTGATCATTGCATTTTTTTCTCAACAATATTTTTCCTTTCCCAAAAATCTATAATGTCAATGTCTTGTCATGCTTTTCTCATCATTTTTCATTTTTTTTACTTGCCTCTATCAATTTTTAAAAAATAATATTGAAATCTTTTATATTATCATTTTAAGTTCAAGACAAACAAAATGTAATCATACGTTTCTCCTATTCATTCATAAAGTAAACAAAGATAGCCAATGAGATAGAGGACTAGATAAGCATTACTTCTAAAGAAACACATTTCATCAAACAGATAAAGTGTATGACAACAAAAATGTTTAGGTAGGAACAACAGCACCCAAATAATGATTACAAGATATTCTTTCTCCAAAACTTAACCAGATAACTTCATCGATTTTTTAGAATTCGTCAAACTATGTTTAGTCTGGTATTGTGAGGTCATCCCCTAATGATGCTTCTCCTTTATATCCAAGCCATATTTTTAGGTTTTCAACTTAGATATATCCCTTTTTTTCTCTTTTTTTTCTTTTTTTAAGCACAATATATTTTTATAGCATCAAGTTTATCTGAGTAGGCAAATCATTGTCATCTATTTTTGCCAAATGCCCGTTGAAAAAGGCTTTCTTCACCATATATGTAACCTCTCAATTTGGTGTCTATTTTTTACAATTATCATGTGGATTTGGAATGATCTTTTCAACACTAAGTCTTTTTATCGAAAGCAACGAGGGTAAATTTTCTTATCATGTGCTCTTAATATCCTCTTCTGATATAGTTGGCCATGGTAAAGTGTTGTAATTCTTTTTTCGTCAATGAGGTTTAACTGCTTATAGCAATTTCGAACCCATTCGACTTTTTTTACCTCAACTTTCAACAAAACTCTCAATGAAGAAATTTTTACTTCAACTAGCAATACAACTTCCATTCTATAAACCAACGAAAATAGGGTGACTCTAATGGATGTTTAAATTGATGTTCTATTGGCATACAAGGCCAAAAGCAACTTATTATATCAATCTTTGTAAGTATCAACCATTTTCTCCATAATCTTTTTGATATTCTTGTTTGCAACTTCAACTGCTCCATCATCTTTAGACGATATGGTGTCGAATTACGATGATGGATCTTGAATTGAGTGTACACTTCATTAGTTATTTTACTATTCAAGTTTTTGGCATTATAAAAAATAATCATCTCTGAAAGCCCATATCTACATATTATCTTCTTTTTTTATAACTTGTATACAATTGAACGAGTCATGCTAGCATATGATGTAGTTTCTATCCACTTCATGAAATAATTAATCAGTACAAAGATGAATTTATACCCATTTGAAGTTTTTGAAGTGATAGGACCGATGACATCCATGTCCCACATAGAGAATGATCGTGAAAGAGCCAAAACCTGCTAAGTTTATGGAGAAACATGAATCTTAACAAGATAAATTTAACACTTATGGCATCTTCTAGAATAATCAACACAGTCACTTCTTATTGTCAACCAATAGTAGCCAATCCTCATAATTTGTCTAGCCATCATATGACCATTCATATGTGCCCCACAAACCCCGCATACACTTATTCAAGAATCCTCTTTACTTCAGGTACATTCACACATCTTAAGAACACATGATCTTAAATTATTTTATAAAGGATATCTTTATTAAAGGAGAAACCTATAGCCAACCTTTTGATAATTTTTTTATCATTTTTTGTTGCATGCTTTAGGTATTGCTGACTTTTGATGTATTGTAGAATATCATAATACTATAGCTTCTTATCAATTTCTTCTTTAATACCTAAGTAATATGCTAATACATTCTTCATATCTATATTGATGGGTTGGATCTCGATATTTGTATATATTTTTATCATTGCAGCAAAGTAGCCAGTGCGTCAATAATATGATTTTTTCTCTAGGTAGATGCTCAAATGAAAGTTTGTTAAATTGCTTGACCAACTCGAAAATATATTTATGGTACCAAATTAACTTCGAATCTCTCATTTTTCATTTACCTTTTAATTGATAAATGACCAGAAATGAATCTCAAAATATGTCCAACACTTTGATTTTCTTTTCAATTGCTACTTGCAAACCCATAACACAAGTCTTGTATTCAGTCATATTATTTGTCAGTTAAAATTCAATCTAGCTGTGATGGTATAATGATATCCATCGGGAGAAATTAAAATTACCCTAATACCATGGCCCAAAGCATTAGCAACTCCATCAAAATACATCCTCCAAGACTTCTGAATAGGTTCTTTCTTTTCAATTACTATCACATCTTCATCAAAAAAATTAAGCTTCATCGATTCATAATTTTTAGTCGCACGATCGGTAAGGAACTCTCCTATTGCACTTCCTTTAATAGCCTTTTGAGTTATATAAATAATATCATATTCTGAAAGTATAATTTGTCATCATGTTGTTTTCCTTGTCAATGAACGCTTTTTAAAGATATGCTTAATGAGATCTAACTTTGCTATGAGCCAAGTAGTGTGATAAAGCATGTATTATCTGAGCCTTCAAGTTATCTAGGCCAATGCATAACATATCTTCTCTAATAGTGAATACTTAGATTCATAATCAATAAATTCTTACTTAAGTGATAAATTGCTTGTTCCTTCTTATTAGCTTTGCCTCTTTGTCATAATACATATCCCATTAAATTTTCATATACTGTTAACTATAAAATTAAGGTTTTCTTGGAACTAAAGGTACCAACACGAGTGGATTTGATAAGTATTCTTTGACTTTATCAAAAGCTTTTTGGCATTTATCATTTAATTCTCCTAGATCATGTTTTTTGTAAGCTTGAAAATAGGATCACACTAGTAAGTGAGTTAAAAGATGAAGTGAGCAATATAGTTTAATCTTTTCAAAAAGTAACGCACTTCTTTTGGGGTACAAGAATGAGATAAATTCTGAATGGCATGTATCTTTTTTAGATCTAGTTCAATTCCTCTTTCACTTACCATAAAGCTTAGTAGTTTTTTTTATTTAGCAACGAATGTACACTTGGCAGGATTCAACTTTAGTTGAAATTTTCTCAACCTATCGAACAACTTTTTGAGATTGACTATATAATCCTCTCCTTCACAAGATTTTACAATCATGTCATCCATATATATTTCTATCTCTTTACGTATCATGTCATGAAGAGAGTTACTATTGCTCTTAAGTAGCACCAACAGTTTTCAAGTTAAAAAGTAAGACTTTATAATAGAATATCTCTCACATGGTCATAAATATTATCTTTTCCATATCATCTCGAGCCATCTTAATCTAATTATAGCATGAGAAGCCATCCATAAAGAAAAATGTAAAATGCTTAGTAGTGTTATCCACTGGGGTATCGATATGATACAAAGGAAAATTATTCTTAAGACTTTTCCTATTCAAATCTCGATAATCGACATATATTTTCATAGTCCTATCTTTCTTGAAACTGGCACTATATTGGTTACCTATTCAATATATCTTGCCATCTTTAAAAATCCAATATCAAATTGATTTTTCTCTTTCTCCTTAAGTTTCAACAATATTCTTGGCTTCATGTGACTTAATTTTTACTATGTCGGCTTGCATTCCAATTTTAAATATAATTTATGCTCTATAATATCAATGCTGAGTCCTGACATATCTTGGTAATATTATGCAAACGCATCCATGTATTCTTAGAATAGTTTTTTTAGCCTTTGCCTATCACCTGGTTAAATGGATGTACCAACCTTAACCTTTCTTTTATTTTCATCATCCCCTAATTTCACTAATTTGATAATTTTTTTATGGGGTTCAATTGGCTTATCTTTATGTTCTATTAATTTCAACAAGTCAGAGGGTAATGTGTAATTATCTGAATCTTCTTCATTATCAAGTTTGTCAACATGAATTAGATTTTCAAAATTGAATCCAAGATTATTGTCATGATTATCTTCATAGTCATTATTTAGGAACCTATAAGTGGTGAAATCAAAAGAATATTGACACACAATAGTGGAATGGCAAGAAAAGGATAAAGGAGAATAAAAAGATAAATGAATCAAATGAATGAAAATGAAATAAATAGAAAAAATGTAGATGCACCTTTTAAGTTTTTTATTAAAATAACAAATATAAAACACCATAAAAAATCTCCTAACGTTTATAGAAGAGTAATTAGGGATTTAGAGTTTCACAATACATTACTTTTCAAAAGTTTCAAAGACAACAGGCTTCTCTGTGACTTTCCAATTATTTAGCTCAAAATCAGGAGGACAATGGCACATGAAAAGCACTTTATCCTGACCTTCTTTTCTTTTCCATCCATCATCTAAATGGTCAACTCAAAAAAGGCTTCCTCTAATTTTACACTTGGGGCTTTGAGTGAATCTGGATAGATGTATCTTCCCAAATGAAAAGAATCATAGAAATAAAGAATGACCATCAACTCTGACTCTGGCTCATATCCCCCGAGATTAGTCATTCTCTTTTTTTTTCTCATTCATCATTTTCATTATATTCTCTCTTGTTTTTTTATACCCTAAGCCAAATATGTCTTTCTTTTTATATATTACTGGTGGATTCGTGGTTCCTTACAGATTTTTTCCAAGTTTAGCTCCAGGTTGCCATCTCCTTCCAGTAAGCTATTTGACGATAATTTTAGTAGTCGTAAACAAGTACAATAAATATAACTTAGATCTTTCAACCATATATGTAGCATTAGCAATCTCAAAAGATCTATAATAGCATTTCAAAGCTTCTTTTATTGCTTTTACATAAGGAATATTATTGGTTAAGTTACCAGTAAATCTTCTTTTTTTGTCACACATGTAAGTTTTCTATCAACAATGAATTTGACTTTTTGATGCAACAAGGATGGAACAGCACTTGCCATATAAATTCACAGCCTACCCAACAAGCAACTGTATGAGAAAGAGATATCCATAACTTGAATTTTCATATTGAGAGTGTAAGAGCAAATCTACAGCCGTATTTTTATATTTTTTACCACCTATCTTTGAGTCCCATCAAAAGCTCGAACAACTATATGACTAAGTTTCATATAAGATCTATCAATAGGTAGTTTTGCTAAAGTAGTCATAGGTATAACATTAATTGATGAGCCATTATCGATCAAAACCTTAGCCATTATATAACTTTTGTATTTTTCAGTAATGTGAAGAGCTTTAGTACTTTCTCGACTCTTTAAAGGAATCTCTTCATCACTTAAAGAGATGTAGTTTGAGATTTTCAGATTATCAACAAATTGGTCTATGTATTCAATATATACATTGTGGGACACATATATTTGATTTAACACCTTTAATAAAGCATTACAATGTGACTCAGAACTTAGCAAGAGTGATAATAGTAAAATTCTAGCTGGCATCTTAGTCAATTATTCTACCACACACTATACTCACTATGCTTTATCAACTTAAAAAATTCACAAGCTTCATTCTCAGAGGCTAGGTTTTGGTATTCTTTATCAGGGATTGCCATAGGGCTACTCTAACTTTTCTCTTTTTCTCCTACCTTAACTTTTTTTTTAACTTTTTTTAATGTTTTTAGAGTGTAACATCACCCACTTCGAGTCATACATGCTACATCTATTATGTTTGTAATACCTGTATTAGCCATAACATCATAATTCCATAGTACTGCTTTGTTACTCTGGTATAAAAAAAGGCTAAAAACTTTAATAGTCACTACCGATCGGGAGATTGGCTTTTTTGGCATTAGGGTTAACTTCTCATCATAGTAGATAGTTACTGGTTTATACACAAATTTCATCTTTACATGAATTGTAAACACCTCAGCATTTGTCAAATCTTTTTTTTCTTCATAGAATTTTATTTGACCCATGTCCATCAACATTTGTACATCTTGATGAAATTGGTCACAACTCTTGATAGAATAACCCAAAACACCTTTATGATAATCATAGATTTTAGTTGAGTTAATCATCCCAGAGTAACTATAAAGTTCTATTGTTCCCAGCATACTAGCCTTACTCACAACTTCAAACACCTTAGCCATTGGAGTTTTGACTTTTTCTATCCCTTTTTTTCATATAGCATGCTTGCCCATCAATTAAATCATTTATTACTGGTCAGTATGATTTGGTAGAAGGTTTTCATTAACATTTGAGGTCCCTTGTTGACTGGTATCAAAGTTTAACACTTATTCTTTGATTAACCTCTACACTTTATACTTCATAACGGTGTAGTTCTTCATAGAATGGCCTTAATTTTTATATTGATAATCACAACATGCATTGGGATCATACCATTTAGGAAATGAAGGTTTCAATAATTTAACAATAACAGGGGCTAGTAAATGTTTTTCCATAAGTCGAGGGAACAAGTCAGTATATGTCATGAGGATAAGTCGAAAAAAGTTTTTTCTTAGGTATTTCTTGGGGCTCCTGGATCACGGCTGGGGTTGGTTCTCCATCCTAGTCTAGTAAGTGCATCAAGATGATTGTATACATAGGTAAGTGTTTAAAAAGATGGCTAAAAATGATATGGATAAGCTAGTTATTATACCGACTGATATGGATAAGGGATTGATGTAACGTTGTTTATGAAAGGGTAATGAGTTTGGTACATTGGTGTAGGGTATGAAGTAAAACCTCTAATTTATTGCCCCACATAGTTCACTGCTTAGGCTTTATTTTTTTTTATTTTTGGGTGCTCCACCTTTCTTTGTGCCACTCATCTCTCTTGCATCGAGCTATCATTTTTTATAACGTTTTCAATAATCTCACCTAAAATCACCATATCTACAAAATTCTTAGTCACATTGCCAATCAATTTTTCATAGTAAGGTGCTTTCAGAGTGTTAACAAATAGAGCAATTGTTTTCTTCTCAATGAGGGAAGGTTGTATTTGTGTAGTCATATCTCTTCATCTCTATGCATATTTTTTCAAGTTTTTAATTGTTTTCTTCTTCATGTTCTGTAAAGACAAATGATTTGGAGTCATATTTATGACATGTCGGTATTGTGTAATAAATATCCTCGTAAGCTCATTCCAAGAATGGATACAAATTCTATCCAATTAAACATATCATCTAGCTACAAAATTCATAAAGTTATCCTAAAATACGTGCATTAGCAGCTTTTCGTCACAACTGTGTCATAATCTTATGACAATACATGGTGATATAAGTCATTGAACATTTTGTGTCATCATATTTTTCAAACTTGAAGACCTTAAATGTAGGCAAGATGACTACATCTAGAACTAAACAAAGCTCGACTGCGTCCATGGAGCCATAAAAATCTTTTCCTTCTAAAGCCCTAAGTCTTTCTTCTAATAATTACATCTTATGTTAGGCACTTGTTTTTTTCACTTCTCAGATGTTTTCATCCCTAGCTTTTCTTTCTCCTAGGGATCATCCAAGCCAGGAATCAATATTGGCTCAAATGATTTCTCTACCAAGATTAGATTAGCAAAATTTTGAAACTGTCCTAAAACAGGTGTGAATGTAATTCTTGGATAAGGATATGGATATTCTCTGAGAGTAGGAATTTGCACTGTGACTCCTTGAGAAATTTAGGTTGTTGGGGCTTAAACCTTAAAGGGTATATAGGATTCGCCATATTCGATGATTGCTCTTGAAAGGTATGATTTTTTTACTGTTTTTCTTTTATCGAGATTCTTAAGCATTTATATTATCTTATTAAGATCCCTTTTTAGTTTTTCTTATGCCTTCTCAATCTTCTCAAATTGACTAGCCTGTTCGTGTTCTATTATTCTTGTTTGAGCCTTAGTATTGTACGAATGGTAAGTAGGCAAAGTTAGAAATTTTGGTGGATGAGCTATATTTTAACTTTTATTACTGTAATTTTTTTAAAAAATCAAAATGTCATGTGTTGAAAATTTTTCTTTTATTTTTTTTTAATTGTTCATTTTTTTATGTTTTTTAAAAAAGAATATGGTTATTAAAACAAAAATGATGCACATGATAAATAAATACAAGTGAGAGATAATTGCTCTTGGATAAATTTCAACACTAGAATTTTTATCAATTCCAAATAATTTTTGTTGCATAAAATTTATCATTCTAAAATTATATCCAAACAAACATTTGGCTTGCTCATAATGATCCTTAGCCTTGTCTAGAAAGTTCATTGGACGTTGTCCATATTCTCTTACAAGATTGATTTTTCACCTTAACGCCTCTATCATTTCATTAATTTTTTTCTTCATTGCTTTCAAACTTGACTGTTCAGATGCTTTATGTATTGTTGCATTCCTAAGCTTTCTGCTTTCCACTTTATGTTCATCTCTTTCCAAATCACATGTGAAAATCCAATCTTTTTTCCTTCTCTGTTATTCATCTATGATTGTTGAAATATGATTCTTATGATCTTGCAATTGCTGCTCTAACCTTTAAATCTCTTAGTGAAATGATTATTTTTCATTAAGTACTTTAAGGTACTTTTTTATCTCTTTTGTGAGCATAATCTTTAACCTCTTCTTTTCTTTCTAGCATTCCACCAATCTTGTTAAAGCTGTAGAATATAATCCCTACCAATTTTGGCATTCTTAAAAAATTCTAGTGACCTCTTCTTTCTTTTCTTAAGCTTTGCCTTTTTAGTGGTTCATCTCCTCTCGGAGCTCGTCCATTTCACATTGCTAATTAAAGTAAGATTTGGTAACTTTTCTAGTCTTGAATTAAACTCACAATTTCTTATTTTCTTGGTGTAGATATTTCAAATCAATGTTGGCCGCATCCCATTCTTTTATTACTTTTATCAATCTACTCCCATGTACTTCTATTTCGTATTTTAATTATCCCATCTTCTTGTGAAGTCTAAAATTTTCTCTTTTCATTTTTTCTTTTTTAGCTTTTAATTCTTTCTAACGAGCTTGACTTCTGCTAATTGCACTTTTACCAAAAGGTTAATCGATTGATGTAAGCTATCATCAGGAGGGAATATTATGTCTTTGAGTCGCTTCACTCTTCAAATTCGGTAATTAAGAGTGACTTTGTCAAGAAGAGGCCCTAATCTCATCTTTCACATTTCCTTCCATGCTTAGGTTAATTGTTTCGATGTTCTTGATGGATTAGGTTCCCCATAAGTGAATTCCATTTAAGTCAGGCCATGAATGGCAGGAATAAACTGCTTGGTGTCGAATTGTCTAAGCACTATCAACGGAGCATAACTTACCACACCTTATAGTCTTAACCATAGTATCCACGGTTCATTTCCTCCTCGATACAACATAGGCACCGGGGGGGATCCATGGTGCCATCCATTCTATTTCATCCCTGGTAAGCCTTCGTAGGAATAAAATCCATTCTTCCTTAATCTTCAATGTCAACCATTGATTTTTGCAAAATTCTTCGATTCATGCCTTGTTTCGAAGATATGGCTTTAAGAATGCACTCTTCCCACACTTGAAATGACTTCTGACCCATACGTACAACAGTAGTGCACACCCTATGAAGCTTTTTTTCATTTAGTCGATAGAAATTCAATAACCTGATGGTTTTGGCTAGGACTGCTATGCGAAATTAATTGCTTGGATTTCTATTTGCTTAAAAAAAATCCACCATGATTATCTCGATGCAGCTTAAAATCTTTAAAAAAATTACCACGTCATATAATGCCAAGGCAAACACAGCCATGCCTTAACCATCATCTAAATACCTTTGAACTAAATTATAGATAAAGTCCCAATGGATACTAAGATGTTTACCTCACAAAGGAATTTATGGTTTCCACTTTAATGCCCATAAGCTTGGCCAACTTTTTATGATAACCTGATTCTGGCTTGTGGATAAACACTGTATCCAAACGCTGTAGTTTTATCCCTAGCAAAATCAAATATTTCTTAATGGTTGACACTAAATCTTCCTGACTAACAGTGAAGCATTTACAGGATAAGTCCCAAAACTATATAGCTACTCTGATCAACTATTCTTCAATCACCACCAGAATAAGGGATATAATTTACCAATACTTTCTACAAAATTTTTCTTTTCTTTCTTCACTTAATTGACCCCAGATGATGGTTAAGTCTTCTAAATTATTTTGACTGAGATTTAAATACATCTTTTCAAGTAACCCGACACATAATCGATGGGCAAACAATCTACATTCTTTTGTTGGGCTTTTTTTTACTAAACATGTATTTCATTATATGACTCACATTGGACACTTACAAATGATTAACAAATCTGTAGTTCTATGAGATCCATGAAAGAATTTCTTGGAAAAATGATGTCCTAGAGCAAATACCTCAATGTGGAACTATATGATATGATTTATGTAAAAGGAAAAAGAAAACAATTTTAAGTTAGTGTGAGGATGTGGTTTGAGATTGAAAAATCAAATTTTTTTTTAGATTTTTCATTTTTTTGTTTTGTCTTTTTTAACATATAATTTTTATTTTTGCATGTTTTGGAATTAGATATCTTCTATAACATGGTGGGTGAGGCTCTACCTAAGGTTGGCATCCTACGGCTTATTGTATGTTTGGTTCAGACTGACACGCGTCTAAAGGTTTTCAAATTATTCCTCACTATCATTCACACTGGACTATTAAGGCACTCCAATCCTCATCCATTATAGGCTATAAACGAAAAGGATTCAATTTGAATGAAAGTATTTTGCTTACCATTATGGAAGTTATCATCTAACGAGAGTATAGGTACATTACTTCCTCTTATAAGGGACGGAGCCTAGGTATAGAACTCATGCATAAAGTGCAATGTGTTATCATGTGTGCAAATGTCTTCTAACTTATTGAGAATAATAAATACAGCAAAATAAAATGAAAAATGAACAAAAAGCATAGTTAAAAAATAATGCATGTGAAATTTATCCTTTTTTATTTTCGATTTATTTTTTATTTTTTTCATTTTTTGATTAGTTTTTCTATTTTTTTTATTAAAAAATAAATAAAATCAAAATCTAGAAAATTAAAATTAAACATCGATTAAGACTATTTAAATCAAAATTGAGAATAACATGTAATTAATTTTTTGCCTGATTCTTGAAAAAAAAAAATGACATCCCCAGTGGAGTCATTAAATTGTCGTAAAGGTTTTGGATCTGCTTGAGGAATTTGAAAACAAAAAACAAAAATGAAATCATCACCAATCTTTTTTAATTATGTACGATTGGCCACCTATTAAAACTTACATTTTTAATTATCTTAAAATGAATTAAAATTTATTAAAAAAATAATTTTAACGTCTATGAAACAATGTGGATCCAAGAGTCAGTTATGCTTAGGGAAAGATTAACACCCCTACAGCAACCATTTAAAACATACCAATTAATTGTGTGTTATCCTTTAATCTTGACAAAAAAATAGTATTAGTTTCAGCATTTAAAAATAATTTCTTTAACTTCCTTTATTTATAAAAGTTTTAGTTTTTGTATTCTTTTTGTATTTCATTTTTATTTGAGAAAAATAAATTCGAACCATTTTATTGAAAGAATTCTTAAAATGTCCTAATACATTGGTAATATTAAAAAAAATTTCTTTACCTAAAGATTTTTTAGGCATCGCTACTCGAAATACATTAAAATTTCATCATTGGAGACTTGTATTTATTTTTCATAAAACAAAAACATACATGCAATGCGAATAATAATGTATTGATGCACACATTTTAATTTTTAAAAAAATTATTTTTTTAATTATCATTATTTATTTGGAAGAAAAGAAAATTTTTTATTATATTGAAAATTCTTTTATAAATACTCCAATATACTAGTAGTATTTAAAAAAAATCTTCTCACCTAAAAAATTTTTAAGGCCGCATTACTCAGAATATCTTAAAATCTTATCCTCGGATAAAATTTTCTTTTCCCTTATTTTTATTAGTTTTATTAATAATTTTAGTTAATTTTTGCTTTTAATTATAATTTTTAGTTAATTCTTATTTTTATTTTATCAAAAAAAATAAGATTTTTATTATATTGAAAATTTTTTATAAATACTCCAAAACGTTGATAGCATTTAAAAAAATCTTCTCACCTAAAAATTTCATAGGTAACACTATTTAGAATACCTTAAAATCTTATCATCAGATAAAATTTTTCTTTCTTTATTTTTTATGACATTGAGGAATTTTAAAAACACCCAAAGTTTATTTTTTTTTTCTTTTCATTTATTATTATTATTATTTAGTTATCTTTTTATAATTTATTATTTTGCAAAGTTCATTTTAAATTTTTAATGAAATTTAAAATTATCATAAATTTAAACCTTATTTTCTATTTAAAAAATTTTTATTTTGAAACACTAAAAAAGTTTGCTAAAAAAATAATAATAGTAAAAAAAATAAATAAAAAATAAAATAAAAATAAAAAATAAAAAAATGAACCAGACCGATCAACAATCTAGTTAACGATTGGTTGAATGATCAATTTGGTATTAAAAAAATAATAGTAAAAAAATAAAAATTAAAAAAAAATAAGCCGGATCAATCAACGATCTAATTAACGATTGGCTGAATGATCAATTTGATATTAAACGTTTGCGTAGTTGCTCAATTCAAAACTAAACATTTTAATTTATACGAATAAAGATTAAACTTTATTTACTTATAACAATTTAAGACTTTTTAACAAGATTGACCTGGACATGCCGTTAACTCTTTTAATAAAAATAGATGGCAAAAAAGTGAAAATTTTGGTAAAAAAACAAATTTGACTCATAAAAGATAAAAATTAATATTAGTTTCATTCTTTCATCATCTTCGTTCTACCATTTTTCTCTTTCTCTCCACTCTTTTCTAGTCTTCTACTTTTTCAAATACCCATAGCCTTCCACCATTTTTTATCAAATTTTCTTCATCCCATAGCCTTTAAATGTTTTAGTTTTTTAAATACCCATAGCTTTTTACTGAACACTCTACACTATTTTGCCATATTTTTCACTAATCCAAAACCCATTTTACCTTATGCAAGCCAGTATAGCAAGAAATAAAGACTTGTAAAAAGGTTGGAAATTTCAATTAACAAGAGTATCTATAGTGGAATGGAAAGAGCTAAGCTCACTAAAGCTAAAAAAAATGATTGTTGGTTAATGTAATCGGATTTGAAGATAGAGCAAACTAGATAAGAAAAATGCCTTAGAGTCTTATATTTATAAAACACGTGAAAAGGTATTGATTTGAATCAAAGTGATAGTAGTTTTATATTTATATATTTCATTCACATAATGATTTCATAACAGATTTTGTTTTTCTCTGTCTCTGTTCTTTTTATTTTTTATTATTTTGTAGCAAAATTGCTATGTTACTAAAAAAAATTTAATTGAAACTATTTTTAGATACTAATTCATTCATCTAAAATAAAAGCATAAACTTCATATGTTTGGGATTCATATCTGATACTTTTTAAAGGGATGTGATTTGAAAAATAAGGGAGAATGGATGTCAGAGAAAGAAAATGAAGTGGTAAAAAGAAAAGTGGGAAAAAAACAAAAGAGAAAAACTATTTGTACCAATTAGATAGCCAAATCAGTAAAAGAAAAAAAAGTCCAATCAACCTCATATTAAGCCCCTAACATTATATTATGATGCATGCATTTCACACAAATTTTTTTGTATAAAAAAATCTTAAATTGTTACAACTCATTAACGTTTTATCTTTATTTGTATAAATTAAAATGTTTAGTCCTAAATTGAATAATTATGCAAATGTTTAATCTTAAATTGATCATTTAGCCTCAACAATTCTTGCTGGTTCACATAGTCTAAGCGATTTAAAAGCGATTCAACAATAGCTCAAGCAGTTCAGTAGGCAGTTCAGTAGGCGGTTCAAGGGATTTTGGCCAGTTTATGGACAGTTAGTTGAATCGATCTAGGCTGAAGGAAGAAGCAAGTCGTCAAGTTGGGTGCATAGGTCTTAGGTTGACCTATAGGCTAGCACATGGATCCTTGAGGGCCTAAACAGTGTCATTTTAGAATTTTTTTCCTATATAAAGCCACATTTTTTTTCAATTCATTTCTTCATTGCTTTAAAAAAAAATCATTTTTTCTCTCTCAAACAAAAACAAGAATTGGCTACCTATACCATACTGGCCGTCACCATTGCCTCTAGTGATAAAAAATAACCCAAAAAACACCCAACTGCCTTATTCTAATGTTTTCTATCCCGTTCCAATCTTCTTTTCACCAAAAATTGAAGCCAAAACCCTTCGGCACCTTAAAAAAGCCAAAATTTTTGCACTTTTTTTTATCTTTTTTCTTTTCCTTAAGGTGCTGGGTTCTTTGTCAAAAGGCTTGTTTTTTTCTTTTTTTTTGTTATGTGTTTGGTGTTGATTTGTTTTTTTTTTTAAGCAATGAGGTTTTTTTTTTTTTGGTTTGACAAAAGCCCATCTTCTTCTTTAAGTAGTTTTTTTGTTTTCTTTCTAACAGAATCCCAACTTTCTCTTCTTTTTTTTGGTTATTTTTTAGCAAAGCTTTTATTGGCGAGTTAGGGTTTTTTTTTTTTTGTTGGTTTTATATGGATGGTGGTGGCAGTGGCCGTTGATGGGTGGTGAGGTAGCCAAGGGAATCGAAGGGTGACGGGTCATAAAGGTAGGTGGCTTAGGGGGTGAAGGTGGTAATGGGAATTTTGGTTCAATCGGTAAAAAGTATGGCAGAGGCGTGATAAGCTTCTCGACTCTGTAAATTTTTTTTTTTGTTTTTTGTTTGTTTCAAAGAAAGGTTAGGTTGCTTATAATGGATGATGGAATCTGAAACTTTTTGTCAACCTCCTCTTTTTTTTTATGGTCTTTTTTCTCATTTGTGTGCTTGATTTATAGAGCCAACCTCTATATTTCCAAGCATGATCCACACTACAAAGGGATGGTGACAAGTGCGACTAATGGTTTATGGCTGGTAGGGTATGGATCTCAAGGGGTAGGTGGATTGATGACATAATAGGTGTCTCAGGGCATGGTATGGTGGCAACTCAAGCAAGTGGAGGGGTTAGTGCAATGCACAGCATCGTATTGTCTTCTTTTTATTTATTATTTTTTTAATTTAATATTTGATTTAATATTTAATAATAATAATAATTATTATTATTATTATAAAACAAATAAAGCTAAATAAATAAAAATGAGTCCTCAAATGGGCTCTGTCTTGAACCCTAAGCTCAGGAAATTAAAATCGAACTTCAAGCCCAAAAACTCGATAAAACTCGATGAATTTAAAATCGAGATTCAATTTAGAAAATTCATACAAATTTAATGTCTACAAATGATATGATTTGAAATTGTATTAGTTATCCAATTTCAATTAAGTAAATATAATTTTTATTATAATTTACTTATAGTACTTTTATTTTTTGCAAAATTTAAAGACAAAACTAATCATACCTCGAATGGAGGACATGCAAAGTGACCACTGTATGACCACATTAATCCAAAGTCCCCATCCATTAACTCACTACCATTTGTGTATAGGCCACTCTGTAAAAAGCAAATGTTACCGTCCAAATCATATTGAAATGTCCAATCAATGCGTGTGAATGAATCGTGAGTGTAATTTCTTAGCACAATCATTAATCAATCAAATCAAACAATTTGACTACCTAGATTTCTTTTTTGTCCATTCCTTCCATTTTTTTCCAATCCCCACGATCCATAGCCAAAAAAAAAAAAAAAAGTGTAAATCTGAACATAAAAAATCATTTAAATCAAAATTCAATTCAACTCAAATTCAATTTAATTCGCTCATCTAAATTTCATCTAACTAATTATTGTTGTTTAAAATAATTATTGTGAAATATGAATGGCATAACCTGAAAACGGAAAATCAAAGAAATTAAAATAAATAAACCCATATAAGTTGTTTTCTTTGTTTGGCCTATGTTCAAATTAAAAAAATTTAAGCCTGTTTTGATTTCCACAAGTACATACTTCAATGACAACTGAAATGTATGACAAATCTAACTATATATTTGATTACTCGCAATAAATAAATACTGATGAATTTATTAGTTATTATGTTCATACCATTTGACAAGTAATCGAACTATTGGTCCTGAAACAAAATAATATTTTCCTCCTTCAATATATTCCCTCAAAAATGCCTAAGTATCATTAATTAAGTTTTTTCATAAGCAGTTGTTGGCTTGAATGCTTTGTATGTATGTAGTCAAAAAAAAATTCTATTAAGGTTTTCACACATATGACTTTGTTTACAAATCCATGGTACAATCTCTTTTCCTTTAATCTTCCTCAAATATGTCAAAGAGTTTGGGCAAAAGTCAAAGATTACTACTACCATTAGATTTTTAAAATTTTGACTTGAAGTCAAATCCAACTTGATGGTAAAAAATTGAATTGAAGGAGTATTATTTTTCTTTTTATTAAATTGGACAAAAAAATTAAAAGAATTCTTCAAAAAATTAATACCAATATCTGGAATTATTGCCTATAGGGTGAAATTCAAAAACCCCATTCTTCCAATAGTTTAAGTATTATTTGGTATCATTTTCAATATTATTATGATAATTTAATCATTAAGATGATTTTATTATTGGTGATTTGAAATTATCATTTTTTGTTAATAATTTTTAGAAATTAAAAATGCTTTATTTGGTATTAATGAAAATCAAATATTATTTTATTTAAAAATATAAAACAACCATATGGTATTAGTTATATAATTAATTTAATAATTTCAATGATGTTTAAACATAACATATTGTAAAATATTAATAATATTTTATTGATTTCATAATAAGGTATTACTAAATTATTAAATTAACCATAAACTAACCTTTATAAAATAAATTATGCAAAAAACAGTTGAATTAGAAAATAAAATTAAATCTATTAAAATTATATAAAGAAAAATAAAAAATTTATATTATCTATTAAAATTATAATAAAAGAAAAATAAAAACTATATTATATACATAAAAAAATTAAAAGAAATTGCATGTAATTTATTTTTAATTTTGGTACTATGAAAATTATTTTGAAGGGAAAAGATTACAATAAAAATACTTTGAACAAATATTCACCATAAATTTTATTGAAAGTGTATTCATCGTCCCTAGATGAAATAGTGACAAAATTCACTAACTTTTAAGTAGTAGAGATGATCCCCTCTTTATTTTGAAAATATAAAATTTATAATATAAAATAATTACTTTTTTTTAGAAGAAACAAATTACATTAAATGAGTAACATTGGCTATAATAAATTTTACAATTCACTTCACATTTGTAAAAATGGTTTTCACCTTTTTATGACTCTAAATTAATGATTGAATTACTTTCTATCAATGATTTAAAATTATCACTACATAAAATCTTTTATTTTTACTAAATTAATATGATAATTTAATTATTATATATAAATTATTATAATTTTTAAAATGATCAACTAGTATGAAACCATCCTAAAATGCATTAGGCCCATGCTTTTCTCAAAATGCTTACTTTACCCATTGACCTAATAATTTTGTTAGTCAATTATTTCCATTAAGAGTCATAGGAAGGTCTAATAATTTAAAATAAAATACGATAACACTTAAAATAAAATACGATAATATGATATAAAAATAATAAATATGAAAAATATGAAAATAACACGTTTAAAATTTAAAAAAAATTATAAATAGGATTAATAAAATTAAAAATTAAATTTTTTACTATTATATTAACATAAATTATAACATGTAATTTTCATATAAAATATAATACAAATATAATATTTTATATGATACGACGATACAAATCGTCAAGTTTACTCATAAAAAGCTTAGCCACACCAGTCCAATGTATTTTTGTTGACTAAAACTCCCAATTCGAATTGATTAAAGCAAATATTTTAAAATGAAAATTATTAAAAAGAATTAATATTAATAAAGTGGAAAAAGAGATCAAGTTAATTGTCAATACAGGTCATAAATTTAGAATTTAGATTCTCAAAACATGATCTATTTGTAAATAAAAAATGAAAAAAAAAAAAGGGAAATTCCTAAAATTTTTCTCCAAAAATTGGATGGTTTCTATCATCCAAATTATGTTCTCATCATTTTTTTATTAGTTTTTTCCGGATACGAACATCCCTTGCGACTCCTGAAACAACTCAGAATTCGATTATTAGAAAAAATAAAAAATTAAAATCTTTAAATACAAAGAATAAAGCGAAACAAAAAGAAAGATGACCTTTGGGTTACCAGTAACTCTAAAATAGTTACGTTTGGCAAGGTCTTTTAGGTGTTTGACGAAAGAGGTTTTTGGATTTTACTGATTGCACATGCAATTCATGCCGTAGGTTGCACTCCAATATTTAGTCGCTTAAATACAACTTATGCTTTTCACATTTGATATTAGAGAAAACTCTGTTGTTTGATGAAATAATTCCTGGTGATGCTTAATCTTTTGTCTATTTTTAAGAGTCAAGTTCATTTTCCTTCATTGACTTCGTTTGGGAAAAAAGAAAAATGAAGATCGAGATTGGTTCAATGATAAGCAATATCTTGAAAGGCCGTCGTTCAAACGCCATAAATCCATGTGGGACTGCCCTTGTGAAAAAATAATTATTCAATTAAAATTAATTTTTTTAGTAAAAAGAAATTTAAATTAATTATTATTTTTATAATTTTACCTCTAATATATTTCTCTCTTTATTTTCCATCTATTGTATCAAAAAAAAAAAAAAAAGAAGGGAAAATAATTCTCACTTTTCCTTTCTCTTTTTGTTAGATTTTCCCTTTCTTTCATTAATCAATAATATGTTATGCCTAAAGTTTTTTAGTTTCATAACATTTTCATTAATAAAAAAAACTAAAAAAAAAAAGTAAAAGAAAAGAAAGTTCTGATCTATCTTATTGTTTCAAATTAATTTTTTTTGGATATTTCAAATTAAATTATTTTCTTTCCCTTTCATTTCACTTAAATTGCTTACTTTTTCTATTTAAAAAAATTATTTATATTTCATAATAAAATTTCTTTTTTCAGAAAAAATAGATTTAAAGCATAACAAATATAATCATAAAACATATGAAAATATTAATGCCCAAAAAAAAAAAAAAATGCGGGGGGGGAGTACCTAACAATCAATGTATTGTTTCAATCGTCGGTTCACCAATGTTGGTTCACATTCTCTACTCAATCCTTCTTTCTCCCTTCACGCAAAAAACGTTGGTCATAATTTTCTAGTTCTACTACACACATAAATAAATAAATAAATTCACTTAATAGAAAAATAATTTATATAATTTATATAATTATATTTAAAATATGACATCCAATAAATATAAAATTCAAATATCATTATTTATAATTTTTTTTTTTAATATCAATTCAAATTTAGTATAACTATTGCTTTTTCCTTTTTTTTAAGATTGAAGTCCACTAAAACGTTCAGTTTTGTTTTCTTTTGTACCTTTTTTTTATGCCTAATGTATATAACAGTATAATGCATATAAATTTTATATACATTATCAATAAATCAAATGATATTATTTCATTAATGACTATAACATAATTTTTTTTTTTTTGGAAAGTATAACTAAACATAAATTTTTGCAAACCCTTAAAATAAATAAATAAAAACTTATTTTAAAAAATTCTCATTAATAATGTGTCATCATCAAATTTATTAATATTGTATAAAATTTATACATTAATCATGTATTAAATATAAACTCAAATAAAAATTAAAAAAATAGCAAGACTTGTTAAGAAAATGGAATTTAAAGCCACATTTTAAAAAAAAAAAAAAAAAGTAGGGTCAATATTTCTTTCTATTGACCATACAAACCATATTTGTCGCTTTTCAATGAGTCATGATCCATTCTATTAATCAAAGTATTAACGGAAACATAAACAAATTACACCAATAAAAATCATCTCATAACTTTGACAAATTCATGATCGAAGGCTCAAAAATCTCCAATCAAAACTTGAGCAATGTAGAACAATCGACCATATGAAGACGGCTTAAGAATTAATCAACTAGCAAAATTACAACATTTACATTGATGGGGGTCCCATCTTAACATTCCCAACTAATTTCCTCATTCTGGGAAGACCAAGCTTACCAGCAAAGTTACAAGAAGTTAAGGACAAGTTTTAAGTTGGTTTTCTTACTTGACGAGAAATATTGAAAAGAGAGTCAATGGTCGAAATAGTCAAACAATCAAACGAACAAAAATCTTTCTGGAGTCTGGGATTAAAATAGAATTAGAAGCATTGGATCAAAATTATATATTATTTTATATTTACCCGTGATCTTCTAGCCAACTTCATAGCAACAGCGCTGCACTTTCTTTTTCTTCCTTTAAAACTCGAGAAACACGTACCCTCAAAACGCGCTCTAAGCCCAAACCCATAACATAAAAGCAAAAAACCGTTCAGAGAAAAACAACAAGGAAAGAGGACATTAACCATTAATCTTGGTTGATTTCCAATGTCGGAATCAAAGTCTTTAGTTAAGTTGCAAAGGTTGTTGATGTCGGACTCGGACATGGCAGCAGCGGCTCAACAGCTGATGCAACTAAGCGATGAAGATAACAATAGTAGCAGTAGCAGCAGCAGCAGCAGCAGCAGCAACAGCAATGGCAACAACAACGACAGCAAGAAAATTAAAAGAAAGATAATCAACAGCAAGAGAATATTCTTTGAACAAAGTCAATATGAGATAACGTCTGCGAAGATTGAAGAGATTTTTGGGAAAGAAGAAGAGACTTTGAGATCAATTAAGAAGCGAAGGTATCGGTTTCTTGATAGTATTTACAAGGACACAAAGCCTATTAAGGTTAGCTATGGCAAGAATTTATGGTATTGAAGAAAATCCTAATGGGGTTTCTCTCTAGAAATATTATTAGCCTATAATCAAATCTAGTACAAATTTCTGTAAAGAAGGATTACTAATTTTCCTTTTTTTTCTTTTCAAGGACAAAAAGGAAAATGAAGACTATTTTCTTTTTGCCTTGCTTCTTAGGGCTTGAAAATAAGCTTATTGATAATTGATCTCTTCTGGGTTTCGATTATAAATCATGATCATGAAGCTTGAGTTTCAAAGAGAAATGTCGAATATGGAGCTGAATTTAATTGTTGATGACATCAGATTATTTCTCTCTCCTATTCTTTCTAATACTTAAGATTTAATAATTAATTAACCTGAAAAATTCTATGTAGATTTAAAATTCTCCATTTTTAAATAAAGAAATCAATGATTTTTTCTTTAGTCAAGAACTTATTTTACTTCAATTTTATATATGTTGTTCAAATAATATTGGAGCAGCAAAAGCAGTAATAATCCAGTAGTTCACCACTAGTCTGAAACTCGAGTAACACACATAACTGATAGCTTTACAGATCTTGGCTTCTATCATAGGAATTATGCTTGCAGGTTCAGCTAGCTTCTTACTTCTTTCCTTGATTTAATTTTTTTTCACAAAAAGGCATCAGCATGTGAGAATAGGGTAAGTGATTACAAAATGTTATGATTTGAACCAGACATATCGGATAACACTTATTAATAATATGTCTTTTGTCTGTTATAAAAACTGATCAAGGATTAATTAAACAAACATTCTTTTACTCTTTATCTACTTACCATGTATACTACTTGCTAGAGAATAGTTATCTTAGAAAATTTCTGCTTGAGAGGGTAGAAATAAGCAGACAGCAAAGACATATACTATTTATTTCTCTCGTCACCTGCTTTACCATGGAATCCCCAAACCACAACACCTGCCTCACCAGCTTTTGCTCTTTATCTACTTACCATAGATCAAGAAACAAACACACAAACACACACACACACATATATATATATATGATCTATCTTTTGATGAATAATTAGTGTTATATATGCATATACGTCTACATATATATAGTTCCTGATTTGAAAAATATTCGAAGACAGGTTACTCCAACTTGAGATTAGGACGCGTATATATAAATTTGTATTATACATATATAGTTGATCTTATGAATTAATAATGGTTCATGTTAAACACCTAGAAATAGATTTAGGACATCAATTATTGGCTAAGTCAATAGCAAAAACATTCGAAGACAGGCAAGAGTTGATGATTATATACATATATATATATATATATATATATATGAGGAGAGATCCACTTATATTAATATAAAATTTTTTATTTTTATATTTTTTTATTATATCTAAAAGATGAGATTAAACTTCTTTTTTTTTACTTTTTTTTCAATATTTTGATCTATTAAAATTAATGGTTAAAAAAATATAAAATTAAAAAGTTTTACACTAATATAAGTTAATCTCTTTCTATATATGTATATACATGATGTTACATTGATTTAGTAGTGATCACTTTGAAATTTTTGTTGTTTTACCAAGAAAAAGATTGGTGTAAGTGAAAAATTAAGAGTAATAAGCTAGTATCATATAGAATTTGGATCCAAAATTCCAAATGCATGTACAGAGATATTTTTGTTTCCTTTATTTTTCAAATTTTATTCTCTGAAAATGGTATTGACATTTATGTAATCCAAAAAATTTACTAATAAAAAACTTTTAAACAAGTAAACAGGTGTACTATAGAAACAAGTTTGAAATTTCTTTTTAAGAAAGTAGGAAGTTTTGAGCTTTAGATTTGTTTAGACGATCATGAGTAGGGGCAAATCCATAGATGAAGGAGAGTTATGTTTGAACGTTTATCTGAATCAAATGAAATATAAAATGCTAAAGAGAATTGAACGGAATTGTAATCGTTTAGAAATATGAATTATAAAATGCTCACATTGGTTCAATTTGGATTTCAAGTTGTTCCCTCCTATAACTTTTTTTTTCAAGATAGTCATACAAAGGGGGGAAAGAAACACAAAACTTATCACCGTTGTAAACAAGGCCCCTCTACAACCTGACTTTTTAAAATAGATTAAATTGGTTTTCAATTCAAATTCCCGAAAGTTTTACTTGTCTTAACAATCATGAATCAAAAGGAAGATGTAAATTTGATCTTGCAGCATCTACCGAAAATTTTCACGTTTATCTGACAAAATGATTTCCGGTTAACTGGGAACCAAAATAAAATGAAAATCTAACTGGTTAGTAATTAGCATGCAAATGTATTTAAGATAAAAATAAAAGAATGTATTGCTCTATTATTCCTACAAAAAAAAAAAAGTGTAAAAATTGTACAACTTTTCCTAAGGTATTGTAAAGAGAAAGACTTGTCAGAATTCACTGAAAAAACATTCCTACACCACAACTAAAAACGACAAAACTGCAAGCAAGCATGGCTGCTATACTTTCTCTATTTGAAGCAAAAGACGATTCCCCTAAATATCGCCAACTAAATGAAGACACAAGCAGAGCAGGCATCCACATATAATGTTCAATACCACACCAACTACAAGATGTCCGCTTCTCAAGCAGTGTTTCCTTGGATTGGCCCATCTGGCCTGAAATAACGACCACGCCCACGGCCCCCTCTTCCCCTGCCACGACCACGCCCTGTAAAAGCTGAAATTATTTTACAAATATTAGTTCCCATGACTTAACAAACCTATGACCAGCCAGTCAAGCAACGAAGAAACACAAATCATATAGTGCCAACGACATTAGAAAGTATAACAAACAAACACCAATACAATCTAATGTAAAGCCATTGCTTATAACAGTTGCAAAAGGATGGCATTTCATATCAAAAATAAAATATTAGGAGTCTGCTCTTTGCAGATATTTATGATTTGCCAGTTCATGCTCGTGAGATTTGCATGATCTTCAACGTACCATGAAACATGGCTTAAGGCAAGAGGGTAGATAGTTTACTCCAGTCAATGTTTATATGCTGAAGAGAACTACAGAATGCAACAGAAATAGCTAAGTCCTCAAATATTCCAACTATTTTAATTAGAAAACCATTTGGCATAAATATATAGTGCAATTATCTGATGAATTTGGAATGTTTAGCTAGCATATTTCCCAGAAGGTAGTTAACTTGTTATTTTGCTTCTCAGAGAGGAACTTTAACGTTAAAATCACACATGCCACTTCCAAGATAGAAAAGTCAAAAATTCATTTCTCACTGCTCAACAAGCTAGCAGTGAACAAATACAACATTCTTCGAACTCTGTTCCAAGGCACAAACTTACCACGACCTTGGGGATGGGGTGCATCAGACTCACCATAGTGATAGTATCCTCCAGCTCCATAGCCTCGCCCTCGACCCCGGAAAGATCGCCCTCTTCCATGTCCTCGACCTCTGCCACCAAAACCACGCCCACCGTCCCAACCATCACCATTATATTCCCCTACTCCATTTCCTGTATCATAAAAGAGGCAGACCAGAACGCACCCAATGAGAGCATATTTACCAAGTTATACAACAGTACTCAACATGACAGCTTCAAAAGTGGTAGAATTGATCAAAGGAACTTCTCTTGCAGTTTCAAAGAGAGATGAAGAGAAACAAGATTTTTCTTTCTTTACCCTTTTTTCTGTTTTAATTATTTAAATACTCAGAAAGCACATATATTGCCCACATACTAGAAAGATATGGATGCAAAAATAAACCAAAGATCAATGCAACAATAAAACAGAATAAAACAATATAAAATGGGCAAAGAAAAAGGGAAGTAGATGCATGATTTTCACATGAACTGTGCACAAAAAAGGAGTCATTAGATGCAACATTAGGTCAAGTACATTGCTTTTGTGACAATCATTATAATACAATTAGTAAAGGGAAATGAAAAGTTGAAATATTCAAATTGAAAACCATATATGTTATAGTAGTAAGAAATACCTCTACCCCTAAACCTTCCTTGACCACCTTGCCCCCTTCCTCGTGTCCCTGGTGAAGCCTCTAAAGCTAGACAACATGAAAATATTAGATATTTTACTAACACATTATCTTTTTTTTTCCTTATTTTGATAAGTAATTGTTCACCAAACAAGATTGCTTACTTCTGTCATCTTCATATTCATTTAAGGGTTTCACTTGATCAGCCGGAAGAGGAGGTTGATATCTGCATTTTAAGAGTAATCAGATATGATCTAAGAATCACAGTTCAAAACCAAAGAATGGAAAAGCTCAAACATATTCAATATTTCTCAATGAAGGATTAAACATTTGATATTCAGCAATCCATATTACATATAGAAAATTAAAAAATATTAATAACTAAATAGTGATAAAAAAGAAAGAGAGAGTTCCTCAGATAAAACAAAAAGACAGGACAAGGGGTCACCGGAAGTGAATGTCTAAATCCAAAGAAGGAAATTTGATTACAACATTGTAAACAATTAAAAATAAGTGGGAGCAGACACCAATTCTCTCAAATGTAAATAAAACTTAGTTCTCAGTTATTTACCCTGTGGAGGACGTATCCAGCTCCTTCTTTGATAATGTGATAGTGATCATTGATACATGACGAGTAGTCTCCAGACTATAATAATAAGACAGAAAACCAATCATCCTGATTTCTATGCTCTAAGAATACATAATTGCAAGAAATTAGTAGCATAAAAGAGTCTGCTGTTTCATACGGAAGGAGGCCTTCTTCTAGTGGTTCCCACATGTCTGTTATATCGGTTGATCCAATTGAAGTATTTTGATGAAGATCAGCAATTCTCCTCTGAAAACAGAAGCTTTAACGTAAATGAAGAAAAATGACATATGCATATCTACTTGTTTATATGTGTTTGAGAAGAGTGCTGAAAGAGAGAGAACCATCTTCGATCTACCTTGATTAGCTCTACAATCATCACAGTCTTATTAATGGCTCTGCCCATTGCTTTAAGAACAATCTCACTGGACCCTTTCTCCTACATAAAATGACTTCTTCATCAATAAAAATTAAAGAACGGTCACGAAAATATCATGGCCAATCCAGAACAAACTAAAAAACAACAAAAACCAGAGCAAAAAGTGCATGAAGGAATTTTGATAACAGCCTTTTTTTTTCTTCCAAGGCAAATTTTAAAGGGGAAGTTTTTCTAGTAATTTCAAATTGCAATCATCCATTAATATCTTACCACAACATCAGAATTAGCTTCAGAAAGCATACTTAATCGAATTTGAGTAAAAAATACAATTTCCATTAATCAAAACTTAAAAGATCTCTTCAGCCAGTAATATGATTTCCATAACTCAATGTTATAGCCAGAGCGAGAATCTGTTAGTCGCTATTGAGAGCACAACCTGTTCAGTAGAACCGCAGTCCAAATTCCATTTTGTTTCTTAATTGTAAACGAAATAAATACCCTATAGAGGCCTACTGAATTTGATGACAGCCGGAACAATATTGCCACTCTACCCTTGTTCTTCATAACCAAAATACCACCATAAAAATATACTTATAACATATAAATTGACAAAAGTTACACCTTTACAGTGTTCATTGCTCAGAACACATTTCATCCCAACAATTATATTAAATATAACATATTTGTGTTGAAACAAAGTAAAATATGAAGTAAAATAAAAATTAAAAGAGAGAAAGTTACTTGAAGGAGAGTGGTGGCATAGGAAATATAATTCCTCATTCTGCCTTGAGTAGTTATCCTAATTTCATTTTCGTTTATTGGAGTCTCTGTTTTTGGTTTCTCCACCCTCTGGTACCTATCCATCGACTGTTTCTTTTTTTTTCTTTTTTTATTATATTCCCCCGACCAAATCAATCAAAAACACAACAACCAAACAAAAAGAATTTTGGGTTTGTTGGGTTTACTGTTATTTGAAAGCAAGACAATGAAACTGAAACACTCTTTTATTTTCAGCCAAAGTGGTTTAAAACTGCAATAAATCTCTCTATCCGAAGTTTGAATGACAAAAATAATTTTTCAGAGAGAAGTTCAAAGCACAGACGAAAAGGTCGGGTCTAGTGAAACGGTTTTTTTTTTTTTTCGGTGGGATTTTGTTTTGTTCTTATATGGAGTACGATGATATATGAGAATTGAGGATTTTTTTTTTTACGAAATTCAGTTTCACTGCCACTTGAGAGAGAGAGAGAGAGAGAGAGAGAGAGAGACAGCGTCAGAGTTGGTCGCGGTCTTTCCGCCGATTGGACCGTTCTCTCTCCCATCACATTTCTCACGGGCTAAGCCTTTTTGATTCAGCTCAACCCAACCCAGTCTAGCCTGATCAGCCCCTACTAGTTAGGTTTTAAGCCCAATTTTCTTTTTTTTTAAATCCAAAAATTTACTCCTTTGTAAAAAAAAAATCAAAAAATTTAATGCCGTAAACTTTTTTAACTTCTATTAACGAAATTAAAAAATTAACAAATATCTCAATTTTTTAATTAATTTTTTATTTTTTAATATACTTTAAAAAATGTGTTACTTTATTAATTTTACAAATTCTAAAAACTCTAATAAAAATTTGATAATTTTTCTGAAAAAATTTCACGTATTACTGGTTAACCTACTTCTTAGTACTTACTTTGTTATGGTAATTTTTATTTTCTTCACTTATTTATTAGAAATCATGAATTGAATTTGTTGGTAATAAATTGTCCTACTTATCCAAAAGAGAAAAAAAAAAAATTGCCAACATCTTTTGAAAATGAAGGTATTATTTATGTTAACAAGCATGATTAGCTTTCTAAGTTGTCATTAAGGTTACTACTTAAAGATCTCCTTAAATTACTCTTTGTTTCTATTTAAAAGGTGAATCCATCTGATAATTCCAACCAGATATATGTTTCAATTTTTTACTTCTTGTCATCATTTTACAGATGCACCATAATTGGATTTCGTAACTAGAGAAGATTTAAGAAATTATTATTAGAACTCATGGATAAAAATTAAGCTTCTTCAAAATTAAGACAAACAATGTTTTATAATAATATAAATTTATAGTGTGTCATTAAGGGTATTATAATCTTTTCATTTAATCTTTTTAATGCCTCTGAGACAAAGTGCTTGTTGTTGAGATTAAAAAAATACACTTAAAAATATGATAAAAAAAAAAAAAAAGTTAAAAATTTTGAAGTAGTTTAACTTTGACCAATTACAAGGCATATTCCTTGTGCAAAATTACATAACCAAAAAAGTGTAAACAAATAACATTATCTTACATTTAAGTCACTGTGAAAGGATTAAAAAAAAAAATCTAAACTCAGGACAACACCAGTTCAGAAATAAACCTACCATCCATCCAGACATCATGAGAAACAATCCACGTTGAAAAATATCCCGAATCCATTCTCCGAGTTCAAGTTCAACCTTTAAACCTCGCTTCATACTCGTGGGGTTGCTGCAAGCGTTATGAAAAGTTAATAAAAATAACAAAATTACTCGCCTAAAACAGAGAATCGGGAATACCCATAGACCAAATAGAACACCAGAGAACATACCAACAGGAAATAGTAAATAACTCCTTCAGTGTGTTTGTGTCCTTAATTATCCCAAAAGACAACATACAACAATTTCTAAGTGATGGACCAGCTAGTTTAAGCTGATGTCTCGACAATAAATTAGTAAACAAGGTTTACGGAGACCATGGAAGCAGAAAGTATTAGACTGAAAAAGGAATGCTGAATATATTTTGTTGTGGAATTTTCAAAGTACGTTAGGGTGGAAAACACATTTACCATAAATACAGCTGATATTGATCGGCCTGCAAACCATCTCATGTGCATTGCACGTTGAGCTTTACCCGCTGCTTCGGCAGAATCAAATCGAAGATAGACACAACCCAAACTGTTTCTGCAGAAAAGATGAAAAGGTGTTACAAGAAAAAACATTTTCCATTTAACTGCAGTTGGGAAAAGGCAAACCAAATCCATCTTTCCTCCTAAAAGTTCATATCATCAGTAATTAATAAAATTCGAATTGGGAAATCTGACAAGTTAAAATGATAAAGCCTAAGAAAGCTTTAAAATACAAAATAGGGTTAATGTTACCAATGGTCTTGAAACTACACTAAAATGTTCAATGCAATACATGAAATATGAACTATGAATCTGTTAACTAATGTAATACTTGGAGGATTATTTATCTGTTACATATCATTATTTGAAGTTAATCACATTAGGGATGAGTATCACATTAGATTTATAATTTATATACCACATTAGAGACTTTTAAAATTCATGTATCATATTGAATATTTCACTATAGTTTAAAGGTCATTCATAACATTAATCCCACAAAATAAGATGTCATTAGTCATTGATAGGCACCTAAGAAGCAAGTCAAGTATGCTGAGACCACTCGAAGTATGTAAATTCCTACCTTATAGACAAGAAAGGTCAAATATCACCAGATACAGACTATGCACAAGGCTATAACTTGCACATGTATGTCTAAATAGTTTCTTAAAACAATACTAACAGATTAATAGAAATAAAAAATGTGACTATCTCCTCACATTAGATAGCCCTATATTTCCAATCTATAGAGAACCTGATTGAAGAATACAGATTTCAGTATCAAAATCCATTTGATAGTCTTTCCATACATTAGTATGTATAAAAACACAGGTAATTTGGCATGCTAGGAATTCTAATGCAAAATCCTGCAATGGGGAAAGCAGAGTACAGATATGTCACAAGACTCAACAGTTCCTTCCAATGATAGCCATCCAAAATGTGTGCTCAATTAGCAATTTATAAATCAATAGAGTTATCAAGTAAACCAAGCATAGATTGACAGAACTTTCCCCTTGTTCAACATAGATACACCATTCGCTCTTTTATTAATAAACAACAAAGAATGGCTATAAAATATACTTATCCACATTTGGAAAGAACAATGATGAAGTCAACTACAAAACAAAATGGCTGTAAAAAATTAGTTTATCCAATGCAATAGATAGTGTAATGCTTACTTGTCCACATAAATATGTTTCACCCTGCCATATTTGCTGCATTCTTCTTCAACATCCTCTTTAATTTCCAAATCAAAATCTGGTTCCATCTGCAATAGAGAACTTACAGAAAACCACTACCTTGTACAAGGAAGTAATAAAGAAAGAAGACAAAAATTACAAGGAAATAGCATGTTTAGAACAGGAAAAATCCAAACCTCAGTTGCAGGATCAAACATATTCTTCAACAGCAAACACTCACTGGGCTGTCCAATAAGATCAAGGTTTGTAGTAGACATGATTGGAAGTAGAGCTGGTGCTGGATGTGCAGCTTGGCCATTGACTGGTAATGTAACAGCCTGTGGATTTGAAGCTGAACCATTAAGGAGGGGTACTCCAAGGGAGCCTGTAATGCTGCAAAACTATTACATTAGATACATAATACGATCAAACTGGAAAAGACCATTTGAAAGTAAAAACCAACCTTGTCGCAATACCAGAGCGATCCAGTTTCTGCATAAGCAATGCTCTTGATTGAGCATTTAAAGCCTACATAAAAGATACAGGAGCCAATTAAGCAGGAAGAAAAAGAGCAAGGAAAAAAAACACTTCCTAAGCAACTACTATTAGAATGAGACAAACAGGGAACAAATCTATAAAAATCAATATTCATTAGCATTTAAACTCACCAAGCCACCACCCTCATCATCATCAAAGTCAGCAGATTTTGCAGCAGTATCTTGGGTGCCAACATGATCTGTAACAGATGAAACCTACATGCAAATTTAACCACAAAGATGTTAATTTGGAAGACTACAATAAAAAGACAGTTACAGGGTTTTTTTTTTTTTTTTTTTTTTTGGGGGGGGGGTTGGTTAATGTCATGAATAGCCCCTAAACTATAGTGAAATATTCAATGTGGTACATGAACTTTAAAAATCTCTAATGCGACACTTAAACTATGAATCTGTTAACTAAGGTGGTACTCACCCCTAGCTTGACTAGCTACAAATGATGACACAAACAACCCTCCAAGTACCACATTAGTTAACAGATTCATAATTCAGGTATCATATTAGAGAGTTTAAAGTTCGGGCACCCCATTAAACATTGCACTATAGTTCAAGAGTCATTCATGACATTAACCCCTTTATTGCCAACAAAAGCCAGTAATAGTCACAGAAGAAAAAACACACAACTGACACTGAAATTAGTTATAACATAATGCTACAAGTTCATGAAATTAACAAGCCTACCTTAATGGTTCGACCAGCAATCTCCAGTTTTCCATTCAATGCACTTTGTGCTGCTTTTGCATGTTCAAGTTGAGCAAACTGTAAAAAACAAACAGCAAACAAGTACATGCATAATTATTACTATACAGGAAAAAAAAATTATGAACTCAAGTCTTCAGTTATATCTAACCTGAACAAACCCAAAACCTTTGCACTGCCCAGTCTCAAGGTCAAGTGGTAGTTGCACAAGCTCCACGGGACCAAAAGGTTCAAATATCTGAGCCATTAACATAAGATGAGAAAAAGGTTTGAAGTGAAAATCTTGTACCTTTAAATAATAACAATGGTGATAATAATAAAATAAAATAAAATAAAAAACAAATAATATCAACATGGAAAAAGGTTAATGAAAACAAGACATCTCAAACACATTCATGAAACTCCTTCCAAACTATTTCATAAGCACCTACCTAGAATGTGCTTCATCCACAATTATTCTTTTAACAACAAGTCAACAATCCAGTCAGCAATTCAAACGAGAGTTTAGAAAACATAAAAACATAAATGCAGTCATTCATAAACCAAATCAAAGAATCGTAACTTCCAATTCTGCTAATGAGCTAATGATCCTATTACCTGTCTAAGCTGCATTTCTGTCATATTGAAGTGCAAGTTCCCCACATATAATTTTCTATCAACAGCTCCATATGGTCCGGCAACACCACCAGCGCCTGCACCAGAAGTATTGGACTGAACAAGATTCTTTTCAGCCTCTGAAGGTTTAACCATCACAGGTTGACCAAGAAGCAGTTGACCAGACAATGCTATTGCCATTGGAACAGACATTACATCATAAAACTCAATATACCTGCAATTTTATCAGTGACTGCAATTACTTTATCTAAAAATATGAGGAAAAAATTACAAACAAAACTTACAAAGCATACAGCAAAGAGATGTAGGGAAAGAAAAACTGTAATGCAGAGAGCTCATGCTGAGTATCTTTTGTTGAATCTGATGTCTCATGCAATAAAAGATGTTAGCTCAGCATAGCATTAGAAAAGCATAATAAATATCATACACAAAGATAATCAAACAACACAAAAGGACTCGAAAAGGAAGTTAAGAGATTAGCATGTCCATTTCAATATCAAAAGAAAGTAAAAGATTGGGAAGGTTCCACCTTATAGCTTAGATTATACTCATAGAACTAAGATATCAAAATGAACCCTGAAGCTACCAAAATCAAAGATGAAGAACAAAGAAAACACCTCAACCCCTCCCTGTCAACCTCAACAACCAAAAGATTGAAAAGGAATATATTAGAAGAAAAAGAAAAAGCCTAGCAATGAGTGTTAAGTCATTAAAAAATCCATTTTTAGATTAAACTGTATGTAGCATCTTTAAATCCTTATCAGAACCACTAAAAAGTTAAGAATCGGAATAAGGTACCGATGTTTATAAGTTGCCTTTAATGCAAAGAAAATTCAAAGCAAAAGAGAGGTGGGAGAAGGAAAAATTCAGGTTCATGTCATCTACCTTGCAAACGCAGCATGAATTGATTAAACATGAGTGCTATTCCCATCATCCCCATCATTATCGCATTGCTAGTGCATTTAAGAATACAGTTAAACTTGATTCTTGAAAACAACGATGCTAATACTTATTTCATAAGACTGCAAAAGAAAGTATAACTTTGTTCAACATACAGTCACATACCCAACTCCCTTTGATCGTCTTGAATTCCTATCCATGATCAGCCGAACATCCCTCACCTGAAAATGATAAAGGGAAACAAAAATATGAGATCAAACAGAAAATAATAACCTCAAAAAATTAAGCATATGGGGATATTCCAGACTTTCAAGCTTCATTATGAAACACCTATCAAAGGGGTGTCTGCAAGATTATATTGCTTAACACGTGCTTTTAACTCACCCCACATATATAGTATGTTGAGACACAAGAAAGTCATAATACTACTCGTAACTGAAGGCAGAGGAGCTTATACTGCAAGAGGAAGCAGATGTATCTCAATAATATGCATTCGTATCATTCTAAACATTGTTTAATACATTAACGTATAGTTACTGTCAGAAATGTATAAAGACACAAACGAATTTGAAGAAATATTGCAGACTATGCAATACAAGATTGCTACATAAAAGAAATCCCCTTAATGTGTCTTAATGGAAATAAACTTAATATTTCAAATATACATTCAAATTTTCAAAATCATTCCATTAAATTTTTCCCAAACCAATTAACATAGATTCCTGAAGTACTTCAAAGCAAGGGTGGACAAATTATAGTACAACCTTCACACAAGAAAAAAAAAACAATCAAATTAAACCTGACTAACCTTGCCTGCTTTTGAGAAGAATTCATAGACATCTCTCTCAGTTGCTTTTAGAGGCATCTGTCACCAACCAATTCAAGTAGAACAATAATTAATAATTAGAGAAAAATGAAAAAAAATGCATCTTTGTACACACATAAATATAACATTTATGCCTAATAATCCTTTAAAGATGAAAGCAAAATATGCAACGAATCTACCTGGTAAGCAAAAACAGTTCTCTGGTCCCTCTCAGGATCAGCTTCAGGCTCCACTGCTTCTTTCTTCTCCTTATATCTCCTACAACATCCATATTCATTAGATAATTCAGAATATCACCAACACCATGCCCTAAAAATAACAGGTCAGCACAAATCTACAACAGCATGCCATCCACATCATATTAAAAAAATGCACATCCAAATGGCGCAATAGTTCTATAACGCTAAAGGATACAAGTTAGAAACCCTTTCACCCCATTTCTTGCCATATCAATTACTAAAATAAACGAATTCTGAAACATCAAAAAATAGCATGAACTTCATCCCAAAGGGGTGGATAATGAGCACCCAACTATGTTTCTGAACTTGCTTAGATCATGACAAAGACAAAACAATTGCATTATAAAAACACAATGCAAATACATTTTTAATTGAGCTTAGCAGTCCTCTAGTCATCTCTACAATCGACATAAACAAAACAAAACAAAACTTCCAGATTGATGCTAAAAAATTCCTTTTGCACATATAATTTACTTAAAAAAAGAAACATTATAAGGATACCTGCTATCTCTTATGTCAATTTCACGTTCTCTCTCTGGCTCGCGATCATTCTCATGCCTCCTCGACCTACTACTGCTTCTCTCTCTCTCCTCTCTTTCCCTTTCTTTCTCCTTCTCACTTTCCCTCCTCTCTCTCTCCTTTTCCCTCTCCCGTTCCCTCTCCCTCCACTCCCTATCTCTCTCTTTCTCCTTATCCCTATCTCTTCTTTCTCTCTCCCTTTCCTTTTCGCTCTCTCTACTACTCCTCCTCTCTAAATCCCTATCCCTACCCCTGTCTCTCTCCCTTTCCCTTTCTCTATCGCGGCTGCTTCTATGCCTATCCTTATCCCGATCTCGCCTCTCCTCGTCGTCATCGTAGCGGCCGCCTCTCGATTTCTTGCTGCTGCTCTTGCCTTCATCATCCTCTTCCTCTCTCGCGCCATCTCTCTTCCTATAGCTTCTCTCGCTCTTATCCCCCGATTCTCCGTCTTTTTTCTTCTTCTTCGAATCTTCCTGATCCTCCACGGTTTTTTCCAAATACTCGTACTCATCGAAATCCATTTTTTTTTTTTTGAAAATTCGAAGATTGCAGCTCTTTTTCTTCAAGGTTAATGAAGTTGGAACCTTGAACAGATGAACTAAAGGAATAGGGTTTGGGAAGTTAGGGTTTTGATGGGGCTTCAATTGAGGGGTTGGGGTTAATTTTGGTCCTCGAAATTTGGGAAGGGGACTTGGGTGTCATTTGATGAAGTCTTGGGTTTAAAGAGAATTTGCAAAGAAGTTTGAAGTCCGAAGAGAAAAAAGTACAAGCGGCGAGTGATTCCCATTGCCACTTTGGATAGAATTATAGTTATAAGAATCATATTAAACATTAAATCATTCAAAGTTTTAAGCCAATAATTCAATTATCGGGTTAATGGATCAATTATCTATTTAATAAAAATGTTATTAAAAAATTTAAATTTTAAATTTTTAACTAAAGTTATAGTTTAATAATTTTATCATAAAATTATAAATCTTAAGATATATTATAAACTACAAATTTTAAAATATAAAATTCATAAAACAATTAATTATTAGTTAGAAATGAAATTACTTAATATTTTATTAAAATCATATTTTATATTTTAATAGTTAGAAATAATATTTATATTTTAATAAATATAATAAATTATAAATAATCATTATTTATATTTATTAAAATATAAATATTATTTATTAATAAATAATAATTAATCTTTATGTAATAAAAAAGAAATATCTGTATATAAAATTAATAAAAAGAAAATATTTATATTTATATGAAAATTAGTAAAAAAAATTAAAATCATTTTTATATTTTTATATGAATGTAGATTTTTTTATTAATTTTACATATATACATTTTCTTTTATTAATTATTTTTTATCATGGTCAAATAATTAATCATTTTTGTTAACATTTTATTTTTTAAAATTTTATATATTATTATTTTTATATTTATTTTTAATTATGGTATCAATTAATAAAATTTTTTGTTAGATCATCTTTTTTTTTAAAATTGCTTATTTTTATATATGTATAATTTTTTTATAATATTATTGTCCATGTATCAAAATATACTAACATATCATTAATATAAGGATACAAGAGTTTTGATAGTAAAAAATAAGAATTTTAGGGCTTATTTAAATGAAATAGTGGTATAAGGGTTTAGTTAGATTATTTTAAATACTTAAAGAATTTTTTTATATTTTACCTAAATTTATTAGTTAGTATTGAATCAGTCCGGTTCAAAAAAAAATCGTTCAATTTACTAATTTATTATATAAACCACCGATTCACATGGTTTAAAGTAATTTAATTATAAAACTGATCTACTTATAAAATCGAACCGATTTCAACATCGTTTCATAAGTTCACCTGGTCAAATAAATGGTTTGGTTTGATTCGGATAACTATGAATAGAATATATAAACCTAAAAGAACCTCTTGATTTCAATTTTTTTAAAATAATAATAAAAAATGTAACAATTTATGCTGCTTTTTATTCGAAAAATTAACATATCAATCATAATTTTTTTAGAAATTAACATATATCAGCGTAAATTAAAAATTTTATTTTTTAATTATTAATTTTAATAAATTCAATGTAAAATCCAGCGAAAAAAATGAGTTAATTTTATCTTTAAATTTATTAAAATTTATTATTAAAAGAATATAAAATTTTTTAATGTAAATTAATCTCTTAAAAAGAAAAAACAACAACAAATATGTCTATTAAGATTTAATTTTTAAAAAATAACGATTAATATCTTGAAAATTTTTTCATTAAAATTTTAAGTTAAAATCATTTATTTTTTTCTTTTCTTTATCATCCTTTATTTTTTTGAAATTTCAATCTCTCTTTTTAACATATTAATAGTGTGTATATATATATATATATATATATATATTAACAAATTAAAGAAAGAAATAAAATGTCAATTCATTTTTATATTTACTAGTTTGTGATTCACGTTATGCATGAATTAACTTTATTTATTTAATATTATTTAATTTATATGTGTAAAATATATATAATAGTTAGTTTATGACATATCTTAAGTTGATTTGTCAAAATTAAGATAATATGAACTAATATAAATATTAATTAAAAAATTAACTATTAAAAATAAAAAGATAATAAGAGTAATAGTTATAGAAAAAAAAAGTTGCATACTTTCTTTCATTTTCCTTGTCTAATTTTTATTTAATACAAAGATAATAAAAACATGATAAATAAAGATTTTAAAAAAAAATTATTTGTCCAAAAAATTAAAAAAAAAATAGTTGATTGTTGACTTACCAATTCAAGATCACATAAAGCATAAAACATCTAAATATAATATTCAATAAAACATCTAAATATAATATTCAATATAATTAAAGGAAATATTAAAGAGATGTTGTCCAATTACACCCTAACTAAAGGACATGTTAAAAAAGAGATTTGAAAATTGTAAAATGATATACTTATTTTTTAAAGTTTATTTGTTGTAAGGTAAAATTAGATTTGGTTTTGTTTATTTTCTTAATTTATTAGATATATTTATTTATTTTCATTATTTTCATTTATACTCCTTTATTAGTCCATTCTGTTCTTTTTTTTTTTTCAAGAAATAAAACTTTTCTAAAATGACACTGAAAATCATATAATTTAAGGAGATGGGATAATTAATATACGCACTAAAATAAAGGTTAAAACTGTATAGTCTTAAAATCATTTTCATTATCTTATACTTCAGCCCGAATTTGATGCTTTGCTTTCTTTAAAAACCTTTTAATATATAATTCATTTAATTTTACAATCCCACATAACTGTCACAATTGGGAAAGATAAATAAGAAAATATAATCATATATACAGATCAAAACGTGCATGCTTGATTCAAAATAATCTTTTAACATTTAGTATATATTACATATAATATTAAAATGGTAATGTTAAATAATGAGATTTGAAGCAATGGTTTTGAAAAGAACATCATTCTAATAATTAAATAGTCTAATCAATTTCTAACCAAGTATCCAACTAAAATAAAAATATACAAATGGAAGTTAAATTAGAAAAGAACTATACCAAAATAAACCTTTATATGCAAAAGAGAAATTAGAAAATAAAATTAGGAAAAACAATTTATGTTCTTTTCTTTATCTAAAAAAAAAAAACTTCATTATAATCTTAAATTCTCTTTAAAAACAATCAAATAAGAAATTTTTTTTTTTTTTTGCAAATATTGAAAAAAAAATACTATCCAAACAAACTTATCATATTCAGTTTATTGATTAATTATGATAAACACACTATTATTATTATTATTATTATTATTATTATATAAAAAGAGCTTGTGCATACAAAAAAATTCCAAAGACACATATGACAAATCAAATGGACACTTATAATAAGTTAAAAGAAAATCTCAAAGAAATCAAGATTACAATAATTAGTTTGAATAATGCAGAAAAAAAGCAAGAAATAGAGAAAAAAAAAAAAGCAAGGAATAGATAAAGTGTAACACGAAAAAATAATAAATTAAAGTTGATAGTTATACACATATATTTTACCTTTGAAAATCATGAGTGCTACTACCTTCTCCTGCATTTTTGAGACAGTCATAAAAGTTTTGAGATTGCTTAACAAATTTTAAAAAATTAAAACAAAGAATTGCCATCAATTATTTTTTGTTAGGTGTGATTGACCATTTTAAAAACTTATTATTTTAATAAAATTTGAAATTAATAAAATTTATTAAAAGGATAATTCTTGGGTTTGTAAAAATAAAGTCGAGTTCAAGAGTACGGTTACGTAGGGTGATTGCACTAAAATTTTAGTATTTTCTTAATCATTTTTAGTGTAATTTTTGTTGCAATTTGGTTTATTCATTGCAAATTTTGGCAAACATACTCTTAAATACATATATGTTCAATGTATAGTTGAGAATATGAAAAATGAGAAATTTTGGAGATTTTGGACTCATTTTGGAGGATTTTTTGTGCAAAAATATAGAAAATGCCAAAACTAGTGTGCTTGTTAACCATTATCATCTATGGGGGTTTTTCTTAACATTTTCTTTTATGATTTTTTAGCTCAACTGAACTCGATGGAACCTTATTTCAAGTCTTATTACTCATATTTTTTATTTGAAAATGCGTTTTTTAGCTCATCAATGCATTATTACCTTTGTAATATTTTTACAAGTGCTTGACAGGTAATAGGTGCACTAGTATAGTTGGAAGCTATTTTTGGACTTGCAATTTTTTTGAATTTTTCCAAGGTTTATAATGTGTCCACTTAATGGTCTGTATTTTGGCAATAAAATGAAGGAAGAATTATTTACAATTGGTACTAAAACAAGGGAGCAAAGTTTAATCAATGCCGTTAGTTGCATGGACTATGAGATGAAGAAATGTGGCACCAAACTTGAAAATTCAAAGAAGGACTAATTGGAGTTGCTAAGCTGGCTATTTAAAGGCTTTCTATTGGTTATAATGTTGACTTTTTAGAGCTTATTAGATCATAAGAAAAAAGTTTGAAGTAAAGGAAAGCTAAATGTAGCAAACAAGCAAGTAAAGGATTCAAAGAAGTTGAGATAGAAGACTTTAAAAGGATGGTAGTTTCTTGGAGTTTTTCTCAGTATGTTTAGAGGCTAAAGTACCTTTTATTTGCCTATAAATAGGGAAGAGTGGCCAAACATAAGGAGCTTTTAGATAGATTTTTAGTTTTTTAGTTTTAAATTTCTATACTTCATTTTCTTTACATTTTTATTTTCTTCCTTACCAAATAAGGCTATTTGGCAGCCAATTTATTTTACTTTAAATGAAAATTTAACTTTCTTACATTAATTTTCAATGTTCTTTTAGATTTTTTCAATGAAATTTCAAGAATCTTATGTTTTTGCCTTCAATTTTCATTGATTTCACATGATCATCAATGTTGTTTGGTAGTTTTGATTTTTAACATTCTTGCAATGTTTTGATTAGATATTAATGTCTAACTTGATTTTGAGCCAAAATTTTTTTGTTAGTTTCCTAACTGATAGATCTTCAAATTTATGTTCAAATTTCATCTACAAAATTTTAGAAAAATCTCCAAAGTTTAAGCTAAACTCAGTTGGTAGAGTTGGATCTTAAATGAGTAATAACATATTAAAGGACTTTTCTCCATATTAACGTTTGGTTTGCAACTTCTATACTTTACACTTCTTAATTCGTGTGCTTACTTGTTTAGATTCAATTTCTTGCTTTTAATTCCATGATGTTCAATACTATTTGAATAATTTTTTCTTAAAATCTTTATTTTTTTTAATGCACTCAGTTTTTATTAAAGTTCATTAAGCTTGTTTTTGCATTGTTTCTTTCAATTTCTTTATTGAATTTTATAGTAATCTTGTAGGTCTAAGTTGCTTTGATTCAGTTTTAGTTTGTTTACCTTTTAGAAGTGTAGATATAATTTTTTCTCCAAGATTCGATAATTTCTAAATTTGAAATTTAGTTTTCGATTTTGCTTGTTCTTGTTAAATCATGTAATTTCTCTTCATTACTTGCTTTTCTATTTTGTTTTGATCTTAGTTTACATTCTATTCTTGCAATTTAAAAGTTGTTTGGATCAAATTTTAGTAAATTTCTAGATATTTCTATTATTAGAAGTTGAGAGGTAGTAATGGTAGTTATTTTTTAGGTAGTTATTTTCGGTTATAGTTAGTTATTTTCTGTTAAAGTCTTTTAGCTACTATTTTGTTAGTAAATTGTTCTCATTATTCTCAATTCTTTAGATTAGAATTATATTCAAAGTATGTTGAGTTCAATTCAATACATTTTAGCTACTGTTTTAGTTAATTTTGCTCGTTTGCTTATTTTACATGTTGCAACTTAGGAATCATATTATTGTTTTTGGTTTTATTCAATTATTTTTATTAGCTTAGCCTAGTATACACCTTTCAATTGAATCAACTTTAGAGGGAATGTGTGGATAATAAGTAGTTAGATAAGAATTCTTTAGCTAATTATCGTGGAAACAATATCTTAACTTTCGATTACTATTATTACTTGAACAAATTGTACGCTTGCAAAAAAAGTCTCAATCAAAGAGAGGTATTAGCGCCCTTACAATGCTCATTTTAAAAATGGTACCTATTAATTATATGTTATCTCTTAATATTGATAAGAAGTGACTTTAATTTTAATATTTAAAATACTTCATTTAATTTCATTCAATTTTGCAAATTTTATTTTCCAAAATATTTTATTTAGGAATAAAATGAAAATTTTAAGTTTCAAAACATTTCATAAATTTTTTAATATTTAGGCAAAATTTCAAAGAATATTCCTCCACTAAAAACTCTCATAATAATCTTCAAAATCTAGCATAATATTTTTTTATAATAATAATTGTTGAGAAACCCTCCAATATTTTGGTAAGGCTTCAAGAATTATTTTTACTTTAGAGTATTAGTTTTTATTTCTAAAAAACAATTTTCAAAACCACTATTTATTACTTTATATTTCTTTTGACAATAATAAAATGCAAATAATGTAATATGAAACAAATGAATGAAGCAAATACCAATTAAAATATGCAAATGATCAATTTAATTCGTATCATAAATTTTTAATTTTATCTCTTTATGTTAAAAAAATATTTAATTATATAAGAAAGTTTATTTAACTTGTTTTGGAGAAATCTCTTTAATTTTTCGATATCTAGGTAGAATATAAGAAAATTAATCTTTCACTTATGAAATTTTCATAATTAATTTTTGAAAAAAGTGAAAATGATATTTCTTAGTTAAAATAATGATTTAAATTCTCTCCAATATTTAGGCAAGGTCTCCAAAATTATTTTACTTAGAAATATTATCATATATATATTTTTTCTAGAACACAATAATATTAATTATTCTATTTATTGTAATTTCAACAATAAGCATTTAAAATCTTTCTTTTTCTTATCAAATTTTCACCAAAATTTAATTTATTTTTAATGCATGCCATCTTTTTAACGTGCATTTATATAAAGAATGAGTGCATAAATTACTAGAGTTCAATAGATTTACCCCACCAAAGCTTTAATGATGGAACCCAAAATCCACAATTTAGTAAGCCCAAGGAATAGAGTTATTTGGCTGAAAATAATTTTGGGTTTAAGAATCAATTTGGTTCAAGTTAAGTCATTTGGTAGCTTTTTTTTTAATTTTTATATTGATTTGAATTTGTTTGATTTTTATACTGCATTTAAACGTTTCAATTTAAGCCAGTTTAAGCGTTTTAATAGGAATTGTTCAAATTTTGATTCAAATTAATCATTTTTTGGGATATTTTGCATGGGCACAACCTTAATTCAATTTCATCTTTAGATCAATTTTGAATTAATATTTAAAGGCCCAAACTCCATTCTTAAGTCTAAATCCAATTTTTAAAGCCTAATTCTATTTTATTAAGATAAATAATTTAATTAAGAAAAAAAAAGAGGAGAGCGTCAGCTACCATGACAGCCTTCCATCCCTAAGTGCCAAAACTTTTCTAAACTTGCAAGCCTATTTTTAGTTATCTTTTTTTTCCCTCATGTTTTACCCATTCTGACTTTAACTCAATTGATTAAAGACACCAAATTAGAGACAACTTTCATTCGAATCAAAATATTTTCAGCAACCATTACTACATTTCTGCAGCAACCATCCAAAAACCATTTTATGAAGGGATTAGAGGTTTTTTTCTACAAAAAGAATGAAATTTAGAAACAAAAAGAAGATGGGAGACCAACACCAATGGAAAAAAGGCAGAAACAAGAAAATTGAAATCAGACCTTGTTAAGCATTCTAATGCTCGAGTTTTGAAAATTAAAAACTTGATCCAAAATAATCTAAATGATAATAGCAAATTGCAATAGAATGTTTCAAAACATTCATAACAACTTTCTACATCAAAATTACACACTTTTGCATAATACTTCCATAGATTTCTAGAACATTTTTATAATAACTTAAAAACATGTCTATAATTTTGATGTTTCAAGACAAACATTAAAATAACTAAGAATCAAGCCAGCCTTGCTCTAATACCAAAGAAGGATAATATAATAATATAAAAACAAAATCATATATTGAAAATAATATGAAAGACTTATTTAATTTACAGAAGCAAAACAGCAGCATTTTTGTGAAAGTGTTACGAAAGCGATGACGACTTGATTCATTGGTCAAGGATAAGATCACACATTTAAAACTTATCTATTATCCACAGCATAAGTCTTTAAATATTGAAGCATAAAATACTTTAAAGAGTTTACAAGACATGTCTTATTCCTTTGCTTTGCCAATCTTTCTTTTTTTCTTTTTTATTCTCTATATAACTTATCACATAGTCACATACATGAATGAAGCTTATCTCATATGTTGGATGAATACTCTTTCATCATATTTCATCATGGCGAAAAGTCGTGATTTGTTTGAAAGAGAAAAAGACTTCAATAATCGAAAATACCATTTTCATTTTCATTTTTTATAGTTGAATTCCATTATTCATGAATGAGGGAATGGTCTATTTTGATGGAACCACTCCCTTTTAACTGCTTAAAGCAATTTTGATTCAAAACCAATAACCATAAAAATTGCCTAAGGTAGTTTGCATTTTCTAACCACCCATTTTAGGTGTTATATTTCAACAATTTCCACCTTGGAATCTTAGAAAAGTTATTGTTTTGTTTAATGGTGCTTGATGATGTTTCTTCTTCTTCAAGTTTGCTTCTTTTAAAATTGCTTCTTTTTTGCCTTCTTATTTTTAGTATTATCTTAAAAAACAATTTGCATGCATCAGTTCTAAGTTGAGAAAGCTTGGATATGTGAGCTGAGTTTTTTTGTGCTTCATCCCTTATGCACCATTGACTATAAATTTGAAGATTTCTTTCAATAAGTTACTCATTACTTTACTAACTTGTATCATCATGAACATATATAGCAAACAATTAAGAAATATATATTAGATAAAAAACATGATTTTTATGAATAATATACCTTTCGAATGCTTCTAAAAGCCTCATGCTTCCTAAGAACATCTTTTTTCACTAATTTGACTGTGGCACAATTTAATTTTTAGCAGTTAATTGACATACAAATTCAATGGCGAATGCAAATAATTAAATCAATAATAAACAAAAGCATAAATAACATGTCATGTATTACATACCTGTTTTCATAAGAAGCTGATGCATTTTTCGTATTGTCAATTTCCATGACTTTGCTTTTAATTACTTTATGCTATGTTTAGATAAATATTAATAAATGAAAGGAAAGGAAAATAAAAGAAAAGAAAATTTTTTAAAAGAAAGGAAATGATATATGTAACTCTTGTTTGGATAATTAAAATTAATAAAGAAAAAGAAATGAAAGAAATTTTAACAACCATTGTTTGGATAAATAGTAAAAAGGAAAGGAAATGATTCATTATAATAATTTTTTTCAATTATAACCTTTCATTGCTTGTGATTTTAGAGCACTTTTGGATCATGATATGCTTGCTAACTTGTCTGGCCTCACAATTGCTGCTATATCAATAGTTTTTAGTCAAGTGAAACAGGAAAATATTTTACAAATATACATTGATGAATTTTGAGCTAGTCTAATATCTCATAAACCCAAAAAATATATCTATTTATATTCACCCATTCATCAAAATCAAATCACCAAAAAATTATAAAAATTTTTTATATTGGAATATATATATATATGAAACTTACTTGAAAAAAGAGATGACTTTGAAAAAGTTACAGAATGATTGTGATCTACTTAGGTTTTTTATATTAAGTTTTTAGTATTAATAAAAAGATAAACATAATAGTCTTTTTATAAAAAATTTGTTTTTCAACTTTCTTTTCCTTAGCTTTTCCTCCAAATTGGGATTTTAAAAAAATTGGGTTTACAAAGGAAACGAAACGTTATTTGGTTTCCACATCTTTCCCTTTCTTTAAATTAAATATTTATCCAAACAAGGGAATGAAGGTTTTGTTTCTTTTACTTTACTTTCTTTTCCTTCCTCTTCCCTCAATCCAAACGCACTGTTAATGTGCTATGCTAAAGCATTTTCCTTGTCATCACTCTTTATGACTTAATGAGTTTTCTTATCCTTAAAACATGGTTTAATGTTTTCTACATGGTTGATCTTTTCACTAATTTCATTATGCCCACCATATTGGAATTTGGGAACATCATCATCCCTAAAATTCATTCTTTCAAAGTTCAAAAGAGACCCATGTTATTTCTTGAGGTATCAAATAAAAATTTGATTTTTTTTTGTCTATTACTTGCTTTAAGCTCTTTGAAGGAATATTAGATATACCCAATGTAGAGCAAACTTTTAAAACAATACTCAATTTAAAATCAAAGTAATATCTAAACCAAACAAACTCATTTTGTGATTAAAAACCAAGGGAAGATAGAAGCTTATCAAACACCTAGATTGATAAAGTTCTTGGAAAGCAAATACCAAAGGCTACAATTTTGAATACACATGTTGCAATTAATGAAACAAAAAAAAGTTTTGAGGTTGCTAATTCACTCCTTTTTTTATGCTAATTTGAAACAAAAAAGAAAAATATCATGAAATTGTGACTTAGATACACTGTAGGAATGTGAATACCAACAATTTTTTATGAGTAAACATTTGTATTACCAAAGGAAAAGTAGTACAAACTGTAACAAAGTTACAACTGTAGACATAATTCAAAAAAATAATCATAATATTGAGACATTTAGCTTGCTAAAAATGTAGTACTAAGCTTTTCATTTACATAACCATAGGCAACATTATTCAAACCATAAAGACTTAACTTTATGGTATCAACACTACTATAAAAAATAGTCGAACTGGAATTAGCAACAAAACCATAGATCCTATTATTTCGCACTTTTCACAGGTAATAGATTAAGGCATTCCAAGTTAGGTTATGCATAGAATAACTTAAAATTTTCAAACAATACTATAACATTTATGTTATAATTTTTCAAAACAAAAGAGAAATGAAACATAAACTTTATAAACGAAAAAAAAATGACTAAAATCAATAAATCAAGACAAATTTACTAAAAAACCTAACAGATTAAAACAAATCAAAGTCACAAACCTGAAATGGAATGTATATCTTAACATTAAAAAATAATAAAACACTTAATAGATACAAAGAATCAAACCCACATCAATAATTTCAAGATTTTTAATGGGCTCTCTATTAAGTGAAAGTGAGAAATTAGTGAATATGCAATCAGTAGCAAGCTCACCATACTTTCAACATAAAATTCAATGCAATGTCAATTAGACTAAAGAGTACAAAAGTAAACAATTACAAAGAGTGCCTCTACTAATGCAGTGTCACCGACAAATTTCATTTTGATTATGACCAATGAATCTAACATGCAATACATTAACTAAATTGACATTTGAATAATACAAAGAAGTCAGAAATCCTGCTAAGTGATAGTAATCACACTGATAAAAATATTAAAAATAATAAAACTTTTTCATCCCTTTATTTCTACCTTATCATTGGGTATCTTTCCAAATTTAACATTTAAATATTCAAGGCAAGTAAATATCATTTACAGAAATAAACTTGAAAAAAATTTTGTAAAGCCACATATTGCATTTTTCATCTTTCCACATTTAATATTTAAACTTTCAAGTTAAGTAAATATCATTTTAGTAGACATAAACTTGAAACCATATCAAATACCTAACTTCATCTTCTTTTCATATACCTCATTTATGTTCTCATCAACTTGCCAAGATACATTCATTTAGTAATTTAGATATACATATTTTTCACCCTTGATGTTTAAAAAGAAAAAAAGAATTCAAGTACTAAAAAACTCACTCAAAGGTACCCTTGATCAAATATTACAGAAAATATCAAATTAAACTTAAATCACTTAGTTATAGTTATGGGATTAAACAAAGATTTAAGTCAAATGTTCTCATATAAGAAATATGATTTAAATACAGTAATACTAAAGGCATTTTCTAATACATATAACAAATTAATTTTTTTTTTCAAGCAACCAAATTTTAAATGCAAACAAAAAGTTTAGCAAAATACGTAAGTAAATCTCACCTAAAAATCAAGGAACCTTTTTCTCAAAATCATCTTAGTACCTAAAAAGATAAAAATATCATTTTCCTTAATTATTACTTAAAAATCGAACCTTGAAATCTTTAAATGAAAAACCCTTTAAAATAACCCAAACTTAATAATCCACTGTATGCGGCACGTTTGTATGTAATCAAAACCTTCAAAAAGTAACAAAATTATAAAAACTTGTCACCATATATAAAATTTAGTCCATCTATCTTATAATAAAACAAAAAGTTAATAACAACTTATATCCATTGCTTCCAATTTTGTATAAAGTTCAAATCCTATCGATTTTGTCAACATATAATATTACTTCACTTGAATTGTTCTAAAATCTTACTTAAACCGAACTACATTTTCCATGCACTTGGCAAGCAACTCTTGCATCTATAACCCAAATCCAATTCCTTTAAAAATATCAATTAAATGAATAATATCAAAAAACATAGATATTAAAATATTAAAACTACAAAATTAATTCATTTCTCTCTTAGTTTTCTCTATTTTTCCAATAACTAAACAAAATTTTATCTCATCAAATAATTCACCTATTGTATATATGTATATACCCACACCCACCACCAACAACTTTTATGATTAAATCTACTATTTGTATATATTGTATTCATGGAATACAATAAAGCAATCTAAACCTAAATAATAAATCTACTATTTGTTCTTAGTTACTACATCTCAATCTATAGACAATCTTATAAACATAGTAAATCTTTATATAGTAATTAAAAAAAGGTAACTTTGGATACAAATGAACCTATTTCCCTCTATCTCTCGTCTCAGATGAACAAAGATTGGTATACATGTTCATGTCCAATCATTCTATATAAGAAGACCCAAAAGGATTGAAGTCATTTCCTTTATTTCAACTCTTTTTGATATAACAAAGTATTAAATCTAGTTTAATGAAGGCATGTTAAATCAAAATGTTAATATCTTTTTAGAAATAGAAAATTTTCACCAAATAGAAATGTAAAAATATTCATACATCCTTTTTTAAAGGGTAAATATTCTGAAAATTAGAACAAAAAGGAGAAACATAATGATGTCAATCTATTGCATATGGTAAATGCCTTAACTTTCATTCTTATTACTACTTTCAACTCCAAATAGAAAAATCAAAAGAAAAAGAAAACCAATTGGAAATATCACAAATATTCTCGTGAAACTTTCCATAATGGCTATCATAACTTCAAATTGTTTATAATAGAAACAAGCATCATTTTCTATTGTTTGTTTAATGGAAAAAAATTAACAAAGAATCCAAAAAAAATATAAAAATCTAACAATTTGAATAGCTCAATTTCAAAGAATCCATCATCAAGCTTAGTCTTTTCTTTTTCTTTTTCTTCTCCTTATTCTTTAGCCTCTTCCCACCTTTTTTCCTCACGTGAAAGATTGATTTGTTCAAATATGGTTATCAAGAGATCAAATAGTTGAAGGTAAATGATTGAATGGATTAGGTAAAGCAAGTGGAGATAATGTGAAGCACTTAGTGGATACATGAATATTTTTATAAAATTAATAAAAAAAATTAACAAACCCCCCCCCAAAATATATATAAAAGTTGAAAAAAAATTAACCAAAAAATTAACAAAAAAACCCAAAAAATTTGAAGAACAAACTAACAAAAAATCTAAAAAAAAAAAAATCTAACCTTAAAAGTTTTTAGTAAGGTTATATATTTAAAGGTAGCGTAATGAAACAATAAAAATACTATTTAAACCTTGTGAGTGCAATAATGGTATGCGAGATAAATAATGTAACAATTAACAAAATTTAACCATTAAAAACAAATTACATGATGAAAACAAAATTCCAATAATAGCTATTACCTTCTTGATGTTTACCATTATAACATACTTCACTTGGCAACTTTGATGATTTAAACCTTATATGTGCAATAATAACATGTGAGAATAAGAAACTTTAAGTAATAAACAACAGGCAGAGGAAAAGCAAAATTCTAAGAAAGAGCTAATACTTTATAGATATTTTCTAGCATAACACAATTGAATTCATAAACTTAACCTTTCACTTTGGCAAGTTGCAATTTTGTTGAGACTATTGACTAAAATCCTATAAGAGATTTGTTTGGGATTTGTTAGAGATTTGTTTGAAATTTATCAGATATTGCTTGATGGACAAAAAGACTTGTAAAAGAAGAATTCTAAGAGAAAGAGGATTCTTAATAGGTAAGTTTGACTTGTAAGAGAAGAATTTTAAAAGGAAAATGATTCTTAATAGGCAAGTTTGACTTACAGGAGAAGAATTCTAAGAGTAGAGAGATTCTTAATGGGCAAGTTTGTATGGTTATAAATAGGTGAAGTCTCTACAAGGTTAGGTATGAGAAAAAGATGTAAGAGAGTTGTAGGATTTTATGGGATAGACACCCTATAGGAGTATTAGAGCTCTACGTTTTATGGATGTGTATATTTGTTTGTGAGTAGATTAGAAGAGACTGAGAGGGTCCACATAGGTATGATGTATGGAAACATATGGGTATGTATTTGGTTGTGTTGAAAGGGTGCACAAGAGTTTGGGTTTGTGTTTGTTTGGGTAGAGAATACTTCATAGGACTAGAAGAGATTAAGAGTATCTTATGAGTATTGATTGTTGAGTGAGGTTGATGATATGATGTATGTTTGTAATTCTCTACAACTAGTGGATCTTGTTTCTCATCCGTAGATGTAGGTCAGTTAGATCAAACTACGTTAAATTGTTGTCTCTTATGTGTTTGATTTATTGTTTGATTTCGCTTTCGCTGTTGTGATTGGATTGGAGGCTTTTAGCCCAACAAATGGTATCAGAGCTGTGGTGTTCTCCAACAAGCGGTATCAGAGCTGAAGGTTCAAAATGTGAGAAGAATTGAAGATTCAAGATATGGAAAGAGCCGATGGTTCGAGACATGAGAAGAGTTGACAGTTCGAGATATGGAAAGAGCTTTGTTTGAGATATGAGAAGAAGTAAGCTTAGAGGAGCTCAATTCAAGAGAAGAGTTCGAGTTTAAGATTGAGGATTAGTTTGTATGAAGCATGAAGACACAAGAGAAGAGAAGATGATTGTGAGACTTTCATTGCAGGTGGAGCCAAGCATGTCTAGCATGAAGACAGATGATTAATGAAATTTAAGTCAAGGTGGAGATTATTGAGAATATTGACTTAAATCTCATAAGAGATTTGTTTGGGATTTGTTCGAGATTTGTTTGAGATTTGTCAGATATTGCTTGATGGATAAAAAGACTTGCAAAAGAAGAATTCTAAGAGAAAGATGATTCTTAATAGGTAAGTTTGACTTGCAAGAGAAAAATTTTAAAAGGAAAGGGATTCTTAATAGGCAAGTTTGACTTACAGGAGAAGAATTCTAATAGTAGAAAGATTCTTAATGGACAAGTTTGTATGGTTATAAATAGGTGAAGTCTCTACAGGATTAGGTATAAGAAAAAGATGTAAGAGAGTTGTAAGATTTTATGGGATAGCCACCCCATAGGAGTATTGGAGCTCTACGTCTTATGGGTGTGTATATTTGTTTGTGAGTAGACTAGAGGAGACTGAGAGGGTCCACATAGGTATGATGTATGAGAACATATGGGTATGTGTTGGTTATGTTGAAAGGGTGCACAAGAGTTTGGGTTTGTGTTTGTTTGGGTAGAGAATACTTCATAGGACTAAAGGAGATTGAGAGTGTCTTATGAGTATTGATTGTTGAGTGAGGTTGATGATATGATGTATGTTTGTAATTCTCTACAACTAGTGGATCTTGTTTCTCATTCGTGGATGTAGGTCAGTTGGATCGAACTACATTAAATTATTGTCTCTTATGTGTTTGATTTATTGTTTGATTTCGCTTCCGTTGGTGTGATTGGATTTGAAACTTTTAGCCCAACTAATTTATCTTCAGGATGGTTCACATAATATTGAATATGCTCATTTAATTTGGACCTATTATGTATAAAGTGTTAAGCATGCCATAGATAAGAAAAATAGTAAATTCTTTGCCATTGGCAGTAGCAATTGCAACCTTCCTTGGTGCAATTGTTAACTTCACTCCACCATTAGAAATATATATTAAAAAATAAAAAGACTAAAATATTCTTAAATGATGTTATGATAAGCTAAAAAAGTTCAAAGCTTAGATTTCATTCAAGCATCACCACTTCAAGAAGTGTATGTATGATTGCAACTATAAAAATACATATACAACTAATAAAATGCAATATATATATATATATATATACACCAGTTAAGGGTTAAAACAAAAAAGTCATGGATGTGGATAATAAAAATGAAATTCAAAATAATTTAAGTACCAAAAACTCATATACCTAAAAACTCAGATAACGCAATGTAATTTCTTGTTGTACAATAATTTGCAATTAGGTATTGATAAAATACCTACATAACAAACATGCTAGGACTTTGACCATTAAACTCAAATAATAAATTGATTATTTTTAAATATTCCATTAATGTTGTGATAATATTTATATCTATCAGATTAATACTAGAACCTTTGAGATCTAATGGAATAGGCAGAAGTCCCATTTTCTCCAATTTACAAGTGTTTTTTTATGAGAACACCAAGCTCCAAAGCCTTTTTCTGCTTAAATCTTTTGTTTTTTCTTGAAACGGTAGCAACTCATTTTTCTTTTTAAATTCGTAAAGTTATTAATCTTTCTTCTAATTACAACGCAATTACAACATATTTTAAAATTTTGTAAGATTATTAAGTATTAGCTGTATATAAACATAAGAGTAAAAATCCAAACAATTAAATATTAAATAAATTCATGAAATAAGAATGCCTAAAATTTGGTTACCATAAAATTTTTAAATTAATTAAAATGGAAGATAATATGTATCTCATTCAATCGAAAAATATCAATTAAAATAAAAAATATGAGATTAGATTTGCTCATTGATTCAAATACTCCATTTATCGCATGACTGTTTATTTATCCTCCTATAGCCAATGTAATTATTGCCAGCAAATTATAGTTTACCTTCTTTTTTTTTTTAATTTTCAAATAAGCTCTCTTCAATTTGATGATAATAAAATCATTAAAAAAGATAAAAAGATGAAAGAATAGAAAAAAAATAACTCTAAAAATAACTCAGACTTAAAAAGACAAAGTTGCATCTGAAGAGCAAAGATCGAATATAGTATTCATGAATCTTTTTCCCCTTTTTCTCTTTCTATCTATCTTAACTTTGTTTTTATTTATTTCTGTCTTCAACAGAATAAGGAAAAAAAAAAAAAAGACTAAGGCTGCATTTGAATTTAACTACACCCACGTTGAGGTGCAGTTGGAAACTAAAAAGCCAGCTTTGTGATCCAAATGAAATCACGGTAAGGCACGGTTTGAAGAATCTATCGCACCGCACCTCTAATTCGTCACTAAACCTTTTAGGTCCAGTGAAAAATTATTTCTTCCACCGCAGCTATGTCTTTTAATATTAACCAAGTTTTTCCTTTTTTGCCCTTGAAGATATAGTGTAAGGACCAAAATATTCTTGTCATTTTATCTTTCATTTTTTTGTTCAAAAATTATAAATAATTTTGTCAATTCAGTATAATAAATATATATATATATATATTTTTACAATTGAGTAATTAATTAAAATAAATAATTACATAAAAATATTTTAAAAATTTTTTAGTTAAATAATTTAAATTTTTATTATATATAAATTTTAAATTAATATTTTAATAATTATTTTTTATCTTATTAAAATTCATCTCATTACCACCAATACATTTATATTCAAATACATATTTTTATAATTAATTTTAATCTTACCATTGTAATAACTAATTTCATTATTACCTATTATTTTTAATTTTATCAAAATTAAACTCACTCTAATTCAAATAAACTCTAAGCCATTATAGATTTCTTTATTTCTTTTTTTTTTCTCTCCCTTTCTTCATTTTTCAAGAATAACCGAAAATGACATAAAAAATGTTATATATAAAGTTTTTTAAATTTTTTTCAAAAAAATTCGGGGGATAGGTCGACCCCGGTATGGCCATACTGATCAAGACATTCTATCTTTTTACTTCATTCCTTGGTTGCTCTCTCTTATTCACTCTCTCAAACAATCCCATCTTTATCCCAGTTTTTCTTTCTTTTTCTTTAGCCTTTTACACCGTATCAATTTTTTTAAAAAATTTTTTCTCACACATTCCAATTACCATCTCTCTGACAATCATCAACTCTTATATTTTTTAATAAAAAAATTTAAAAATCAAACATTAAAAAAAACCAAAATATAAATGATATTTTGATTTATATTGATGTGATAGTTGAAAAAAAAAAAAAAGAAAGAAGGTGAAATAAAAAAAAATAAGCATTTTAAGATGACGTGGTAAAAAAAAAGTAAAAAATGTAAAAAAAATAAACAAAAGACTGTAAAGTGCCTCGTGGCGAGTCCATGAAGAGTCGAAAGTAGCAAAATTTATAGCATGGATGGTTGCTCTCACAAACAATAACTCGAGCAGGAATTAAAAAAGATACAAAAGGCTGAAAGTGTTTGGTTTACACTTCACAAAAACAAATTAGGTAGTTTCATCCTTACCCTGAAAGGACACAAGTCTATCACTCATAACAAGAGTTTGATCTTATCATTTGTTTGTGAAAATTCAAAAATATTATCAACATAGTAACAATTTTCTTTTGTGTCCTAAACTGGACATTTGTCGGATAGGTAAGAAACTGTAGATAAAAAAACATGGGGGTAGGATATAGGTATAACATAAATATATTTCATTTAAAATTGATATTTAATATTGTTTTAATATTTTTTAGATATGAAACTAAGATTTTTTATAAATAGAAAACTGATTTTAAGTAAACAAAATATATTACATGTTAGGGTAATATCCAAATAAATCATCGAACCTTAGTGCAGACAAATTGATTTCAACTAGCCTTTAAAAAAACACTTAATAAAAGTTAGATAACAAATATTTGAGTAAAATATTATTTTAATACTTTGGCAATGGAATTTTTTTCATTTATTTTTAAATTTAATGAATTCAATTCTAATGAAATAAAGGTTCATTACTTTAATTCGTGTTAATTCCATCCGATAAGAGATTAAACATTTATTTATATTTTTTTATAAAATTTGAAAGTTTATTTAGTTATTATTTCTAGAAACACTTATGCAAAAAATTTTATTATCAAAGTTTCAGTAAAAATAAAAAATCCACATTGCAATTAAATTTGATAAAAACTTTTGATAAAAGTTCAACAACCAAACATAACACTTCCGTTTCAATTTAGACAGGACATGAAGCAATTTATTACTATTTGTAACTTCTAAATTTGAGCTGCTAACCATGTGACGTTCCCGAACTCAAACGGGTCCATAACCCGCCAACAAGAAAAGCGCGCTCGCACGCTCCCCTACCAAGCCCAAGATCCACGCTCGCAATCCAAATAGTCTCCCAAGAAAAACAAACTCAAACCGGCTCCTGGCTCTCCCTTTGAAGCTTCCTTCCTACTCTTTTTTAATCTTCTTTCGTACTCTTCACTTAAAAAAAAAATAGTCAAAACCAATTAACACATGGACCCTACTCGCCGGCTCTTCTCTTTAAAGAAAGAATGTTCAAAAATTTAATTTTAATTGAGCTAATCAATTTTGATTTAATTAATTATTTGATTATTAAATTAATTTTAATTTATTATTAAAAATGATTTTAATTTAAAATTTAATTAATTAAAATTTTAATTAAAATATAATAAAATTTATTTATAAAATTAAAAATATATAAATTATTTATTTCATTTTAAGTTACTAAAATTTTTAATTTAATATGTTTAATATTTAAATATTTTTATTAAATGATTTAATTTATTTTATTTTAAATATAAATTAAAATATAATTTAAATTAATATATTTTATTATTTGATTAATTGAAAAAATAAATTTAATTTTGATAATTAATTTTTAAAATAAAAAAATTAATTTAATTAATAAAAATAAAATAAATAATTTAGTTATTTTGATTTCTAGGATTGGATTTGATTAAACCCGTTAACCCGACACCCACACGACAGCAGTAACTCGTAGTTAGGGGTGTAATCGAGCCTAATGGAATTGATATAGTGAGAAATTTGAGCTCGAGTTCGGCTTCCAACTCGAGGCTCAATATTCGACTTGAATTCTATCGAGTTTTATTTTTTTAACTCGAGTTCGATTTATGATCGAAATCGAACTACTCGAACTCATTCGATTAAGCTCGATTAATATGTTAAAATAAGCTCGATTCTTATATTCGATAAGAGTTCAATTATTTGTGTTCGAGCTTAAACTAAAATTCATATATTTTATTAATTAAAATAATAAAAAAATTTAAATATAAAAATTTGATTAAATTCGTAAGCTGAATATAAAAATATTCAAACTCAACTCGATCGATAAATTGAATTATTCGAATTCAAACTCGACTCGATAATAATTAACTTAAATTCGAATAATTTATTAATATTAATGCATCATTTATACCCTTACTTGTAGTAACTCAAACAATAACAAACGCACCGGAAAGGAAAGAAAAAAAAAGGGCATTCAACGCTCCCGTCCTAGTCATTTTTGGCGGGCAAATTAAAAAATCCCAAGCCAAATTTGAATCACGAGGGAAAAAAAAATCCCAAATCCACAAATTTAAAATCTTTGTAGGTTTTTTCCTCTTATCATATAAAATTCACTTCGGGTTACTCTTTATATGCAAGCCAGAAACCTGTTCGACGAAATTCCTTGGAGATAGAGAGAGTGGCAAAAAGAATAAAAGAAAATAATTTAAAAATGTATGTGGTTAAGAGAGACGGGAGGCAAGAGGCGGTTCATTTTGATAAAATAACAGCGAGGTTGAAGAAGCTGAGCTATGGGCTTCGCGTTGAACACTGCGATCCGGTGCTCGTGGCTCAGAAGGTTTGCGCTGGTGTTTATAAAGGGGTTACCACTAGCCAGCTTGATGAGTTGGCCGCTGAAACCGCCGCTGCTATGACTGCTAACCACCCCGATTATGCTACCGTAAGCTTTTTTTTTTTTTTAATTTAATTTTCAAAACATGGGGAAATTTTTACAGATTAAAATGTATGGTTGCAGTTGGCGGCGAGGATTGTTGTTTCGAATTTGCATAAAAATACTAAAAAATCATTCTCTGAGACGTAAGTGCTTTCAATTTAAAGTAATAATGCTTATTTCTTTGTTGGGAGGGAGACAATTGATGTTTGGAGAATGGGGTGGTTTATAAATGTAGGATTAAAATCATGTACAGTCATTTCAATGAGAGATCTGGACTGAAGGCTCCTTTGATTGCTGATGATGTTTATAAGATCATCATGAAGGTACTATGATCATCTTTTATTTTTCTTCTTTTCTACACTCAAATTTTGGTTGTTGCTGATGTTGTATGTTGAAATTTTTATTTCGAAACATGGTAAACTTTATAGCTAGTCTATGGTTTAATTTCCCAGTTTTTTCTAATTAATTTAAAAATTGTGTAAGTCTCTTTCAAAATCTTGGCATGCTTTTGGAAATGGAATTGGTCCAATTGTAATATGAATGCCTGTGTTATCTAGCTTGACATTTGATATCTGACTGTAAAAACTGCAAACATCATGGCCTTACAAAATCCATACTGTCCCTGACTCCTTAAGTATTGTAATGTAGCAATATATTTGTGAATTAAAGTGTTTGAATTTCTTTTTGGTTGTTCGATTTGTTTTGTACTTTTTTTCCCTTTAATGCCTTCTTTTAGTTATTAGTATTTGCAATCTTTCTTTGCATGCCTTTTTTTAATTCCTTTTGCCTTTAATGAATTTTATATGTAAATTCATTTTATGTAATTGTTTTGGTTTCAGAATGCTGCTCGGGTGGATAGTGAGATCATATATGATCGGGACTTTGATTATGATTACTTTGGCTTCAAAACGCTAGAGAGATCCTACCTCTTGAAAGTTCAAGGGAAGGTTATAGAAAGGCCTCAGCACATGTTAATGAGGGTTGCTGTTGGAATTCATAAGGATGACATTGATTCGGCTATAAAAACTTATCACATGATGTCTCAAAGATGGTTCACTCATGGTTCTCCCACTCTTTTCAATGCTGGAACTCCTAGGCCTCAAGTATGTTCTGTGCACAAACATGAGATTAAGTTCCTCAACTTTAATGCCATTGTTTATTAAATTCTTTTGCTTACATGTGTAGTTTTTTGGATTGTGTTCTGGCAGTTGAGCAGCTGTTTCTTGGTGTGCATGAAAGATGATAGCATTGAAGGAATATATGATACTTTGAAGGAGTGTGCAGTTATCAGCAAGTCAGCTGGAGGGATTGGTGTCTCGATTCACAATATTCGAGCCACAGGAAGTTATATTCGTGGAACAAATGGTTCATCCAATGGCATCATCCCAATGCTACGGGTTTTCAATGACACTGCTCGTTATGTTGATCAAGGAGGGGGGAAAAGGAAGGGTAAGCTTAAATTGCTGTATTTTTCTATATTATGTTTTGTGACAATTTATGATTATCCTGTTATTAAAAATGGTGTCTTTGATGCATTTAGGTGCTTTTGCTGTATATTTGGAGCCATGGCATGCTGACATTTTTGAGTTTCTGGACCTTAGGAAGAACCATGGAAAGGTATTTTTAATATAGTTGGAATTTGCTTGCGTGAGCTATAATGTTTGGTTCTTAAGTTCTATCTTTATTTGTCAAATTTGTTGCAATGCTGTATGGTATTATATTAGATCCGATAATGTGTAAGTTTTGCTTTTGTAGGAAGAGCACCGGGCTCGTGATCTATTTTATGCTCTTTGGGTGCCTGATCTTTTCATGCAAAGAGTCCAGAGTAATGGTCAATGGTCATTATTCTGTCCTAATGAGGCTCCAGGCTTGGCTGATTGTTGGGGTGAAGAATTTGAGAAGCTGTATATTCATTATGAAAGAGAGGTTTATACTGTCATACCTTTTGTTAATGCCTGTGTATTTTTCTCAAGTAAAATTCAGTTACTAAAAGTTTTTCTGTTTAATATCTAGGGTAAGGCACAGAAGGTTGTCCAAGCACAGAACCTGTGGTTTGAGATTCTGAAATCACAGATAGAAACGGGGACCCCTTACATGCTATTTAAGGTGATTTGTCCAAACAAGCTGTATTTTTTATGGCACATTTATGTTCTCAGGTGAGTATCATGATCTCAACCCTTTGTTACCTCCTCTCTTTTATTTCAGGATACTTGCAATAGAAAAAGCAACCAGCAAAATCTTGGTACCATTAAATCTTCAAATTTGTGTACTGAGATAATTGAGTACACTAGTCCAACAGAAACTGCTGTTTGCAATCTGGCATCTATTGCACTACCAAGATTTGTGAGGGAAAAGGTAGGGGTACATAGTGCTTGTGTTACACGTAGTTGCTCTCTCTTGGGTCTGCTCGTTAATGCAGTTAACTAAATTAACTTTTTATCTACTTCAGGGGGTTCCATTGGAGTCTCATCCATCTAAGCTTGTTGGGAGTAGAGGTTCTCAGAATAGATATTTTGACTTTGACAAGCTGGGAGAGGTTTGATTCTTTACCATGCAAATTATCTCATCCATCTATTGCTAGATGGATTGCCATCCATTTAGCTTATCTTTGTGATGGAATGGATGTCTTTGTATTGCTATGTCATGTCTTTGTTAATATTATTAATAATGATTGTGTTTTTTGTTTCTTGGGAAGTTGTGACAGGTTACTGAAATTGTTACAAGAAATCTTGACAAAATAATTGATGTTAATTACTACCCTGTTGAAACTGCCAAAAGATCAAATTTGCATCATAGACCTATAGGCATTGGAGTTCAGGGGCTTGCAGACACATTCATCTTACTTGGCATGGCTTTTGATTCGCTTGAGGTATATTTGATTATGAATACATTGATTTGGTGTACCTTTTTAACCTGAATTAGTTTTGTCTCATAGTTTACTGGTTTTGAATTTCAGGCTCAACAGCTGAACAAGGACATATTTGAGACCATACACTACCATGCTTTGAAAGCTTCTTCTGATATAGCTAAGAAAGAGGGCCCCTATGAGACATATAATGGGAGTCCTGTAAGTAAGGTAGGTGATTTTCATAATTTTTTGAAATGCATGCAAGTGTTTTGGATTGTTTTTCAATGTGATTGCAATGTCTTAAATGCTCATTTCTTGTTGATCTATTTTGCTTACTGTTGAGTTTTCTGTTAAATTGCAGGGTATTCTTCAGCCAGACATGTGGGGTGTTACTCCTTTAGATCGGTGGAATTGGAATGCTCTTAGGGATATGATAGCTAAGAATGGAGTGAGAAATTCACTTTTGTTAGCACCTATGCCTACTGCTTCAACTAGCCAGATTCTTGGAAATAATGAATGCTTTGAGCCATATACTTCCAATATCTATAGTCGTAGAGTTCTGAGGTGATAATTCCTGGCTTCCTATTCATCTCCTTCCATCTATTTGTTGTCCATACCTTAAAACTTATCTTCTATCTCCAGTGGGGAGTTTGTGGTGGTGAATAAGCATCTTCTTCATGACTTAACTGAGATGGGTCTTTGGACTCTTGTTATTAAGAACAACATAATACATGAGGATGGTTCCGTTCAGAATATTCCAGAAATACCTAACGAACTGAAAGCAATTTACAGGTATGAATCGCTGTTTTCTCCATGGTCTTCCTCTCAACCAGGGCCCAGGCGCCTGTTCTTTTTTTATTATCATTAAGTGTGAACTGTGAAGCTAAGGCTTATATTTCTTTTTAATTTACTAGGACTGTTTGGGAAATCAAGCAGAAAACACTGGTTGATATGGCTGTTGATCGTGGGTGCTTTATAGACCAGAGCCAAAGCTTAAATATACATATGGACCAACCTAATTTCGGAAAATTAACTTCCTTGCACTTCTATGCCTGGTCTAAGGTATTAAAGTTTGGTGTCTATTTTTATTAAACAAATGTAAATGCTAGTGGTTGCATAAAATTTTACTGATTCACTGTTTTTATTCATGTTCTTGATTATTTTTAGGGTCTGAAGACAGGAATGTACTATCTAAGATCTCGTGCTGCAGCTGATGCAATCAAATTCACTGTTGATACTTCCATGCTTAAGGTAATGAATATGGATTTGTGTTAAAGTTACATCACCTTTTCAACGTCATTTAATTTGTGAATTCTATTGATATCGAATATGTTTATTTCCGGTAATATAGGAAAAGCCGAAGGTAGAAGATGATGATACAAAAATGGCACAAATAGTGTGTTCCCTAACAAATCGTGAAGAGTGCATGGCTTGTGGGAGTTAAAACTTAAAAATGGAGTAGCACCAGCAGCAGCTTCTAATGACTGTAGTCGGTTTAACTTCATTTTTTGAGTTTTGTGAGTGTGCAAGGAAGGAAATTTGGTTTCAAAAGTCTGAACAAATAAATATCCAAGTTAATGTAACTTGTTTGTATAGTTATGATTTTGGTATCTGAAGGTTGCAAACTTTGCAATTCAGATTCTTAATGGCAATTATATAATGTAAACTATTAGTGTGCCATGGAAGTATGAAACTTGAAGCATAGAAAGAAGCTGACTTGATTTCTTTCATTAATTTGATTGAACATGAATTAAACCCAAAATCCCTGATTCGAAAATGGTTAAAATAAAAAAGATAATCCTAATTTTGTATTGACTACTCGAAACAACTCAAGCTCCAAATGTAAAACCAACAATTGCTTTGAAATTAACTCAGATACTAAATGACTTTTAACACTTGAGCTCAACTCCACTTGCGATTGCCAACCCCAGCGGGTGTGCTTTTTCTAGTGCTAGGCTCCATGGTTATTTTGGGTACATCGTAACCGAGCGGGATAACAGTATTGAAAATGTTTCTTAAATTTTGGAAATATTTTTTAAAGTTTTCCAAAACTTTAGTTTCAATTTTAAAAATTGAAAAAAAAAAACCAACCTTTTTAATTCCAGTTTTGGAAATACATAGATTAGCATGACTATCATGGGCGGTGACTAAGCACCCACCCGTCCATTTGACGCAATGTTAAAGGTGAAGAATGAGGACAGCAAGCAGGTCTCAAAATCAAAGACCATTTCATATAATATACATTATGAATGTGCTAGGCCTGAATTCTACCGACCTCGCTCACTGCTCCATATTGTAACCGACTTCAATTTGGGCGGCCATAATTCAGGAATTTGGAAATTTTCAATTCCAAACTAAACTTCGTTTCGGATTCTTGACTGCAATAGTAGTTGAAAAATTTCTCATTAGAGATACAACAAAAAAAAAAAAAATCATATCGGTTAATGTGATTTCACAATAAAAGAGAAACTAAGACGTACATACGTATTCATCTTGTTTGAAATAAAATCTAACTTTATTCATTTTGTATTCTTTTTCCGTATATAGAGATATATAAATGATTAGAATATTTTAAAATTCATGAATATATTCAATTTTTATTTATTTATTAAATTTAAAAAAATCATAAATAATATTTTAAAATTTATTAATTAAACGAATAGATTACGAATATAACATAATTTATCAATGTTTAATTCATTTGTGAAAATTAATAAAATTTTTTATAAATAGTTCATGAACATACTTAATATTTATTTATTTATTAAGCTTGATAAATGATCATAATTAATATTTTATGATTTATTAATTAAATGAATATATCACAAATATAATCATATTAATTAATATTAGATTCATTTATACCGTACATGTAAATTTGTGATCTCAAACGTTTACGCATTGTTGGAGTCAACTTAAAATTGAGTTCGAGTACAACATCTCTCTCATGTCATTTTGTTGGTTATATATAGACATACTAATATTTTTTAGATGACATTTTAATTAAGTTTATATTTGGATTAAGAAAAGGTGAAAGAAAGGAAAAGAGGAAACTTTTTTCTTATTTGAATATTTATTTATTTTAAAATAAAGGCAATGAAGGGAGATTGAGCATTTCTCTCTAAGCCCGTCTCGCTACTTATTATATAATTTTTTAATTATACTTAAACTCGTCTCTCTACTTATTTTTATTTTTTTTATATATTTTTTATTATTTTTTTAATTTATGCTGAAGCTTTTTTTTTAATATTTTATTATTGTTTCACAAATTTGAAAAAAACAAAAACGTGTACACTGAAAAACACATATAATTAGAGAACTTATGTTTATATTAATAGAGCATGTTAAATTTGTAAGAAAATACTAATACAAATTTATAATTAATTTTATTTACTAAGGCATATCTAGATGCTTGAATTTTCTCATTATAATTAATTTTTTAAAAAATATAAATATATGAAAAAATTCCAACATACATTTTTTTATGTATTAATAAAAATTCATTTCTTTTATTGAATTTTTCCTTTTTTTTACTTAAACAATTAATTTCTAAAATATTCACATGATAAATAAAGTATTTTATTTAAAAAGGATATAATCAAAAAAATATTATAATGAATTATTTCTTTTTTTTTCATTTTTTAATTAAATAATGGTTGTTAAGATTTTTTTCGTTATTAATTTTAACTATCTAAATAAAATGGTGCATGTATCCATTTATCTAAAAAACCTCACTTGCCTTTCTTTTATTAATGTATATTCAAACATAACATAAGTTCATCAAATTTCAATTATAAATGGTAACCTAAAACTAATTACCATTAAATAAGTACTAATCAAATTTTAATTATAAATAATATTTTTATTTTTTTACATATTATTAATCTTCGTGTTGAATGTTTTCAATTTATTGATTTTGATTTTTTATTAAAACTTTTATCAAATTATTTTTTAAAATTTTTTTATAAATTTCACTTAAAATTTTACATCTAAGTTTTACCTCAAAAAATGTCTATTCAAAATTTACTCAGTAGTAATGGTATTTTTTGGTAATTTGCAGGTTCATTGCTCAGATGCTTGGTCAAAAGTGATAAAAGTTGGTAGAATTTAAAAAAGAAATTACAGCTCAAATTGAGACCAGATTAACCCAAAGAAAAAAAATTGAAACCAAATTGCAAATTAAATTAATTTTTTCTTTATGAAATAATTATTGAAACTTACAATGTGGGCTTAGAAATGGTACAATGATTAAATTATGCGATTATTGTGTCGATGAAATTTTAGTTTAGTTGTAAGAAGAAGGTTTTAGGTTCAGGTCTAATCATACGTGGATTTGATTGTTTAACTTTTTTATGATTTATTAGTTGATTATTTAATTATTGTAATTGGATTATGATATAATAATTAATTACATAGATGTAACACTTGATTATAATTATAATTTAAAAAAATTATATTATTATTATACATAAATTGATCTTAAACCATTAAAGAAAATAAAAACAAATCTATGTCCACTCTTGTGCTTTGCTGCAACATATGTTAATTTGAAATTAATATTAATAAGTTCTATTAGTTTTGGTTATATGTATATAAATAGTTTATATTTTGAGAAACTCATATCATTTATAATTATACCAAGAATATCTGTCATTACTAGTAAGTAGGGATATAAATGATACATTAGTACTCGTAAATTATTCGGATTCGATTCGAATAAAATTCAAATTTAGTTTGATTATTATCGAGTCAAGCTCAAGCTAGAGTAGCTTGACTCATCGATCAAGCTGAGTTCGAATATTATTATACCCGACTCGAGTAGTTTGTGAGCCTAATCAAACTTTTATATTTAAATATATTTTTATTATTTTAATTAATAAAATATCTCTAACTCGAGCTTGAGTTCAAACATAAATAATCGAACTTTTGTTGAATATAAGAATCGAGCTTATTTTTACATGTTAATCAAGCCTAATCGAACGATGTCAAATAGCTTGATTGTTATTTCGAATCGGGTTCGAGCTAGAAAAATAAAATTTAATTGAGTTTGAACCGAGTTTTGAGCCTCTAATTTTGAATCGAGTTTAAGCTAAAACTTGATACTGTATTGACTCGAATTCGATCGATTACACCTCTACTAGTGTGCATATAAAATTCGATAAGTCCTCTTCCCAATGCAAATCTTGTGTTAGAAGTAGAAGGAAACTACTTATTGCTAGCTCATGAGCCAGCCACTAAGTTTCCTTCCCTTGGTGTGTGTGGTGAAAAGGCAATCATCAAACAGCTTCCTCCACTTCTTACCATCTTAAATGATAGGTCCTATATATGTTAGATATTACCTCTTCCAATACTTTTGAAAAGTTTTTAGTTTTTCATATATATATCATGCAAAACTGATTTAATGCTCAAATTTGAATTGTTACTTGAATAGTGAATCAAGTTGAATTTGTGTTTTTCAATATTTGACAAAACATCTTGTCAATAAAGATGTCAGATAGGTTGAGTGGCTCATAAGACATGACATGATATGAATCGTATTTCGTACGATTTGCTATTAAATAATCAAATTAAATCAAGTACAATATATATGTGTGACGAACTGAACTAAAAGTTTTTAAACTCATGGGTTGGCACGACACTATCCATTAAGGGCTAATGCCATCATGTGACATGTGGGTTAACACGACAAGATTCACAAACCCAAATGTGTCATGTCATGTTGGCTCGTAATTATTATAAATGGGCTTTTAACCTTTGAGTGTATTTATGCTATTTTTTATATTCTAATAAAATTATATTTATTTTTTGATAATTTATAAAATAAATTTATATTAAATAAATTTACTTATTAAATATTTAAATTATTGATAGACAAATTATATCTATCTTGTTTGGGAACTGCTCAATGCATATATTATTTTTATTTATTTAAATTTGTGTGTATAAAAAAATTAACATTCTTTTCAAAGTTATATTATCAAAATCTTCACACTTATAACATATATAAAAAAAAATTAATTGTAAAACTAAAGGAAGGACTAGTTATCTGGAAAGGCATAAAAAAAAAAAACACAAGGCTACATCTGCAGCTTTTAATGATCCCATACAAACTACACTTAATTAGGATACTAATGGGTCTTTAGTGCATTTTATTTTTTACAAGATAATTAACGTAATCAATTAGTTAAAATTATAGTGCGGTCCGAGTAACCATTTGTTTTTATAGATTATGAACATTTTAATGACTAAATTAGTAAAGGAATATTACCTAATTATAAAATAGTTTCAAGAAATACTATTAGATCGATACTTTTAAAATATATTTTCTTATAAAGAAAGTTTAATATCTAGTTTATCAAAAGATTCCTTTAGAAGTTTACTTACTTTTAATATATGGATCAATCAACAAAATTTTAGTTATATATGTATTTCTGGGTATCAAATAAATGATGTGTGTGTGTTTTTTCTTTAACAAAGAATATTAGAATTATAGTTTCAATATCTTTATTTAGTGGATTCTATTATCCATTTTCATGTATATAAACAATTTTCCTTACCGCATAAATTATGTATCCTTTTTATCTCATTATATGTTTTTTATCTATCGTATATTATTTTTAATAATAATAAATGAAAAATTTTTAAATAATTATATTATGAAAAAGTTTTAATGGATTGTACTTGGCCTAGCTTGACACGAAAAATAATGTCTTGTTGGGTTATACCCTTAACTTTCATAGACTGTGCTAGCATGGCATGTTAAAAAATAATGTTGAATCGACACTATCCACTAATATATAGACTAATATTTAAATGGATTGTGTCATCCCAGTACGACCCATTTGACACCTTTACTTATAAGTACTATTGAGTTTTTAAATATTTTAGAAAGCATTTGATTCGCGAAATCTTGGATTCCAAGAGAAAGTGTGATATTCAAGAAAGTGCGATATCCGAAGTTTTCTTTCATTTTTAGGGCATCCCATATTCAAATTCACTTATTTGATTATGGGAAATCCACATATATTAATTCATATATAATTATCATTATTTTCTTGACATATATGATGTCAACTTTTTATTTTTTTTTATTAATAATAAATACCTAAATGATAAATAATATCTTTAGCAGCAAAAGAAAACAAATATTTTAATTGATTATTGTTTTTATCTATAAAACATCATCAATTAAGGTGTTAGTAAACATTAACACCTTAATTGATAGGGAAAAAGGGCTAGAAAAAGGATTAATTAAGGTGTTTGGCACTTCGAACATTTTAATTAATTATTGTTTTAAATTATAAATAAGATCAGATCAATTAAGGCGTTTCTCACAATTAAGGCATTTGGTTACAAAAATGCCTTAATCGATCTTGTTAATAAATTTATAAAAAGATTAATTAAGGTGTTTGGTTACACAAATACTTTAATTGATCTTGTTTACAACTTATAAATTGAATCAATTAAGGTGATTCTTCATTGAAATGGCTTAATTGCAATATAAAATAAAAAAAATTATATTGTTTATACAAAAACCTACAACTGAGTTTCTGTCATTTACAAACTTGCTTTTTAAAAGGGTGACGATTATGTGATAAATTTTTTATTCAGGTAAAATTTAAAAATAAAGCAACTTTTCCCTTAGAATCTTAGAATATCACATTGAGAAGTAAGTTTCTGATTTCAAAACTTTGGGTATTGTTGAAAATTTGATATTTTCTCCCATAATTGGATTGCTTTAAACCAAACATGGGAATCAAATTCCCATCACCAACATTCTAGGGGAAAATTTGTGGATTCTCCAAAATCAAATGCACTCTTATTATTTTATACATATAATAAAAATATAATAGTATAATTTTTGAGTAAATAGCATCCATGGTCCCAAAACTTTAGGCCAAATTCTATATATAAACTTTAAAAGGTTTTAATTGAGTCCTCAATTACCCAAACATGTATCAATGTAGTTTCTCATTCTGCTGAACTATCTAAATTGACTAAAAATCCAATATAGCATGACACATAATCTTACAAAGTTTTAATATGTGGAATTTTTTAATGTCTAGTAAGCAAATCATAAAAGACAAAAGATTAAAAAAAAAACTTATTGTCATAACGATTTTGGGGATTGCTAGATAAATTTGAAAACAAAAATGAGTTACCACAATTTTTTTTTAGCTAGGTGTGATTGGCTACCTATTAAAACTTACCTTTTTAACAAAATCTTAAAATTTATTAAAAAGATAATTTTTAAGTTTGCAAAAACAATTTGGGTTCAATAATATGATTATGTGAAAGAAAAGATTAACACCCTTGCAGCATCCATTTTAAAAACAATACCAATTAACCATATGTTATCTTTTAATCTTGATAATAGTGATCTTACTTTTGAAATTTAAAATTAATTTTCTTGATTTTCTTTATTGTAATAAAAAAACATATTTTTTTAAGCTATTTGTTTAAAAAGTAAATAAGAACATTGAATATTGAAAAATCCCTAAAATTATTTAATACTTTGGCAATATTAAAACAAACTTTTTTACCTAAAGATTTTTAAGAATCAATACTCGAACTTTTCAAGAATCAACATCCTTAGCGGTTTATATTTATCTTTAATATTTATATTTATAAAAACAGAGACATGTATGCAATGCGAATGACAAAATATTGATGCACATATTTTATTTTTCCTTTAAAATTTTATTGATTTTCTTACTTTACACATTTATAGAAGAAAAGAAATATTTTTATTATATTAAATTTTTTTTATAAATATTCTAATATGTTGGTAATATTTAAAAAAAAATCTTCTTACTTAAAGATTTCTTAAGTCACACTATTTAGACAACTTTAGAATCTTATTATAGAAAAATAATTTTTTTTAATTATTATAATTATTTCACCTTAAAAGTTAGGTCATCATATAGTTATCCATAAATAATTTTATTTCCTAAAAATGCATATTTTTATAAATATTTTATACTTTATTTCTTTTTTTTTTAAATATTCAAATTAAAGAAAAAAATGAAAATATTTATATTGAATAGAGTTTCCAAATATTCTAATAGTTTGACAATATTTAGAAGTCTATCTTCACTTAGAGAATTCTCGAGAATTATTACTCAGACTCTTTGAAGTCCTATCATAAAAAATTCACGTTCATTTTTTTTTATTTTTTATGAATGCACATAATGCAAGAATTCGTATATGATACAACTAATAAAAATAAATTTACAATTTTTAAAAAATTTCAAATATTTGAATTATGGTATCATATTTTTTTTTATTTTCATCATTTAATCAGAGTGACACTATTTATCGTAAAACATGTACCCATTTAGCTATTTAAGGTTAAATATAAATATGCATGCAATTAGAAAAACATAAAATAAAAAACTAAAAGATTTACCAAATTATTGGGTTTGACTCGATGAAGAAGAAGGCCTAGAATTGTCTAAGCCAAATCTGAAATGGGCAAGTTGGTTTCGTGGACTCGATCTAGAACAGGTCGTGAGCTTGATCAGGTTTCAGGTTGGATCGGTTCGAGTCGACTTGATTCACATTCTTTTTTTTTTTCTTTAACCTATAAAATCCAAAGTTTTTTTTTTATTCATTCTACCTTTTGTTCTTTAAAAAAAAAAAAACTCTTTTACCCTAAAAACACTAAGCTGCTGACCACCAAACTTAAGCCCAAATCCTAACCGACCACCACCATACCTCGTCGTCGTCCACTTTTGGCTTGTTTTTATTTTTTTTCAAGTTTTCACTAGAGCTTCCTCTTTTTCTTTTCTTTCTCAAATCTAATCAAATTTCCCAAAAAGTTTTTGGATTTTGCTAGATCTAAAAACAAAGCCTACTAATTTACACCTTAAAAACTCTTCCACTGTTACTTTGATCAACTATATATTTCGTTATGGTCTTTTTCTAACTTCCACCCCCATTTTCACAATTTTGAGTTTCCAAAAGCCTTTTGCCACTATTAACCATTACCAACGATGTTCACGCCATTGCCTTTTCTTTTTTTTTTTTTTTTAATTTTTTTCTTCATCAAATCTTCTTGTTGGGATCGAAAACTCCCTTATTTTTTTTTATGGTTTTTTTTTTAGGTTGATCGGGTTTTTTTGTTAGATAAGATTGTGAAATTTTTTTATTTTTTATTTTATTTTGGAAAGAGAGATGACATAATTTTTGTTTTTTAGTTTGGGTGACTTTGGCGGAATGAATTAGGAGGTTGTTCATGGGTTTGAATGAGTTTTTGGCTATAGGATGAGTTTTAGTTTAAAGCGATTTTTTTTTTTTTTGTTGAAGGTGAGACATTGGTGGTAGAAAATTGTTTTGAGGTTGAGGCTAGATAAGGCTGAGGGGTTTTAGGACTTTTTTTGATTGCTTGATAGAAGGGATGATCTTTTTTCATGCCTTTTTTGTGGTTGATTTTTGAGTGGTTTGTACGACGTGGCTATTTGAAGTTGGAGAATTTTTTTTGGGTAGATTTTGAAAGGCTATTTTGATGTGAGGTTACAAATGGTGATTAGGTGATGACGATGGAAGCTGTAGGAGTTAGGATGTAAAAGTGATGGTAGGTCTCAAGTTTGGTTTGTGTAGGGGTTGATTAGAGGGCATAAAAAAGGGGAAACGATGTTGGACTTGGAAAAAAATTTTTTTACTTTCCTTTTCTGTGTGTGTTCTCTTCCCCACTATATGAATTTTTTTTAATCCTCCCCCATTTCTATCTTATTGCCCTTGTGTATGTATATTAGTGAATTTGTATAATAAGACACAAAAATTCAATTTTCAGTAGAATTGCAACAACAAAATTGCTACATCAAACTGAAAATTTAGCCTGTTATGATAGTAGATAGTGTTCTGTGTAGTTATTTGCTAGTAACGACTTGTTAGCTATCCCTTTCATGTTTATTGTTCTTTGTTGTTATTTTAATTAATTTAATTAATTCTAAAATATAAAAATAAAAAAGAAATTAGGTTTTAAAACTTAATTTGGCCCCAAAATTGATTTGAACTTTTATCGACCTTCAAACCCAATTGACTAAATTTTGACTCAAAATTGAATTAATTTTTTTTATTTTTTGGTTTAGAAAATCATAAGGTAGATAGGCTGCTCAATCCCCCAAATCAAAGTAAAATGTGTCGTACCTGATAGCCTAAGATAGGTGACTGTAAGTCATGCATTCTAGATAATCTCAATAAATGACTACCGGCAAGACTCGAACCTAAGATTTTTTCGTCGAAAAGAACGACCTTAATCGATTGAACCAACTACTTGTTGGTAAATTGAACTAAATTAGACTTTAGCCATGTAGGATGATCCCAACAACAATTAATCCAAAATAAGTCCAAGAAGACTCAATCCAATTAAAACGTTTTAACTAGCCCAAATTGAAATGTTTGAATCGAACAAACTCAAATCGATTTTAAACAAAATTAGATATCTATACTTATACTAGTTAAAAAAATAGATGTTGCTAGAATCTTTTACAATTAAAACATGTGAAATTAAAACAAAAGAAACCTAAACATCTTGGTAATAATCTTTTGCAGTTGAAACAGCACTCTTTTAATCAAATTTCATGTGTACTAATTTAGACATATGCAAATAGAAACCATATCTTCGACTAAAACTCTATAAACCAAAGCATTTTAGACATATAAACTGATTTCAACTTTCTTAATTTAGTACCCAAAAGAGAAATTATTGCGATATTGTAAAACTGAATGTTTCAAAGAAAGTTCAAAACGTACCAAGTGCGTTTCCTAACTCAAGAAAATGTTCATTAAGGCAGTCCCTTCTTAAGTTCTCAGTCAGCGTTTTGAAGGTTTCTTGCCGCAATGCAATCCCTGGCTTCCCCTTCAACCTTTTGGCTGCAAAAACATGAGATCAAAGTATTGCAATCAGTTGAATCAACCCCCAAAACGAAAGTTGAAATTGAAAATTTGAGAAACCCAACTTGGATTTGGGTTGGGTGCGGGTAGTGAAGGTAAAGCACAGATCAATAGGGGGTTGACGAAATTCGATGATGGAAGGCTTTGAAGATGGAACGGATTCAAACAAAAACAGCATCGTTTTTTAGTTGATCCATCATTAATTGTGATTTGAATGACAGAAAAGTCTTTTCGTTTTTGCCTCTGTCGATTGAAAAAGTCAAATTATTGCCATGATGTTTAGGGTTTCTCCTATTTTAATTTCACATATTTTAATTGCAAAAGATTTCGGCAATATTTGCTTGTTTAGTTGGATACGATTGGATAATCAAATAATTTGCCAACGAATTTGGCTGTCCAAGAAAATCAATCATGAGGCAAATCAAAGTCACAGTTTAGACATTGGATGGCTAAAGAAAAAACAACCTTAAATCATTAAAAACAGCTCTAGAGAACACTTCACGGAGAACAGTGCAAAAATAAAATAACAGCAAAAAAATTTATTTAAAGAGTTTTTGTAGAAAAAGAATTGAAGATGATTGAGATAACAGAGGCTATGACACAGAGTTGAAGAACCTTTTAAACAAACTTTGGAACCGTAGACTTTTAACTTTATCAGACATTATACATGTTGTCGACTAGGCATGTGAAGGGAGAGAGCTTAATTACACACGTGTAAAGTCTTTAAAACATAAAAATAAAGAAGCCTAAATATGAAGCAATTGATGTTAACAACCTAGTGTATATCCCGGTCCTCTGTAGGTAAGAAAAAAACTTAGATGATATTTATGAAATTTTTTTAAATGATAATAAAAATTTTAATATTTAATTAAAAATTAATAATATATAAAAAATATTATTTATAATTAAAATTTAATTAATATTTATCTAACAATAAAAATTTATCTAAAAAATAATTTTTTTTTAAATTTACGCCCTTAATCTTTGTAGTAAAAATTTTTAATCCAATCAATTGTAATTTATATTTAATTTTTTAATAAAAAAATTTAACAAATTTTTTCTTAAAAAAAGTTCATTTAAGTGCTTTAGCAACGTGCAAACATAAAAAAGACGGTGTGGTCTCCACTTCGCTGCTCAGACAAATTGGTGAGGTTGATCCACCTAAGCTATTCCTGTAGTAAATGCGTCTATAAATAACTTGCTTTCACTTGGGTGTCAACCTTTGACAAACCGTTGTTGAGTTAAGGAACACCACCAATCATTTTTCCAATAAAAAAATGACACGCCATCAATTGTTGACTCTTTTTAATTAAAGAAAGTATTAGTGAAAATTTTTGGACTCCTTTCTTATGTTGCCTATCATTTTAATATAAAATTTTGATTTTATCAATAATTTAAAAAATTAGAAATTTTGCACGCTGAGTTTACTGGAACTGAAGGGGTGAGGTTTTTTTCTTTTTATATTAAAGAGTTTGTCATACTAACATACCTCATTGATTTATGTAACCACGAACTGTATAAATAATAATGTTTGCATTTTTTGCAGTTTAAACGAAATTATTTTTAATATATGATTCTTTGTATTTTACATATTTACTAATATAATTTCGATGTAATAATATTTTAATATTTTAAATAAATAAAATTACTCACGTATACAAAAATTAAACGAAAAAGATCAAATTGCAAGGTAATTTATGAAATATATATTAATACTTTATAAAATGAAGAATTTTGTGATGAAAAATGTTCAATGCAGTGCTAGATCATTAGGGCATGTCTTCCATTGAAATTAAAAGCTCAAAATTATACACCTACCTAAGTTTGTTTCTCGTTGGGATTAAGATATTTTTATATTTTTTCCTCAACTCAAGTAATTTGTAATTTTTTTATGAATAATATTAATTAGTTACATATCCTTTAACTGTTATAAAATATGAAAATATATTAAATAGTAATTTGATGGAATTTTACTACATTTAATTGTAAATCTAAAATTTTAAAATGCATTTTACACCATTTTTTTTTAAATTTTCACTTCAAAAAATTAAAAACAAATAGAAAAAAGTTAATGGATCTCGTCCTTTAATTATGGTTCCATTTTGGAATGTGATAGAATCCAGTCATGAAATGCAGACTCCTCTCGTCGCACTTTCAAATGCAGCCGGTCGTTTTGACATGCAGATTTTCCTGTGTAAGTGGGTTATTTGTACAATTGGACATTTAAACTTTTATTAGAAATGGATAATGCTTCTTTTTACAATGTAGTTTAAGGAATTTTAAACACCCAACAATCCAAAAAATAAAATAAAATACAAACTAATGATATATATATATATATATATAACAGTAGTAGACAAGAAATTTACACCAAATAATTTTCAAAATCATTTTCAGCTAATCAAGTTTAGTCACACTAATAAAAAATAAATTATGCGATTAGAAATCAATCTGGCCCAATGGGCTTTATTAGCTTTCATCCCATGTCGGCTGGAGTAATAAATTAATTAAATTTAAAATTAAAAAAAACCCCTACGCGCAAACCCGTCGAAGACGGTTTCCGAGCCCGTTCACACTAGAAGGTAAAATCATTTTGACTTTTGCACTCTTCACTCTATGGATTTCATTTTCTTTTTTGTTTTCTTTCTTAATTTGCAAACAAACAAAAATCGATATTTTCTTTCTAGATATATCCACAGCCTCGAATCAATTTTTAAAGATAGCCGCTTTCAATTAAACCGACTCTCTTAAGGCGGCGGAGTGTCCGATAAACTTTTCCTTATTCCCGATGTTTTTTGTGCTGAACTATAAAAGAAAATAAACTTGGTTAGGTTCCGCAAAAGATTTTTGTTCGTAATTAGTTTTAGATAACAATTCTATTTTTTCACGTGTGAGATAATTAAAAAGGTGGCGAGCAAGAAAGAGAGAGTCGTTGAGAATAGCAGGGGAGGTTTGTTCGACAAAGATAATCAATGGTTGTTGATGCATCAGCCTATAATGAAGAGAGAAGGGTCGTGGATGCTGTCTGAGGTTAGTAGGGAAAGGGAGATGTCAGCTATGGTTTCAGCTTTGACTCATGTCGTAGCTGGCGATGTGCCTGATCATCAGGAGCTGCCAGGAAATAATGAAAACTTGGATGGTTTTGGTTCAAGTAGTATTGCTGATAACAATATTACTTCTTCATGGGGATTTGGTGGGCAAAAGAGAGGAAGGGAAGAAGAGGAAGGTGGCGCTGTTACTAAACTTTGTACACAGTTTGGTAACTTACCACATGAAAGAGGAGGCTCATCTTCTGCTGGTGTACGAGGTTAGCAACTTAGTAGAAAATTAATACTACTATTACTTTTTTTAAAATTTAATTTAATTTCTTTTCCACTCAGACAAAGTACTTTTTTTAAATAGTACTACATATTATACTTGGCAAGTCATTTATAGACTTCCACATACACTATTATTATAACCTCAACGATATCCGTTCTATTTATAGTATATTTTTCAATAAAGCTAAGCCCTGTTTCTAGTTAGAGAAATCTATATATTTTAAGTTTACATTAATATATTACTTTCGTGCATAGATTTTATTTATATATTGTGCGAATTACTTAATACGATCTTATTAATGAGAAAAAAATAAATTTTTACAAACCCTTAAATTAAATATACAAAAAAAATGTTATTAATGAAATTGTATTATATAATTTATTAACAATATATAAAATTTATACATAGTTAATATATTAAATATAAACTCATATATTTTTCTTCTTTTTGTTTTTCTTTTAACTCTTATGTTGCTGGATAATAATAAACGACATCACTTACAAAGCATATCATATATCTTTTTTTTTTTTTTTAAATGTTGTTTCTCCCATAAATGACAGAAAATTTTTTTTTTCTTTTGCTTGAATCATTTTTTCATTTTAATGTCGTTGTTCTTAAACTCTACACACCCTCTTGTTCTCTTTTATTCAAGACCTCATTTTGTTTATATCAAAAACTTTTTAGAGAATTCTCCTTAACGTTCCTCTCTTGATAGCATTATTGTTCTTACTTCCCCTGCAATTTTTTTGGTATAAAAAAGTTGAATACATAGCTAGAATATAAATCCATTTTGTTACAATATTTCTACTATCTAAATGCAGTGGAAGAGGCAAACACCCCTGCACAATTGGTTCCGACGTACGAATACAGGAGCAATGAGAACTTCAGACAAGAGCCAAGGAGGAGATACAGGGGAGTGAGACAGAGGCCATGGGGCAAGTGGGCAGCAGAAATAAGAGACCCCTTCAAAGCTGCTAGAGTTTGGTTAGGCACATTCGACACAGCTGAGGCTGCAGCAAGAGCCTACGATGAAGCAGCCCTTCGCTTCAGAGGCAACAAAGCCAAGCTCAACTTCCCTGAAAACGTCAAACTTAGATCACCTCCCTCCAATCCAACAACAACCCACTTGCCCATTTCTGTTTCTACCAACACCCTTTTGTCCATTCCAACATCTACTGAGCCAATCGTTCAATCTCAATCTCATCACTTGGTCCAAAACCATCATGTATCCGGGGGATATCTTGACTATTCTCAGTTTTATTGGGGTTCCAGCAGTGATTTTCCAAGGCAACAGCAGCAGCAATCCATGAATCCATTCGACCAACTAGCAGGTTCTCATGCACAATCTTCTTCCTTGTCTTCTTCCTCATCTTCTTCTTTACCAACAACTTCAAATCCTCTTATTTTCCCGATTCAAGCTTCGGGTCATCACGTCAACTTGGCTAGCAGTCAAGGTGGTGGTGTTGAAGATTTTTCGGTGCATGCTTGGTCAGATTCTAGTCATTATACATCAACCTCTGGATAGTGTCTTTCTTTAATTTACTAGTGATTTTTGGCTTTTGGTCATTAATTGTATGCCAACTTGTTAAAACGATTGTGGTTATTGGTTTTAGTAGTATACTTTTTCAGGGATTCCATTTTGTACTAATTATTTTAGGAATTAGTGGTTTTTTCTTTCTTTTGATAAAGTTAAGTTATATATATATATTTATATATGCATAAACTACAATCATAGTTAAAATTTACATATATTATTGGCATAATATTTTGATGAAAATTTACATAAACTACAATCAACCTCTTGAACCTGATAAAAATAAGATCCAGAAGTTTAGACTCTCGTTCAAACTTCTTTTTCTATCGGAAGGTTCACTTGCGTCTAATGGAACAGTAGATAGCGTTAGAACTATCTAACATATAGTCTAGATTCTAGTGTATAGTGTCCAGAAGAGAAGTCAAAAACAACTTCTTACAGAATTGTTATATGGATTATTTGTATTTACTCACGAAAATATGATTTAACGATTAATGCGTATTCAACCTCAATAGCAAATCATCTTGAGTTCAAATTATCGTAATTTTGTTTGTACGTGTTAATATTGAATGTATGAATATTTTTGGGATACAAACCCATTTTATATATGATAATCTGAGCACTTACGATTTTTTTTAATAAAAAAGAAGTCACAAAATAAAAATAAAATAATAGATTATAAATATTGAATTTTAAATTTTAAATTTGATAAATATTATTTTTTAAAAATTATTACATAAAATAATTAAATTAAATTTAGAATTTAAAATTTTGCACAATTCATCTAATCATGAATTCTACAAATAAGAAAAGCTAATTAAAAAGAATTATTTTAATTAAACTTAATCTAAACACGATAATAGGAGATGTAACCCCAAAAAAAAAAAAATGATGAGAAAACGATAATATGAAAAGCAAAATCAGAATATTGTATTGTAGTTGACATATTATTAATTAAAGAAATTAAGTTGATAAAGGATTGTATATGTTGAGGGAAGGGACTACTCTTTGGTTTTCGCAGTTTTTAATGAAATTGAAAGAGACAGGCAGATAAATTGTAGGCAGGAAAGAATCTTAAAAGAGTGTTAAATGAACTGAAAAATGTTAAAAAAGCAGAAGGAATGTTATTCCTTACGTCTCAGCAAAGAAGTTTTCCTGTGTAAGATAAAAAGAAAGGACAGTGTTACTTCAGGCTTTTGTGTTTCCAGGATTCAAAGTAATCTCAATCTTAAAACTCATCTTCCACGATCCACGCTTATCTCAAACTGTCTGCTTTCAGCTTCCTTTTCCACTCCCACCCTTCTTTTTTTTTTTTTTTTTTTTGATAAATGCTTATTAGTTATATACTCCATTCCTTTATTTATCTTGGCCCCAATATAATATATAATATGGTATATATCAATAATATTATTTCATGTAAATTTAACTAAGAATCATATTTTGTGTTATATATTTATTATCTCTTATATATTTAAAAAATTAGATTCAAGTCTTCGTTATTTAATTGAAAAAAAAAAAAACTGAATCTTATATAGAGCTCCATCGTATTCTAGGCTTATCCTGCGGTTATTAAACATGAACAAAATTTATATGAAATTCTTTGAATGAAATTTGTGAATAAAAAAATTTAATAAAAAAATCTAAACTGATAGATAAAATTTAATATAAAAATAAATAATATGTAAAAGAATTATTAAAAATATTATTTATAATTCAAATTTAATCAATATTTATTCAATAATAAAAATTTTATTAATATTTTTATTAAAAATATTTATCTAAAAATATATATCAAAATTTATTAAATTTTGCATACTTAATTTATGTAAAGAAAAATTTTAATTTATCGATTTTGATTTTAAATTTTAATTTTTATTTAATTACTTTTAATAAAAAACTTTATGAATTTCACCTAAAAAATAATAAATTTTATATCTTTGAATCAATAATTTCATGCAATTAATCATGCACTTATTCACAAATAACATTTCAAGACTTAATAAAAAATTATTTAGCGTTGCTTGAAACTATAACTTGCCGTGTATCATTTTATGAGTGCCATAAGATCCAACCCATTTACTAAAAGAAGCAGCATCATTTTCACTCGTAGAAGTGAATTCCATCGAAAATGCATGCGCCGCATTATTTTTCATTTCCTTGGCTTTATTTTGAAAATCTTTAAAAAGGAAACATCTATCAACCAAAGCATAAATTTGCGTGTAACTATCAATGGGTTATATTAATGAGTATGACTATAGCTCTATTTAATTGGTTTCTTTTCAACTTTGCAAACAAAGTAACCGTGAAGCCAAATGGAATCTAGTCCCCCCATTGCTTTTGAAACACGAATCTCGTCGCTATGTCTTCCTGTTCAGTAGGTTTGAAGCTATGATAAATGCTAGATGGTCATGGAAATGAGGCATATTATATATATATATATATGCAATTACGGATTTAAAATTTTTTAAAAATATTTATTATAATATATATAATTATAGATGAATTTATTAATTTTACTGGTAGAAATAATGTTAAAAAAACTTTTGAGCTATTCAAAGAAAAAAAATTTATTTTTTAATCTTTTAAGATAATCATGGATACCCTAATATTATATCTAGATACATTTTTTTTATATAAGAGTGTTCAAAATTTGATTTTAATTAAATTAATCAATCAAATACATTTAATTTAGTTAATCGGTTAATTATTTAATTAATTTTGATTTATTATCAAAAATAATTTTAAAAAAATTTTGATTTTTGATTAATTCGATTCAAAAACCAAATAAATTGTAATTTTAATTAAAATATAATAAAATATATATAATTAAAAATATATAAAATTGTATATTTCATTTCAAGTTATTAAAAATTTTAATTTAATATTTTGGTAATTGAAATTTTTTGTTATATGATTTTATTTAATTTATTTTAAATATAAAAAATTTAAAATTTAAAATATAATTTAATTTAATATATTTTATTAGTTGATTAATTAAAAAAATTAATTGAATTGATCAAATTAATTTCGATCAGTTAATTTTTAAAATTAAAAAATTTGATTTAATTAATTAAAATAAAATAATATAAAAATAATTAATTTAATTTTAAATTAATCAAATTAACCGTATAAACAACCCTACCTTTATATATATATATATATATAATGTTAAAATCACGAATGATCTACAAGTATAATTAAATTCAATTTTTTCTCTTATCATTTAAATTATTTTCAGTTATAAGTAGCTTTTCCTCGATCAAAGTGAGAACTTAAAAAAGGCAATCCCTATCCAAAAAAAAAGTACACAGCACACCAGAGTACGTCGGCATGGTAACTAATGAATTCCTTGCTCGTAAAATCAAAATTTTACTTGATTAACCTGCGACATAAAAATTAAGAATCACTACTAAAATGAACCACCGACTGAAAATATTATTACAAAATATTATTATATTTGTAATAATTTTTTATAATCATTACTTCTTTTATTTTTTATTTTTTTATGTTTTAGATAACAATAATTTTGTTATTACAAATTTGTATAAAATTGATAATGTTAAAATAAAACGTTATAGAATTTTATTATATTTATAATTTATTATTATTATCTAGTTAATTTTTTATTATTTTTCACAACAATAAAAAAAATAATTACGATATCTATATAATATTTATAATGACAAAAGGAATCGTTTCAAAGTATTAAGAAATTGGCAACAACTTTTCTTAATTGTACCAAATTAAAAATTTTCTTAATATTTTACAAAACGTTAAAAATTGCTGTTACAAAATCCCTATCATTTTGTTTCAATTAAAAAAAATGTCGTTGCAAAATCTTTTATATTTGTAAAATTTTTTAAAATTTTTGCATAATTAAATATTTTAAACGCAACAAAAATAATTGTTAAAAATTATTTATTATTGTCAATAATTAAAAAATTGTTAATATTAAAATGATAATAATACTAAAATTTAACGAAAAGTTTAAAACAATTTCTTTTAGGACTTAATTCAAGATGAGTTGGTTTTTATATTAATTAAGTCAAATTTGGAACCACTATATTTGTTTTTAGACCTTTGAATGACCAATTATATCTTTAGATTTGATTTCAATTTTGAGATTCTTATCTGGTCGCGATATTTACTTTCACTCTAATAATTTGCTTTTCAATATCAAAATTGTTAATTGGATTTCTCTAACTTTCTATTTGATCTTGAAATTCAATCTCACGCAAATTGATTTTTATTAATTTCATTTTTATTATTTATTTTTATACTTTTTATTTATTTTATTTTATTTTAAATATTTATTTAATGGAAATTTAAAAAATATATATATAAAATAATAAAAATCAGAAAATTAAAATATTGAAAAAAATCGATTGAAGGCTTGGATCTTATTAATTAAAAAAATCAAATAATAATTAAAAAAACGGTTAATACTATGTAGATACCTTAGTTTAATTTGTAATTAACACATTACATATTAAATAATTCGAATTGACCTTTTTCGTTACTTGAGTTAATGGTCAAATATTATTAAACCGAATTTAAAATGTGATTCTCGGATACGAAGCCTAATTTTTTTATTAAATATTGTAATCCAAATTCAAGTGTTCGGTGAAATTTTATTTCAAATTAGCTTTGATCCTAATAAATTTAGGATCCATGGTTGTTTAATTTTTTTTAATCTTTTTATTTTTGTTATTTTTTATTTTCTGCTACATGCTTTCAGAAAATCATAAAAATTCCAAAAAAAAAGAAAAAAAAAAGAATTGCAAAAAAACACTAAAAAGAAAAAAGGGAAGAAAGCTGAAGGCGGATCGAGTTGAAATACCTTTTGGAAATCCTTTAAATAAAATTCCAATGACACAAACTCTCAAATATCAACCAAATTTCTTGAATTAATTTTTTTTAAAACAGAATCCTTTTTGGATTGGAATTGATCCCCTATAAATCAGAGCAAATCCATAATCACATAGAATACAAAACAATTAATAGATCAAGAGCCTCAAAAATCATACACAATAAACACAATCGGCGAGGAAATTTTTCAACAAAGATAAAATTGACAGCAAAATATTTTGTCTTTCACTTTGAAGGATTTTTAGAGATTTCATAGTTTTTTGTGCTCTGGATATTGGAAGAATAGGCTCTAGGGAGTGGCGGTGACAAACAACAATGTAGGCGGCGGCGCTGACCGGCATCTGAGATTGTTGAGGTCTTGCTGTCTTCATGATTTCTGTTAGAAAGGGAAAACAGAGACTAGTTTCTAGGGATTTTCAAAATATGATTTTAACTTGAACCGATTTAAATCGGTTAATAAGTCAGATGTACAAATTAATTTTGACCGATTATTAAAAGTGATTTTAGGATAATTTTAATTTTTGATTAGTTCAGTTTAATTTAGTATTTTCATTAATTATTAAAAATAATTTTTAAAAAAATTTCGATTTTTGATTGATTTGATTTGATTATCAAATGGAATCTAATTAATCAAATTAATTCAAATTTTAATTAAAATATAATAAAATTTAAATATATGAAATAAATTATTTTATTTTAAAAGTTATTAGAGTTTTAAACTTAATAATTTGATTTTTGAATATCTTGTTGGCTGATTTTAGTTAATTTATTTCAAATATGAAATTTTAATAATTTTAATATATTTATTATTTAATTAATCAAATTAAATTTATATATTTTAGTCGATTAATTTTTAAAATTAATATATTTTATTTGATTAAAAAATAAAATAATTTAATTTTTAATAATTTAATTTAAAATTAATCGATTGAATGAATACCCTTAAAAACATAATTTTAATAATTAATAGTCAAGATAAAAACACAATTTTGATAATTTGAGGAACACTTAAATGACGCCGTTTTACGTAAATCAAATCCGCGACTAACCTGTTTTCAACTTGAGTGGAAACCTGTTGAAAGCCCGACTCTGTATGTATATGTTTTATTTTTTTTACTTTTTAATTTTTTAGTTTTGTTTTAGGGATTTTTATTTTTATTTTTTATTTATTTACTTTTTATTCATAGATTTTTGTTTTTTTTTATTCACTCTATTTTATTATTTTACTTTGGTACTCATTCTTATATATATTTAATATTTTATTTTATCTATATTTTGAGATTGCCATCACTTTATATACAAAATAAGGATATGGAGAACAACAAAATGAACCAAAGAGACGTACCTTTACCTGCAATTGGTGATTAATTAATTTTAATCCTTTCATACTTCCATAGCAACTGATCCTCCCAACAATGTAAAAGAATTCCTTAGGACTTGAAAATTCATTGCTATATGTATCTAACTATAAATAAAATTAGCAACCTTTTAATTCAAATTATAAAATTAACAAGATTTGAATTTAAATTATATTTAACAATTTATATATTTATATCGTATTTATATCATGTCAAATACATGTAAATATAAAAAATTGATATGTTAAATTTATGTTGACATATCAAATATAAAATATATATTTTTTATTTTTATCGAATTCATATATAATTTTTATTAAAATTATAAATATGTTATTTTTTATTTTCTTTTATATAAATTTTTTGTTGAGTTTAAAATTACTATGTTTAATTGAAATTATATTTGGAGGGTCTGATTGAGTGAGTGTCATTTGTCACTCAATTGGCCCTCATAAATTTTTTTTTTTTTTCAAATACAGCCCATAAAAACATGTCTTGATTTAATTAAGCCCAAAAACACAGGAGACCCGAATTTTACACCAATCCTCCTACGAATCTCAGCCGTTCATATCAGTAAACCTGAATGAAAAACCCTAAGCCCACTTCTCTTTATAAACCCTTCTCTCTTTCTTCTCCTATCAGCCGTCCGGTTAACGTTACGTTTCTCGGTTCCGTGTATTTTTCATTTTTGTTTGTTGGATATTCTTTCTAACTAAATAATTTGGTATAATTTGATAGAATGGTTGGAAAAAAGATTGTGTCGATGATGATAAATCCAAAGGCTTGTTTCTCAAAAACATTCGCAGTGGCCGCTTGAGAGCTTTCGTCTTTCGCTGGGCTTGAGAGTTTCTGCTGTTTCACTCCTTCCTTGGCTGTCTGAGACTCTTCTTTCACACCCTATATATTTTTTTATTTCTATAAATATTTTTCTTTCATGTTCATTCCATCTATTTTAATTTGCAAAGTAATAATGCATTATCCCAATCTAGTTTATGCTTGATCACTCTACCGAATTTTCATGTTTCTCAATACGCTTTTCAGGCTCTGAGTTTTTGTTGCTTTTTTCTACTTGTTTTTTTTTTTTTTTTTTTGGCAAAATTATTATAATTAATTAAATGATTTGAATGAAACAACTATTTTGATATAATTATAAAATTATGTCTTTATTCTATAGAAAAATGCTAATGTATGTTTCACCTTTTCGGGGCTTGAGATTCGTGTTTTGTTTTCTCAGTTCCTCCATTAATTCAATCCTTTATTTATTTATTTATTTATTTTTCACTTTCTTGCTACTATAGCACTCTGTTCGCTTGATTCATGTTAATGCATTTGAATGATGTTTTGATGGTTGATGATGAGAAATCCAAAGGCTTGTTTCTCAAAACATTCGCAGTGGCCGCCCAAGAGCTTTCGCCTTCGCCAGGCTTGAGAGCTTGTGCTGCTTCAATCCTTGGATGTCTGAAACTTTGAACGTAATTTTTCTTTCTAATTGTTGATCAGGAGCATTTTATACTGTCTTCTCTTATCAATGCTGATCGAATTTTAGAATTTGATTTGTATTTTCTTTGTTTAGTAATCTGTGTAATAAGCAGAAAAGTACAGCTTTTAAGAGCATTGGACTCTCCCTGGCTTGAACTTCGGTGTTGCTTGGAACTCAACTTGGATGCGTGGAGATAGAAAATTTTTGGCTAAATGATGAATTTGACATTAAGCGTTTGCCTAGTTATTCAATTCATCCAAAAATTTTTCAGAATTTTTTGTTTAAAAAAAGTCTTAAATTATTATAAATTGATAACATCTAATTTTTATTTATATAAAATAAAATATTTAATTCTAAATTGAATAACTATCCAAACATTTACTCCAAATTGAACATTTAGTCAAAAATTTTCTCGTGTCCATAAATAGAAATTTGGTGTTCGCGTAGACATTTATAACAATAATTGTATCGCTGCTTTATGTTAGCTAGAATGATAAAATAAGAAAGAGATGTAATCAATAATAACTAGTTACATTGCTGTTTTGTATTTTGTGTTAAATAGAGTAACAAAAAGATTGTGATTTTATATTAAATAAATTTAAAAGCAACAAAATTAACAAAACTATTTTTCTTTATCAAGTGTAATAAAAAAAGTTATGAATGGTACTTGTATTTTAAAATTTTAAATTTTAAATTTTTTAATATGATATTGAAATTATAAATCTAGATATTTGGAGTATTTGGTTATTTGTCATATATCATCATTTAATCACATTAAAAATGAATTTACATTAATTAATAAATTCATAATTTAAATATTACAATAAAAATTTTTAAAGTTTAAATATTATATTAAATATTTCACTATGTTTATAATCATTTATAACAAAAAAATTATCAAATATATTAATAGTGAAGTTTTTAAAATTCGATTAAAATAGTGACATGTTCCTTAAGATATATTTTTAAAAAATTTAAAATTAAAAATAAAACATGTGTACTAAGGTTTTTTTTTAATATTTTATTCTTACATAATTTAATAAAAAAAATAAATATCAAATAACTATAAGTGGTAAATTTATTGTATTTATGATAAATTAGAAATTTGTAATTAAATAATAAAATATGTAATGATAATATAAGTAATTAAACTATTTTGTGTTATCTATCTTAATATAAGAAATACATATAATTGTTAACATAAGATAGTAATATTTGTGTGAACTGTGAAGTATCCATATTAACAAAACAAATAATTCCATAATAAATTAGTGTAATACAAAATAGTAAAGCTATTTTTAAATTGAGCAAGAATTTACTTATATTAGTGTGATTTTTATATTTTTTGAACTTTTAAATCAAAATTATTAAATTTAAAAATATTATTTTAATTCAAATGAATTACAAATTTAATTTTGATTCAAGAATCCAAAAAAATTTAAAAATTACACTAATATAAGTAAATCTTTTAGATTGAGTAAAGTATATAACTTGATCAAATAGGTAAGTTAATAACAAAAAATTGTAAACTTTATAGATTATTAAGAAAAACAGAAGTTGCAATTCAATAAGAATAAATATGGCGGAAATAACAAAAAATATTACCCTTTTAGATAAGCATAAAACATATTGAGAAACTTATGTTATATCTAGTATTATAATTCTATCAAATATTTAAATATTTATTTATTTCCCAGCCAAGACAAGAAGAGTCTCTGCTTGTCGGCTAGACCATTCAATCTTGATGCAATTTATTCAACAGTCCCCGCTCTGTACTTTTCAAACCTAATCGGGTCTTTCCTCGCATATATAAACCTCTCAATTCCAGGATAATTTTGCAATCTATTTAAGCAGGAAAAGCATTAACATTCTCCTAAAATTAATAATGATTTCGGAACAGGACCAATTTTGCATAAGGCACAGCATTTTCCTTTTCATTGGGATAAATTAGTAATCTTTTCTTGAAAGAGAACTCACTTGCTTTGTGGATGAATGCCAGATCATCTTTTCCTCTTTGTCGTCAAGCTTCTACGCTCAGCTTCCATTTCTGCAACCAGAACATGGAACTCTGATCCAAGCATGTCATGTATATCGATTGTCAGTGAGGTGCTCAACTCAACTGTCTCCATGATCAAATCTGCATCTACATTGAAACCTAAAGTAGACAATACTCGGACAGCATTTGCAATTCTGCATATGGTCTGCCTCATCTCTAGAGGGGTATAAGCTTGGTTGCTTTCCTCAAGAACTGGGGATTGTTCAGAACTATTAGCTTGATCCACTACCATACTATCTCTGGCTTCAACATGTTCACCAATCCATATGAATCCGTTACGTCCAAGTATCAAGTCAACTCCAAACTGTTCAAGGTGATGGAAATGCTGTTTGCTTTTCTTCACCAGGTAAGGATCAATTATGAGCAACTGGCCCTTCTCAAGCTGTGCACATGTCAATTCCATCAGCAACAGCATTATTATGATGGGCATGAGAGACAAACTGAATATTGTAAAAAAATTCTATTTAAAGCAACAAAATTTATGGCAAGGCTTACAAAAGCGCAAAGAATGTACCTTGAGCGTTTGGGTATGTTTTACAAAAGGATTCACAGGATCGAAACAATCTTTTATTATGTATCTATGTCAAAAAAAAATAGTTCCTAAGAACCTAAATACTTCTCTCTTGGTCGACAGCATGCTTTGTCGAGTTAATTAATTCGGAGTCTTCTTGATCACCCCTTCTCCCTTCTCCTTTGGGTGATACCCAAGTTTACTACAGAACACTTCAAATTTTATTCTGTTTCATAATTATTCCTTTTTCATCATCCGTGAACATAAAAATTGTCATATTCACATTCTTCTGTCCCACATTGCTTATGTGAGAAATAAACAGACAGAATGTGAACTCGCTATGCCAAAGCAGAAGCAAGCAATAAACAAAAACTTTAGAACTAGATACCTTTCCATACTTTTGATTTCTTGCTTGGAGTTGTAAGCTGCCATCATGCTGGAAATTACGAACTTCAGCCTGAGGAAAAAAGGATGTCATTTCTAACACTGAAATGTTTATCATTTTCTTTTATCTGTTGTCATATCGCATGTTCATATATGAACTGTATAAAACAATAAACAAATAAGTGTGCCACTGGACTTACACAAACAACATCATTCTCTTCAAAAATACTACGCATGTTGAGTTCATCCAAAGCAGTTCGCCGCCTCTAACAATAAGTAGAGTGAAATTTAAAGTAGGAAAATTTGTAAGCAGAAAAAGCAAATACAGATAGACAACTCGGAGGTTAACCACAAAACAGCTATAACCCACACTAAAACACATTCATTATAAATCAGAGAGGTAGTTTGAGCGAATGAAAATAAACAAGGAATAAGGAACTTATAACAGTTATTCAGATCAAATTCTATGAAAAGCTGAAGAGAAGGTTTTACTTCAATGAATATTCTGAAGCATCAAACCAATGGTGGAAACTCAACTAAAAAGGCTTTGCTAGTCTAAGGATATAGAAGAAGAACTTAAATCTCAATTAATCATCCAACCTCAATCGAATTTCAGTATATATTATCGGTACTTTCTGCTGAATAGAATAAGAGATCTATCTCAGTCTTGGTTTCTTATCTAAGGATAATGCTACAAGGGATATACATGTTACCTGAATACCATCAGGCATGTTCATCGAAGAAAGCATTAAAACCGCGTCTTGGCTGAAATTAATTTCCAATCTCCACCGCTTTTGAGCAACCTGAAATCCAAAAGAAAATTGCAAAAAGTGTGCACCCAAAAAAAAAAAAAAAACTTTCTGCAATTTAAATATGGCGAAAGTACTTTTTTTTCACTGCATTTTTAGGCATTACCTCGACTACACGTCCGATTACGATATCCCCAACCTCTGGCTTGTACCTAAAAGATTTAATAATTTGAAAATAATTAAATTCCAAACAAAAAAAGAGAGAAAAAAAAAGCATTTGGATTGAAGAGTAAAATTTTAGAGAATACCTAGCGCGTAAGGCGCGTACATAGACCAGTTTGTTGACGCGCTCCACCACACCACATACAGTTGCCACCAATTCGCCGTTGAGGTCCATTGTTCCATGTCCCCTTCATAAATTTTAAAAAAATGTCAATATATTAAAAAAAAGAGTTTAATCAATTTATACAAATACACGTCAAGGTAGACTATAGGAGAGGGGGTACTTGAGAAAAGTGTCTTCGTAGTTGACAGGAATAGTATCGGCGACGGTAACAGAAGCATCGGAATTGGCCTTAGAAGAGAGAGATTGAAGCTTTTCGAATGCTCTTTGAAGTCTTATTCTTTGCGTTTGGCTCAGCGGTAACTGCAATCCTCTCATTTTTTTTTTTTTCCGCTAATCAGCAAAAGCTTGATTTCAGAGTATTGAGACTGTGGCCGTGAAACGGACGAAACCCTAAACCCTAATGCCTCGATTACTCTCCTCCGTTTTCGATTTGGGCTAGTAAACCAGTCTTTGGGCCGGTTACGTTTTTTGTAGTAAAGTATATTTCTTGGAAGACATATATTTTTTAATTAAAAAAAAATTTATTATTAATTTTTATTAGATTTAGTTTCTGTTTATGTCTACCCATTTATAATACCGGACAAATAAATGTCTTTGTGCTTAACATTTTCGTGTACTTTTTTTTTTAATAAATTTTTAAGTGAGAAGAGATATCCCATTTTAGAATCGAAGCATATGAATTTTTTCATAATTTCAAGGAGATGCACAAGAGACAAGCAGGAAAAATTGATACGGGTTCATCACGTTAGGTTTTCTGTAAATTACTGGTTCTTTTGCGTAAATTAGATACATGATTTTGGAGTGTTACACATCAAAATAGCGACCCTTACTTGAAAACCTATCAATGCAATAACATTTAACATACATCTACGATTAAATGACAAAGAAGAGGTAACTTCAAAACCTTTTACTATGAAATTTTAAAATGAGATATTGCGTCTTATTAGATTTGCTATTATCTTATTATTTTTTCACAAAACAAGTTGTAATCTGGAAAAAAAAAAAAGTTACATACGTTAAAATTTAAATTAAAACTTATCACATATCATTTCTTAAAAAAAATAATATTAATTAATTAAATTAAACTATAGATTTACTTCGTGTCTTGCATAATCTTCTTAGCTCCCAACTATTTAACTATGGATAAAAATCATGAAAATTTTAACATATGACTTAACATTCTTTCATAAATAATTCACAACCTATTATTCCTAACATGCATGCTTTCCAGTAACTACACATGCTGATTCTCATATCTCATGTAATTATAATGGAAATTATGCAAACAAAAAGAGATGATGCGATGCCAATATCTGGAAGGGAAATTTGAATAACTCAATGAGGAATATTTATAAAACTAAATTGGGTTTGCACTGTATCAATAAAACAAATGTGGACTATGATAAACAATCGTTATACTGGTGTTTCTTCTTTCAAAATTCTGTAGCTATCCATGCCTCAGGATTTCTAGGCAAAGATAACTTGGTTGATCTTTTTGGACTCTACATTATATCCCCACTTGTGTTTTGTAATGGCCGATCGTCTTCACTTTCACTTCACCCCAAAAGGAACTCAGCTAGCCTTAAAAGAGATTTTGAATAGGTCTGCTGCCTGTTGAGGTTGCTCTAAGCATCGTCAGCTTCACGGCGTTGGGAAATCTTGTGAAGGTCACCACCGATTTCTCGGTCATCTTCTACTTTTTCTCGTCGGTTTGCATCTAAATCACCTACATAAGTTTCAGAGGTTACGCCCAAAGTAGACCCTCTCTCATTTTCTTGTACATAAGCACGAAAATTGTTTCTTGAAGGCTTTATCCCGGAGCAGAGTACTTGTCGAAAGTTGTTCAAGCAGCCACGGTCATATACACGGGACCTTTCAAATACTTGGTACCGAAATGCCTCATACGTGGTCTAAAGAAATAAATACAGTGTAAGAAATTTCCGTATAATAGTAAGTAGCCAACAGAACCTATTCCAAACTCTTCCTAGGAGTCTGAAAGTTTCATGAAACAGGTCTTTCCTGAAACCCCACCTCGCATTCCCCCTATTTCTCCCCCCTCCCCCTTTCTTTTCCACTCTCCTTGTTGAAAGTGTTTTGGCATCATGCCGAACCTACATTCTCCAAATACATCAAAACTGCCATTATTCACATATCCCATCTTACGTTCTTTTTCACAACCTGCCTTTCAGACTTCAACTTTTGAAAGAGAGAAGAATGAAGAAGACCTTAGTCTGAACTTTTATCTGTTGGTAGCATTTACAAATAACAGGAAGCTAAAAGCAGCATTTCAGCCTACCGGACTGCAACCACTTACCTAAACACCAAAAAGTATAGAAGGAAACTAACCTGGTTTGTGCCGATAAGATATAAGTGGAAGCAGGTAAGCCCTCCAACCAAACATAGGAAAATGAAGCAATAAACCATTAGTACCACCGAAAGTGGTGACTCTTTCATTGCCTTCCAGACTGTTCCATAGTCATCCATAAGGAATTTTATGTTCAAGGCAGACATTACAAAGATGAAGACGCAGAGGATGGTTGAAGAAGAAACGAACAGAAAGAATGACCGGTAGTTGCGCTGCATATAAATTAAAATTACTTAAAATGACTCCATTGTAGGAAAATTAGCTCAATAGCCAGACCATACTGATTTCAGCAAGCATATAGTCTATTATTTGAAAAACAGGAGAAAAGCTTGATTCATATACCATTCCAACGCACTGACCGACCCAAGGACAATGGTGGTCAAATCGCTCCACGCAGTTATCACATACAGAGCAATGTGAGCAACGAGGTGGACGATACAACTGGCATGTCCTACAATACTTCACCCTTACAGTTACACCATTGACAAGGACTTCTTTTGGAGGGGGGTGTCGTGGGGTTGGTGTTTGTCTCCCAACATCAATTGAAGCTGGGGAATCAAAACATATCTCTTCTGCTGGTGGATGTAAATTGCGAGGAACAATGCCAGGGTCTCGGGCAGAGGTAAGAAGAAGCATCAGTAATACCTACCATAGCCAAGTAATTTCAATTGACAATTTGTGTTTCCAAGCTAAAAAGAAGGGAGAAAAAACGAGAAAAAAAAAAAGAAAAAAAAGAGGGAAAACAACATGGCCCTACGTGGTCCTATGAATAAAAGGTCATAGCACACAAAATAAACTTGCTGGAAAACCAGAGGCTGACACAACAATTGACAATTTTAGTTTTTCGGTAACAAATCTACAACAAAGTTCTAACAATGTTTAAGGAACAGAGAGGGTTTTGTTAAAGGAACTAACATAGATTGTGAAAACAACTGTCACCATTAGAATTGCATAGCCAGCAATATTTCCTGAAATTTCATCGACGAGGTTCCTTGCAACACTTGTACAAAAGATAATAACGGGGACAATGATAAGCAGTAAGGTAATTATCAGTGACCTAGCATCCGGACCGAATATCAACCTCCCCCCGAAAAGAAATATCTGCAAATATGAAGACAACATAAGAAATATGTACAGGAAAAGTTTATAAATTAGACTAAGAATACTGATAAATATAATGAAAGGTATCCAGATACTAGAACATACCAACATAAAAACGTTTGTGCATAAACATGTATGTACTTACACATAAATATACAACATAGACAAAAATGCATTTATATATTATTTACAAACATGTACTGGTATGTAATTCATCAAATCTGTAAGTTGAAAATACAAATGTCAGCTTATAGTTTACTAGTCCAGAATTGGACAGCCAGGTGCTGCATTTCCATGTTCACCTCCCTCCAAAGGGAAAATTTCCTTTGAAGATCAAATCATTTAAGTATTCTTTTAAAACTTTCTATGATAGAATTTATATTTTACAGATGTTCTGAAGCCCATCCTGATGCAAATACGACTCCTATACTTTAAATTGGTCCAGCTGCCTAATGACTTTTCCCCACAGAATGACAGCATCAGATTTGAGAGACTTGTAATTAACTTTAAAGGTATTAATTCAATTAATGTTGACACAATGAGGTATTTGATATTGTTTTGATACTACCATATTCAACACTAGGAAGGCTCTTAGACTTTGTTAAAGGGATAGTAAATTAATAATATTTTTCCTTGAATGACATTCTTTCAAGTAAATAACTTATGCATTCAGATCAAGGGGGAAAGTTGGGGGAGAGAGAGAGGGAGAGATTAACGAGAAAATTTTTGTAATAAGCATATCATTACGTTTTAAAGTTGTAAAAATTCTTCAATGATGATAAGTCACCAGTGCAAAACATGTTTCATCATTCATGTTCTTCGTAACTTCTCCACTCACCCTCTCGCCTATCCTTTTCCCTCTTCCTCCTTTCGGTAGGTTCACACTCTTTCTGTATTCAATAGCTGAAAATTGATTCTAGGAATGATCTTAACCCAATCTTACACTTTTCCCAGATCAAAACAATAGAAATATCAAACAAGTACTCTTCCATAGAATCTCATTTCTGGTCCATCTACATGGTCCTTTAAACTATTGCATCCAAGTCGGCAAATAATTATTGACTGAGCATAAAAGGGAAGTTGAAGAAATCAAGCCTTTAACTGGAAAAAGGACATTGGATCTACTTGAAAAGAAAGAAAAAAAGGAAGAGAAGATTCAGAAATTTCTTGTTCTTTTTTAAGGCACCTAAACAACAGATTCCTCCAAATTCAGCTGTCTATCAACATAGCAGTAGCAGGTCCTATTTTTTCCTTTTCAGGGAGAAGGAATAGCATTATAGGGAAGGAGAAGGAATAGAAGGAGGGAGCAAACAATGTGGAGCAGTTGTAAGAGCATGAAACTACACTTACGGGCAGTGGAACCCAGGTAATCAGACATGCATAAGAAAGCAAGTGTAGATACTAGGAACGGCAATTTCTAAATCACTCTGGTTCATTTGTTATTAATTTTTGAAAGAGTTGAATTTAATCATCATCTCAATTCTTACTTTCTTCACAACCAAGTACAAAACTAGTCTAGGTACTAGTCTAGTAGACCTACGACGACATGGCCAGGAATGATCTCAGTTAAGTGGCTACAATTTACCTCATTATCCCTTAAAACAAAAGTCAACACCCGGATGTCCCGTAGAATCTAACATATATAGCTCCTCTCTTTGGAAACTTAAATATCATTACTACACTGTGGAAGATTATATTATACAAACTAAATGTGAGTCTTCTGACTGCCTGCACACAACCGTTTCTCTCCTCGTTGAAGCACTTAGTTGCCAGCAGTTCTGAAAGTCCTGAACCTGAGAACTCCAGAGTTCTATACCATTAATGAATACGTTTCCAGCCCCAAAGAAAAACATTTACAATTTGCGATCATGAAATTAGATTTTCTCCGACTTTGTCAGTATCATCACCTTTACTTCCTTCTAAGAGTGCTAATTTTCAACCAAAAGTTGTCTAGTAGGAAAATTTTGCCGCCAGTGAAGGGGCTAGGCAATTATTAATCACCCTAATGCACAGTCACAAATCATGTCTCAAAAATAAGACTAAGGTGGGAAGCTGGCCTGCACTATTTAAGGGACCGAAAATTCGACTTGGTATGTTTTTGTAGAGTGTTTCTTATTGCAAATTGCTCTTATGAAGTTGCTTGATGCATTTCATCATAAGATTCAAATGCCAATGAATTCAAAATGGTAGTATATACATCGATTTACACGACTGTAAATGAACGTTCTCTCATGATTGTGCAAATATATTTTCACCTGCAAAAGTAACTTTTAATGCTTGATTCTCAAATTTTTTTCCATAGCAAGGTTAGAAATTGCCACCAACGGAAGAAAGTAATTCATGCAATTTGCAAGAGCTGAAAGGAAATGCTATCCCTTTCTAACGAAATGTTCAGGCCATATCCTAATTTAAACAAAACAGAGGAAAAACTTCTCAAAAAATCCTTAGAGCTAGAAATACTTGAGATATAGAAATACCAATATCCATCCAACTATGTTACTAGAAAAATATAAGAACTCAAGTCTACATGCTAGACTTTCTACTAAAGACACTTACTGTGGATTTTTTATTTTCCCAACTCCCAAGAGGAGGAAAATTGAATTAAATTCAAAATTCACTCTTTGTAAACTTTCTTAAAAAGCTTACAATTTCTCTTGGATATCAAAAATAACAATTTCTCTTGGATATCAAAAATAACAATTTCTTTTCCATGACTCATCATTGGCGTTAATCTTGAATGCATGAATCTGACGAGTTTGTCATATTTTGTGCTGACTTAGGAAGATTGAACAACTTATCTATAGGTGTTTTAAAAACAAACCACCGCAGCTGACAAGAAAAAAAATAGTAGAAACCAACATGCTTTGAGAAAATCAATTAAATCAGCAAAGACAAATCAAACTCAAATGCAAAACTAAGCATTAAGAAGCAGAGAAAGCATACATTGTTGCCCTTCCAAACTTCATACTGACGCTTAGCCATGAAAGAATGTTTCCACCTGAACAGTAATCAACTTGAGAGCTGAGACGATAAAGAGAAGAATATTTGAAACTTGGTTTCAACCATTTCTTTTGTAAATGGGGAAAAAAAACAGGCGGTTCTGTGGTTCAAAATGAGCTGGAAAGAATGTTGGTTTTCGTGGGATTCCAAGTTTTGCTTTTGGTTGGCCACTTTTCTTTTTATACTTAACCCTTTATTTCTGTTTGTTTTTTGTTTTAATAATTCTGTGTTGATTCTACACATGGCAAAAGGGAATGTTTGTGTTGTCTTTGCATAGGGAAAGGATCCCCTTTGATATTGGGTAAGTTGGAATCAAACACTATGAAGATTTTGAGCAAAGAATATTTATTGTTTCTAGAAAATATTCTTTGGGTTTTGCTTGAATGACTGGAATAACCTAGTCTTTCAGGTTAATTTTATAAGGTTTCTAAAGATGGATTGGTAAATGATGCACAAAGGTAAGGGTAAGATTTGACAATAAAATGCATGGTAAAGCAAAAGGTGTTGATTTCTTGTTGGATTGGCATTGGTACCAAAAAGTTGGTCTAAGTTTTCATACTTTCATGGCTAAGACTACAAGATAATAATCTTTTATATAACAAGGGCATGCATGCAAGTGAAAGTGTCACCTCAACGTAAGTTGGAATTTCATGATCTCAATGTATGTTCATCATGGATAAGCTGAAGGTGGTCTTCAGATATTTGAAAGAATGCTGAAAGAAGGAATGAAACCCAATACGTGACATTTGTTGGTCTGCTCTTAGCAGATGTGCATGTAGGGTTTGTGGAGCTTGGACTCCATCACTTTGAGTCAATGCCTACATTTGGAGTTGAACCTGGGATAGAACATTATGCTTGTGTGGTATCTTTGTTGGGCCATGTTGGTAAATTATATGAAGCAAAGGCATTAATTTTTGAGACAATGCTACGGAGGACTTTACTTAGTGCATATTGGATTATTGGTAATGTTGAAGTAGGGAAATGTGCAGCATAAAGGGTAATTTCAATTGATCCAATGGATAGTGGTTCATATAGGCACATATTGATGTGGGGATTAAGAGTTTGCCACGTAAACCAAAAGCGATAATATATATGCAAAGAATAAAATTATTGCACAAAATATGAAGGATTTACAGTGGTTCATCCTCAATATGGGAGTTACGTCCATTTTTAGAATCGTTGCAAAAATTTTACTATGATGAAGATGAAAATTACAAATGAAATCTATCTCTTACTTTCTATATTTTGCAATAGCTCTCTAACTCTCTCTATTTTTTTTTCTTTTACTTCTCACTTCCTCACTTAACTTGCACACAAAAGCACAAGTTAAGACCCCATTTTATAGATATAGTTTAAGCTCTCTATTAATTACAACTTCTATCATCCAACCATCACCTAACTTTTACTAACAATCTACAATTAATGTTGAGAGTTACAACAATCATCCACGTCGCCAATAATAAATGAAAGTTGAATTTGCCTCCACATCTTCTAATAATCTTCAACTTTGAGACTAATTCATTATCAACTATCTTTTATTACAATAGTTGCGATTTTTCATTCTTAAACAAAGAAGTCCAATTGAAGCTGCACACAACTTTAGTTTCTCAATTGTTATAGTCTTTGTTAACATATCAGCTGGATTCTGATTTCCTTAACTCTTCCCAAGTACTAAGATACCACCTTTTAAAGTTGATTGTATGAAATGATATCAAATTTGTATATGCTTTGTCTTAGCATGATAGACATGATTTTTTGCCAAATGAATGCCACTTTAACTATCGTAATGCAATATTCTTCTATCAAACTTGTGGCCAAGTTCATCCAAGAAAGATTGCAACCATATCATCTCTTTATTAACTTCTGTCACTACAACATATTCTCCCTTAGTGGTAGAAAATGCAACTATATTTTGCAACTTTGAAATCCAACTAATTATTTTACCATTCGATGTGTAAACATAACTAGTAATACTCTTTTTATTGTCTATATTGCCAACCATATCAGTATCAACATCACCATCAATCTTTAGTCTGATTTATTGAAATGTAGAGTTAGATTTGTTATACTTTTTAGGTATATGAGAATCCACTTAACTGACTCCCAATGCTATTTTCCTAAATTGCTCATATATCTACTCACAATTTCTACTGCATGTGCTATGTTTGGTCTGGTACACACCGTGGCATCATAAGACTACCAATAGTAAAGGCATAAGGCATTTTAGCCATGTAGGCTTTTTCTTATTCCATTACGGGTGATTGCTCTCTGGACAATTTGAAATGACTAGCCAAATGAATGCTCACAAGTTTTGCTCTATCCATGTTGAATTTGCAGAGCACATTCTTTCTATATTCTTCTTGTGATAGCTTAAAGACTTCTTTATTTATGGTGATACTCATTCCATGAATTTGTTTTGCAATGCCCAAATCTTTCATTAAAAATTCCTTTGAAAGTTTCTTTTTCAACTTTTAAATTTTTGTATGCTTGCTTTAGCAATTCACATATCATCAACATTTAACAAAAGTATAATGTAAAAACTATCAAACTTTTTAATATAACAACAATGATACCTCAAAAAACCATTATTGCACATGAAGTTATCAAACTTTTTATACCATTGTCTAGGAGAGCTTATTTCAGACCATATAGGTTTGTTAAAAGCTTACACACCATTTTTTCTTCTCTTTGGACCTTAAAACCTTGTGGCTATTGCATGTAGATCTCTCCTTTTAAGTCACCATGAAGAAAAACTATTTTTACATCCATCTATTGTAGTGCAAAATTTTTTTTGCCACTAGCCCAAGAATAATTATGTTAGTAGGAGTTAAGTTATGGTTGGTTGATAGAAATAGTAATTAATAGAGGGCTCGAACTCTATTTATAAAAAGGGTTTTGGCTTGTGCTTTTGTGTGCAAGTCAAGTGAGAAAGTGAGAAAAAAGATAAAGAAGAGATAGAGAGAATTGAAAGCTAGTGCAAAATATAGAAAGTAAGAGATAGTTCTTCTCCTTTGTAATTATCATCTTTATCATAGTAAAATTTCTACAGCGGTTCTAAAAGTGAATGTAGCTCTCACATTGAAAGTGAATTACTATAAATCCTTGGTGTTTTGTGCAATATTTTTATTCTTTGCATATATATTATCTCTTTTAGTTTATAGGATAGGGTCTTAATCCTAACAACTGATATAAGAGCTATATAAGGTTAAAGTTTTCTAATATGTGACATTGTTCAAGTATATAATACTATTCACATATATGGTATTGTTCATGTATAAAAAAATTTAGTGGTATTGATAAATACGATTTTAAAAGTTCTGTCTAAAGAGATTGGGTTTTAAGTAGGACCAGTTGTGACCCTTTTAATATTTTTTGGAAACCTACCTAATGTGAGTATTTTCACATGGCACTATATTTTGTATAATTTACAGTTCATAATTTAATGATTTGAAAGCAATGGTCAGCAAAGAAAATGTAGCACATGAAATCAGCAAATTTGATGGATTAGACTATTTTTTCTAAAGAATGCAAATGGAAGATTATATGTTCAGTAGAAAGCTACACTTACCACTTCTGGGTACGAAATTAAAAAATATGTCTGATGCAGATTGGAAGCTTCTTGACAGATAGGTGTTAGAAGTTATACATCTAACACTGTCAAAGAATATAGCTTACAATGTAGCCAAGGAGACATTGACTACGGATTTGATGAAGGTGCATTTTAATATGTATAAAAAACCTACGACGAACAATAAGGTTTTTCTCATGAAGAAATCCTTCCATTTGAAAATGGCTAAAAGTGCTTCAATGGCATTGAATCTCACTAAGTTCAACACAATTGTCAATCAACTGACTTCAATTGAAATTGATTTTGCTGATGAGATTCATGTCATAATTCTTTTGGTATCCCTATCAAGTAGCTGGGAGCTCATGAGGGCAGTGGTTAGTAATTCTACTGGTACTACAAAATTAAAATTCAATGATGTTAGAGATCGAATTCTTTTGGTATCCTTATCAAGTAGCTGGGAGCTCACGAGAGTAATGGTTAGTAATTCTACTGGTACTACAAAATTAAAATTCAATTGATGAATTTGCTTTTTAATATGTATAAAAAACCTATGACGAACAATAAGGTTTTTCTCATGAAGAAATCCTTCCATTTGAAAATGGCTAAAATTGCTTCAATGGCATTAAATCTCACTAAATTCATAATTGTCAATCAATTGACTTCCATTGAAATTGATTTTGTTGATGAGATTCATGTCATAATTCTTTTGGTATCCCTATCAAGTAGCTGGGAGCTCACGAGGGCAGTGGTTAGTAATTCTACTGGTATTACAAAATTAAAATTCAATGATGTTAGAGATCGAATTCTTGCTGAAAAAATTCATGAAAATGACTTTAGTAAAGTGACGACATTGGGTTTTGCCTTAAATCTTGAGAATAGAAGCATAGCAAATAATAGAAATTCTAATTAAAACAAAGGAAGATCAAAGTCCAGAAATGAAAAAAGTAATTTCAAAGTTGGATGGAATATAGAGTGTTAAAACTATGAAAACACGGGCCATAGAAGAAAAACAATGCTAGGCTCAAAAGAAGAAGGAAAAAAACAAAAAAGATGTTGCAAATGCTATCATTAAAGAAATGAATGATGCACTATTCTTGTCTGTCGATAGTCCAGTTGACTTTTAGGTCATAAACTCAAAGCATCTTTTCATGCCACTACTCATTGCGACATGATGGAAAATTATGTTGTTGGAAATTATGGAAAGGTTTATCTAGCTTATAAAATTTTTTTTGATATTGTTGGTATGGGTGACATTCGTTTAAAAATGCTAAATAGGTCTATATGGAAGATTCAAAAAATGAGGCATATATCAAAGTTTATGTGTAACTTATCTCAATAAGATAGCTTGACGATGAAAGGCATAATATAACATTCACTTGTAGTACATGGAAAGTCATCAAAGGCGTTATGGTTATTACTTGAGGAAGTAAAACAATGACTCTCTACATGACCAGAAGTTCTAAAGATACAGTAAAGACAATTGTTGTTGATGTAACCTCCAACTTGTTGCATTGTAGGCTTAAGCATATGAAAGTTGATATTTTGGAAACAAAAATCTATTCAACATCAACTATATGAAAGTTACGTTTTTGGAAACAAAAAAAAGTTAGCTTCTTAAAAGTTGGAAGGAAGTTGAAACAGAAAAAATTAGAGTTATTCCATTTTGATGTATGAGGGCCTTCATAAGTTGCTTATCTTTGAGGATCTAGCTACTATGTAACATTTATTGATGACTCAACCAGAAAGGTATGAGTTTTTTTTTTTTTTTTTTTTTTTAAGAATAAATCCAATGTGTTTGATGCATTTAAAAGGTAGAAAGCCAGGTTGAGAATGAAACAAATTTAAAAGTGGAATGTTTGAAGTCCAACAATAGGGGAGAACAATTCAACAATAATTTTAGATGTTATTTTGCCACAAATGAAATCAAGACATTGAAAACCATTTTGGGGAGACCTCAACAGAATGTAGTAGCCAAAAAGATTAACAGAACACTAAATGGGGGTGTAAGAAGTATGAGAATACACATGAGGCTACCTAAAGCATTCTAGGCAGATGTAGTCAACACTATTTTTATCAATAGAGGTCTTTCAATACCTTTGGACTGCAGAGTATCAAAATAGGTTTAGAGTGGCAAAAAGGTACAACTCTCATCTTTAAAAGTGTTTGGATTTCTTGCCTATGTTCATATTAATGATGCTACCAAAAGTAACTTGATCTAAAATCAAAAAAATACTACTTTATAAGTTATGGAGACACTGAATTTGATTATCGTTTTTAGGATGATCAAAATTGAAAAATTATTAGACGTACAGATGTGATCTTCAATGAGTAAATTATGTATAAAGACAACTAAGCAAGATTTTAAAAACTACAAATTCTAAAATAAAAAAGTGCGAGGCAATTCATTTAAAAGGCTTTCCAGTTAATGATTTACAACATAATGCTTGAGAAACCCAATAGAATATAGTCCTAGATGTCAATCAATCCATTCTAGTAGTAGAACTTAGAAGATCTTCAGAGACAATTAGGCCGCCACATAAATTTTCTCCCTCGTTGAATTACATTCTTTTAATTGACAAAGGTGAACCAAAATGTTATGAATAAACAATACAAGTTGATGATTCAATCAAGTAGGAGAGAGTCATGAAAGATGAGATGGATTCATTGATGTCAAACCAAACATGGCAGTTAGAAGAACTACCAATAGGAAAGAAAGCATTATAAAATAAATGAGTTTATTAGATAAAAGAAGAACATGATGACAGCAAATGATATAAAGCAAGGCCAGGGGTAAAAGGTAAAGGCATTGAGTACACCGAGATTTTCTTTTCAGTGATGAGAGTTATAACAACCAACTTTCATCTCTAATAATTAATAAAAGTTGAATGTGTCTCATCTTTTAACAATTAAGAGTGCTGGATATGCGCCCCGTATTGCCAAACTCGTGATATAGAATTCGAATAACGTGGTGAAGTATAGCTCATTCTAGATACTGAGCTTATGCTTTCAGTTATAAGATGTGTTGCTCATTCGGAAGAAGTGCTGCTTGCCCACTATTACAAGTTTCATGTCGTTTCTGCTTCTCCCGGTAAGATATAAAAGAAAGACCTTCAGCGATAAAGTAAACTTTCAATTGTAAATAATTACATCACAAAAAAGATGCATGTCAACTATTAAATGATAATCTCAATCGGATTTAGTTTGCTTAGACGTCGAAGAAAAAGTAAAACAAAAGGGGGAAGTTTAGTTTAATTCAAGGTGTGAATCGAATTCCTCCTCTTATCCTAGAAAGAATTTCAGAAGTTTCTCCTTGAAGGCATCATGCAGCGTCTGGTTACAAATTAGTGACATTGCTCATAGTTTCTGACATGCATTAATTCATGTGTATTAGTAGCTAATTCAGTAATCGATATGAGGTTTCAACATAAAGGATAAACTGAATATGAGGCAGCGAAGGGTAAGTGTGACCCTCAAATCTGTTGTTCCTTCAGTTTGAGTTTCATTTAAGTTCACCTTAACATGCATGATACCTGGCTTTTCAAGAATTGCCCAAAAAAACTCAGGACAAGCTGGTTTTTATGATGACTTGAAATTAATACCATGTTGACAAATCTTTGATGGAAACTTAAAACAGTTGGATATATTAATTCAACATTAAAGAAATCTTTCTGTTGGCAATTGAACCGATCATATTAAATTTGTATAAATATAAATTAATTTAAAATCATATATAACATGATATATTATTATTTGTTTTGTATATTATACATTATAGTTTACATTATAAATATATTTTTTAAATGATTAAATCCAATCGGTTCAAATTGATCGGTTCAAACCAATCAAACAGATTGATCTCAATTGCCTTCGGAAATAAATTACATTTTAGTTTAATTGGTGCGGTTATTTTTAAATAAATTCCATAACTTAAGCTTTTGATTTTCAGACGGAATAAATTGAACCAACCGAATCCTGTCGTACATATGTTTCTTATTCAATAAAAGAATTATTTAGAATCCGGAAAAACTTATTGGGGCCAGCCTAGTGAACTTGAATGGGCCTCCGTGCCCATAGCTGATATTATGGCGCTCGGCTGGGCTCTCATGTAAAATGATTTAGCGGGATTCCATTTCGATTGTCTATTTTATACTTTTTGCCAAAACAAACGCGACCTTATAATTTTCTTGTGATCATCAAATTCCCGCCAATACTTTTCACCGCTTTCAAATCTCTCTCTCGCTCTTTCTGCTCTGTCTCTGCTCTGCTCTGATTCGATTCAGGTAAAACTCTCCGTCTTTTTTTATAGAACTAAGATTTTTAGGTTCAATTTCAATTCCCATGATTTTCGTTTTGATTTCTATCCTTAACTTTACTCAAAATTTTCTGATGATTTGTAATTTCAATTTTGATTCTTTAGCGGGACCTTATTTGTTTGCAGTTAATTGCTCGAGTTTGTTATGCTTAATCACTTCCCTTGCAACCCTAATTTGTGAAATTAGGGTTCGACTCTAGGGCAATTGAATTTAATCCATTTTGGCATATCATTAACTTTACTCAAAAATTTCTGATGATTTGTACTTTCAATTTTCATTCTTTAATTATGACCTTATTTATTTGCGGTCAATAGCTCGAGTTCGTTATTCTTAATCTCTTCCCTTGCAACCCTAATTTATAAATTAGGATTCGACTCTCGGGCAATTTAATTGAATCCGTTTTGGCATAGCTTTAAGTTGAAGTTCACGAATAGAGGGGTTTTTTTTTAATCTAACATTTTGGCTTTTCTTTGCTTCAATTACTAGTTGTAAACTGCTAAAATCTAAATGCTCGAATAAAACCAAAGGCTAAATGTGAATAATTGTTTGGAGTTGGAATTTAGAGTGCCCTTTTTTAATCTTGGTTTTTAGAGAGTTAAAAGATATGAGTTTTTTTTAACTGAAAGCTACCGGCGGCAAACCCTCATAGAAATTAGTTTGTGCTGATTTTTGTTGTTGATTTTTTAACTGCAATGTTGGTGCATATTTTTTTGTTTAAAGTACTTTTCAGTTTTATCTCATTTACCATTGGTTTGGTTAATAGGAAAGCTTTGTTGACATGGGAACTAACAGAAAGAGAAGGGTGAAGGCCTTGGAACCACATTCAGAGATTGATACGAGCAAGGGTTGTAATGGAGTTGAGAAATCTAGAAAGAAAAGTGTTCAGCAAGAGTTTCACAAAGCAACGGGCAGGGAAAAGGATCTATGTTTTATACTTGTTTTGTTTTACCTAGAAGTTTATCTTTTAAAGAATGAATGTTGCTGTGTTTCGTAATTTGGTGTACTTGAATTGTGCTTTTAACTTTAAGCTTTTGATCTTCTAATTTTAGGAAAAATTGAAAAAGATGAACATTCATCACTTTCTGGCTCGGGTGAAGCGTTATCTTTGAGGTTTGAAACAGGAACTACAAATTTTGTGGAAGAAATTACAAAGTTACCTGGACTTGACCTTAATACAGGAGAAAGACTCCATCCTTCCGCTAAGATTAAGTTGCAGCTTTTTCCAATAAATGAAAACACTCGTCTAGGGTTAGAAAAGGTAAAACTTTACAAATGAATACATTTTAAACAGTTTAAAAACTCTTTATAAACGATGCATAGGCTGAGGGTTAACTATTGTTTCCTCTAGGATGGATTTCATCCATACTTGGAACTAACTTTAAGTGTTAGGAAGAAGATATCTTCTGTACTTAAGCACCTAGATAGCAAGTGGGGCAGTTCAAGCATTGCTGTTGGGGAGGCCATGCTTTCCCCATATAATATAGCCGAAAATCTGGCCAGTTACAGGTGGACGAGAAATGACACTTGCATCAGTGCCAGGGATGTCTATGCAACAATTGGAAGCCCAGCTGTGTTTCGCTTAAGGTCTAATATCTCGTTACTTTTCTTATTCTTTATTTTTGGACTCTTCTTTTATAACTTAAGTTTGTGGGCTCCCAAAGTTTGTTTGCAAATAGTGACTGAATTCTACGTTGAAGGTATGGATGGACGTCTGGTCTTGAAACAAATACCCTGAGACAGCCTCCTGCATTGGCTCCCTTCGAGGCCTCTTCAAAACTTGAAGATGTACAAAAAGGTTGCAATACTCACATGCAGAATACATATGGCAATGGTGAAATAACTGAGGTAACAAATGAAGAGCGTGAAAAACAAATCATTATTAGTCGAGAATCAAATGCAGTTGCTGCCGAGAAGATGCCATCTAATGGAGCGGTTGATTCTATGGTACGGAGAATATGGCCAGTTTTCTTCTTATTTTTGCTTAATTTTGTTCACCTAGAGAATTAGTGATTGAAATGTCTTGTTATTTTTGGTAATAGGGCATTGTGAGTAAACCTGGATCGAGCATTTAATAGGTTACAAGTTACAGCAATGACATGGGCACGTCAATATATTAGATGGTCATATGAATTTTGCCTATTATATTTAACTCTTCCATGTTATTTTTGGTAATAGTGCATTGCGAGTAAACCTGGATCAAGCATTTAATAGGGTTACAAGTTACAACAATGACATGGGTGGGTCAATATATTAGATGGTAATATGACTTTTGCCTATTATATTTACCCCTTTTATTCTGATGATTAGAATTTTACAGGCTCATGAGATAAGGCTTTGGGATTGGATCATAGTTATTTGATTATGTTGAACTTGACACAAAACTAAGACATTTTTTGTCCCAGAAGGGTGCTAGGTTGAAATAAGTTTCATGTTAAATAATTTACCTTTATGAAAGTGTTTTTTTTTCATCTATTAGGATAACGAAGTGAGGATGGATAGTGGCATTGGGCATCATTGGCAATGTGGGCAGATAGTGTAACGAACATTAGCATATGAGGCCTGCTGTCAGAAGCATCATTGCAGGGCAGGTTCAATAATTGTGATCCAAAACCAAATGGGATCACTGCAGCGTTGCAATCATCTCAATTAATCTCTGATTCATTTGATGCTTTCGTTACCTACCAAATGAATCCCTCTCAAAATCCAAGGCCGCCACCTCAGGACTCACATTCCTCGATTTTGGATGCTGAAGATACATGCCATGCATTTCCATTTCAAAAGTTTTCTTCTTTGGGCAAAGATGCTATAGCTTCTGGTGGGAGTGCTTATTCTCATGCTGGCAGTCAGGACACCGGTTCTAAGTCATTCAAACATCCCAATCCAATGGAGGTTTGCTAAATTTTTATTATAATTGTCACTTCCATTATCACAATTGCAGAAGTGGTTCTCATATCTTATTTTTTCTGTAGAATAGCCACCAAGCTTTTCCTATTTTGTTGCTAAAAGCTATTAAGTCTAGTAATCGAACATTTCTAACTCCGTTGGTAGGCATAACTGGACAGCTATAAAAACAATTTCCATGAATAATAGTATTCAGTCATGTGAACAATTCAACATAGTTGTTATTTTGATGTGGTCCGGGATGGTTTGCTGGATTCTTAAGATTTCAAACATAAGTTTTGATGGAAAAGATTGTCATTTCCATTATTTGTAATTTTATTTCTTAAAACACCAATGAATGACATTAATTCGCCTTTAAGATAATCTGTTGACGCTGCTCTTTCGTATCCGATACTTGAAAGTTTTTTCTTCGAAGTAGTGTTATTTTAAGTCATTACATGCATAAGACATTCCAAGATTTTGATATGTTCCAAAAATTCCTCTTCGCAGGTCAATATTCAATTACAAGGCCAGGCTTGCCAACAATCAGACACAGACTTACTAGTTTGCTTGCGAGTATTTAATGATGAAAGCAGCCTGGGGCTCTCAGGCATCAAATGGGGACTTCAATTTATTATCCAAGTTGTTTCTTTCTTTCTTATATGACTTGGATTTCCATGGCCCGTTACATTTTCTTTTCTTCGGAATGTTGGATGCAGACAGACTCTTTGGGGCCCTTTGATCTCGGCTTATCTTCTTCCCGCAAAATTATCAGTGGAGACAAAATGAGCATCAGTGGCATTGTCAATTAGTAGGTTCCTCTTGAAGATATGAATGTACAGGACGTAGTAAAACTCGAAGTAAAAGAGAAAAGCTACGATATTCATTGTATAAAAACTTTCAACCTGTCAACTTTATAAACTACTATATTGTAAATTTGGTTCTGGCTCTGTTCATGAGGTTCAGAAACACTACATTGCGAATGGGAAGCAAGCAATAATGATGATAAACCTGAACTGAAGGTTAAAAACAGTTTTAGTTCGTATTGTTTATTTTGTTTTTGAGATGGCAATAGAGCGACAGAGTTGAAAACATCACAAATTGTAACTTAAATTATAGCTTTCCATAGCCAGAGTGCCAATAAGAGGATTGCCTGCTTTTTTCTTTTAAAGGAGACCAAAGAAATTACCTCCACTCCTCTTGTTGCCAAAGAAATGCAGATAGTTGCCTTGCTGTCTCAGCTACTCTCAGAAACATCTCAAAATCTCACTATGTAACTATGAAAACTTAATAATTGAATTTGCACTACAAGTAAGAGGATTTCATGATTTCTAAACACACAATAAACTTTCACCAGAAGAAAAACAAACATAAAATCCAGTAAAAGACCATAAAGGTTTAACAAGGAAAATAATGGCCAGGACAGTCGGCATGCATGTCCATGGAGTTATTAGAGCTGGGGAAATTGACATCCCTATTTTGTTGGTGAGAATAGTTGCTCTCGATATTGTGTTGTCCGTTTATGGAAGATACAACATTGTTTGAATTGTAACCACCCTGCACCAAGGGGTAGTGCTGAAGGCTCCGACAAACAGGGCTCGAGAGGGCATTTGACAAAACAGAGTTCTTAACTAGGTTATCACCAGATCGAACTCCTTGAGCCATTTGCTGATGAGAATAGAAATATATTTAGGCTCCCTTTAATTGGTATTAATTTTTTGTTTCTTCAAAATTCAAAATTGAGAATAGAAATATATTTAGGCTCCCTTTAATTGGTTACTTTTCGTTTCTTCAAAAGTTGCTATAAAAAAAATTCAAATAAATAATAAACAGAAAATCATATAAAATTACCAATGATCGAATGATTAAGATATAACAACAATTAAAACAAAATTGTTGCATGTAAAAGTAAAATCATGCAGCTTGTCACACAATACACAAAATTATTATTATATATGGTAATTAAACACAAAAATATATAGAATTCAGCCACATATATAGTTGATATATTGATTTATTAAATAAACAAATAGAGAAAAAAAAAAAAAAAAAAAAGAGGGTTAGGGAGCATACCAGCGCGTGACGTCACCGGCCTGAAAGGAAAGGCGTAGGTGGTTCACGGCCTGCGTGTAAAGCTGGGAGAGGGAGTTTGCGGGGCTGCAAAAGCTCGTGCAGATGCTCCGGTCAACCTCGTCTAGGCGGGTGGCGTCGAATTTTCTCTTCTTAGCCATTTTTTTCTTTTTTATTTAAAATAAATTAGAAAAAAAAAAAGAATAAATAGATAAAAAGGAGCTGTTTATTAAATTGGCTTACATGCGTTAGTTGATATATATAGGGGTAGTGAGAAGAAGAATTGGAGGGTGGGGAGAGAGAATTTGGGATGTTTGATTGGGACTTTTACGAACCATGACGTTAATTTGAGTTGTCTCATGGGCCGCCTTTCATCGCTGTTTCAAGTTATTCTTCAACTTTTAAATAATAAAAAAAAAACACCCTTATTTTACTGTCTTAGTAGACAAACAAATTTTAACTCACAGCTTCAATGCTGAATTTTTTTTTTTTTTTTATGGATAAAAATATATAGATATGGAAAGTTCTAAAATAAAACAAGGTAACACTGTATTTAAACAATATTTAGCAATATCCTTTTAGTAACAAGTGCCAGCACTCTTTAAGATTAGTTAACATATTATTTATAGTAATCGAGAACTTTTCATATTAGTTGACATACTATTTATAGTAATACGCAGAAGTTGATTCATCTGTGATAATAAATGCATAAAAATATTGGGTGTTTGTTTCACTTAATTTGATTCAATAAAAGTGTAATGAAAATTGGATATTTCAATGATTGGCCTAATAAAAATAAACTTAACATAAAAAGAAAATGATTTATGAACTAATAAAGGGAAGATGAGCTGCTTGCAGGCTTTTGAAGTTATATATTCCTGTTAGCAAACATAAAGGATTCGTACTTGCTTTGTATCTTACAACTTTACGTTGGTCATCAGCCACTGGGGTTGCCGGGACAAACAAGGTACTGCAAGTCTTGGTAAACCTAACACGCTATTGTGACAACTTCAACGGTTTTTTCCTGCTAGATGTCCCCCAGCTAGGCAAACCTTAGACATTTATAATAATACAATAAATAATACATAAACATTGAACTTCAATACATTTGCACAGAATCTCGAGTTTCCTAGCCTCGTAAGAAATTTTACCAGAAAAAAAACTATTAAAAAAAATAAAAAACCAGAGAGAAATTCAAAGAGGAGAGTCATGGCCTGGACTATCAGCATGCATATCCATGCAATCATTAGCGCTTGGGGAATTGGCTTCGCTATTTTGTAGGTGAGTGTAATTGGTCTCATTATTTCGAGGTTCATTGGCAGAGGACACAATATTGTTTGAATGGTAACCACCCTGAACTGAATGGTAGTGCTGAAGGCTCCGACGAATAGGACTGGATAGTGCATTTGAGAATACAGAGTTCTTTGCCTGGTAATCCCCAGAACGAACTCCCTGCGCAATTGTTGCTGCTGAAATTGGAGTAGAAGAAAAAGGAGCACTTAACGTATTCAGGTGTGTAGCAGTTTGAGGATGCTGGAACTGAAATGAGAGCCTGGGGGACATTGGAGATTCCTCTGCTCCATATTCCAAATCATTCTACAGAAATTCAAAAAAAAAAAGAAAATGTTCAAAGGTCACTTCATTTTTCCATATAAATGTAACTATTCTTTATCTTCCGCAATATTTTTAAAAAGTATACAAAATAAAAATTGCAAGAAAACAACAAATACTGTTTGCCTATCAACTACATATAATATACAAACAAAATGATTCGTGTCAAATACTAGACATACCACAATGTTAATAATCTTCCAGATTATGAATCAGTAATATGTTACCTAACAATCATCACCATCCATCCATGCCATAAAACCATTATTGATGAAATAGTTACTACAGCTTCATGTACCTTGATATTTTAAAATCATTACGTGTGGCATAAATAAATAACTTGAGGACATGATAGTTCCCTCACTTTAGTGCAAGGTTAGTTTGAAGTACAAAGAAGTGTCAAAGCCAACTTAATTCAACACATGGCCTCATCTAAAGAACCCAGATTATACATTAATGTCCTCTAAGCTAACTCTATTTGTCCATCATTAGTTCAGAAACCAGGCGCAAGACAGTGTCAATCCGAGAGGTAATTGTGCTTGAAAGCACCAATGTTCCTCCTGTACATCACACAATCATACATTTGCTGCACTCAGATGCAACGATATGTTCAAACAGCAGGCATGTGCAACACACTAAGTTGCCGTGATTGTACCTCATATTCTGTTGTTACCAGTGGCACATAGCAATAAGACAATTTACAATAATTTGTAGCACTACCAGTTCAAACCTGTGCCACATTTCCTCGAAAGCATGCAACAACTCCCTATAAAAGCTAAGAAAGACAAAAGATGGTATTCACAAAAGAACCTCTCCAATTCAAAACCACAACATCAGCCTAACAGAGTTAGAGGAGGCATGTGCTAAATAACCACTTTCCATTTTGGTTAAAAATAGAATTGGTAGCTGCCCTTAACTATTCTCGCTCAGTGGAATGAGGAATCGTCTTTTTTTTTTTTTTTACACTAGACTCTCTTGTGAACAACTTTTCCCTATTTCTCTAAACTGCTCATTTCCAAGATCAACTCTCTAATCTTAAGAGTTACTACTTAAAAAACCAGAAGGAAGCCTACGAAAGGTCCTTCACACATTCAATGCAATCAATCCACAACCACAAGTGTTGCCAGCTCAAACTTTGTTTCTTGATAAAAATCAAACTTCATTTAGATATTTTTCCAATGTAACTTTACTCACTTGAGTCCTAAATCTCTAAAGAAAAACATCTATTTTCTCACTATATTAACTCATTATGTTCCTCTGTTTCCCACTAATCCCCATAAAATTCAGACTCCAAAAGACCAAAAAAAAAAAAAAAAAAATTTGTAAATTGTCCATTATAGCTGCTCAACTTACTTCCTTTGTTAGGCCTGTACTGCACAAATTGGTCAAAGTTGGAGAAATCTCAATTGCTTGGGTCCTTAACAAATGGTAATTTTAATGGAAAGTGTTCAACCTTATTATCTCCTTATTATCTAGGGACATCAGTGACTCATTGAATAAGTTTTACATGACCCTTACTGAAATCAACAGGAAAAATATGCTAGGAACTAGATGAGCACATATTCAGTCCGACAGAGCTTGGGCAAATTTTACTGAAGAGAATATCTCAAGTTTAAGGCCCTACTGTTCAGATACACTTATCAGGATGTAGAGAAAACCTCAACAGCGATTGCTTTCCAGGAAAGTATCATTATTTCAACTTCTAACCAAGAATCATGCATCTATCAATTAGGAATTACACCTAAATGGTAACAGTCCATTCTATCCTACTTTACCCTTCTCATCCTCCCACCCACTTACTTTACTCTCATTTCCATCCAAAACCCGAAACATACTTCTAACCCAGGATCATGCATCTATCAATTAGAAATTCCAGCAAAGTCATTGTCTCTTCTATCTTATGCTACCCACCTCATCCTCCCACCAATTTATTTTACTCTCAGTTCCATTCAAACCCCCAAACAAACTGATCTAGTTAGGTGCTTAACTGTTTGGACACTCCAATTAAATTCATCAGAATGATGCAAAAACATACTGTTGGATGAAGCATTAAGTTCAAAACAAAAGGTATAAAATTAAGTAGAAGAAAGGTATTAAGAAAAGGAATGACCATGCACTAAACAGATTCATCAAAACAATAAAAGCAATAAATCACAAAAGATACCTGCAAATAAGCAACTATATCAGCTGTTGTCACCCTTGATCCTTCCTCTTGCTGCCTCAAAATCCATTGAAAAATTTTTTCCTTCAGGGAAAGAGGAAGAGAGTGAGGAAGGATTTATATAATAGATGCAATACCCAAGCCCAACCAGGGACACATATGAAAACACAATTATACAACTGAAATATGAAAGCCAAACGAATGTCTACAGCAATATTTAAAAACCGAGGGCAACAATCAGAAAGAAGCATTTCAGTGGAGAAACAAGAACATAGTAGGCTGAAATTATCCAGAACAAACATTCTTGTTCATTTTTAAAATTTAAGACAAAACAGAGCAAGAATACGGAGGCAAAGGAGTAAAAGCAAGGATGAAAATCAACCACAAGAAAAATTCAAGGTAAATTAACAAACCAATAAATCACAATAGAGGGAATAAAGAATTAGAAGTATGGAAATCTATTGTGAGAACACAAGTTCAAGAGTTAGGAAACTGTTTCCCTTTTTGCTACAAACACAAAGAGACAAAAAGGCGTGCATGCTATCCATGGTCATCAATTTTGCCACAGCGGAAGCTATGACTGCTTTTAGGAGCTCAAAGCAGCCACCTTGCAGCTTCTAAATTGCCTTAGTGCTGCCATATATTTGTTTGAGGGCTTAATGGCTCTTCAATATAGGCTTGAACTTGTGGGACAATCTTTCTATAATATAATAATCTCTATAAAACGGATGTGACTGATTTATCTTAATCTGTCAGCATAACAAAACATGATGGCACATCCTTAGGGTCAGTCTGGGTTTCACTAGCTTCTAAATTTCTCAAAAAAGTTGATTTTGAAACAAAAGACTAGTAAAAATTAAAATCATAGTAATTCGCTAAAACAAAAAAAAAAATAGCTAAAATGTACCATCAATTATAACATAATTTAATTTGTTTATGTAAAACTAAAATTACACATTTTGTCATTCAAAATAATTATCTTGTTCTTAATTCTTCAAAAGTATAATGTACTTCTATCCAAATGCACTTTTTACTTTTTGCATCTGAAAGCAAAAAAAAAAAGTATCACAAAAGAGTAACCGAAAAATGCCTATGTATTATTGTATTTAGTAATTTTATTTATTTTTCTCCATTTTTCAACAAAATAGCTCATCCAATAATTTTTCATTTTAAGCTAACAAAGACTAAGAACTTCTGATAAACTTCAATCAGCATTCCAAAACTTCAATTTGCAAAAAAAAAAAAAAAAAAAGGCAGAGGAAAGTAAGAAAAATCCCAACACCAATTACAGCAGGGAAAAATAATTCACTTTCCAACAATGGTGACAAAGCCGATACCTTTTACCAGATTACAACAAACAAAAAACCTCAAAAGCAAACGGGCAATTAAACACTAACCCAATTAATTCCTCCAAAACATGATTTTGTTTCTTACAATTTTGTTCCTAACGAAAATTTCCATTTTTTTATTCATTCCTTTTCAAACATAGCAAATTAGAAATTGTCCAACAAAAAAAAAATTATACTTGATACAGATATAGAGAGATAAGAAAAAAAAAAGACGAGGGAATAAATTATAGAGATAGAAGCAAACCAGTGCGTGACGTTCGCCGGCCTGGAAAGAGAGGCGCTGCTGGTTCATGGCCTGCGAATAAAGCTGCGAAAGCGAGTTAGCCGCGCTGCAGAAGGTGGTGTACGTGCTCCGATCCACCTCATCCAGGCGCGTAGCACCGGATTTCCTCTTCTTCGGCATAGCTTTTTTATGATTATTAAAAATATAAACGAAAAGAAAATTAAACCCTAACAGAGAGAAAGAGGAAGAGAAAAAAAATAGAAAGGATTGAGTTGCGGGCGAAATAAGGAAGGAAGGAAGAGAAAAGAAAAGAAGGGAAAAGATGAGAGAAGAGAAAGGCAAGGAAAGTTGGTGGAAGATAGAGAGAGTGTGTATTTTCAAATTGGTGATAAGCTGGACAGCCTATGAGGCTGTCTCTTTTGGATATTTTACCACGTAGATCACACCTGTTTTGCCTTTATGGATTAGTGGATACCACCGACAGAAAGAATCCGCCACCAAAAGTTAGTGCTCACTACAGTCCAAGATTGAGCACGGTCTATCTTCTACAATTCATTCAGGTTTGTTTTATTTTGAATTATTTTGAAAATATTAAAAATTTTATTTTAATATGTAAATATATTAATTTAAATTAAATAAAAATTAGTTATTTGATAACGAAATATTTACAAGACGGTTCATATCGAGACTTCAAATTTGTTATCCAAAACTCGGTCTTAGTCAAGCCCATGGGCCTTGCAAATTTAATTCTACTACATTTTGCTCTATAAATGTTTGTTTCGGTAAAAAAAGTGATATTTAAAAAAATAATTTTTTGTATTTTTTAGTAATTATTTGATCAAAATTAATTCATTAATAAAATAATTTTTTGATAGACGAAAAATGAGATTATTTTTTAAAAAATTATCCTTCACTTTTGAAAAGAAAATGATAATTTACAAAAAAAAAAATGTTAATCCATAAGACTACTTATCAAGCTCATAAGTATAGTTCTACTTAAGTCAAATCTTAAACATAATTTTTTAAGTTGAGGCATAATTTATCCCAACCCAAAGTGTTATTATATTACTAAAAATATTTTAATTTAATTTAATTAAAATTTTAAATATTAATATTAAATATCTTTGAATATTTTAATTTTAAATGTTTGTATTGTGTATTTTATATATTATTAATCATAACTATTTTTAATATTTAATAATAAATAGTATTATATTTGTAATTTTAATAATAAATAATAATATATTAAATGATATTTTTATTGTTTTAATAATTAATATTATTTCATATAATAGTATTATTTAAATAATAAAAATATTTTAATAATTTCTTAATATTTTTAAATTTAAAATATATTATTTTTATATTTTATTAACAAATATATTTATATTACAAGTAAATTTTAGCATTAATCATCGAACTATCACTAGATTCTCAAATAGGTCAATCAATTTTGATTTTGATTTGTACTACTAAAATTATTAAAATTTATTAAATGTATCAAATTTAATCATTTTAATAGATTTCATTCAAAACATAAACAAAAAAACATGATAGCCACGTAACAATCGTGTCAACTGTCATATAAGCCAAAATAATGTAAAAAAAATTATTTCACTCTTTTTTTTTCTTTGGTCAAATGACCATCCCTCTGTTTGACCAGACCCAAGATCAACCTGTCAAAAGTATCTTCACCGTGCTTCTGTCGGCCACCATTTGGGCACCAGCCTTTTCTTCTTTCGCTCCTCTTCTTCTCGGCTAGATTGAATTCTTTCAAATAAGGTTTGTTTTAATGTTGCAAATGCCAATATTAAAAAAAATAAAAAAGTAAACTTCTTGTCATTTGAGATTAGTATGACGAGGTCGAATAGCCTCATGGTCAAGGTTTCAAATAGCATATGTATAATGGCATTGTGATCTTATTTTATGATTTCGGTGGTTTTCGTTACCGTTGCATACTTAAAATTGGGTTGTGAATAAAATTTATAATCATAATGATTGCATTTTGTTCACAATCCAATTTAAAAAATAAAGATAACGTAGATGAAATTTAAAAGAGATTAAAAGATAGATGACGAATATGATATGTTTGTCGATTTTTAGAGAAAGAGTTAGAAAAAATTTTGGACGTGGGTTTCTACCTTCCCTTTTTGGTTATCAAAGTTTGGGGAAAATTTTAGGGGAGAGGGGTGCTAGTGAGGGGGACACGCGGGTTTAGTGGGGTGGGGTAGGGTGAGTGGGTGGGTGAGTGAGTTTTTATTTATTTAATTTTATAGTTAATTTTATTAAAACATAAGTTTAAAAATTTATAATATTTGAAATTATATATATATATATGAATTTTAGATAAAAATTTTTAATAAATTTTTTTGTATAAATTAGATAAAAAATAATTAAAATTAAATATTATAATTTAATTTTGTTATTTATTAATTTATGATTTTATATTTAAAATTTAAATAATTTTTTTTGTTATTTTGGTATTTATATCGTTGTAAATTTTTTTATTATTAGATTAATTCTTATTAATTTATAACTATAGTTGATGAAATTTGAAAATATTTTATTTTTAAGTTTATAATTTTATTAAATATGGATGTTTGGTATTTAACATATTATGTTTAGTTAATATTTTGATTTGTCAAGTATTAATTTTGAATATAAACTTGGCTCAAGTAAAAATTTTATTGTTAAATCAAATATAAATGTTTTATTATAATCTAAATAAAATTATGAATAATTTTTTTAAAAAATAAAAAACATAGATGTCATAAACTGTTTTAAGAAAAAACATTAAACAATAATTTTTATAATTATAATTATAATTATTATATTTTATAACAAATTATGTAAAATTAAAAAAAATTTACCATCATGATAACCATAATGATTTTCGTTATATCGAAAATGCAATAAATACGACGTAATAAAAAACATGACTGCGAACGCTATTTAAATCTCTGCTCAGGACTATCTCCTAAAACCTCACCCAATTTGTACACCATCATCTCAAACAACATAAACATGGCCCGCTAGCTAACGCTTCCCATAGGCAGCATCGTTCTTGGTTTCTCCCCAACACCATCTTCCTTATCATCAGCCATTCTCTATGCTGGTACATACACCACTACATTTTCATGCTTCACATTGGATCCCGTTTCAGGCTAGGCAATCAGCAACAAGACTCTACCACCGTGCAATCCTGCCATCCAGAATGTGGCATCAACGATGGAAAACTCCTCCACGACCGGTTGAGGCTAAAAGAAGGTATGTGGAAGTAATCGGAGAAGTGGTCATGTCGAAGACTAAGTGAGAAGGGAGGCCTCGATGAGCGAGGCGCATGCACAGGGCCTTTAGCATTAGACCTTCTCGGCCTACTCCATCGAGAAATATACGACCCTTTTGGGTCGACGCTATGGAGGTCACCTTGGCTACCATTAGGTTTAAGGCTAGTGGGTGGGTAGTAGGTTTGGAGAAGATGGAAGCTATATGGTTGCATATTAGCGAGGGTAAGCTTGCCATTGAAGCGTTCTCAGTGTCCATAGCGGCAGAGTTTCTAGGTTATTGAGTTAGTAGAATTTAGAAGATCGTCTTTGGTATAATGTTGCTGGGTCCTTATGACTTTTATCTCCTTGAGTCGTTTATTTTATCTTTCGTAAAAGACAAATGACATGAGAAGTGCAGAAAAGACGCGGGTTCAACAACATGAAATTTTCTTCCTAAAATTTGAGAATAAATCTCTAATTCATTCTCAAATTCACTTGCAAAAAATGATAGTTGGTACTTAAATTTCACACATTAATTTGCCACTGTCTCAATTGAATCACCATTATTTCATCAAGGTGAAATGAACGGCTTACGTGGCAGTTGACATGGCTGTCTGCAAGGTTATCATGGCTTTTTCTGATAATGTTTCAGATGAAGTCTGCTAAAGTAACTCAGTTTGATACACTTAGCAAACTTTAATGATTTCATTAATACAAATCAGTGACCTATTTAGAAATCTAAAAATGATTCAGTGACTAATACTGAAATTTATTATTTATAGTACTATTTTAATAGTATAAATATTTTTTTTATATTTTAATAACAAATGTTACTATTTTTAACATTACTATATTAATAGAAATAATATTTTATGAATAATAATACAATTTTAAATATTTTGAAATATTAAAATAAATAATAATAAATTGTATTGTTTTAAGTGTTTAATATCAACATAAAATTTTAATATCAAATATTGTTATTAAAATATAACTATTTTAAATATTAATAAATTTAAAAATCAATAATTTAAATAATAAATAACAATAAATTGTCTTGTTTTAAATGTTTAATATCAACATAAAATTTTAATATTTTAATAGTTATGTCAATATTATTTGAATAAAAAATAGATTTTTCAAAAAATAACCAAACAATAAAAAACATTTGTCTTTGACTCATCCTAGAATATATTTAGTTTTTCAAAAAATATAAATATTTTTCAGAAAATATGTTTTGGAAGGTAATTTTCACGAAACAAACGAAGCCTAAATATATGTCTCCCTATTTAAAGAATTTAGTTCAAGTACCTCGTCTCCATACTTAAAAAATATATATAGTGATTAAAGTGAAAATAAAAATTTATACTAGTAATTTGGAAAATGAATTACTACTCATTTTAGCTATTAAAAAAATACAATTATTTCAAATTTTAAAATTTCAACTCTATCACATGAAATCTTTCAAATTGCCAATAGTTATGTGATCTATAAGTAAGAGTACTTAGACTTTTAATTTCAGTGACTATAATTCAAATCCTAAAAACTTTAAGCACAATTTTTTTTTTTGGAATTCATCAAAATCCCTTATTCAAAGGCAAATTCAAGAAAAAAAAAAAACACTTTTAAATTCACTATATTTAACTACCATATAAATTTGTCCTAGTCGTTTACTTGTGTGATGTATGTCCTTTTTGAGACAAGGAAGCAATTATTTATTTTATCAAAGTTATTTGTGATATTTGATGATTAAAAGATAAGAATAAATAATTAAAAAAAAAGATGAAAAGGTTCTGGACTCCCTCTCCCTCCTATTTATTTGTTTTCAAAAAAAAAAAAAAAACTCAAAAATAGTTTTGTATATGATATTCAACTCATTCACTCTCTCATTTTTTAAATTGAAAAACACAAAAAATAAAAGTATTATCTATCAAATACTAACCCACCCTCTTTTTCCTTTTCCTATTAACTTAAACAATAAAAAAAAAAGTCCTTTTCCTATTAACTTAAACAATAAAAAATAAAAAAATAAAAAAAAGGTAAAGGGAGAGGTGGGGGAGAAAAATCGAGGAAAAAGAAAAAGAGATGGTAAGAACTTGATTTACCTCTTTTTTTTTTTTTTTACCATTTGAATGTTTATATTAATTGGTAAGATTTTTTATATTATTCCATTTTTTTGAATTTATTTTTCATATTTGATTTTTCTTATGCAATAAAATTGAGAGATGACATGAACCGTCAATAGTAGAAAAAAAATTTCATTTGTATTTTCATTAATACTTTCTATTAGTTAAAGTAACATATTTTCTTCACAACATGCTTTCTACTTTAATCTTGCATATCTTCTCTAGTTTTTTATTTTTTTCTTAAAATTTTGTTTTATATTTTTCTTGTTTTAATCTTCGTTTTTGCTAATATATTTAATATGTGTATGTGACATCTAATACATTTAATTTTATTTTGTTATGATTTTTACAGGTCTAACCTAAAATGGATTTCAAAATGAAAAGATTCAGGTGCTTTAGATCTTTTTCCCTAATTTCATGATACCCCTTTTTATGTTGAATTTATACTTATAATTTTATTTTTTTTATTCTAATTATGTTCACTTTATGCAAAGATCTTTTGTTTCAAGTAAACTTTAAGGGTTTTTTTCTTTTATTGCACCTTTGGTTCTTCATGTCAATTAAAAATTCAAAACCACGTATTTATCTTTTTAATTATAATTGTAAATGTTATGATGTATCGCCTATTGGGAGTATTTATCTTCGTATTTTTCAATATTATGATTAATAGTTCTTTCATTTTACTTAAAAAATCTTTGGAATGAGAATTTATTATTTAATTTTTTGCTTTTATTTATTTAATTACAACAATGGGATTCCCTTAGTTCATTTAGATTAAAATTACTTACATTTGTTGGATGCATTGGAAGAAATAAGAAAGTTAAGTTTTAAGTACTTTCTTTCTTTAACCATTTTTTTTTATACTTAATGATATTCGTTTTACTGTCTTATTTGTTAGGAGTAAACTTGATACATTCTAAAAGTTTTTTGAGGAATAACATTATTTAGCATTTTATATCATTATTTTATTGTATTTTTAGTATTTAAGATTATATTTAACACTTTACATTTATATTAACAAGTATAAACAGTTTATTTGAAGTGCCCTTTTTTAGGTTTTAGTAGTTTTGCTTTATTTTGAATGATTGATATTTGAGTTATGATTACTGGGATTTGACTATTGAGATACTGAATGTTAGTTTTTGATAATTTTAATACTTAAAATTGAAAGTTGACTATTTTGATTTTATGCATCATTCTTTCTATATGAATATGTTTATTTGATTTTATTCATGTCATTTTTTTTTTATATATTTACTTATATATTATTAGGTCATATATATACACCTATATATATGTATAGTAGCGTCTTTTTACTTACATGTTTACGTGGAGATAAAAGGATGTAAAGGATGTGGCTGAGCACCCATGTTTGTACATATTGTACATTTATAAATTTTCATATGCCATTTTTTTATACTACTACATCTATTGGCAATTTGCTTTATTATAGTTTTATTCCTTTTTGTTATTTTGCTTGTTTCTAATTTTTTGTTACCTGTTATTTGATTAAATGTAAAACATAAATAGAGTTGGATATCTTACCTTTTAGCATAAACTATTATGAACAAAAAATACCATGAAATAGAGATGATGGCTTGGGTAATATGGAGTAATTTTACTATTTCAAAGATAGATTTTCAAACCTATTTTTTTTTAGAATTCATTAAGTATTACATTTGTAGTTTCTTTTATTTATTTATTGTACATTTTTTTAAAAGGATATTTATATGAACTTTAAAGAACTTTAGAGTTATGAAAAATTTGCTATTAGTCAAATGTTAACAATCAAGGTTATATCCCAAATTTTGATTCGTTTATGTTTGATTTCATATTTTTTTTCCTTACAAATTTAATATTGAGAAAACTTCTAATTTATGAAATTGAATTCAATTGCTTATGTATTTTGTATTTAAGTACTTCTATAGCTTGCCATTGTCATATATGGTTATAATAGTATAAAATGATTACTCGACATGAAGCAAGGACATATTACTATATAACATATATATAAAATTGTCTACTAAGATACATTTGGTATGACTTTTCACTTTTTGATGTTATTTCCTTCATTATATTTTGGTAGAATATTTCATAGTTAACATCCCATTAGATAATTCAAATTTGGTTTTGTTACTTACACAATTCAAATTTGGTTTAGATTAGATTTAGTTGCACCATAATTTATAGGTCAGTTTTGTTAATTACAATATCAGTTTTGTCTTTTAAGTAAATTGATAATAGTTTTTATGATATATTTTTTTAGGTATGAAAAATGTTGATTTTATTTATTTTTAAAATTTTGATGCTATTGCACAAATTGTCCATACTCATTAGGTGTTTTCATCATTACGAATGAAAGTGATATTGGGGAAATTAACATGGAATGGGAATAACAATGAGATGGTAACTCAAATTTTATGCTAAATATTAACACTAGAATTAGTGTTGCTATGCCTGTAAAGGTAATCTTTAGTTATTGCTCATGCTTAAAAGTTTTTCTTGTTTATAATGTGCAATGTATTTGATGAAAAAACCTACTTTTCTAAGTTAAGAACTATGACATTTGCTCTAGATTAACACAACCAAAAATAGATTGAATGGGTAGTTGAATTCTCAGCACTTTTGTTTTTTATTAGCATAATTAGTTGTTCCTGTCTCAAGATAAATTATATCTTTTGTAAATCAAAATTGCTTTACTAAGTTGCTCTACTTTTAATAGTAGTATTATATAGTAGAAATTGAACATGTTTATCTCTATATTTAACGTCTATATAAAACTATTTACAGGTTTATGTTTTGCTTACATTTGCCTAAAGAGAACTTTGATGGTACTTTTTTTTTTACTTTCTGAAAATATTTTTATCTTTTCTCATTTTTATTCATGGTTTTTTATGAAATTTTAATTTGTAGGTATATTTCTCATTTTAAAGTTTTCGCCTCTTCTTTTCCACTATCGTTGTTGGTGTTTCACATCTCATCTTATTCCTATTCTGAAATTCAACATGTTGTTTAAATAATTTTTTTTCTATTGGAACCAACTAAAAAATCCCTAACCTTTTTCCTTTCGTGGTCTCCTTTGTTTTGAAAAAAACCCCTCAACTGAAATCAAAAGCAACGATCCCATTTAAGCAAGTATCGCTAGGAGATGTGAAAGCTAAGGAGAAGATATTCAAGATGAAGTGTGTCCAGTGCCATACTATTGATAAAGGCATTGGTCATAAGCAAGGTCAATCTTTCTTTACTCTTTTGGATTTGATTTGATTTAATTATTCTTTAATTTTATTATTGGTTAATTATTTTTATGTCGAGTTACTAGAGATCTGAGTTTTTAAATTTATGCTTTTATTAATTTTTACATTTATCAATTTGTTTTTACATGATGTTTGGATATTAAGAAGAAATTAAATAGAGCTTGGTATCTTAATAATCATTTGTTTTTTAGGATATCTAGGTTTTATGGTAGCTTTGTTTAGAGATATTTCACTAGTATGAGCAATGTACGGGTCTTATGGTAATTTTATTTAGAGATGTTTCACTAATATGAGCAATGTATGGGTCTTATGGTAGTTATGTTTATCGGAATCCTTATTAAAGAAATTGTTGGCTATCATGAATCATGCTTTAGGTATCGCATTATATGTTATTCATATGTTGCTTTTATTTTTTTTTTCTCATAATTTTCTCAAGTGACGTATTTGTTTTTAGGTATCTGTAATCTCTAAGTAGATTTTTTGCATTTGCCATGATGCTTTATCTTGAAAGTTTGCATTGGTTATACAAGGTTTGCTTTTTGATTTTCATGAATAGAATATCCAGATAATTTTCTATATCAATCTTAATATTATTATTAGTTTATTAAATCAAAGCATTGGATATCTAATCTTATTACTTTTCCCTTCTTACATTATTCTATTCATCTGATTTTATGTTTGAATATAAATTGTTTCTATGTCATTCTCTATCTGTATGTGTGTTGCTAACTCATTTTTATAGATGCAATTATTGGTTAGAATCACTAACACTTTTTACTTGGATTTTTTTTATCATGTTATTTTATTTTTTAACTGTTATCATAAAAAATTGCATCATTCTTCTATTAAAGATTTTTCAAAATGTGCCCACCACCTATAGTATGTGACCAAATTCATCAAAAACTTATTTTTAGTTTGATGAAAGCTTATGTTGAAGCAAAATGATTACATCATCTTGGTTGTGTCATGCAAAAAGAAATAAGTGTTAAAGCTAAAGCTGAGTTTGAAAGATTTTTAAGTGGATCGCAGATCAAATATGCGATGGTAGAACTATCCAAATTAAATAGGAAAGATAAAGCAAACATTGTGAAACTCTTAGAACTACTCAATGGATGCTATTTTAAAGGTAGATATTAAATATTTTTTTTCTATTTTGTAAATTGATTTGCTTGCTCTGTCATAGAAATGTACAGTATGTCAATATTTTTAGGTGTTTTTTAATCTCTTATACATTTCTTTTTATTTCACCATATAACAAGTAGCAATTTTCTGCCCTAGAGTAATGAATCATGTGTGACAAGAAAAAAGTAGCGCCTTTGAAAACTTGAACTCACTTATTTTATGACATGCATTAGTAAAACAACATTTTTTTTTTTTGTCCTTGAACATTTGGTAACAAAATGCAAATGTTATGTTTTCTTAATATTGATTTATAAATTAGCATTTCCATGATATGTTGGTGATATATCATCATTGACATGTTTCATTGTTCTTATCTCTTCATTACTATTTTTTATTGTATAATGCTTATATCATTTCTTTTAATACATTGTTGCTGTTATCATAACTTAACATTTAATGCTAAGCATATTTCTATTTATTTAATGGTGTAACAGATATCAAATTCTTTTTGTATGCTTTTGGTTTACTTGTGAAACAAAAGATAGAAATTTTCAAAACTTTGATTGATTGTTTAGTTAATTTTTATAAATTATTAGAATAAATGCTAAAGTTTTTCTTAGCTAACATTAATTTGTCAAATGCATTTACAAATATAATTTTTCATATTCTTACTTTTGCTTTTGTATTACATTGTGATTAGGTACGGATCCAAAATTTATTGTTGGTGGGGGCAAATTATTAAGTAATAGTTATTTACAAACTATTATAACTTAAAATGACTTTTATTAAAATATAATGTCAAATATTTTTAAAAATATAAAATAATAAAAATATTTTTAAAAAATTATAAAATATTAAAAAAATATCATTTTTATATAAAAATTAGATCTAAAAAAATCACATTTGCTTGTCTTAATTATGTCAATTAGGAAAGAATATTAACACTTATATAGGTAAACATATATATGACAATTGAATAAACAAATTAAAAATTTAAACATATACATAAATATATTTATTAAATGGATATAATACCACATGATTAACAAGTTTATCGATTAAATTGGATTCAACACGACATGACATAACATGTTTTGTATCCCATTAAAAAGTCATTCTAACAAAATCAATAAGTATATCAAGGAGAAAATTTTTATATTTATATTTTGAATCATTAACTTATTCAATTACTTTTTTATTTTGTTAATACATTCATATACATTTCTATATCATAAAAGATCCATATATATATTTTTTACATTTAGTGGCGGTATAATACAAAAAAAATTAAAAATTGAGTTTATTTTTAATAATCCTACTTGTTATTTTGAAATTTTGGTAAGGGCAAAATACAAGAATCATTTATATTTGAGATCTTTTACTAATAAAAATGTTTAAGTTTCAAGATTTTAATGATAAACAATGCACTAAAATTTTAGAAAATGAATTTGAGTTTGGTTGTAAAAAACAGGTCAAATATTTTTCTAGAAAAAATAGAAACAAAAGATTTATTATGAAAAAATGGAAACCTAAAATTAAGGTTACCAAAGACAAAAAATTAGTTATTAGAAGAAAAACTTATAATAAACAAAAATATAAATGTTTTATATGTGAGAAAGAAAGTCATATAGCACCTAATTGCCCTAAAAAAAGGAAAAGTGCTAAGAAAAGTTATTAAAACCCTCAAAAAACGAGATTTGTCAATTTGTCTTGTAGAAGATTTATCTAATGAAGAAATTTTTTATGAACTACTTTCTAAATCAAAATCAGATACTTCTGATAGTGAAAAAGAATATATTTTTATGATGACTACTATTTCTAATCAAGAAGAAATATCAAAAACAACTTCTATTATAAATTCTGTTGAAACACAACAAATGACATCCCTTAGAGATGTTAAAAGAGAAACACATTCTCTTTCTAATGAGCAAATTTCTACATTACAAATCATCAAAAAAGGTGATATTTATAAAAATACTTTTTTTAAAAAATTTCAACCATGGGTTAAGCGTCACATTGAAAAAATCAATGGTGATACAATACCCAATGATTCTAAACAATAATAAATAGATATACCTTTGTTTATAAAAGAAAAAATTAAAAGATTTTTAGAAAGATACTCTAAAGTTAGATATATCCATATAAGAGTTGTTATGATAACCATAAAACCCCTTTTTATTTTTGGAAAAGACATTCTAATATTAGTTGTTTTAACAGACAAAAGATTTTTTAATCTTGTCAATTCCATAATCGGTGGAATTCAATCAAACTTAGTATCGAGAGCAATTGGTTTAAAGTAAAACCAAACTATTTTATCTTTATTAAAGACCCTTTAATAGAATACTATTTAAAACTCAAAATTAAAAGAAAAAATTTTGATCTACGTGAAGTAGCACATGATCTCCTAATAAATTAGACTGCAATTTATGAGTTCACAAATGTTGCTATTGCCTTTATTAAACAAAAAGATCCTAAAATCATAGAAAATTTTGAATCAAAATCCTATGATACTGAAATCAAACCAAGGTTGATGGATCTTAGAGACCTTTCAGTTTTTACTGATTGGTTAATTAAAGATATTACAAAAGAAAGACCTACACATCGTAGAGTAAATTCTATAGAGTTTCTTGCATAAGGAAACAACCTATATTTTTAAAATATTTTTAGAGCAAGCTGTTTCACTAATAATTTAGTCATTCCTTCATTTATATCTATTCCTTCATTTTTTAACCAAAAAGATGATATAGAAAGTTGAAATAGCAATCAATCTTTTGCTACTCCTTATAGAAATTATTTTTCAAGAATTTCAAGACAAACAGTGTCAACATTCCTACTTTCTCAAGTGATAATTAATCACAACCTTCTGTTTATAATATAGTAAACTTTATTTTAAAGTCAGTATCTTCTTCTAGAAAAACTAGAACAGAAGAAAACAAAAGTTTACCCATTATTACCAATACAAAATTGGAAATGATGAAGTTATTATTACTTTTTCTAATAATCAACCAAAAAGGTTTTGTAATTACATTAATGCAGAATTTAGGTTTAAAAAAACATAAACCTTATTCTTTGCATGTTTTTTTAGATTATGGTACAACAATCTCTAGTTGTAGAAATAATGCTTAACCATTAAACAAATGGGAGCCAATAAAACATCCATTAGTAGTAATAGGCATTGATGGTAAAGAAACCATCATTGGTTTTAAAGCAAAAAATATTTCTATATACATTATGAATAAAAATTCATCATACCAAAAAATTATGTTTTCCTTTTATGCATGGAGATATGTTATTAAGTAATAATTTTTCCTATAATTTTTACCTTTTAGCTTAAACCTTGATAAAATTACATTTACTATAGATAAACAATGTATAGAAGTTCCTTTGGTTAAAAATCATAAACATATTTGTGATTCTATTTTCCAACCAAAAGCTAATAAAGCTAAAATAAAATCCATTAGTGAAACACACTAGTTATTCAAAATTTTATAAGAAAATTTAGTGAAGAAGCATTAAAATTATGGCCTAGAAATCTTAGATTTTGTACTTTACAAATTATTATTCAAACAAGATCATCATAATAAAACCTATGATTGATACCAAACATGATATAGATGAATTTAAAATTCAAATTTCAGATCTTTTATAAAAAGGACTAATTGAACCAATAAATAATCCACATTCAAGTCTTACATTTTTGGTAAGAAACCATGCAGAACAAAAATGTGTTAAGGCTCGTATGGTAATCAACTATAAGATTTAATCAAAATTTAGTTTTTGTTGGGTATTTTATACATAGAAAAGATGTTTTAATGAATTTAGCTAAAAATACTAAAATTTTAGCAAATTTGATTGCAACTATGATTTTTGGCAAATCATGCTTTTAGAAGAGTCAAAACTATTGATTGCCTTTAGTGCTCCACAAGGACAATATCAATGGACTGTAATGCCATTTGGTTTCTGTAATGCCCCTCAAAATTTTCAAAGATGGATAGACACAATTTTGGAATATAAAAATTTTTGTTGTGTTTATATAGATGATGTTCTTTTTTTTTTTTATATAATATCGATTTACATAGGAAACACCTAAATTTAGTTTCTCAAGAATTTATAAGACATGAGATTATCCTAAGTCCCAAAAAGATTGAATTAGAAAAAATAGAAATTGAATTTTTAGGATTAAATCTTTCTTCTAATGGTCTAACATTACAAGACCATGTAATTTCAAAAATTAAAGATTTTTCAAAACAATTGAAAAACAAAAAATATTTACAATAATTTTTAGGTCTTCTTAATTATGGAAACCAGTTTATCAAAAACCTTTCTAAAAAAAAAAAGATTTTACAAGAAAAACCTAAAAATGATGTTCCTTTTGTATGGACAAAGCAAGCCACTAATATTATCAAACAGATAAGATTAGATCTTATTTATATCCCTAAAGTCTATTGTCCTAAACAATGAGATCTCTTAATATTAGAAACTGATGCCTCAAAAGAATATTGGAGATGTGTTTTAAAAGCAAAAGTTCAAAACAATGAACATATTTGTGAAAACAATTTTGAAAAGTTTAAACCAAACGAAATAAAATATATTATATTTGAAAAAAAATTACTTGCAATAAAAAATGCAGTAACTCTTTCATATTTATCTTGCATTTGAAACTTTATAATCAGAACAGACAATTAGGTTGTTCGAGATTTTCTTAAAAATAAGAAAATAGATACTAATCAAAGAAGGATTGGGTAGTATAATTTTCTTTGTCAATACAATTTTAATATTGAATTTATTAAAGAGACTAAAAATGTTATTGCTGATTTTCTTAGCAGGTTAAATGGATAGAGGTAAGAAACCTATAGAACAGCATGGAGAATGAAGAACCATTCAAAATAAGGAAACAAAAAAGGTTTTTTCTTCAACCCCTCAATTTCAAAATCCTAACCCAGGATTTAGACCTTTTGTTTATCCTCCATAGGGATATTTTCCATAACAATATTTTCTTATTCCTCAACCTGTATTACAACCCATAATGCAACCTCAAAATTTTTCACAATTTTCTTAGGATCTAAACCAATGAACTCCTATTTCCTATTCTTAGATCCTCAAACAAACTGAAGATCTTTTAAAATCAAAATCACCCACTATAGAAATAAAAGATTTCTATAATCTAAGCTTCAATCCTGATACCTACCAACTTCTCAACAACATTTGGAAATCCATATCATAGAAACAAATCTCATTTTCGAAAAGGGATGATCAAACTTGCAAAATTTTTAGCTAACCAAGCTAAAAATCAAGAATTATTTGAGAAATTAGTTTACAACAATCTCTGTTATGTGAACTTGTTAAAACAACAAGATCCAGACTTTTTTGTTGTTGAAGAAAACCAATACAATTTAGAGGAAATAAACAAATTTTTAAAACTTCATGAATATTTTGAAAGAAAACAAAATTCTTCAGAATTAGTAAAACTAAAAAGAGCTTTACTATTTGAAAAAGTAGCAATTATCCTTTTCATAACATATAGATTCAAAAATCTATAGCTAGATTTATCAAATGAATGGAGTTGTCACAAATCTTTTTTACTAGGTGTGATTGGTCACCTAAGGAATCTATCATTTTAAGGAACTCCTAAGCTTGACTAAGGGTCCTTAAAAGAATAAGTTTGGGTCTACTAATCAGAACATGGTTCGGGAGTCGGTTACATATAGGGAAGGTTATAGCACCCCTACATGCCCATCCGAAAGATGGTACCATATTATTTCAAATTTATCCTAAAGTATTGAGTTTAATGGTTTCAAATTTTAAGTTAAATATTGGAAACAATTTGTAAGATTCTCCATCAATCTGGTAGAACTCTTTAAAAAATATTTTCTCACCTCAAGAGTATTTAAGAATTTCATTTATTTCCTTGAAGAGGCTCCGTCGTCGAAAAAATGTTTAATTATTATTAGTTAAAAATATATCTAATTATTCCACCATTTGGGCCAAATTAGAAATATTTTTTTCTTTCTGAATTTCTAAATTTTTTCACCATTTGGGCCTATTTAGAAATTCTTTTTATTTTTCTTTGAAAAGAAAATAATATGATAATTACTTTTATTGAAAATTTTCATCTAAATTATTCCACCATTTAGGCTAAATTTAGAGAAAATTTTTCACCTAAAGATTTCTTAGAAATTTACCATTCAAAATTTTTAAGAATCTCATATATGGGTAATTATCAAATATTTTCAATTCAAATTTTTATTTGGAAAATAATACAATTTTTTTTTGTATTGAAATTTCATCTAAATTATTCCACCAATTGAGCTAAATTTAAAGAAAACTTTTTACCCAGATATTTCTTAGAAATTTACCATTTGAAATTTCTAAGAATCTTATCCTTGGGTAAATTGTATTTAATTTCAAAATTTTTATATTTTTATGCTTTTTATGTTTTAAATTTTTTTTTGAAAATAAATATTAATTATGGTTATTAAAACTTTATCTAAATTATTTCACAATTTGGGCCAAATTTAGACAAAATTTTTCACCTAGGAATTTTATAGAAATTTACCATTTGAAATTTCTATAAATTCCATCATTGGATAGTTAATATTTATTTCCAAAATTGTTATTTTTATTATTTTATTAAATTAAATCATATAAAAAATACTCTGAAAATAAATAAACATAAAAATTTTAAAAAAATAATTAAAAAAATAAATATACTAAAAAAATAAAAATGGCTCGATTTGCGGCTTGGATATGCTCGGCTTAAGACAGAAATCACGGCTCAAAACACGGCTCGGCTGGTAATCAGCTCGTCTCAAGAGTAGGATCCGTGGAACGGGCTGAAGCGGGTCAGTGCAACGGGTTGGGTCGTCCAAATGGAAACGCAAGAATCCTAAGGTTTACTAACGCCAAAATGACGTCGTTTTATAGCATTATAAAAGGCAAATTTCAGCATTTTTCAGCAGATACGTCTTTATTATTCTCTCTTCTCTTCTGTTTCTCCTCATTCTCTCTAAACAGAACCCATATTCGAGTTAAAGTTCTATCAAAATCTGGAAAACGTGCCAAGAATTTTAAAGTTAGTAAAAAAATTCACCGAAAAACTTAAATGTCATTAAAAAATTTCATCGGATTCTGAAAAATTTTCAGGAAAAAAAACTCCAAAAATTCAAAAAATTTCCCCAAATTCCTAAAAATGTTTCTAACCCTATAGAACCCTTTTTTACCATTGTTTGCTCTCTATTTCACCTTTCTATTCTTTCTGTGTCCTCCCTGTGTTTCTGACCATGTATATATTTATAGGGATTCAATCTCAGAGTCCCTAACCAATCCAGATTTTTTTTCTGATTAGATTTCTACTCGTTGAATTTATCCAATACATGGTTTAATCCAACCATGATTCCCTGCTGCCCTTATTTACGGCAGAAATCCATTTCCATTTTAATTATTATCTCCTATTTAATCAAGAAAAGAAAAGATAATGATAATAATAAAAATAAATAATAATAATGCTAATAATAATAATAAATAAAAATAAAATAAAAAATATGGGTTTATCTTGTCCATTTAGGCCAGGCTTAATTGATCTGGACCTAGACCAAATTGGGTGTCTACAGCTGCCCTTCTTTGCATATTTTCTGTGAAACAAAAATTGTGTAAAGACGTAGACACCCATTCAAGACTCAACTCGATACTTTTTATTGTGTTTTCTTTTTTTTTTTTATTAAAAACTTGATCAAAGCTCTCTAATCAGAGGCTCAACGACTTTTGAAAAGATAAACAAAGCTCCTCTAAGTAGAGGCTCAATGACTTCGGACAAATAAACAAGGCTACTATAAGCAGAGGCTCAACGACTTTGAAAAATAAACAAAGCTCCTCTAAACAGAGGCTTAACGACTTTGAAAAGATAAATAAAGCTCCTCTAAGTAGAGGCATCACAATTTTAAAAATAAATTGCTCATCTCAACATAGGTACCATAACATTTGAAAATAAATTACTCCTCTAAACAGAGGCACCACAACTTTTGAAAAAATAAATTACTCATATAAACAGAGGCAACCACAACTTTGAAAAAAATAAATTGTTTCTCTAAATAGAGGTAACCACGACTTTGAAAAAAATAAATTACTCATCGACAATCATTTCCAAAAGAGTTATGGATCAAATCTAATGAAATTTGTAATGGGAACTCAAAGATTCTCAATTTGAGTTCAAAATTCAAAGGTTCAGATTCACAAGAACCTTTCAACTTTATAAGAATTCATTGAAATTTTACTCTCAAAATTTCAGTTTCACAAGAATTAAAATTTGCAAGATCCTAAGATTCGCATTCAGAAATTATAAGACTCGCATCCACATTTAAAGGGTCTCATTTGAATTTTGGAGATTTACATTCAAAAATTCAAAGCTACTCATTTAGGCTCAAAAGTTCTTATTCAATAAATCTCAAAGTTTCATATCTCAAATATTCTCATTTGAAACTTAAAACTCCAAGATTTTTCTTTGAAACTCAAAGATTCTCAATTAAAATTCAGAGATTTTCATCAAAAGGTTCACAATTTCCTTTCAGGTGACCAAAAATTTTGCATGAGTGAATGTCATGATAAAAGATGCAAATGCTTTCTTAATGATACAAATGCAACAATCAAATTATGTGCATGTGTTATTCAAACAACAATGCTTACATGATGCATAAAATACGGATGTCAATAATGTCATAAAATCTTAAATGATTGTAGTAATATGGCTCTCAAGATTTTGCCATATCATGTTTTCTTTTTGTTTAGCTTTTCAACACTTTGAAACAAGTTTCATTAACTGATCATCATTGCTGCCATTACTTGATCACCATCCATAGGCTTCTCAATACTAATAATTCTGTCAATTGATTCATATTGTGTTCATCACTCATTTATAGGCTTCTCAGCACTAGCTATTCAAGAATGAATTTCATCTACTAATCCTCATTATTTTATCACTTGATCATCATTGACAAGCTATGTCAACCAATTCGTCCTATATTCATCATTTGGTCACACCATGTGCCTTCTCAAATCATCTTTTTTTAGGTTTCTATCATTTCTTCCTTTTTTTTCTCTTATCATCTAAAATTTCTTTTCAAATGAATGCAAGACTCTTTTATGTACATTATCATTCATTCATCATCATTTCAAATCACGACAAATATAATGTTCTTATACATTTTTTCGATTTATTCTGGGGATGCAATAATAAGGGAACACAGGGTAATTTGAGAGAAAGGTACTTAATGAAAGACAAGTTTGATGCAAAAATGAATGGTATATCCAAACAATGAATATCCAAATAATTCTGAATATTAATCAAGGATTCTTTTCAAAAACTCATTCCATTGACTATCGAAATCATTTTGAGTTTATCAAACTTTGCTCCAATTTTGAGAAATCTTCAAATACCTTACTCATTTATCAAACTTTTAGCTCATATATTTTTTCTACCCAAATTACCTTTTCAGGTTTTCAATTTGAGTCTTCCTTTTCTCTCATTTTCATATTTTTTATTTTTTTATTTTTTTATTTTTTTCATTTTTCATTTTTTTTATTTTTCTCAATTTTTCTTTTTTTTTTCATTATTTCCATCCATTATTGATATCTTTTTCACATCAATCTCTAACACACAAAGCAATTCGATTACCCCATCATAAGCATGCCTTAGTTCAACATATGATCATTCAATTTGAGCACTCACACTTGATCGAAATAGACTTTTAAATGTTGTAATGTAGGACATGGTGAAGGGTCATGAAAGAAATGGATAAAATAGGCTTAAAGCGTGTGTTTAAAGGGTTTAAAACCAAATGATCATTTAATGCAACTTGGCATTTTGCCCCTACATTATTTCACTACCTTTTTTTTTTCATCTCTTTCTTACACAAAAAATTCTCATTACTTTGCACCAATTTGCTTGTGGCATTTTTCTTTTCTTTCTTTCCTTCATTTTGCTTTGCTTTCTCTCTTTGAGACCTTTTACGATCTTTTACCTTTTTTTTTTTAAATGCCTCAAATATGGAGAATGATCCTTGGTCAAGGTTCTTTTTAAAAAAAAAAAGGCTCAAAAGGATAGCAATGAATGATTTTTCAAATGATAAAAGAAATATGACCATTTTTCATCTCAATTGTGAATACTTTCCTTAAAAATCATCTATTGAACAAAAATAAGCTCATAGATATGTATAAAAGACTGCACATCTTCAAGACATATCTATTTTACCTCTAGCAACAGCTTACTTTTTTTTTGCTCAAACCATCTCTTCATATTAGTGTGAATGAGTTCTCAAAATTAAATCCTAAAATTATTATTATCATTGTCTAAATATTCATCATTTGAAATTTGAGAATGGGAATGAAAAGTTATCAAATGTGACAAAGCATGGAATAATGATTGAATGAAAGAAAAAATGTAATGAAATGCATATACTTGCCTTTTATTAAAATGATAATAAATGAAATCCTACTGCCTAAAAGAAATCCTAACATTACTTTAAAAGAAATCTTAAAATGATAAAAAAAAACTTTCAACCAGCCTTATCTTCATTTTCTAAAACTATGCCCCTATACAATTAAGATCTTTATTGATATCTTGCCCCTCTGATTCACTGTAACTCTTTAGGCCTTTTTTGATCTATATGTTCTTGATTCTCACTCAAAGCATTGATATTGTGATTGGACAATGGATTGCCATTAACATTAGGTGTTATTACTCTTTCTTAATCAAAACTTACCATCCCATCTTTGATTAATCATTGCACCTTATGTTTTAAAGCAGTATAATTTTTAGTGAAATGGTCAGTAATTCTATAATGATAATCATAGTGAGCTGTAGGATCATACTACTTAGGATAAGGTGGCTTGAATGACTCCACATGATTAGAGGCAATCAAGTGGTTGTTATAGAGCTCTCGATATAACTCCGTATAGGTAATGGAAATTAGATCGAATATAGGTTTTTTTTCAAGTAGTTCATTGTTCTTTTAAACCACCAATTGGGCTAATAGGACATGTCTAAAGTTTCGAAGAAGGTTAACTGTTAAGGCCGTATATAGGAGCTTGAAGACTAAAAATGGGCTGGTCTGTTGATGGATAAGATGGTAATGGGGCAAGTTGGTATGGGTAGAATGATGTATTGTTCATAATTGGATAGTATGAAGAGCAAACTTGTAGTGGATAGGATTGATATCCCTTGAATTATCTATCAAAGCCTACAGTTTGAGCTTCAGTTTCTTTTTTTTTGGGTGCCTTCTTGGTTTCTCCTCCTTTCAGCTTACCATTTTTAATGGCATTTTTAATGATTTCGCATGAGATCACCATGTCAGCTAAATTTTTTATGGCATTCCCTATCATTTTTTCATAGTAGAGAGATTTCAAAGTGCTGACAAACAATACAGTAGTCTCTTTTTCAGTCAAAGAAGATTACACCTGAGTAGCCATGTCCTTCTATCTTTGGGCATATTCTTTGAATGACTCATATGCCTTTTTTTCCATATTTTATAAAAACAAACGATCGGGGGCCAAATCCATGATATGTTGATATTGACTGATAAAGTCATGGGCCATGTCACTCCAAGAACGGATGTGAGTTCTATCTAACTGGACATTCCACCTGGTAACGGAGCCCGTAAGGCTATCCTAAAAGACATGCATTAGTAATTTTTCATTGTGAGCATGGGCTGCTATCTTTTGACAGTATATGGTAATATGAGTCTTTGGGTACTTCGTACCATCATATTTTTCAAATTTTAGTATTTTGAACTTAAGAAGAATGATCACATTAGGGACTAAGCAAAGCCCAGCAGCATCAACAGAACTATAGAAACCAATTCATTTCACAACCCATAGCCTTTGTTTTAGCATACTGATTTTTTAATCTTTCTGAGCTTTAATTTTTACCTTTTAATTCTCTTTTTCTTTCAGTTCATCCACATCAGGAACTTGATTTGGTTATACTATTTTTTCAGTAAAGACAGAATTCACATAACTGTAGTAATACCCTAGATTAGAGACTGATGGCATTTTAGGATATGTAGGATATGTGAATTGTTATGACGAAACCTTTTGTGTAGATTGGGCCTGAAGTGGATCAAAATCAAGTGGATATAGGGGATCAGTCACTTTTTATGATGTAAGACCCTGTGGCTTGTGTTCTCTTCTACTCCTTTTCGCTTATTTAACTTGTTTAGAGCATTCAGAATCTTACTTAACTCATTTTCAAGCTTTTTCTGGGCTTTCTCCAATTTTTCAAATCGATGAGAGTTTTCTTGTTCCATTTGTCTAGCTCTTGTGTTGTATCGATGAGTGAAGTTTCTGCTGGACGGACCTATCTTTGAACATAAAGTATTACAATTATATGATTATTAAAAATTATGTATTCTATGTATGATAAATAAATGTATGCATGAAATATAGTAATATTTACCACATCATCAATATTGATAAAAGAAATCTCCATTTGAATCTTTATTAAATAAAATTTCAAAATTACATCCTAATAAAGTCAAAGCAATATTCTAAAGTCCTAAACATCATCTTTTATTTTTAATGCCTCTTTATAAACATCCTAGCTTGCTAGTAATGATTTTATGCCTCATCTAAGAAATCAAGTAGTTGTTGTCTATGGACTCCCACTAGTTGCACCACAGCCTTTAAATTTTCTATTTTTTCTTTCATTTCTGTTGCTTTATCTGCAGCAATGCATATTTGATCAAACAAATGCCTTAGATGCCTTTGTTTTTCTATGCACATGTATTTTCATAACTCACTCTATTGAGTTTGTTTTTTATATTCATCAGACAAAGCTTTTACTTGTCCTGTGTGTCGATCCACTATCTCTTGTAGCATTTGGCTATGTCTATATGCTCTAGTAGTGGCCTTTTGTTTTTCTTTCACCCTCACTTTTAACAATTCATTTTTTTAAAAAGTTAGACAAGCTCAAGTGTGACTGATGAATATGTCATGTCTAGATCATTAAATAAAGCTTTCAATTGATCTTTTTGCTTTGTCAGGCTTTGGATTTTCAATTCTTGAAGCTTCAAACTCTCTTTCATTTCTAACGTCAATCGCTTGTTTTCTTGTTCGAGCCTATCTTTCTCGGTTTGAAGTTTTTTCTTTGTTGTTTCTGTCTTAAGCAAAGGATCATAAAGAATAAGCTTTGGATAGTGACCTATTTGTTCACTAGGAATCACAATGTTCTTTTCTCTCTTCGCATGCCACACACTATATTTTGGGGTGACATCGTAAGCAAACCTCTTTTGTTAACCCTGATGGTTTGCTTTCATGCTTTCTTGATCTTTTCAACCATTCCATATGCCCTTTTATCAGTGAATGGAAACTCCTACTAGTTAAGTCCATAGGTTTCTGGAATGAATTGCTCACATCCAGATTATCTTCTTACCAAAGTTAGGGCATAAGTAACAGCACCCTATAGGCCTAATAAGAATACCCACGGTTGATCTCCACAACTATATAATACTGTATCATGACGTATCCTAGGTACTTTCTAAACTATCCCTTGACTATCAAGAGCTCAAAAGTAGGAAACCCATTCTTCTTTTGACTTTGCTTGAGGCCATGTGTTGTAATGAAACTCTTTGATAGGGATGCTGGAATGAAGGTATGGTTTACGAAATTGACTTTCTTTCATTCCATGTGACTCTTAATCCATACATAAAGCAACTGTAGGCACCCATTAAATCGACATTTACCATTTCTGTCGTAAAAATTTAGAGAACGAATAGTTTCTACCAAAATAGTCGGTGCTGCATTTACCTAGTATGCTAACTGATCAACAAAATCTATCACTGTAACATCAATATATCTGATGACTTTTGAAAAGATCACCCATCCATGTAAAGCTATAGCCATAGCCACTAATCCCTAATCATCATTTATATGCCTCTGGATAAAATCTTATAGAAAACTCTATGGAATAGCCTTACTTTCACCTTTTATCTTGACACATGCATCAACTTGAGACAAGCAAGTCTAAGCATTTGCACTAGCTTTTTACGATAGTCCACCTTGTTAGACCAATAAATCTTGTCTGGATTTGACAAATCAAAGTGAAGTAGGACCATATACTTTTCAATTATAGGTACCATATCTGCTTCATTGAAAATGAAACACCTATAAGAAGGATCCCAAAACTAAATGATGGCTCTAATCAAATTATTATCCATTTTCACCTGAAACAGTGAAGTTATGTCTCCATATCTATTCTCAAATGCCTCATCTCTTATTCTACTCATGCATCCCCAAACACTACTTAGGTCGGATAGATCATTTTGCTATAGCTCTATATGAACTCTTTTGGGTAATGATGAAATAAAATTCTTAGGCAAGCAATCTCCTTGTTTTCTTTGACCTTTTTTTTACTTGATTTTCAATTGATGAGTAGACTCATAATGGATTAATGTAGACTTTGATTGCATTTGGTTGCATTTGGCTTTCCATGGATATAAGTGTGAGATCTGATTTATCAATAACTGATATGTGGTAAATATTTCCTATATGAGAATGATACAAATGATAGTGTTAAACATGATCATGAAAATGATACATAAAATGAAATGATATTATAATACTAGAAAATGAGAATAGAAATGATGCATAGAATGAAATGACATGGAGATGGTATAGATGCACCAAATCAAGCAGACAAAATGGTTAGATAACAAACTGTTCCTTTTTATGTCCAAATTTAGGCTTATATCTATTGATGGATAGGAAGGGCTCTATCTTAGGTTAGTTTCTTAAGGGTGAACTATATGCAGAGTTAGGCGATTTTGACCACTAAAAGGTTTTTAAATTGTTCCTTACATTATTGTCCATCACAAACTAGTAAGGCATTCCAATCCTCACCCATCACAGGCTACCAATGAAAAGGATTCAATTTGATTGGGAGTATTTCGTTAGCCATTGTGAAGATTATCATCTCCCGAGAGCGTAGGTACTTTACTCCCTCCTAAGAGGGATGAAGCTCGGGTATAGAGCTCACATAATGTGATAGTGTGTATGAAGGAACATATGGTTATCAACCCTATAAATCAAATAAGAAACAAAAAAAGAAAACGTTAGTAAACAAATAACTTAAAACCATTAGTTTAAAGGATATGATAAATTCAAAAATTATGGCTTGACTCTCTAGTGTCCCCAGTGGAGTCGTCAAACTGTCATAACATATAGATTCGAAACTCTATAGCTAGATTTATCAAATGAATGGAGTTGCCACTAATCTTTTTTACTAGGTGTGATTGGTCACGTAAGGAATTTATCATTTTAAGGAACTCCTAAGCTTGACTAAAGATCCTTAAAAGAATAGGTTCGGGTCTACTAACCAGAACAGGGTTCGGGAGTCAATTACATATGGAGAAGGTTATAACACCCCCATATGCCCATCCAAAGAATGGTACCATATTATTTCGAATTTATCCTAAGGTATTAAGTCTAATGGTTTCAAATTTTAAGTTAAATTTTGGAAACAATTTTTAAGATTCTCTATCAATCTGGTAGAACTTTTTAAAAAATATTTTCTCACCTTAAAGTATTCAAAAATTTCATTTATTTTCTTGAAAAGGCTCCGTCGTCGGAAAAATGTTTAAATATTGTTAGTAAAAAATATATCTAATTATTCCACCATTTGGACCAAATTAGAAATATTTTTTTCTTTTTCAATTTCTAAAATTTTTCACAATTTGGGCCTATTTAGAAATTCTTTTTATTTTTCTTTGAAAAGAAAATAATATGAAAATTACTTTTATTGAAAATTTTCATCTAAATTATTCCATCATTTGGGTCAAATTTAGAGAAAATTTATCACATAGAGATTTCTTAAAAATTTACCATTTGAATTTTCTCAGAATCTCATATATGGGTAATTATCAAATGTTTTCAATCCAAATTTTTATTTGGAAAAGAATACAATTTTTTTTGTATTGAAATTTCATCTAAATTATTTCACCAATTGGACTAAATTTAGAAAAAAATTCTCACCTAGATATTTCTTAGAAATTTACCATTTGAAATTTTTAAAAATCTCATCCTTGAGCAAATTGTATTTAATTCCAAAATTTTTATATTTTTATGCTTTTTATGTTTTAAAATTTTTTTTAAAAATAAATATTAATTATTGTTATTAAAGCTTTATCTAAATTATTCCACCATTTAGATCAAATTTAGACAAAAATTTTCACCTAAAAATTTTATAGAAATTTACCATTTGAAATTTCTATAAATTTCATCATTGGATAATTAATATTTATTCTCAAAATTGTTATTTTTATTATTTTATTAAATTAAATCATATAAAAAATACTCCTAAAATAAATAAACATAAAAATTTTTAAAAAAATAATTAAAAAAAATAAAAATACCAAAAAAAAAAGAAAACGGCTCAACTTGCGACTAGGATCGGCTCGGCTTAAGATACAAATCACGGCTCAAAACGCGACTCGACTGGCAATCGGCTCGGCTCAACAGTAGGATCCATGGAGCGGGCTGGAGCAGGTCAGTGCAATGGGTCGAGTCGCCTGAATGGAAACGCATGGATCCTAGGGTTTACTAATGCCAAAACGACGTCATTTTATGACACTATAAAAGGTAAATTTTAGCCTTTTTCAGCAAATGCGTCTTTCTTCTTCTCCTCTTTTTCTTTTTTTTTTCTCCTCTTTCTTTCTAAATAGAACCCAGATTCTTGTTAAAGTTCTACCGAAATCTGGAAAACGTGCCGAAAACTTCAAAATTGGCCGAAAAATTCATCAAAAAACTTGAATGTCACTGAAAAATTTCATCGGATTCTGAAAAAGTTTTAAAAATTTTCCAGAAAAAAAAACTCCAAAAATTTGAAAAATTTCCCCAAATTCCTAAAAATGTTTCTAACCCCATAAAATCCTTTTTTACCATTGTTTGCTCTCTATTTCACCTTTCTATTCTTTTTGTGTCCTCAATGTGTTTCTGATCTATGTGTATTTATAGGGATTCAATCTCAGATCCCTAACCAATCCATATTCCCTTTCTGATTAGATTTCTACTCATTGAATTTATCCAATACATGGTTTAATCCAACCATGATTCCCTACTACCCTTATTGATGGCAGAAATCTATTCCCATTTTAATTATTATATCCTAATTAATCAAGAAAAGAAAAGATAAAATAAAAATTAATAATAATAAAATAAATAATGATAATAATAATAAATAATAAAAATAAATAATAAACAAAAAAAACTAATGCTAATAATAATAAAAAATAAAAATAAAATAAAAAATATGGGTTTATCTTTCCAAATTTAGGCCAGGCCCAATTGATCCGGGCTTGGACCAAATTGGGTGTCACAATCCTAACAAAGAAAATATTTCTGTGAATCAATAACTTAATTCTTCTTAAAATAGAAAAACAACTACAAGAAAAATTTGAGGAATATTACTTTTCAACCTATTTGGAGCAACCAAAAATAGGTGAAACATTTCTTACGATCAAATTCAAAGTTGATGATGAACCATTCGATATAAATAGCATCAAACTAGGATTAATAGAACAAATTATGGTACAAAACTTTGCCCTTCACCACATAAAAGATTTCCCAGCTTTTATTAAATCAAAATTTACTGAATTCATAAAAAAATGTCAGTATGTTTTCTATATCCACTTTAAAATCACCAGTCTTCTAGGTATCTTTCAAAGAAAAATATTTATACAACACTTTCAAATCTTGGAAATGAAAAAATTAATATTTGAACCTCTAATTGAACAACAATTAGACTCCATAATAACCCAGATCAATTGAACATTGTAATTCAAAAATTCAGCCAACCAAGCAAATATCAATTTCAATGTGGAATTACAATGATGCAATATGCCTAATCCTTGATTAATGAGGCAACATAACCAAATTATCCAAGGATTTCTGTTCAAATTGATGGCTGAAGAGTCCTTATCTAAAAGATATATTCATTTCCAGAAGCAAACTTTCCTCCATCAGATCTAGATGCATTAGAGTTACTAAAAAAACTATCTTTGATTGAAGAATTAGATCATCCACAACATTTGTTATTCCAAAACCAAAAAGATTGAAATTTGTGGAACAAGTCAAAAACTAATTTTTCTCAGTCATTTCAACCAGAAGATGAAGAATTAGTTAATCTAGACAATATCCAAGAAGGACAAGCTCAACAGACAAGGATAAACCATCCATAAAAGTCAGGGTCAACTTTTTAAACTATCATGCAGCCAAAATAGCTATCAAATAGCTTTTTACATTGTAGTAGATAAATTTTTTTTTAAAAAAAAGATAACATGTCACTGTAGCTAAGTAAAAGTTGTACAGTAAAAAGTTTGTAATTATTAAAATAGTACTTTTAACCTAACCAAGGTTAAAATAACTAAGGTTAGCTTAGTCTATAAATAGCATCCTCCTTTCTTTCAAAAGGTAGAGCCTTCTAAGAGCACACTCTCACTCCTCGCTTCTCACTCTTTACTTTTCATTCCTTTTTCTTATTTTGTTTCACCATCCTCTCTTACTTTTATTTTCATTTTTTCTTTTTTCTCGCATTTCGCTTTTATTTTCACTTTCATCTTTAATTTCTCTTATACCATTTATAGGAATAAAAGAAAAAAATGAAAATAAAAGTAAGAGCGGATGGTGAAACAAGAAAAAAAAAAGGAATGAGAAGTAAGGAGTGAGAAGTGAGAAGTGAGTGTGCTCCCAGAAGACTCTACCTTCTAAAAAAGGTGCTATTTATAGACTAAGCTGATCTTAGTTCTTTAACCTTGATTAGGTTAAAAGTACTATTTTAATAATTACAATCTTTTTACAATATAACTTTTACTGTAACTACAGTGATAGGTTATCTTTTTTTTAAAAATTTGTCTGTTACAGTGTAAAAAGCTGTTTGATAGCTGTCTTGGTTGCCTAATAGCTTAAAAAGTTGAGCCTGACTTTTGTGGGTGGCTTATCCTTGTTTGCTAAACTTATTTTTCTTGGATATTGTCTAGATTAACTAATTCTTCATTTTCTAGTTAAAATGACTAAGGAGAATTAGTTCTTGACTTGTTCCACAAATTCTAACCTACTTGGTAATGGAATAACAAATGTTGTGGATAATCTAATTCTTTCATTAGAGATAACTTTTTTAGTAACTCTAATGCATTTGGATTTGATAGAGAAAAGTTTGCTTTTGGAAATGAGTATGTCCTTTGGATAAGGATTCTTTGACCATCAGTTTGAACAAAAATCCTTGGATAATTTGGTTGTGTTGCCTCATTGATCAAGGATTTGGCATATTGCATCATTATAATTCCAGATTGAAACTGATATTTGCTTGGTTGGCTGAATTTTTGAATTACAATGTTTAACTGATCTGGGTTATCAATGGAGTTTAGTTATTGTTCAATTAAAGATCAAGACATTAATTTTTGCATTTCCTAGATTTGATAGGGTTGTATAAATCTTTCTTTTTGAAAGATACCTAGATGACTGGTGATTTTAAAATTGATATAGAAAAAATACTGATTATTTTTTACGAATTCAATAAATTTTGATTTAATAAAAGTTGAAAAATCTTTTATGTGGTGAAAGGAAAAGTTTTGTACCACAATTTGTCCTACTCATCCTAGTTCGATGCTATTTACTTTGAATGGTTCATGATCAATTTTGAAGATCTTAGGAAATGTTTCACCTATTTTTGGTTGTTCCAAATAGATTGAAAAGTAATATTCCTCAAATTTTTCTTGTAATAGTTTTTCTATTTCAAGATGAATTGAGTTATTGATTCACAGAAATATTTCCTTTGGTAGGATAATTGTTGCTTTTACAAATAGTAAAACTCTTTTTAATTTTACTAATTTTGAAGAATTTTATTTTCTTTCAAAATATTCATAAAGTTTGAGAAAATTATTTATTTCCTTTAAATTGTATTGATTTTTCTCAACAACAAAAAAGTATGGATCTTGTTATTTTAACAAGTTCATAGAACAGAGATTATTGTAAATCAATTTGTCAAATAATTCTTGATTTTTAGCTTAGTTAGCTAAAAATTCAGCAAGTTTGGTTACCCCTTTTCAAAAATGAGATTTATTTTCCGTGATATAGGATTTCCAAATGTTGTTGAGGAGTTGGCAGGTATTAGGATTTAAGCCTGGATTATAGAAATCTTTTATTTCTATAGCTAGTGATTTTGATTTTAAAAGATCTTCAGTTTGTTTGAGGATCTGAGAATAGGAAATAGGAGTTCATTGATTTGGATCCTAAGAAAATTATGAAAAATTTTGAGGCTACATTATAGGTTGTAATGCAGGTTAAGAAATAGAAAAATATTACTGTGGAAAATATCCTTGTGGAGGATAAACAAAAGGTCTAAATCCTAGGTTAGGATTTTTAAAATTGAAAGGGTTAAAAGAAGAAACCATTTTTGTTTGCATCTTCTAAATGGTTCTCCATTATCCATGCTATTCTAGAGGTTTTTTACCTCTATC